>NC_064617.1:330482741-331107741 GCF_023898315.1 Schistocerca nitens
ATTGAAAATTGAATTATTTAATTAGAAAAAAGCCTTTAATAGGATGTAGACTGCAAATTCTTTTAAGTTACGCGTCATGACAGTATTATTTGTAACATTTGACTGTTAATCGTTGCAGACTGTAAACGATTACAGCCAGCTTCTTAATCGAGGAACGAGTAAATGAGCAGAGTATCAAGCTACTAAAGAAAACGCGCTCACTTCAATGATAATCACAGGTGGAATTGCAAGGATTGAGCACACTGCTTAGTAGCTGCCATTAGTTAAAAGCATCCACCTAGGGGGATGTAGCCCCGTCAGCTGCAGTTAAGTAAATCAAAACATCCAGGTACTCATGAATCTGTAAAAAGCATTGTCTACTGACTATGACGGGCCATTCATTACTGTCCGGTCGCGATGTCATGCTGTGCAAACGGCATCATTCGAAAACGCTATGGAGGGGCGTGAGGTTAGCAAATAGCTGCCCTGGATGCTCTAACGTCGCAAAATACTGGAAAATAATTTCATTAAACTGTATATTAACAGTAACTGCAAATCGAACTTCCACCATGCTCGAGTAACCTGAGTCAGCGATTTCTCTTAATCAATAGAACGAAAAACCAGTCCAAGTTACAAATATTTTATTCTTCATTCCATGACTAGTTACAGGGAGAACCCATTTTCAGATCAACTTAACGAAGTCGAAAATGGAATTTCCGAAAATGTCACAAAAATGTGTAATGTACATTTATAGTGTATGTGATGCACTGTAATTGTTAAATTATTTTGGTGGAAATAGTCCATGTTTCTACCGTGAGAAGTCAGTATGTGCAGTCTGTGGTATCCGTGTCACCTGTAAAGATTGCAGTACTTGTGACATGTGTCATTTCGAGAGCTGTGTGGCTTCAGAATGGTTCGGTCAATAACGTGACATCAAGGCTCGGTATAGTCACTCAAATGGAGCATGTGAGGAGATACCGCAGCAAATGTTGCTGTTATAACGGAAACCCTCGGCAGAGTCTGCACTTCTATGTCGGTTGATAAAAACAGGTACAGGAGTGAAAGTGTCAACACAAACGAAATAGGCTCCATCAGGGATTACGTGCCAGAAAACCTCTCAAGCGTTCTCCTCTAAATCGGGTTCTGACAGGGGCTAGTGTCACATGGGCACAAAACCTCTCTTTGTGGGGCTAGGCAACAGTGGGACACAACTCTCTTTTCTGATGAAATCGGTATCAGTCTCCACCCTGAAAATATTAGTACGTATACAGAGGCAACGAGAACGTTTACGCCATAACTTTACGGTAGACCGCCAACCTTATCAAGGCGGTTCAGTGATATTTTGATGTTGATTCATATAGGGCCGCGGGACGTCCCTTGCGACAATACATTGGAGGATGACTGGTGTCAAGTACCGGGACGACATCTGTGCACGCTCTGTGGCTCCATTTGGTGAACATATTGGAGGCGGGATTCACGCTGATGTACGACAGTGCATGCCCCCGTCGTAACATCCTTGAGAACACCTTCATAATTGTGTTGCTTGAGGCTTTCCCGACGGACATGTTGTATATATGGTTCTCGGGCGAGACGTCAGATGTCATAGTGAAAACTCCACAATATTTCGTCAGCGTAACTGGCCGACATCTTCAAGTGCGACGAACACACTGCTAAGGCAAGACCAGGGCCCACTATTTATGCCAGTCTTAGACAGGAAGTGCGCTTTCGTGCAGTCGCCAAATTCGATAGCCAATAGCGACGATATCAACTGATAGCTGGAAGGACAGTAACGCCACCTACAGGATGAGGAACCAAAGACTTCGGCGCACGCGCGGAGGCTGCCGCCGCTGCTCTGCGCTGCCATCGGCCGCCCCAGCGACCTCTGTCGGAAGCCGCAAGCAAAAATGCGCGTCCACGTGAGCGCCTTGATTATCCTCCCGTTGTCAACAGAATATTTACACTCCTGGAAATTGAAATAAGGACACCGTGAATTCATTGTCCCAGGAAGGGGAAACTTTATTGACACATTCCTGGGGTCAGATACATCACATGATCACACTGACAGAACCACAGGCGCATAGACACAGGCAACAGAGCATGCACAATGTCGGCACTAGTACAGTGTATATCCACCTTTCGCAGCAATGCAGGCTGCTATTCTCCCATGGAGACGATCGTAGAGATGCTGGATGTAGTCCTGTGGAACGGCTTGCCATGCCATTTCCACCTGGCGCCTCAGTTGGACCAGCGTTCGTGCTGGACGTGCAGACCGCGTGAGACGACGCTTCATCCATTCCCAAACATGCTCAATGGGGGACAGATCCGGAGATCTTGCTGGCCAGGGTAGTTGACTTACACCTTCTAGAGCACGTTGGGTGGCACGGGATACATGCGGACGTGCATTGTCCTGTTGGAACAGCAAGTTCCCTTGCCGGTCTAGGAATGGTAGAACGATGGGTTCGATGACGGTTTGGATGTACCGTGCACTATTCAGTGTCCCCTCGACGATCACCAGTGGTGTACGGCCAGTGTAGGAGATCGCTCCCCACACCATGATGCCGGGTGTTGGCCCTGTGTGCCTCGGTCGTATGCAGTCCTGATTGTGGCGCTCACCTGCACGGCGCCAAACACGCATACGACCATCATTGGCACCAAGGCAGAAGCGACTCTCATCGCTGAAGACGACACGTCTCCATTCGTCCCTCCATTCACGCCTGTCGCGACACCACTGGAGGCGGGCTGCACGATGTTGGGGCGTGAGCGGAAGACGGCCTAACGGTGTGCGGGACCGTAGCCCAGCTTCATGGAGACGGTTGCGAATGGTCCTCGCCGATACCCCAGGAGCAACAGTGTCCCTAATTTGCTGGGAAGTGGCGGTGCGGTCCCCTACGGCACTGCGTAGGATCCTACGGTCTTGGCGTGCATCCGTGCGTCGCTGCGGTCCGGTCCCAGGTCGACGGGCACGTGCACCTTCCGCCGAACACTGGCGACAACATCGATGTACTGTGGAGACCTCACGCCCCACGTGTTGAGCAATTCGGCGGTACGTCCACCCGGCCTCCCGCATGCCCACTATACGCCCTCGCTCAAAGTCCGTCAACTGCACATACGGTTCACGTCCACGCTGTCGCGGCATGCTACCAGTGTTAAAGACTGCGATGGAGCTCCGTATGCCACGGCAAACTGGCTGACACTGACGGCGGCGGTGCACAAATGCTGCGCAGCTAGCGCCATTCGACGGCCAACACCGCGGTTCCTGGTGTGTCCGCTGTGCCGTGCGTGTGATCATTGCTTGTACAGCCCTCTCGCAGTGTCCGGAGCAAGTATGGTGGGTCTGACACACCGGTGTCAATGTGTTCTTTTTTCCATTTCCAGGAGTGTATGTTGGTGGCGAATCGTCGTCCGTCTTATGAGCAATAGTACTCCTCTCTGCTCGAAGCGACTTCAATATGGCCAGTGCTGGATCCCAAGCTGTACTAAGCTGAAAGCCCGTGTCTCTGTTTACAAGATTCGTCGAGCTACGTATTTCCACTGCTTCCTTAATAACACCATCCCAGTACGAACTCGTCGATGCGAGAATTTTTCTATGTTGATAATTCATAGAATGGCCTGTACTTACTCAATGCTCGGCCACTGCTGATTTTTCTGGTTGCTCCAGACGAGTGTAGCGTCGGTGTTCAGTGCATCTCTCTTCCACAGTGCGACAAGTTTGTCCGATGTACGATGTACGACGTAGAAGGCGAAGAACAAAGAGGAATGGTCATCTTGCCATACATCGGCGGTGTCTCTTCAAAAATAGGAAGATTATTGAAGAAGCATAAAGTTAAATGTGTCTTTTGTCCGCCGGCAAAACTCGGAGCTCTCTTGCGCTCATCTAAGGACAGCCTTGGCCTAAGAAGACCCGTTGTTTACGAGATTCCTTGTAGCTGCGGCATGTCGTACATCGGACAAACTTGTCGCACTGTAGAAGAGAGATCCACTGAACACCGACGCTACACTCATCTGGAGCAACCAGAAAAGTCTGCAGTGTCCGAGCACTGTCTCAGTACAGGCCATTCTATGAATTATGAACATAGAAAAATTCTCGCATCGACGAGTTCGTACTGGGACAGTGTTATTAAGGGAGCAGTGGAAATACGTAGCTCGACGAATCTTGTAAACAGAGTCACGGGCTTTCAGCTTAGTACAGCTTGGGATCCAGCACTGGCCATATTGAAGTCGCTTCGAGCAGAGAGGAGTACTATTGGTCATAAGACGGACGACGATTCGCCACCAACATAAATATTCTGTTGACAACGGGAGGATAATCAAGGCGCCTACGTGGACGCGCATTTTTGCTTGCGGCTTCCGACAGAGGTCGCTGGGGCAGCCGATCTCAGCGCAGAGCAACAGCGGCAGCCTCCGCGCTTTCGGCTTCCGACAGAGGTCGCTGGGGCGGCCGATGGCAGCACAGAGCAGCGGCGGCAGCCTCCGCGCGTGCGCCGACGTCTTTGGTTCTTCATCCTGTAGGTGGCGTTACTGTCCTTCCAACTATCGGTTGATATCGTCGCTATTGGCCATCGAATTTGGCGCCTCCACGCATGCGCACTTCCTGTCTAAGACTGGCACAAATAGGGGGCCCTGGTCTTGCCTTAGCCATCCATAATGCCAATTCCCACACCATCTACCCCTCTGCAGGTGTGCCCCAGGGCTCTGTCCTCTCCCCTTTCTTCTACCTCCTATACACGGCAAATATGCCCCAACCCCCCCCCCTCCACTGCACCTCTTGCAATATGCTGATGACACTGCATTCCTCGCCCTCACTCCTACCCTACAACGGTCCCAACGCCTTCTCCAGAATCACCTTGACCTTTTTGCTGCATGGTGTAACCAGTGGCTCCTCAAAATCAATCCTTCCAAGACCCAGGCAATCATCGTAGGTCGTACCACTCGCTCCTTCCGGCTCCTGCGCCCGTCCTGTCCGCCTCACCCCCACCCTCACCTACCTTGGCCTCACTATTGACCGTCACCTCACCTGGATCCCTCATCTCCGCTCCATCCAATCCAAAGCCCACAACCGCCTCCGACTCCTCAAACTCCTCTCTGGCCGGACATGGGGGTTGCACCCCTCTACCATCCTCCACACCTACAAATCCTTAATCCGTTCCATCCTCTGTTATGCCAGTCCTGCCTGGATATCTGCCCCCCCCCCCCCCAAATTCTGTAAGTCCCTCCAGATCATTGAGCGTCATGCACTCCGCCTCGCCTTCCGTATACGCCTCCCGTCCCCCGTCCCCCCTCTATGATCTCATTCCTTTCCCCCATCTGCTGCTATTCCTCGAACATATCCGCATCCTCTACACCTCCCGCCGCCTTGAACCCCCTCACCCCCTGGTTGCTCCTGTCCTCTCCCATCCCCGCCCCCTGCCACGTCTTCACTGTTGTGTCCCCCCTACCCACCATCTCTACACCCTTCGTCTCCTTTCCCAAGGTGGCTTCCATCAACTCCCCCTCCCAGATGATGCCCTCTCTCCCTCCATTTATCCCTCCTATCAACTCTGATCCTCACTCCCCCTCCTTTCCTCTGTCCTTTTCCCGGGCTCCCCCTCCCCCCCTTCCATCCTCTTTCTTCCCCACCTCCCCTCTCTTTGCCCCCTTCTCTCCCACGAGTCCTTTTACATTTCCCTCCTCTGCCTCTTCTCATTCCCTCTCGTGTCTGCCCTTCTCCCCCTTTATTGAAAATCAATAAAGGAAAAAAAAGACTTGCCTTAGCAGTGTGTTCGTCGCACCTGAAGATGTCGGCCAGTTGCGTTGACGAAATAATGTGGAGTTTTCACTATGACATCCGACGTCTCGCCCGAGAACCATATATACACCTTCCTAATTGAGCGTAGAATCATTCGAATGAAGTGGCGTCGATATTCTCCACATCTCAATTGTATTGAGAATGCATGGGCCATTTTAAAACGAGTGGCTTGCAATCGTATTATAATTTTATGACTAGAAATTTCGCACCATGGTCTGGTCCCACCTGTAAAGATTGCATTACTTGTGCTGTGTATCACTGCGAGAACTGTGTTGCATCAGGGTGGTTCGGACAATAATGTGCCATCAGAGGCCCCATAAAGTCACTCAAATGGAGCATGGGAAGGGACAGGTGGGCGTCACAGCGAATGTTGCTGTTAGTCAGAGTCTGGCACCATTGTTACACTGTCCGTTTGAAAATAATCCACCTCTCCAGGGATTGTTGGCGGAAAACAGTGACTGACCGTCCAGCATTTAGAAGAACGCACCTCTGGACTACATTCCCTACGCATCGACTTCAAATTGTTCCCGTTATCCGTCACCATAGTTGGCTGTGTATGCCACAAGCACATCCACGATTTCGTTACCTTGCAGTTAATTAATGATCACTTACCAGTATCTACACTGGATGCATTTTTATGTGTAATAAACTATTTACATGAACGTTGAAACATCGGATATTCTCGAACTGTAAACAAGCACATGTTACCTCCATCCTACGTCATCTTTTTTCCTGTATCATTTTTTTTTCTTTTCAGTTGTCCTTGTGTAAGTGTTTCTGATGAAATTAGTGCGACATAACGATGTGCCTTGAAATGTGTGCCTACAGTAGAGTCTGGCATTACGCTGGCTGATTTTATCCAATCCGGTGGTAGTAAATTCCTCTTCATTCATGGAATACTTTAACATCGTGGACTCTTTAAATTTGACAGATACTCGCTATGTTCAGAGCAGAGTGTAGAAAGAGAGACATAATGATACGACGCATGTTCAGACATTTAACGCTGTTATCCCCAAAACTTCATGTCATTCAGAAATGCATAGAGAGGCGTTTTCTCCATTCCATTATTACGGCAACGCTATTTGTCCTGTTGGAGCAGAAGTAAATTGAGAATGGATTTTCAATAGTGAGAGACGTTACAGTTAGGACTGGATATGAATCTGATATCCGTGCGACTGCTACGGACGCAGGTTCGAATCCTGCCTCGGGCATGGATGTGTGTGATGTCCTTAGGTTAGTTAGGTTTAAGTAGTTCTAAGTTCTAGGGGACTGATGACCACAGCAGTTGAGTCCCATAGTGCTCAGAGCCATTTGAACCATTTTTGAATCTGATATGATGGAAAAACTAATTTCAACAAATGTACCCAGGGACGAGCCAGAACGGAGAATAACACTAGTTGGGAAAGAAGGAGAGGTCAAGTCCAGGTACACACACTTTTCCAATAAGATAATTCTGTTGCTTCATAATACTAATGAATGTATAGTTTTCTTGATGGGCCAAACACTTGGCAGTTTTTTGTAGCATACATGTAAGGCGGATGTATTTCGGGGACATACAAATAAACGTGGCTCTTCTAAGAAATTTTATGTAGATCAGACCAATAAACGATTTCATGGAGATGTAGAGAGTAATCAGCAGTAGGTGAAGGTAACGAGTTTACTTCTAGTGTATGACCTCAGGTCAAACGCCTCTAAGCACTATGGGACTTAACATCTGAGGTCATCAGTCCCCTGAACTAAGAACTACTTAAACCTAACTAACCTAAGGACAGCACACACATCCATCCCCGAAGCAGGATTCGAACCTGCGACAGTAGCAGCAGCGCGGTTCCGGACTGCAGCGCTAGAACTGCTTGGCCACAACATCCGGCTGACCTGAGATCATACAGAACGGATGAAAAATCGTTGCCAAAAGAGTGTAGGCGTAGATAACTCGGAAATAAAAGAAACAGTAGAAGTGAAGAATTATAAGAGCTGGCAAATAGTTTTGTTCGAGTTCAGACTCAAGTTAGCTTGGAATGACGAGAGTTTCGAACTGATCCTCCAAATTGCGGAGGAATGAATGAATGGAATAATAGTGGCAGAGAGAAAGTAAGATTATAAGAGATTATCGCATCAGTACCATTGTTTGGGGAAGGATCGTTAAGCAAGTTGGACTCTGTGGTGGGCATGGAAGGGGAAGCGGGGAGTGGACTGTCCACTGTATCGGTGGAGGAACCATTGCCACTGCTCCAATAAAGCGATGTAGGTAACCATGAGTACGAAAGTCAAGATTGTCGTATGAAAGTTCGAAGACCACACTTTATTAGGACAACCAATAGATCCCTCTCGCGTTGCTCGTTCCGCAAAATTTCCTGGAATAAAGCATCGGAACTGCGGTCTCCATTCAGACCAATGGTTATTCCGAGAAGACGTGAGCCCTTCCACTACCGCTTTCGGATATCAGGGTCGCAGCAAGCAGAAACTGACAGAAACGCGATGGCTCTCAGTGAATCAGAGTGGGCCGGCAGCCGCTTCGTGACGCTATCTCGTGTTTCCAAGACCTCCTGTCCTCTGCTCTCCCCTCCCCTCCCCATTCCATCCACCGGCCAGCGTGCGTGCGGCGACAGCGGCGGCGTGGGCGCTCTGAAGCGCAGAGGCGGTGGCGACGGCTAAACGCGTTACACAATGTCTCCAGGAGCGGCGCAATAAGGCTTCTGGATGCCTGTTTGCCGATAGAAACCTCCATTCTTGACAGCTCGTGAATCAATACACTGAGGCGGCATGAGTCATGCGATAGCGATATGCACGTATACAGACGGCGCTAGCATCGCGTACACAAATGTGTAAAAGGATAGTGCATTAACTGAATTATCACTGTACTCAGGTGATTCATGTGGAAAGGTTTTCTAAGTGATTATGGCGCCCGATGGGAATTAACAGACTTTGAACTTGGAGTGACAGTTGGAGCTAGACACATGGACGTTCCATTTCCGAAATCGTTGGGGAATTCAATACTTCGCGATCCATAGTGTCAAGAGTGTGCCGGTAATACCACATTTCAGGCGTTACCTCTCACCACGGCCAACGCAGTGGCCGGCAGCCTTCACTTAACGGACGAGAGCAGCAGCATTTGCGTAGATATGTTACACTGCATGAAGTAAATGCAGAAATCAATGTGAGACGTACGACAGACTTATCCATTGGGACAGTGGGACGAAATTTAGAGTTGGACTATGGCAGCAGACGTTCGACGCGACATCGTCTGCAATACCTTTCCTGGCTCATGACCACTTTGGTCGCACACTAGACGAGTTTAAAACCGTCGCCAGGTCAGCTGAGTCCAAATTGGAGTTGGTAAGAGCTGATGGTAAGGTTCGAGTGTGGCGCAGACTCCACGAAGCCATGGACCGAAGTTGTCAACAAGGCACTGTGCAAGCTGGTGTGGCTCCATAATGGTGTAGGCTTTTTCACCTGGAATTAGCTGGGATTTCTGGTCCACTTGAACCCATCATTGACTAGAAATGGTTATTTTCAGCTACATGGAGACAATTTCCAATCAAACATGGACTTCACGTTCCCAAACAACTATGGAATTTTTATGGATGACAATTCGCCATGTCACTGGGTCACAACTGTTCGCGATTGGTCTGAAGAACATTCAGGATTATTTGAGCGTTTGATTTGGCCATCCCACCGGACATTTATGGAACATAATCGAGAGGTGATAACGTGCGCAAATCCCTGCACCGGCAACACTCTCGCAATAATGGACGGCTATAGAGGCAACATGGCTCAATATTTCTGCAGGGATCTTCCAGCTACTTGTTGAGTCCATGCCACGTCGAGTTGCTGCATTACGCCGCGAAAAAAAGAGATCCCCACGACATTAGGGGGTATCCCACGACTTGTCACCTCAGTGTACATTGCTGTCATAACGAACGCCAGTAACACTGTAACAAGGAAATGACCTCATTCCTCTTCAATACACCTGAAATACTCGCTCGTTTAAGTGAAAATGTACTGGAAGATATTCTTTTAAATGTTTATGATTAGAGCTGTCAAGAGCGGAAGAAATTATAAACTTAAAACAAATTGCTCATTTCGAATACTTCATTTATTTGGAACTATATACGTTCTTCCAGCTTACGATATGTCCTTGAAAATGACCCAAATTTGAAGTTTTGCAACAGCACAGATAATAAAAATAATACAGCCTACTTGGACCATGTTTTCATTCGGCCAATTTCAACCTTGGGTCATTTTCATGCTTCCATCTCACGATACGTGCTTGAAGATGTCTCAAGGTTGAAATTTGCCGATCACACAGATTATAAAAAGAATACCACACACCTGGCCGGTGTTTTCACTAGGCCAATTTCAACCATGGGTCATTCTCATGCTTCCAGCTTACGATATGTGCTTGAAAATGACCCAAGGCGGAAATTTGCCGATTGAACACATAATGAAAAGATTACAGCCTACTTGGATCATGTTTTCATTTGGTCAGTTTCAACCTTGGGTCACTTCCATCCTTCCAGCTTACGACACGTGCTTGAAAACGATACAAGGTTGAAATTTGCCGATCGCGCAGATAATGAAAAGAATACAGCCTACTTGGACCATGTTTTCAGTCTCGAAATGGTGTAAATTTCATTTTACAGGTAGACGTTGAGGCAGTTCGTGATTACCTCAATGCCAAAATGCCTCTGACGGACTTGTAACTGTTTCTCAAGATGACTTATCTCTTCTTTAGTGGACAGTCGTTCCTATGGTCATCTGACTTAAAGTCATTTCTTCTTATGGGGTTATCTCAAAGATCGTGTGTCCCTGCCTTCACTACCACTTAATTCGGAGCCGTTTCAAGGGAGAATAATTAATATGATCGGTGGTATCGGCAACGACATGTTGCGACGTGTATGAAAAGAGTGAGACTTTCAATTGACATTTGCCGCGTCAGAAACGACGCTAATATTGACAACCTTTACTGCTACTTATAAACCTCGAGAGATGCTTTGTCAATTGGTATGTGTCTATTTTCTGTACAGCTTACAGTTTTTCCGCTGAAATGCTGGAGGAACGAGGGGTGTCTAGAAAAAATGGAAACTACAGTGAAAATCCGTAGAAGCTTGACACAGATGTAGTGGGTACAGTGTCTAGTACGCCGTCAATCGCATGACGTCGTTATTTGGAGATCTGAGCGCACACTGAGCACATAAGGAGTTCTAGAAAGCAGTGATTCTACCAAATATGGCTGCCTGCCGAGAGATTTCACCTGATTTCATGCACCCCCACATAACGTAACTGTCATGCTTTTCCTTCCTTATGAAAATACTCGGTCGCACTCTGCAGTGACAATGAAGAAGCTCCAACAGCGTTTTCGATGGGAACTACCTGGTCACGCACCATACAACCCAGACTTGGCTTCCTCCGATATTCGTCTCTGCTCACATAACCTGCTTGCTATGAAAACAAAAGTTTGGCACAGACAACGAGCTGCAGACCAGCGCAGAAAACTGGAGGAAAGCACAAGCGGATGCCTTTCACGAGGGTGCTAGAAAGTTGGTACAACACTACGACTAATTCCGAACGGCGACTATGTAGAAGTAACTGGAAGGTGTAACAGATGCTGCAAATAAAACATTTATGATTTTTTCTGTGGACTCCATTTCAAGACCCATCTTAACTTACTTTCTGGACAACACTCGTACTTATGGATAACCCTCTATGGATTACAGAATTTTGAATTAAAATAGATAAATTAACAATTCAGTAATTCCGAAGAAAATTTTTAATGTTGTACAAAGACGCTGCTGTTGTCTATGGAATGGTTGCAAAGTAAGAAGACTGTAGTGGAATGTAGGAAGACCTGTAGAGGATTGGCGATTGGAGCAGGAATTCGCAGGTGACCCTAACGTAAATGTAACGTCTTGCACATAAATAAGCGAAGAGATACTCTTCCCGCCCGGTTACACTGTATACGACGAATCACTAGAAACAGTAGGCCTAAAAACATAAAATGCCTAGAAGTAAGTAACTACCCTGGAACAATCACATAAAACAAATTTTAGGAAAACCGGACGCCACGTTGAAAAGGACTTGCAGAAGCTTAGTCCGGCTTCACACGTGGCAGCGCTGCTCAGTGGCTCGCAAGTAGCACTTCAGATGACGTTTGGCGCTGTTACCGAAGGTGAGTTCCGCTGCAAGCTCTGCTTAACTTGTGTAAAATACTGAACAGTAAGTGGAGGATATGTCATTACATGTTCAAAAAGATTTGGCAGAAATTACTATAGAAACTTGCTGTCTTCTGCAGGGAAAGAGATGGATCTGAGAACACGCTTTGTGTTGCTGGACTAGAGGATAAGGTGCTTGTAAGTAGCTCTCTACCTGGAAAAGCTACTAAATGCACACTAGCACATTTTGCTGATTACCTCAAGAATGAAGGGGCACATAAGGATTTCTAGAAAGCAGGTGACAAAAGTCATGGGATACCATCTAATAACGTGTGGCGTAGTTCAACAAGTCGACGTGGCATTGACTCAACAAGTCACTGGAAGTTCTCCGTAGGTATCTAGCCGTCCATAACTGCGCGATTGTTGCCGGTGCTGGATTTTTTCTGCACGAACTGACTTCTCGATTACGCCCTACAAATTTTCGATGCAGTTCATATCGGGCAGTTTGGCTGCTCAAATTATTCATTCGTATTTTCCAGAATGTTTTTCAGATCAGTTGCAAACAATTGTAGTCCTGACGTGGTGCATTGTCATCTATAAAAATTATGTCCATGAATGGCTGCAAAAGGTCTTCAAGTGGCCGAACATAGTCTTTCGAGGCAATGATTAATTCAGTTGGACCAGAGAACCCAGTCCGTTCGATGTAAACTCAGCCCACACCATTATGGAGCCACTACCAGCTTGCACAGGGCCTTATTGAAAACTTGGGTACTTCACGTCGTAGGGTCTGCGCCACATTCTAACGCTGCCATCAGCTCTTACCAATAGAAATCGGGACTCATCTGACCGCGCCACGGTTTTGTAGTCATCTAGGGTCCAACCAATACGGTCACAAGCCCCGGAGAGGCGCTGCAGGCGATGCCGTGCTGCTAACAAATGCACTCGCGTCGGTCGTCTGCTGCCACAGCCCATTAACGCCAAGTTTCGCCGCACGTCCAACATTTATTTCTGCGATTATTTCACGTAAGGTTGCTTGTCTGTTAACACTGATAGCTATACGAAAACGTCGCTGCTCTCAGTCGTTAAACTGCGTTGTCCGTGGTAAGAGGTAATGCCTGAAATTTGGTATTCATGTCACACTCTTGACACTGTGGATTTCAGAATATTAAATTCCCTAACGATTTCCGAAATACAATGTCCCATGCGTCTACCTCCAACCATTCTTTCGCCTTCAAAGGCTATAATTTCCCGCTGTGTGGACATAATGACTTAGGAAACCATCTCACACGAATCACCTGAGTACGCATAATGCTGGCTGCACCAATGCACTGCCCTTTTATACCTCGTGAACGCGATGCTACCGTCATCTGTATACGTTCATATCGCTGTATCACGACTTTTGTCACCTCATTGTAAATGTACCTCAAATATGAAATCGTGATTAACATGCAGCTGAGATGTGTGCTTGATATACAACTTTCCATGTGTTGTTGTTGTTGTTGTTGTTGTGGTCTTCAGTCCCGAGACTGGTTTGATGCAGCTCTCCGTCCTACTCTATCCTGTGCAAGCTTCTTCATCTCCCAGTACCTACTGCAACCTACATGCTTCTGAATCTGTTTTGTGTATTCATCTCTTGGTCTCCCTCTATGATTTTTACCCTCCACGCTGTCCTCCAATACTAAATTGGTGATCCCTTGATACCTCAGAATATTCCCTACCAACCAATCCCTACTTCTACTAAAGATGCGCCACAAATTTCTCTCCTCTCCAATTCTGTTCAATACTTCCTCATTTGTTATGTGTTCCACCCATCTAATCTGCAGCATTCTTCTGTAGCACCACATTTTGAAAGCTTCTATTCTCTTCTTGTCTAAACTATTTATTGTCCACGTTTAACTTCCATACATGGCTACACTCCATTCAAATCCTTTCATAAACGACTTCCTGACACTTAAATCTATACTCGATTTTAACAAATTTCTCTTCTTCAGAAACGCTCTCCTTGCCATTGCCAGTCTACATTTTATATCCTCTCTACTTCAACCATCATCAGTTATTTTGCTCCCCAAATAGCAAAACTCCTTTACTACTTTAACTGTCGCATTTCCTAATCTAATTCCCTCAGCATCACCCGATTTCATTCGACTACATTCCATTATCCTCGTTTTGCTTTTGTTCATCTTATATCCTCCTTTCAAGACACTGTCCATTCCGTACAACTGCTCTTCGAAGTCCTTTGCTGTCTCTGATAGAATTACAATGTCATCGGCGAACCTCAAAGTTTTTATTTCTTCTCCATGAATTTTAATACCTACTCCGAATTTTTCTTTTGTTTCCTTTACTGCTTGCTCAATATGCAGATTGAATTAGATCGGGGAGAGGCTACAACTCTGTCTCACTCCCTTCCCGACCACTACTTACCTTTCGTGCCCCTCAACTCTTATAACTGCCATCTGGTTTCTGTACAAATTGTAGCCTTTCGCTCCCTGTATTTTACCCCTGTCACCTTCAGAATTTGAAAGAGAGTATTCCAGTCAACATTGTCAGAAGCTTTCTCTAAGTCTACAAATGCTAGAAACGTAGGTTTGCCTTTCCTTAATATTTCTTCTAAGATAAGTCGTAGGGTCAGTATTGCCACACGTGTTCCAATATTTCTACGGAATCCAAACTGATCTTCCTCGAGGTCGGCTTCTACCAGTTTTTCCATTCGTCTGTAAAGAATTCGCGTTAGTATTTTGCAACTGTGACTTATTATCTGATGGTTTGACTTTACATGTACTGAATTTATAAAGCATTTTAGCTACTACAATATTTTTTGTATTTGATAGAAATAAACATTACTTTTTTACTGATTAAAATTTTCTCTGTCGTGGAAATGCCAGTGAAATTTGTTTCGAGTGCTCCTACGATAGACCATCACACATTCTTCTTCGCTATGTCGTTGCTGTAAACGTCGTGATTCAGATACCTTTTGACTGGCCAGTTTCAAATTGCAGTGGTAAAATTACTGTATTGATATTTGGTCGTTGTGCTCCAATGTCCAACGCTATTGTCTAAGTCAGTTCAAACAAACTACGAACTTTCTCGATGCATAAGCTACTGCGCTAAGGAGAACGTCGCCCGCGAGACGTGCGTTAGCAGCGTAGCGCTCGTGCGTTTGAATCTGTGGTGCGGTCGTGGAGCAATCTGGACTCTGCCATTACGTTCTCTGCGTAGTTACGAGTGGAACCACTTTCTGCGGCCTCCACTCGCGGTGAAGGAGACCACCAAGACGGCCAGCTGCGCCACTGCTCATTGGCTGTGGCTATGTGTGAAACATTTAGCTGTAGCCTTCACCATCGGCGGCGCTGCTAAGAAGTGGCACTAAGTGGCGACGTCTGCCGGCACCCATAAAGGAAATGTAATCCATCCACGTAAGAAATGGCTTCCAATGCAATCATTCGACCGTATCTGGAGTAGGCCTACTGATAAATCTGGCACCATTACTAAGTAGGATTAATATAATAGAGAGAGTGTGTGTGTGTGTGAGAGGGAGGGAGAGAGAGAGAGAGAGAGAGAGAGAGAGAGAGAGAGAGAAAGAGTCCCACGAAGAGCGGTGCGTTTCTTCATGGGATCATTTACTTGGTAGTACAGCATTATGGAGGTGCTCAAAAACTACAGCGTAAACGCTACAAGACAGATAGGAGTCCGTGAAACATGGAGAATCTCTGAAAATATCCAGCGCAGCTCTGGTCGAAACTCCATCAACGAAAATGTTTTATGCAGGTTGACCATATAACCCGGAAGACTCACTAGGTGCTAAGATATCCAGTCGTGATATCCTTCACTGTATCAGTAATGAAATAGTTAAGCGAATCGTTTATTTACCATACAAAGTTAAGAAATGTCTTCAGGACAGATTGTAGTACAGTAAAATGATTGAAGATAATTAAGTAAACCGATGTTGAATGTTTCCTCGGGTTTCCTATTCTACCTTTAAGTGCATCGAAGTACTGAAGCAGATGCGTACAGAGAGATGACCATTAAAAGAACTTTGGAATGATTTCATACCCAGGCGATTTTTTCTAGACGGTGTCTTTGATATCCTGCTGCCCCCTCTCCGCATACCTAAACGATACGGGAGGGGGCCGCAGGTGGATTGTTGGAGAGCCACTCATCGAAACGTCGAATCATTTCCAAGAAACTCACTCGTGTGCAAACTTGAGCTGATCGTATTAGCTTATCTCGGCCAGACAGGCAATGACATGGGTTCACAACTTCTTTTTTTTTTTTCTTTTTTTTTTTTTTAAGGATATAGCATACAGATCTTCGGGATCTTCGAGGAATATATCATTCACGCCAATGCCATTCACTGATGACAGCGCAGTCTTTGGCCATGGTAGCTGTACGATCATGTCTAGCATCAACTGGTTTGTGTGTTCGGCAGTCTACACTAGTTGGTGACGTAAGAACAGATATTACTGGGGCATTACCAGACATATGTCCGACCCTATAGTAAATCAATGGATCTCTCCGCGTGTTTAACGAACGAAGAAACACTAGCGTTCCTTTGTGAAGGCTGAAAGGATTGAAAGGTACTAGCATGCAACTACCAATATGTAAGAATACTGAAATGTATTGGCAGTTGCGAATACCAACAACCATCAGTTGTATATTGGAACAATTAGAATGAAAATTTATGCCGGACCGGGACTCGAACCAGCGTTACGTGAGCACTCAACTATTTTTCCTACCCGTACACTACTCATTGCCATACCCAAACTTCCATACGTCGAGCTTCTTGGGTTACAACCTGCACTCGTACACGCGCGATGTAGTTCCTCTACAGGGGAGGACATTGTAATTGGAAGTCATTGCATGGTATCGGCTGATAAATACAATACTGCAGTTCCTCTTTATTATTAAGAACTATGCGATGTTTCTTGGGACATCCATGCATCCATGTCCAATGGAACATTGCATTGCTCTTCCTAACAACACAGGCACTGCAATATCATAGTAAGTTAAAACAGTATGGTGATATTTGCGCCAGCGCTAGATTTTCTCCGACGCTCTTCAGTGATGTCATTCCAAAACTCACACGTTGTGTGGCTAAGGTTATTGATGGTGAGGCACAAATACTGCGACCCGTATAAGTGAATGAAGTATCGCATCTGTAAACATAAAGTGTGCGTGACCACGAAGTTTGTTACAATAGTATTTAACCGTGACATGACTTGTCACAAATCTTAGCTGTAGCTAATGGTGCCCTGATATAATGCGTCCTCGGAATAACATAAGTTTTTACGCTCTCGCAATAGAAGAAAAACAAATTCAAATGGCTCTGAGCACTATGGGACTCAACTGCTGTGGTCATAAGTCCCCTAGAACTTAGAACTACTTAGACCTAACTAACCTAAGGACAGCACACAACACCCAGCCATCACGAGGCAGAGAAAATCCCTGACCCCGCCGGGAATCTAACCCGGGAACCCGGGCGTGGGAAGCGAGAACGCTACCGCACGACCACGAGATGCGGGCAGAAGAAAAACAGTTTTTGTTGTTACATTCAGTGCCCTGTGACACATTCCTATAGGCAGAACACAATAATTATCACTTTTCAGCTAGATAACGTCCGATCACGTGCTTACGAAGTAGACCAGTACCTTCGAGTCCAGCTCAGACTGGATCCATCGGTCATTGTAGGCATACATTTTTCCATCACGGCCGGCATCGTTTATGTACAGATGGCATCTGCCACCGCTTGCTCTGACATGGTATACTGACTCCCCAAAATTCAAACACTACGATAGTCATATCGCAGTCGTCACGGTGGACAACGTGGGAATTGGAGTGTTGCAGCTTCCTTTTTAGACGCCGGAAAATATTGTCAAACCAGATTTTCGACCGTATGGCAATGTAATCAGCGATATGGCTAAAAATGGCAAACTTTCGAAACGTACAAAGTCTACAACGGAGTATGTCAGTTGAAAATCGATCTCTCAAAACATGTCACGTAGTGAATTCTTCCGGGTTGCATGGCCGTGGTCGATGGAACTCTTCTATCCCTGACGTTTCGTCAAAAGCTACGTCGGACATATTTGGGGGTGCTCCTGGTTGTGATGAGTCTTGTCGACTGACGAGTCGGAAGAGAATGGCTGCCTTCCCTTCTTGGATAATTTTTTCAAGAAAAATCCGGACGGTGCGTTGGGAAGCTCAGTCTTCGGTCTACAGGAAGAAGACGCACGCGGACTTATATCTCAGTGCTCGGAGCTGCCAACATCCAGCATAACGTAACTCGGTACTAAGCACCTTAGTACAAAGAGCCAGGTCGAGAGTTTGCCGCGTGAGTTAGCACATCTGCGGGAAACCTTCCGAAAGAACGGCTACACCGAGATACAAATACGACGCGCCTTGCTTGCAGACAGGAGGCGGTAGAGAAAGCAGAAGAAGACGAAGCAAAACGTTTGGCGTTTCTGCCGTTTGCTGGACCACCGACAGCCAAGATCGCAAGAATATTAAAGAAGCACGAATAACGACCATCTTTCGCGCACCGCAAAATGTTGAAGATGTACCTGGCTCAACCAAAGGGCAGCTGGGTTTGCACACGCCAGGCATTTACAGTTCTTGTTGTGGTCTTCAGTCCCGAGACTGGTCTGATGCAGCTCCCCATGCTACTCTATCCTGTGCAAGCTTCTTCATCTCCCAGTACCTACTGCAACCTACATCCTTCTGAATCTGCTTGGTGTATTCATCTCTTGGTCTCCCTCTACGATTTTTGCCCTCCACGTGGCCCTGCAATACTAAATTGGTGATCCCTCGATGTCTCAGAACATTTCCTACCAACCGATCCCTTCTTCTAGTCAAGTTGTGCCACAAATTTCTCTTCTCCCCAATCCTATTCAGTACCTCCTCATTGGTTATGTGATCTACCCATCTAATCTTCAGCATTCTTCTGTAGCACCACATTTCGAAAGCTTCTATTCTCTTCTTGTCTAAACTATTTATCGTCCATGTTTCACTTCCATACATGGCTACACTCCATACAAATACTTTCAGAAATGACTTCCTGACACTTAAATGTATACTCGATGTTAACAAATTTCTCTTCTTCAGAAACGCTTTCCTTGCCATTGCCAGTATACATTTTGTATCCTCTCTACTTCGACCATCATCAGTTATTTTGCTCCCCCAATAGCAAAACTCCTTTACTACTTTGTCTCATTTCCTAATCTAATGCCCTCAGCATCTCCCGACTTAATTCGACTGCATTCCATTATCCTCGTTTTGCTTTTGTTGATGTTCATCTTATATCCTCCTTTCAAGACGCTATCCATTCCGTTCAATTGCTCTTCCAAGTCCTTTGCTGTCTCTGACAGAATTACAATGTCATCGGCGAACCTCAAAGTTTTTATTTCTTCTCCATGGATTTTAATACCTACTTCGAATTTTTCTTTAGTTTCCTTTACTGCTTGCTCAATATACAGATTGAATAACAGCGAGGAGAGGCTACAACCCTGTCTCACTCCCTTCCCAACCACTGCTTCCCTTTCATGCCCCTCAACTCTTATAATTGCCATTTGGTTTCTGTACAAATTGTAAATAGCCTTTCGCTCCCTGCATTTTACCCCTGTCGCCTTCAGAATCTGAAAGAGAGTATTCCAGTCAACATTGTCAAAAGCCTTCTCTAAGTCTACAAATGCTAGAAACGTAGGTTTGCCTTTCCTTAATCTAGCTTCCAAGATAAATCGTAGGGTCAGTATTGCCTCACGTGTTCCAATATTTCTACGGAAACCAAACTGATCTTCCCCGAGGTCGGCTTCTACCAGTTTTTCCATTCGTCTGTAAAGAATTCGCGTTAGTATTTTGCAGCCATGACTTATTAAACTGATAGTTCGGTAATTTTCACATCTGTCAACAACTGCTTTCTTTGGGATTGGAATCATTATATTCTTCTTGAAGTCTGTGGGTATTTCGCCTGTCTCATACATCTTGCTCACCAGATGGTACAGTTGTCAGGACTGGCTCTCCCAAGGCTGTCAGTAGTTCTAATGGAATGTTATCTACTCCCGGGGCCTTGTTTCCACTCAGGTCTCTCAGTTCTCTGTTAAACTCTTCACGCAGTATCATATCTCCCATTTCATCTTCATCTACATCCTCTTCCATTTCCATAATATTGTCCTCAAATACATCGCCCTTGTATAGACCCTCTACATACTCCTTCCACCTTTCTACTTTCCCTTCTTTGCTTAGAACTGGGTTTCCATCTGAGTGCTTGATATTCATACAAGTGGTTCTCTTTCCTCCAAAGGTCTCTTTAATTTTCCTGTAGGCAGTATCTATCTTACCTCTAGTGATATACGCCTCTATATCCTTACATTTGTCCTCCAGCCATCCCTGCTTAGCCATTTTGGACTTCCTGTCGATCTCATTTTTGAGACTTTCGTATTCCTTTCTGCCTGCTTCATTTACTGCATTTATATATTTCCTCCTTTCATCAGTTAAATTCACTATCTCTAGAACCAAGTGTTACCTATGATTAAGTTGTGCTCTGTGCAAAATTCTACCAGGCGGCTTCCTCTTTCATTTCTTACCCCCAATCCATATTCACCTACTACGTTTCCTTCTCTCCCTTTCCCTACTACCGAATTCCAGTCACCCATGACTATTAAATTTTCGTCTCCCTTCACTATCTAAATAATTTCTTTTATTTTATCATACATTTCTTCAATTTCTTCGTCATCTGCAGAGCTAGTTGGCATATAAACTTGTACTACTGTAGTAGTGGGCTTCGTGTCTACCTTGGCCACAATAATGAGTTCACTATGCTGTTTGTAGTAGCTTACCCGCATTCCTATTTTTTTATTCATTATTAAACCTACTCCTGCATTACCCCTATTTGACTTTGTATTTGTAACCCTGTATTCGCCTGACCAAAAGTCTTGTTCCTCCTGCCACCGAACTTCACTAATTCCCACTATATCTAACTTTAACCAGTCCATTTCCCTTTTTAAATTTTCTAACCTACCTGCCCGATCCGTAGAACGCCAGTTTTCTTTCTCCTGATAACGACGTCCACTTGAGTAGTCCCGCCCGGAGATCTGAATGGGGGACTATTTTACCTCCGGAATATTTTACCCAAGAGGACGCCATCATCATTAACCATACAGTAGAGCTGCATGCCCTCGGGAAAAATTACGGCTGTAGTTTCCCCTTGCTTTCAACCGTTCGCAGTACCGGCACAGCAAGGCCGTTTTGGTTAGTGTTACAAGGGCAGTTCAGTCAATCATCCAGACTGTTGCCCCTGCAACTACTGAAGAGGCTGCTGCCCCTCTTCAGGAACCACAAGTTTGTCTGGCCTCTCAACAGATACCCCTCCGTTGTGGTTGCACCTACGGTACGGCCATCTGTATCGCTGAGGCACGCAAGCCTCCCCACCAACGGCAAGGTCCATGGTTCATGGGGGGAGGGTATTTGCAGTTTTGAGTGCGAATGTGGGATGGGATATATCGGGCAGACACAACAATGTATCTCCCAGCGCTGTACTGAACACATCAGGAACGTACGACTAGGACAGACAAACAAGTCCGCGGTAGCGGAACATAGCATTATCGAGGGACACACCTTCGAATTCGAAAAACAAAGAAGCGTGCAGCGCCAACGTTTCTGGGACTCAATCTTCAAAGAGGCAGTGGAAATACGTCTACCCAACAATTTAGTAAACCGTGATAGCGGTTTTCAGCTCAGTGCAGCGTGGAATCCCGCAACTGACAAAATACGTCGGGAACGCTCCGATCTGAAGGCAGCGGCGTCCGCAGACAGATTGGATAGCAGCGCCGCGGCGCCCCACCACCACCGACGCGGTAGCCCCTTCCGGAGGAACGTGATTGGCCGGCCTACAGTAGCGGACGACGGCCAAACAGCTATATAGATGTGCAGAACACAGCATCCCGACACTTCGCCAGCAGATGATGGGTACGAAACTCATCGAAAGGTTGCGACAAGTCGACGCCACCACTCGGCTGATAACCCGAGAAGAATTCATCAGTGGAATACGCCGAGAAAGACTTCATTCGCATATATGTTCACCTTGCTGTGTGCCCTAGTACAAAATACCACTCCAAATTGTTGTGTAAATGTACTACAGCCATTACTGGAAGAGTTGCCTCCTACCGATCTACAATTGTATAGCTTCTGAGGAACTTGTTCACTGATGCATGTTATGAAGGGATAGGGTAGCAATCTAAGTTTAGGAAGGCCAATAAATGCTACCACAGCTGACGGAAATGCTTCACTGCTCTCATTACATATCAAAATAATCGTGAAAAAGACACCACTTGTGAACAGTGCATCTTAATGCAACACACACACTGTGAATTGAGACAAATCATTGTAATAACAGAACTACCGCAAAAACCGACCGCTATTGATCTCGCCAGGAATGAGGTGTGGCGCTGCACTCGTGTTCACCTCAATGTGCTGCTATAGAATAAGCAGCTTAGAACCAGTATTCTCTCCCTCCCTCCCTCTTCTCCCCCAAAAGGTAGGGATACTGGTTTTCCAGGCCTGATCTGACCTGCCGCTGACGATACACAAAAAGGTCCATCCAGTACAGGCGCTCTGCCATGGTCGGTGTGCTCACAATGATATACGAGGTGCGGCTAGAAAAAAACCGGACTGATGCTGGAAAAAACATTTATTTACAATTATTTACAATTTCATGTTATCTCCTTCAATGTACTCTCCTCCTCGGTCTCTACACCGCTCCATACGAATTTTCCACTGTTCATAGCAATGCTCCAGATCATTTTCGGTAAGTCCATACATTACTTCCGTCGCTTTTTCTTTTACTGCTTCAACAGTCTCAAATCTAGTTCCTTTCAAAGCTGACTTGACTTTAGGGAAAAGAAAAAAGTCACAGGGGGCCAAATCAGGTGAGTAGGGTGGATGATCTAAGATGGGAATGTTGTGTTTTGCCAAAAACGTCTTCACTGACAACGCACTGTGAGCTGGGGCCTTGTCTTGGTGAAGGATCCATGACTTTTTTCCCCACAAATCGTTCCGTTTTCTCCGTACTCGCTCACGTAGGGTAGCCAGGACGCTAATGTAGTAATGCTGATTCACTGTTTGTCCCTCTGGTACCCAATCAATGTGCACAATCCCTTTGTTTTAAAAAAAAAAACCATCATTGCCTTGAATTTCGATTTTGACATTCGTGCTTTTTTTTGTCGTGGAGAACCAGGAGTTTTCCAATGCATCGATTGGCGTTTAGTTTCGGGATCTTAAGTAAAAAACCACGATTCATCGCAAGTAATAACATTTTGTAAGAAGGTGGGATCACTTTCAATGTTTTCCAGGATGTCAGAACAAATCATTCTTCGGCGTTCCTTCTGTTCAATTGTGAGACACTTTGGAACCATTTTTGAACACACTTTGTTCATGTTGAAACTTTCATGAAGAATCTGCCTAACACTTTCCTTGTCAACTCCTGTTAACTCAGACACTGCTCTGATTGTTAAACGGCGATCTTGTCGAACAAGTTTACCGATTTTTTCAATGTTTGCATCAGTTTTTGCTGACAATGGTCTGCCAGTGCGAGTGTCATCACTGGTGTCTTCGCGGCCATCTTTAAATCGTTTAAACCACTCAAACACTTGTGTTCGTGATAAACAATCATCGCCGTACACTTGTTGTAACATTACGAACGTTTCACTTGCAGATTTTCCTAGTTTGAAACGAAATTTGATATTAACACGCTGTTCTTTCTGTACACTCAACATTTTACGACGCACAGACAAAACGTCAACTACTTAAAACAGAAGCCACGGGCAGACTGAGTGCAGGAGGCAGATGAAACTTGAGCAGTAGACGGAGCGAGAGTCACGTGACAGGCCACGCGACTTTCAGCCTTATTGCATTCGTTTTATTGTTTCACCAGTGCTAATCCGGTTTTTTTCTAGCCACACCTCGTACGTTTCCAGTCTGCAGCTAGACCCTACTGTAGGTAGTGGTTCTGCTATCCTAGCCCGTTCTAACCTCTCGCTGACAGTACACGAGGAAACCCATCCTCTGGCGATGCTTTACTTTGTTCGGTGTTGGGTGGACAATGATGTACTGTTTCAGGTCTGCAAAAATCAAACGTATTTCTAGGAAACGCTGACCCCTGAAACAACGTCTAAATATTTCACTGTTCATTACACATAGGGCAAATCAACTCTCTGGGAGAAGAACGGCTAACATTATGTTGTGGACCTCAGCTAGGTCTCGTAGTGGGAAGAGGCAGCTCCGGAGTCTGCACTCGCCAGAGGGTCAGGCGCTGCGACCAGCGGCCGTCGAAGTTGCTGCGGGCGGTCGCTATTCAATACGCCGGCGCCGACCACCCCACTGGGGCTGGCTGCTTCCAGCAGCCTTCCGTAGCCTGCGCGCTCTCCTAGGACCCGAGCACTCAAAATTAGTGTCTGTGGAAGTATTGTAAACAGTCGTTTACTTGGATATTACCTGCGTTTCAGACTCACAAATATCAATGTACAATTACCGCTTTCACGCTATTTCATATGTCGGAAAAAAAAATAGTTGTTGTTCTACAAACGACAGCAAGCTAATATTCACATTCCCTCCCTCCTCGTTATTTCGTAACATCAAATTGAGTAAAACTACGAACTCAGTCTAAGATATAGTTGCCAATGACGCATGAGGAAACTGTCGAGGTGAAAAATCTATAACAATACATCCAATACTTGTGTTAACCTATCACACACCTCTTGTACTGTCTGCTGTGTATAAAATCGCGCCGGCCGGAATGGCCGAGCGGTTCTAGGCGCTACAGTCTGGAACCGCGCGACCGCTACGGTCACAGGTCCGAATCCTGCCTCGGGCATGGATGTGTGTGTTGTCCTTAGGTTAGTTAGGTTTAAGTAGTTCTACGTTCTGAGGGACGGATGACCTCAGAAGTTAAGTCCCATAGTGCTCAGAGCCATTTGAAACATATAAAATCGCTAACATGAACTGAAAACTTCCACTATTTTGTTGCGTGCTCCAAACATCCATCTTCAGAAATTATTTCCTCACATTAAGTGATTCTAGTGGACGCTTGGCTAGAAATGCACTTTATGCCTGTGCAGGTCTGTTTTTTTATTCTCCTTCCTAAGAACGTCATGGGTTATTTTGCTGCCTAGGTAGCAGAATTTCTTAACTTCATCTACTTTGTCACTACCAGTTATGCTGTTAAGTTTCTCGCTGTTCTCAGTTATGCTACTTCTTATTACTTTCGTCTTTCGTCGATTTACTCTCAATCCATAATCTATATTCATTAGAATATTCTGTCCATTCAACAGAAACTGTAATTCTTCTTGACATACACTGAGTATAGCAATGTCGTCAGCGAATTTTAAAATTGATATCCTTTCACCTTGCATTTTAAATCCACTCTTGAACCCTTTCATTTCCGTCATTCCTTCTTCGATGTAGAGGTTGGTCAGTAGGAGCGGAAGACTACATCCCTGCCTTACATTCTTTTTAATCCGAGCACTCGTTCTTGGTCTTCACAGTTATTGCTCCCTCTCGACTCTTGTACATGGTATATTTTTCTCGTCTTTTCCTAAAGCTGAGCCCTATTTCTCTCAGGATTTCGAAGATCTCGCACCATTTGACATTGTCGAACGCTTTTTCCAGATCGACAAATCCTGTGAACGTGTCTTGATTCTCTGCTTCCATTACGAACGGCAATGTCATAATTGCCTCTCTGTGCCTATACCTTTCCTTAAGCCAAACTGATCTCCATCCAACGAATCCTGAATTTTGTTTTCCATTCTTCTGCATATTATTCTGCACTTGGATGAACGTGGTGTTAAGCTGATTGTGAGGTAATTCCCGCAGTTGTCGGCACTTGTCAGCTCTAGCACTCTTCGGGATTGCGTGGAAGATACTTTTTCTGAAAGTCAGATGGCATATCGCCAGGCGCATACATACTAAAAACCAAACAGTAGCCAATTTTTGAACCACTTCCCCCAATGATTTTGGGAATTCGGCCGTATTTGATTTAGAGTCTTCTGATTCTAGTACCTCTTCTATATCGACTCCTGTTTCTTCTACTATCACATCAGACAAATCTGCCCCCTCAGAGCGGTCTTCTTTTAGTTTCACTGAATGTTGTTTTGACTTTTCTAACGTATATTCTGCGTCAGTCCTTCTCGCAACCATTTCTTTTTCGATTTTTTCACATTTTTCATGGAGCCATCTCACCTTAACTTCTGTTCACTTCCTATTTATTTCAAACTTCAGTGACTTGTACTTTTGTATTCTTGAATTTCCCTTAACATTTTCGTACTTCCTTCTTTCATAGATCAACTGAAGTATTTCTTCTGTTAAACACGGTTTCTTCGCAGATCCCTTCTCTGCACCTATGTTTTTCATTCCATCTTCTGTGATTGCCATTTTTAGACACGTCCATTCCTTTTCAACTGAACTGCCTTATGAGCTTTTCCTTATAGCAGTACCTATACCCATAGAGACCTTCAAGCGTGCCTATCCATTCCTTAGTACTTTCGTATACCACGTCTTTGCGCAGTGATAGTTTCTGACTATTCTCTTAAACTTCAGCCTACTATTCATCACTCCTTAATTGTGTTCTGAGACTACCTACTCTCCTGGGCACGTCTTACAATCCAGTATCTGATTTCGAAATCCCTGTCTGACCATGATGTAATCTCACTGGAATCTTCCCGTATCTCCCGGCCTTTTCCGAGTATACGTCCGCCTGTTGTGATTCTGGGACAGAGTATTCACTATTACTAGCTGAAATTTATTCCAAAACTCAATTAGTCTTTCTCGTCTCTCATTCAAAGCCCATATTCTACAGTAACCCTTTCTTTTACTCCAGTCCCCAAGGACTATTAGTTTCTCTTTAGGTATTGAATTACACGTTCAGTATCCTCGTATACTCCTATCTATTCATCTTTAGCTTGCAACGTCGGCGCGTATACCTGTAATATAGTGGTCGGTGTTCGTTTGCTGTCGATTCTCACAAGAACAACCCTATCACAGTAACTCATTCTCTGCCCCACCTTCCTATTCATAACGAATTGTACTACCATTTTCTGCTACTGCTGATGTTACCGTTTGGTCTTCTTTCCACTTCACTTCATTGACCCCAACTACGTCTAGACTGAGCTTTATCATTTCCAGATTCTCTAGATTCCCTACCACGCCCCGACTTGCAGGACGTCATCCTTTCGTTTGTTATTCAATCTTGTTCTCAGCAGAGAAGCAGATGATCACAATGTGAGCAAAAAAAGATCATCTATTCAGGAAAAAGAGCTTCACAAATTGACAATGCCAATAACGCGTTGGTCCACCACTGGCTCATTTCCAAGCAGTTATTCGGTTTGACATTGATTGATAGAGTTGGATATCCTCCTGGGAGATTTCGTACCAAATCCTGTCCAACTATTGCGTTAGATTGTCATATTGGAAGACCCTGCCCATAATGCTCCAAACGCTCTCAATTGGGGAGAGATCTGGCGATCTTGCAGCCCAGGACAGGATTTGGCAAGCACGGAGATAAGTAGTAAAAACTCTCGCTGTGTGCCGAAGGGCATTATCTTGCTGAAATGTAAGTCCAGGATGGATTACCGTGAAGGACAACAAACGTGGCCTAGAATATCGTCCACGTACGCTGTGCTGTAAGGCGGCCGCGGATGACAACCAAAGGGATCCTGCTGTGAAAATAAATGGCAACCTAGAACGTCATTCCTGGTTGTCGGGTCTTCTAGTCGTAAAAAATTATAATTTTCAGGACAAAATATTTCTGTTTTGGCTCTGAGCACTATGGGACTTAGCATCTATGGTCATCAGTCCCCTAGAACTTAGAACTACTTAAACCTAACTAACCTAAGGACATCACACAACACCCAGCCATCACGAGGCAGAGAAAATCCCTGACCCCGCCGGGAATCGAACCCGGGAACCCAGGCGTGGGAAGCGAGAACGCTACCGCACGACCACGAGATGCATTTCTGTTTTACGAAAATTAAATTCCCTAGTGTTGCTCTTTCAGAACCAAGAAAACTGAATTCAGGCTTGAATCTTACCATTTGAAAATATTACTTCATTCAGTTTGAGTTGTCCTTACTTCATCAACGAACGAGCACTTTTCATTGTTTAATCGAGCATGATTTTTAGATCTAGGTTTACTAACATTTCGCTTACAGGTTTTTTAATTGTCAGCATATAGTAGACAAGGTAAATTTTATTGCTCATTTAATCTTAGCTAAGATTGGCACCGTCTAGCAATGCTGTCTCTTAAAGGTACTTTCTAGTATTGTTTTAGATATCTGCTACTAAATAGATTGGATTTAATTTCTATTTGCATTCAGGTCAATAAATCGCGATCAAATTTTACTACTGTTTGGTACGTCGGCATATACTAGAGTAGAATAATCGTGAACCGGATATTTACATTTTAGTTACAATTATCACGAGCACATCTTCGATAGTATTACATTGCTCCCCACAGCTAACGGAATCGATGTAACTCATCGGTATGTTTGAAATGTCGCGAAGAAAAATGGTTTACATTCTTACCACACACAAAAATAGATTGTCCATATGAATTATTCCGACTTGATACAGTTTGCGCATGAGGCTATACAGTATTAAACGTCCACAACCGTCACTAATGGGCGTTTAAAAATACCCACTACATTCAAGCGCATGGTCAGGAGAAATGATAGTTGAATGTGTCTGCGCCGGCCGAAGTAGCCGTGCGGTTAAAGGCGCTGCAGTCTGGAACCGCAGGACCGCTACGATCGCAGGTTCGAATCCTGCCTCGGGCATGGATGTTTGTGTTGTCCTTAGGTTAGTAGGTTTAACTAGTTCTAAGTTCTAGGGGACTAATGACCTCAGAAGTTGAGTCCCATAGTGCTCAGAGCCATTTGAACCATTTTGAATGTGTCTGCAGGAGTTGTCGGAGACAACTACAATACCCTTCATTCTACCCCGCCGATAAGAGGACAACATTTGCAGCTTCTCCAACTAAAATAGTCCATACTGTTAAAAATGTCCACCCTACATACGTCGAAAGGTTTTGCTCCAAAAGAACGATTTTACGCCGTAATTCTCTCCGTCAGTCAGGGGATATTTCAGAAGAAATTTTGGGTGTTGATGGGTTCGACGTGATAGCCTACAAGATTATCTCTTTCAAGGGACACTTTTAGCCCCCAACGTTCGTAACCGCACAAAATCATGCTTAGAATAACATTGGGCCATTAAAAAGCCAATGGTGTCGTCATTTCGATGCAAAACGCTACATTCTGCCACAAGTGACATTTCAATTTAAAAAAGACAACAACATATCAGTAACATAAGGAGGAACATTATGCGTGCTTCAGTGACTTCAGTGTATCGTTACATTTTTCAAGCCTCTGCTTAGAGCAATTATAATAGAGCAAAACACCTACACCGAAGAGCCAAAGAAACTGATATACCTTCCTAATATCGTGTAGGGCCCCTACGAGCACGCAGAAGTGCCGCAACACGACGTGGCAGGGATTCGTCTAATGTCTGAAGTAGTGCTGGAGGGAACTGACATAATGAATCCTTCAAGGCTGTCCATAAATCCGTAGGATCTCTTCTGAACAGCACGTTCAAGGAATCCAGATGTGCTCAATGATATCCATATCTGGGGAGTTTGGTGGCCAGCGGAAGTGTTTAAAGTCAGAAGAGTTCCTGGAGCCACTATGTAGCAATTCCGGAGTGTAGGTTGTCTACGGTCGCATGTTCGAATCCTGCCTCGGGCACGGATGTGTGTGATGTCCTTAGGTTAGTTAGCTTTAAGTAGTTCTAAGTTCTAGGGGACTGATGACGCCAGAAGTTAAGTCCCATAATGCTCAGAGCCATTCAGTAGGTTTTCGCATTGTCCTGCTGGAATTGTTCAAGTCCGTCTGAATCCATCATGGTTACGAAAGGACGCAATTGATCAGACAGGATGCTTATGTACGTGTCACCTGTGCCTAGAAGTATCAGCTGTCCCGTATCACTCCAATTGCACACGACTCACATCATTAAAGAGCCTCCACCAGCCTGAACAGTCCCCTGCTGACATGCAGGCTCCATGTATTCACGAGGTTTCTCCATACCCGTACACGTCCATCCGCTCGATACAATTTTAAACGAGACTCGTCAGACCTGGCAACGTGTTTCCGGTCATCAACAGCGCAATGTCGGTGTTGGCGGGTTCAGGCGAGGCGTAAAGCTTTTTGTCTTGCAGTCATCAAGGGTACACGAGTGAGCCTAAGGCTCCGAAAGCCCATATCAATGATGTTTCGTTGAATGGTTCGCACGCTGACGCTTGTTGTTGGCAGAGTAATGAAATCTGCAGGGATTTGCGGTAGGCTTGCACTTCTGTCATGTTGAACGATTCTCTTCAGTCGTCGTTGGTCCCGTTCTTGTTGGATCTTTTTCCGGCCGCAGCGATGGCGCAGATTTGATGTATTACCGAATTCGTGATTTTACGGTACACTCGTAAAATGGTCGTACGGGAAAATCCCCACTTCATCGCTACCTCGGAGATGCTGTGTCTCATAGCTCGAGGGCCGACTATAACACCACGTTCAAACTCACTTAAATCTTGATGGCCTGCTGTTGTACGAGCCATTCGTCAAGCACATTGTAATATAAGCGTATACTCCGGTGCAGTAAATTGATCCTTTATTCATTTGTGGTTTGGTGCATTGTGGTTTTGTAAAATCATCAATCCTTCTGATAAAGAGATTTTACTATCGAAAGAAGTAGCCCTAAAGGGGTTGGCCATATTTTGTTGTTTTCTGTGACAATATTTTCGGCATAACATCTTTTTTTTGGAAAACTTGCTTCTAGAAGGGTGTGATCTGTATGACCAGACCAAGAATCACACAGCAACAGGCTGTTTTCACTTGTTATGTGTTCGCCAAGGTCTGAAGTCGGAAAAAGTTTCATACGTTCTTTAGTCACTTGTACAGTTTTGCTTGAGTCCACGTGAATGATTCGTGGGCAGGTCTTTGCAAGTTTCTTTGAACTTTCTGTGCCAAAAGTGCCTTTTGCCTTTTGAGAACAAATGTACAACTTGAAACTTCCTGGCAGATTAAAACTGTGTGCCCGACCGAGACTCGAACTCGGGACCTGGCAGAAGTAAAGCTGTGAGGACCGGTCGTGAGTCGTGCTTCGGTAGCTCAGATGGTAGAGCACTTGCCCGCGAAAGGCAAAGGTCCCGAGTTCGAGTCTCGGTCGGGCACACAGTTTTAATCTGCCAGGAAGTTTCATATCAGCGCACACTCCGCTGCAGAGTGAAAATCTCATTCTGGAATGTACAACTTGTTTGCTAGTCTCATCGATAAAGCCACATTCGATGCGTAGCCGTGGGTAGAGCTCTGTGCAGAGTGCAACATACTAGCTGTAGCTTGCTCTCCTCTGTGAGATAGTCTTGATGACGAAGACATTTTGTACTGAAACTCATTCTGGTCATTGTTTTAAACATTTCCTTTCTCCAAACCCTGCTCCGTCGTGAACATGTTCACTCTCTCCACAAACTGTTCTGCCTCCTGACGTATACCGTTCTTGTCTTCTACGTCTCTACGAGTGACGAATGTAGCAAAATACCATTTTCATCCTTACGATTGCCTATAAATGGAATTAAAACTTTAAATTTGTCCAAACCAACCGTTTCAGACGCTTTCAGTCCAACGTTAGCAGATGCCAATAGTGAACCATATAAAGCTTGACTATTAAATCAACTGTACTAGTAGTGTCATTGCGCTATTAATTTGCTAGGATAATAAGATAAATTTGCGGTGTTACAAGTTCTTTTATTGTTTGTAATTGCCGCAGACAGTTTCCTGCTAGACACATATTTTAGAATTAACTTGCAATTTGAGTTACTTTTGATGTAATCATATCGCCTCTTTAATTTGCTGTAGGAATTGAAGCCACAATTGTAAAATTCTTCGTAAATTTCTAATGCTGTGCTGATTTATTTTGCTTTTGTTTCATTTAATGTTACATTGCTGTGCTTCTGTAAATGTGTTTGTTTGAATAGATAACACAAAACTGTATACTTCTTTCTTTGTTAAAACTTTGATGTCATGATTTGATTGTATGCTGTGTAGCATATCTCTCGTTTAAATGCTTTGTCCCATTTGGAGGGAACAAAACTTACTGTATATAATTGTAATTTTGTGCGAATAATTTTTTTTTGTAGAGATGTCAATAGGTGTAAATGTTTTGTTTTATTTAATGCATTTGGTTGCTGTTATGTAAATTGCTGATCATCACTTAGGGTTCTTAGTTAGTTTGTATGTAAATGGTGTAGTGGTTCCCCTCGGGAACGGAACTGTGTAGCGCGCGCAAATTGTGGTTGGCCTATGTAGAAAAGGAGGAACTGACAGTCAGTCGGGACGAGCCACCGGTCGGAGACGAGCTACGAGTCCGTGCACTGCCATGTAAAAGATGCATATTGTGCTGGTTCCGAGAGAGGCTTTTCCTGCTACTTTCCAAGGCCTCGGATGGATGGATAAATAGCTGGAACTATTCTGGAATTTGTATCTATCATCGCCACCAAGAAATGACAGAGTCCAGCAATTCTGCCTGCAATTCCACCTACCAACATGCAGTTGCCACCTCATTGCGCAATCATTGCAACGTAATACTATATTGATGTACAGTGAAGGATCAGCTTAATGGTTGTGCTAATGTGCTGAAATATAAGGTAATTTATATCTGAATTTGTGTACCTACCTTGACTTTTCTCCTCATCATAACACCTCTCAGGGTCCTCTCCGTTTGAACTAAAGTGATTACCGAGTGTCCTTACTGAAAGTACATTAAAACCCAGTTTACTAATTAATGCCCCCTTGAACATAGTAAAGAGAAAGTTAAAGTTAATGTGGCAAGAGAGCGAGTTAAAGTTAATGATGCTTGCTGAAACAATTTTCCTAGTAAAACTGTTTATTAATGTGTTGTTGCGAACTTCAAATTAAAATTTCTCAAGACTGAGGCTTATAGAGTTTTGCCTAGTAAATAATCACATTACTGCCTGTTGTTAATCACAGAAAGTGAGTCAGTATCTTACATAAATGTTAATTTTATGTCTCACGGTAGTAAAAGTGGAAAACTGCATAGTAGGAAATTATATGTTCATGATTACTAAGTGTTTGTCTCTCTTGTGTATTATAAGGACATATTAACAGTATAACAGGATCCACAGTTTGTCTAGTGTGCTAATACGAGATAACAAATAACGGAAAGATCTTTATTTATGAAAATCATAATCTATTTATTAGAAAAACAGTGATAAGTAACCTGTCAGTGAATTTCAACTAACTCTCATTTTAAATAGTAAAGTATTTAACTGAGAGAGACTTAACCTAAACCTATGTCCAATTTATGATCCTAGAGGGAATGTTAATGGTAGTGTTATAAAGACCACTCAGTTTGTGTAAGCCCTGAAAGTGATAGTGTTTTTCTGTACCTGTTATAATTTTGCAAATAGTTTGCGCTGCTCCAACTGTTAGTTTCAATCTTAACGTAAACATATGAGTGTGTCAGAGTTCATTGCACTCGCGTGTGGCCAAGTATAGGTTGTGTTTATCCATTAAAGTTACTAATAACTATTTTCTTGAACGAGAATGTTAATCATTCTCTTGCCTAGTTAGGCTGGTGACCGTTTTCGTTATCCGTTAAACAGTGCAGATAGGCAATATTTTGTCACTGTTTAATTATTTACGTAATTCTGACTTTCATTTCCGATAAGCCACCTCCGTTAGGAATAATACGGTCAACATAACAAAATTCCTCTCAGAGGGTAACACTGCTCTGTTGCTTTATACCATAATTGCTATAACAAAATAGTTTTATTTCACAACCTGACTCCAACTTTAAGGCTATGGTACAGTAGTAGCAGAGTGGAGTGTTATAAATTCTTCTTCTCTAGTACGCTGATATCAACATCAAAGCACTGGCCCTGGATTAGTTGGGGGGCAATTGCTCGTACTCGCTTTGAATGCACTGTTCCTGTTGGTCTGGACATGAATACCGTCTACTGCTTGAATAGCCATCTTCATCTTCAGGTTCTTCCTGGCCTTCAAAATCAGTATATCTACATAGCGTAACGTAATGTATTTCTGAGTCATCTCCTTTATATTACTGAATTATTATGTCATATAATACATTGGCGAACTATCTATCTCGACCCTCATTTCTTTTCCAAATTCAGCACGTTACAACTTTGTCCCTAATATCTGGACCGCGTTCGTAGGATTAATTCTCTTTATGTAATCACTTTACACAGTTTTGCGAACACTCTAAGAGACACATTCGTAGTGCATCTATACCATTCACGCAACGAGCTCTTGTTAGTGCAGTTACAGCACGCCACAGTCTGATGGCGCTAGCAGACAAGCGCGGAGTTTCGCATTGAAATGAAACAGACAACTGTCGGCTTTATGATCGAGTGTTAGTCCAGACATAGGTCAAAGGTGTCCTTTCTTAGATCGACCGATTTAATATCATTGGACATTGTCTGGATGTTTTTGAAAGACCGCATCCATCCAATTGCACCCAATACTTGTCTCTTCGACAAAGTGAACTTCCTAGTGAAGTTGAAGGCAGCAACTTTGGACACTTGCCGTAAAAAATAAGATTTGTGAAAAAATGTGTTTCAGTTTTTTCGTTTTCTCTGTTGTCTTTGTTCACACTTAATTATCTATCGTACGTGATAGAATAAAAGTTAATCATGCTCTACACACTCAAAAATTAAAACACGTGAACTATACATAACATTTTTAATACAATTGCACCTTTCTGTAGCGTACCACATGTCAACCATTTTACTACACTTTTATTTCTGCAGTACATCTTATTATCTTAGCAAATTAATGGTGCAATGGCATAGTTGATTTAATAGTCAAACTTTATATCGTAAATGTTATAGAAAGTTCACGTTTAGCATACCAGATTTAGACTGGGATTTAAAGCTACCGAGCTGTGACTTCATCTGAAACCATTGTGTAATTACTATCTACAGTATAGCATAACTTGTATTAACTGGAACAATTTGGTTTAATGCACAAACTTTCGCGCGCTCGTCCTTGCATTGCTATCGTTTTATAGCACTAGCTCCACAAAGCTGCATTTCCGAACTGTGGTTATCTCGAAAATTTCTCTGGATTCGACGTCCCATACTCTGCTCTGACCTCGTCATCGAGATTTTTTTTCTTCTCCACCCTGTACATATGCATTATAATAGCAGATCTGTGTAAGACAAACTAAGTTATACAACTTTTTTGTAGCTCTATCAAGACAACACAAGACGTAGTAAAATTTCAATCAATAGGTTGATGTTTGTACTGTTACCCGCTACATATTTCACGTCACTCTCGAAGGAAACTAACACCGCTGAGACAAGTCATACGATATGTAAATGTGGGTTTTGCATGCATTATCGTGTTGGAATTCAAACTTCCTACAATTTTTTCTTCTGGAGGCTTAGGTTAGTGGACATAGCACAATTGATAATCAAAATATCCACGGGTGTACTGCCGGTCTACAGTGTCCAACGGGCACAATATTTCGGCGATCATACATGTCGCCATCATCAGGTGAACTGACTGACTGAGCTCCTGTGAACGTGCCGGCACGGAGATCCGTACGCTAAGGCTGCTCAGAGGAAACTGGGTTCGGTCGCGGCGGCGGCCGATTTAAACCCTCCACCAGCGGCACGCTCCCTCCGCCGTCCGCACCCCGCGCCACGGTCGCGCTGTGGAACAGATTGCGACGGCGTCTGAGATGACGTCGGTGTGATGGCTCTGTCCGCCGTGGTCGTCATAACTATACGTTTGCTCGATTTACTCTTGATTAACCCAATCGCTGGTTCCCAAGCCTTGCTAAGATTATAGCCACAGTCACGGTTTATGAGGTCGTCATTGGTGCGAATTTAGATGGCCTCTCGAACAACGCTGTCCCAGTATCTCGACGTCTGTACCAGAATCCTCGTGCGTTCATACTCCATAGCGTGATTTTCTGACAAACAATGTTCAGCTACCGCCGACTTGCTCGGATACATCAGTCGAGTGTGCCTCTGGTGTTCACGGCATCGATCCTGGACGGTACGCATCGTCTGACCAATATACGACTTGCCACATTGACACGGAATCTGGTACACGCCGGCCTTCCTCAAACCGAGGTCATCTTTGGCGCTCCCCACCAGTGCACGAGTTTTATACGGAGGAGAAAACACAGTTCCGACCCGGTGTTTCTTCAAAATGCGGGCGATTTTCCCCGAGAGTGCGCCTGTATATGGAATAAACGCAGTGCGTACCTCCTCCCTTGTGATTTCATCCATCTCCACAGGTTGTGCTGTAGTGGTTGGGCGGAGAGCACGTTGAATCTGCCACTCTGAGTACCCATTTTTACGAAATACAGTTCTCAGATGTTCCAATTCCTGGGGTAGACACTCTGCTTCAGAGATAGTGCGCTCCCTATGTACTAGAGTTTTAAGTACCCCATTCCTCTGTGAAGGGTGGTGGCAGCTGTCTGCGTGCAAATGCAGATCAGTGTGCGTTGTCTTCCGATACACCCCATGACCTAGGGTGCCGTCAGCCCTTCTCTTGACCAAGACGTCAAAGAAAGGTAATTTTCCCTCCGTGTCAGTCTCCATAGTGAATTTGATGTTGGGGTGCATGGAGTTTAGATGTGTAAGGAAGTCAAGGAGTTTATCCATACCATGTGGCCAGATGACGAACGTGTCGTCCACGTAACGGAAAAAGCAAGTAGGTTTCCATTCGGATGACGACAGGGCTTCCTCCTCGAAGTTCTCCATGTACAAATTCGCTACCACCGGTGAGAGTGGGCTACCCATGGCGACTCCCTCCGTTTGTTCGTAGTATTCTCCATTAAAAAGAAAAAAGAAATTCAGTGGTCTTCTCGTCAAACTTCTGACTAATCAATTCTAGTGACTCTCGCAGGGATACCCTCGTAAACAAGGAAACGACATCAAAACTCACCATGATACTTGTATCATCCAACCTGAAGCTATCAAGGCGTTTAACAAAATCCACGGAATTACGGATGTGATGAGGGCATTTACCCACATAAGGAATTAATATTCCCGTCAGGTATTTGGCCAACAAATATGTAGGTGCCCTGATGTTGCTGACAATGGGGCGTAATGGTACCCCCTCTTTGTGAACCTTCGGGACTCCATATAGTCTAGGCGGTACCGGACCTTGGGGTAACAATTTCTTAGCGTCACTCACCATTTTTGAAAAGTGAGTTTGTTCGACTGGCTTAATACACAGGACAGCTTGCGCTACTTGTAAAAGAAAAAGGAGCAAAATATCTTTATACCTTTGTAATTCACATGTTGCAAAGCTTCTGCTACCGGGTAGGAACAGTGATCAAGTAAGAATGACCTTGGCGTTTTACTAAAATGATGAAACAATTTTTATCTTATATGGAGAACTATCGCAAATTTTTATCTCACTGTTCGTAATGGAACTTCTATAAGCCTGTATTCTTACTGATTGGACATGGTACTTTCCTTTTCGTCATAAAACATGTAAATGGGTATCGAAGTTTTTATTTGCGTATATTACCTATACAATAACGTGACTAGTATACGAACAATGGAGGAAATGTGCGTTTTAATAGGGCTAACGTGGGAATTTTACAGTCGTCCCTTTAGTAAACAGTGTGATTTACGAACTAGAAACAACCCGCAACTTCCGCTGGAGTGCGTTGCGATCGCGTATACTACGCTTGAGCCCACGTACCGTATGCACAAGTCCCGTCGTTTCTGAGCGTTCACGAGCACGTTAACTCGGCACGCTCAACGTTGACGTTCTACAGCACGGTCCGTGTGCCGACGGCTTTCAAGGCTAACAGCGATGCTCCACGCAACTCTCGTAGCGTGGCCCGCTGCATTTTGTTGTACATTTCCATGACACTCATGGTGACTAGATTACACGGTCCATTCGAATCAATGAGACCACCACCTGTGTTCGACGTCAGAGTGCAATAACCACTCACTGGAGATGTGGCAGCACTAGCAGTGGAGTGTATGTAAAGCGTGTCCGAGGGGGGTCGCGGAAAACAGTGCAGTCGTTGTCGTACTGCGGAAACGGAGTGATTTATTTGACGTCGAAATGGGCATAAGCATTGGGCAAGGATGGAAGCATTCCCGAAACGGCTCAATTCGTAAACTGTTTACGTGCCACGTGGTTAAAGTGAAGCGTGCATGGAAACATGGCGACATCCGAAACAGGCATCGTGGCGACTGTGGTGCAGCACGGACCATAGACGACAGGGTTGGACGACGTCTTGCGGAGATGTGGAGCGGCGAACGGACGTGCAACGCGCTACCAACAGCGTGTCCTCAACGACAGTTCAGCGAACGTTGCTGCATACGGCCCTCCACAGCAGGCGCCTGTTACGTGCATCCGTGCTGGCTGCTGTTCATCGGCAACGAAGTCTGGAATTTGACCGCCACTGCTACATCAACTGTACTTCCAGTGAGGATGACAAATGGCCTTTTCAGATTTATTTATTTAATCGTATGGCTAGGGCCCCCCGTCGGGCAGATCATTCACCGGGTGCCGGTCTTTCAATTTGACGCCACTTCGGCGGAGAAAATTCCCGGACCCAGCCGGGAAGCGAACCCGCGCCCAGAGGCTTGACAATCCGTCACGCTGACGATTCAGCTACCGGAGGCGGACGCCTTTTCAGATGAATCACGTTTTACGCTCCACCGGAAAGATGGCCGTTGGCGTGTAGGGCATGAAGCATCTTAAAGCAAAGGGTCCAGGCCGTAGGAGGGAGTGTCATAGTATGGGAGATGTTTTCGAGGCATTCTCTGGGTGATCTCATCGTTCTGGAAGGCACAATGGATCAAGAAAAGTACTTCTTTTAAGAAATAAACAGTCTTGTGTGCGAAACAGGCTTTACTATTTATATAAAATTATAAAGCCAGACTGTTTACGTCTTGAAAATATTTATCACCGTTGCTGTGTCATCCCGCCATGAATTGGAAAATGTTCCGCAATGCAAGTTTTCTTCTATCCTTGGGGGCCATGTCAACCCCTACTAGCAGTTGAAAACAAACTTCCAGTGAGGATGACAAATGGCCTTTTCAGATTTATTTATCTAATCGTATGGCTAGGGCCCACCGTCGGGCAGACCATTTACCGGGTGCCGGTCTTTCAATTTGACGCCACTTCGGCGGAGAAAATTCCCCAACCCAGCTACCGGATTTATTTATTTAATCGTATGGCTAGGGCCCCCCGTCGGGCAGACCATTCACCGGGTGCCGGTCTTTCAATTTGACGCCACTGCACAATGGCGCCTACCAGCAAGACAATGCGACGTGGCGCACAACTCGCAGTATACGTGTGTGTTTCGAAAAGAATCAGAATGAGTTTACCGTGCTTCCTTGGCCACCAAACGTCCCCCATTTAAGCCCAGTCGAGGGCTTGCGGGATCACCTCGATCGGGCTGTTTCCGCAATGGATCCGCTACCGATAAACCTAACGCAACTGGTCATGGCACAGGAGTCGCCAAAGCCTCACATCCCTGTCCGTACCTCCCGGAACCTCATTGGCACTCTTCCTGGGTGTCCATGCTGCAATAGGTGGTTAATCAGGCTTTTGACAGTTGGTCACATCTATATGACAGGACTGTGTAGTTCGTGACGAAGCGCAGAGCTCTGCTTTTAATTTCTGCTCCGGTGTTATTCGGACTCGGCCAGGGTTTGAAGCGCCCAGAAGACTTCGAGAAGAACTGTGGAACGCCATTTTCATTCCTAGTCTAGCAATGTAGTTATTTATAATGAAACCTTATTCAACAGATAGTGTTTAAATCGTCACCTAGCAAGCTAGTGCTATCGCTGAAAGTGTTTTGGCGACCAGCCACAGAGGTAGATTATCTTTTACTGATATGCAAATTTCACTGAAAAACCTTCCATAATTTAAGCAACAGATAATCATCGAAATATACCGAAAATAAAAGTTGGCAAAGACGCACTTCGCGCACACCAGACGGCTTGCACGTGGAGTCGCCAGACGTGACCGTCCGTTATTTATAACGCGCGTCCGCGCAAAAGCGCTGCAGCGCGGCGGATCGGTCGATTGATCGCTTTGAACCGTCAAGCGCGGCAAATACCGCGTATGCCGCGGATGGTTTTATAAATTCCGTACCCGTCTCTGTGCATCCTCGTCAGGGATAACCTTTCGCGTGTTTCCCGTAAAAAAAAAAGAAAAAAAAAGCAAGCACCCCCAGCAGTCTCTGGATCCCTGCATGTCGCTGCAATGCAAAAGCTATCTCAGCACGGCAGAATTCCATACGGACCATGTTCCATATTCTAATGGATGAATTGATTCCTAGAATAATTTTCATCGTCTCAGTCTGTGTGCTCTATCTCGCATTAAAGACCGAAACTTATTTTATTGGTGGATAAATTGTTTGTTTTCTTTCCTAGGACATGGTGGAGGTCAGCACCATTTTAGAGCGGAAACGATGACAGATTTTACACTATGGTGTGATACAATTACAGAAACAATTAACAGATTAGAGATTAAATGTTTGTTAAATGGTTCATACCGAATCAGGAAAAGAGCCTTTCGCTGTGATGCATATTTAACACAGTAATTATACCTTACTGAAGATGTTATATGGCAATTTTCGAGTGTTGTTCGTCACGAATGTTTAAATCTTTCTTGCCTTTATGGAAGCTCTTCTTCTAGGAACACCACAGTATCCAAATAATTTACAATATTTTGACGATGCGAACGATGTTCTTAGAGGATCTCGGAGGAAGGTGAACTGTCAAAATCCCCAAATAAAGGAAGTTTAGATAGGGCGGATTAGGCAACAATATCGGCTGCGACGTAATTGAAGGAAGCACGCCAGCGTCTGCCAAAAGCAATGGAAAACTTTAATATCCCTGACCAGAAAGACATATTAATAACGAATAACAATAAAATTAATAATAATATTATATAACATTTATTATAATTATTATTATTATTGTTTTGTTATTAATATTAATGATTACTATTATTTGCATTGTCACCTAAAATTATTCTCATAATACCATCTCAGATACACAGAGCTACAAGTATGTGTACAAACTGAGAAGCTAATGTTTAGTAACAGTGTTTCTATGCACAATTCTTAGTCTGATACAAAAATGCGTGAATGAACTAAAATGGTAAGTGTAAATGAAAACAGATTTTCAGAGATGTCGACAATGAATTTAAGGTGGAGACAGTGTAACTATTTTACAGAGAAACTAAAAATAATTTTCTTGCTTACTCAATCTATACAAAACATGAATTTTTGAACATCATGTACATCGTATGTTTAGTTTTCTGTTTATTTCATTTTGTAAGCAGTAAATTTGAACAGAAACAATCATGCAGCCGCGCGGAGTGGCCGCGCAGTTAAGGGCGCCCTGTCACTAATCGTGCAGCCCCTTCCGCCGGAGGTTCGAGTCCTCCCTCTGGCATGGGTGTGATTGTTGTCTTTCGCGTTAAGTTGGCTTAAGTAGTGTGTAAGTCTAGGGACTGATGACCTCAGCAGTTTCGTCTCTTAGTAATTCACACACATTTGCAGATTTCTGAACAAGCATGTAGACACACAGCCATTAAAAAAAATTAAAAAATCAGTTTCGTATGTCTATCAGCCTTACATTTTTGTGCACAGTACTCCGGTTACCTTCTCCTTTCTCAGTACGAGTAGTATGAGTCACTGACTATAAGGTCAGTGGTTGAAATTATTATATTCGAAGTTACCCAAGGGCGCACTGTATATGGCAGCACATTCACTTTTGGGAACAGACGTCTGCTCAATGATTTCTTTTCGTACTCCTTTTTCAGGTGTACGGTACACCTTACAATACTAACGAAAGAAAAATAAAAACCTTCAGAGTGTATATAAATGTTGACTCTGAAATACTGAGATAACATGCATTCAACCTATTGCTACTCAAAAAGTCCACATCAAACGAGATCGGCTGGAAACCATTTGGATCGTCTGTACTTGGACAACACTTGAGTATTGAATAGTTGGGTGGGACAAACCGATAGAAAGAATGAAATTGGCTGGGAGCCAACTAAATGGAATGCTACTGCAGCAGCATTTACGGAATGAGGTGCAAATGGGATACTGGTTGGACTAGAAAGAGGTGGCCACGTTCGTACTTCTGCTATTTACAGACTATAATCACATGATTCTGGCCACAGGTTCAGCATCCAGAGCGTTCATCCAGGTGCGACCAAGATCTTCGTGAGCGATATTTGCTGTTGTGCATAGTAAGGACAGACCACCATCCACTGCTAGTAGTGCACTGTTCTTGCTTCAGCCGACGGGGTGTGATATCACCACCATCATCATCTTCATTTCCAGGTTACTGCCTGATCCGTTTTCCATTTCTTCTCATTTCTTCCTCGACAGTTCTATCAGCAGTCTTCTCACATATTCTTTCACCTATTTTCCTATTTCTCTGTTGTGTTAGTTATCCCCTCAACACCCAGTTCTTCTCACACTTGTTCATTCCTAATCCAGTAGTGGCGTGTGTAGGCTTTCACTGTTCTCAGAATTCCCATTTCATCTGGCTGTACTTCGCTCTTATCCGTCTTTGTGAGTACGCACATTTCTATCCCGTGCTGCAGAGATATCGCAGCCAGAGTTCCATAAAAATTAATTTTTGTTTCCTTTATCGCTTCGTTCTCTGAGGTTCCGTTAATACTTACATAAACATATTTGGTTTCCTGTATAATTAAATTTGTTAATTTATTCAGTTATTCTGTTATTAATAACAATGTTTGATCTGGTTAGCTCAACTCCTTTAAATGACATTACCTTACTTTTATTAACTGTATTTTTTGCCCAACAGGTGTAATTTATGTGTGGCATTTTTTAATCTATTCACGTCCTCAAATACAATGAAACGATCGTCTCAAAAAAGGCACGTGCTTGTGCTTGCATACTGTGATATCGCTAACCCTCTTGCTTCCATCTTCTACAGGTGTCGTATGTGTAATATTAAATAACGTCGGTGGTGAACTGCACCTTTGCCTGACGCGCTGCTTCACAAGTTTCAAATTTGAAATTCTTGCAAACGTTTTAATCATTATTTTCGTCTTTGTGTGCATATTTTTCAGAACCCTTATACTGTGTTTAGGCTAACCTTGTTTCACGAGTATGTTCCATAGTAGTCGCCCATCGCACCAATGGCCTTGCTGCAATGGTGACACCGGTTCCCTTTAGATCACCGAAGTTAAGCGCTGTCGGGCTTGGATAGTACTCGGAGGGGTCACCGCCCGAGTCTGCCAAGCGTTGTTGGCAAGCGAGGTGCACTCAAACCTTCAGAGGCCGGGAGACCGCTGTGCTAACAACATGTCCCTCTATATCCGCATTCAGTAACTCCTACAGGCTGACGATGACACGGCAGCACGTCGGTACCGTTGGGCCTTCCGAGGACTGTTCGGATGGTGCGATTTGTCTGTTTCACGATCGAAGGCGATTACATAACCAATAATGGCTGTATGTGTTTCCATATTAAACCCGCAGCTTTCCTCTATTGGTTTCTAACGAATAAACTATCTGTGCAGGAACATCCCTTCTTGTACTCATTCTGTTCTTCTAAAAAGAGAGTCTCACTTACAGCCTGTTGTCTCTTTCCAATCGTTCTAGCATATATCTTCTAGACTGTATCTATAGAACTTATCCCTCTATAATTATCATAGTTATTCCGTTTGCCGTTGTTAAAAAGAAGAATAACAATAAAGTACACTCGTCAATGCACTCGGTATATGCCAATTTTTCCAGCACATACCGAACACATGGAGCACCCTTTGCTTTAGCATGGTACCACCAGATTTTATAAGCTCAGCGTTTATTCCATCATTCCAGTTTGCCTATCTATTTTTCGTTCTTCATGAAGTTCTTCATATGTCAAATGATCACCCAACTTAGGTTCGCCTGTGTCATTCACTTCTGGTAAATCCTTTTTTTTTTTTCACTATACCATGAGTCCTTAGAATGTCTGTGCCAATCTTCTTCTGATACTGAGTTTATATTGGCTGTATTCCTGTCCATCTTATTAAGATGTTCCATTACTGCATCATAGTCAAGTTTACTGTTAAATTTCCAGAAGAGTACGTACCTAGAAGAATCAACCAATACAGGGTGTTTATAATGAATATCGGGGTTTTAACGCTTTATAATATTTATTACATTAAACTTACAGTTATAAATGATATGTCAAATGATAGATCAACTCAAACAGTTGTGTTTGGCACCAGTGCGCATGCGCAGAGCGCAAAGTTTTCGCCGCGATTGGTTGAACTTCACTGTACCCAAGCGTTGGATAGGTCGCAAGGGGCCCAATGACAGGGCTTGCTTTGCATGACCTCCACGTTCACCCGACCTAACGCCATGCGATTTTTTCCTTTAGGGCTTCATCAAGGATCATGTTTACGTGCCTCCGATACCAGCAGACGTCTCTGAATTAAGAAACCGGATTGAAGCAGCTGTTGCCACAATCACTGAAGACACACTTATCAACATTTGGGAAGAACACGGGTATAGACTTGATGTGTGGCGTGTGACAAATGGTGCTCACATTGAACATTTATAAGGTTCTTGGTAAAATTGTTTGAGTTGCTCTTTCATTTGACATATCGTTTATAACTGTAAGTTTAATATGATAAATATTATAAAGCTTTAAAACCCCGATATTAATTTATAAATACCCTGTGTATTGATTACTCCTACGTATTTCTCACAAGCAGACCGTGGAGGCAAAATTAGAAGGATTCGAACTAACAAGGAGGCTTAGCAATAATCATTCTTCCCGCGAACCATTCGTGACTATGACAGAAAAGGGGGGAAGTGAGAGTGATGCACAAAGAACCCTCCGCCACATACCGTAAGGTGGCTCGTAGATTATACATGTTGATGTTGCGGTATGCAGTTCATTATTATGAAACACTAGTAGTTTATAGGACGTCCCTCATAGGGTCTGACAGAATGGGGTGGCGCTGTGGTAGAACACCGAACTCGTTCTCGAGAGGGCGGAGGTTCCAGTGTCCGACAGCCCTTCCAGATTTAATTTACCCATGATTTACGTAAATCGCAAAAGGCGACTGCCTGGTTGATTCCTCTGAAAGAGCTCCTCCAATTTTCTTCCCTAATCTTCCCTGATCCGAGCATGTGCTCCACCTGCGATAACCTCGTCGTCAACGGAATTTTAAACCACAGACTTCTTTCTCCCTTCCTTTCTCATAGCCAATGCTCTCGTCCAAGACATGGTACAGCCCGAAATATTCGATTCCGTTCAATGGTTTTTTGTTTAATCTCAAAATATACTGTTTAGGATTCAGTACTCATGAGTTTGACCGTAAGGATACAAGACTCCATGTTTAGGACAAGCTGTAGTGATAGGAGTGTTTAAGTGCGTCTTTTGCCACGGAAATGACGATAATTTCATGCTAAAAGATTAAAACACTCCAATCTAACGATTCATCTCGTGATTGAATATCCACAACACCAATAAATTAACGGTAAGCTAGATCATATTCACCTCCTTGATCTCATGTAGTATACATCGATTCCTCTCAGGTCTCATGTTATGTTCGCATTCGTCCTTACTACACACTCGACATCTTGAAAGAGAACTGGGCAAAACTGTTCTTTTCACAGGTCGGATCAGAACTGCTCAGTCACTGGAATAAAGCAGATCCTGCACCTGTAATTTCACATTATTTTGAACTGTCTTTGAAAGATTATGGGAAGAGGACTAACAATTTTCCATAATGTCCATTGTAGTTGTAAGATATCCGGAAAGCCTTATATTTAATGAATGATAGTAAAATAACTCATTTTTGTTACTTTATCATAATAATATAGAAAACAAAATGTAATATAAAAACTAAAATAAAATTGAATTCATGTTTCTAAGCCGCGCGGGGTAGCCGCGCGGTCTGGGCGCATTGTCACGGTCCGTGCAGCTCCCCCGTCGGGGGTTAGATTCTTCCCTCGGGTATGGGTGTGTGTGTTGTATGTAGCGTAAGTTAGTTTAAGTTAGATTAGGTAGTGTGTAAGTTTAGGGACCGACGACCTAAGTAGTTTGGTCCCATAAGACCTTACCACAGATTTCCAATTTCCATGTTTCTAATTCCTGAAATGATCAACTGTTGTCAGTTACAACTGTTATAACAGTTTATGTCTAGTTTGACAATCGCTGCTGGTCGTGGGTCGTGGCTTACTTAGAGGTGGCTGATGGTATCATCCACCACCTTCCAAATTCAACAACTCCCGCCGTTTAAGGCGGCAATTGGTGGCTGAGCGGTCTTTCTTTTACTTACTAGTATTTCAACAAGTCTTCTTAAGGCAAAGGGACTCTTATTGAGAAACGTAGCTGCTCTTTTGCCCCCATCAACAGGTTTCTCTACCGACATTTGTGTTGCGTGTTGCACAATGTGCTGGAAAGAGTGTGCTAAACATTGGACGTGTGGATCGTTCAACGGCAAGGCAGCTGACATAATGTTTGAAGTATTGTCAATTGTTAACACGGTGATTTTAAACTTGAAACTGTTTTTAATCGTACCGCCCTTCAATCGAGCGAAGTGGCCCAGTGGTGAGCACTGCACTCGCGTTCGGGAGGACGACCGCTCAAAACTGCGTCCGGCCATCCTGATTTAGGTATACTATGATATCCCTAAATCGCTTCAGGCAAATTCCGTAATGGTTCTTTTGAAAGGGCACGGCCGACTTTCATCCCCATCCTTCCCTTCTCCAATGGGACCAATGACCTCACTGTTTGGTCCCCTCCCCCAAATAATCCAACCAATCCTTTACCCAATCTGTAATATTTGGTGTAGTGTGTTGTAACATTATGTAATTGCTTTATCATTTTAAATCATTCATTAATCGAGCAGTCGCTCGGCAACAGCTACAGTTAGCAAATAATGTTGCGAGAATGTAAAAGGTGAACGACCTGTGACGTAACTTGTTTATTGTCGAAGCGCCGTCAGAGATGCAGTGAGTTATTGACTTTGAAAACCGCGGCGCGCAAAACGGACAGAAGAAGAACACTTTGACATTTTTTTTTTTTTTTTTTTTTTTTTTTTTTTTTTTTTTGAGGTACGAGATATTCTCGATGAACAGTTACTCATCCTTTCTTGTCTCCTGTAACTTGTGTCGGACGCGCATGTCTTGCCGCCGTATTATTATCGTTAAAAATAATATTGTTTTAGTGTAAAGTAAATGTGTAATACTAAAAGTGCCTAGCAGTAGATTTATTGTGCGACGTGTATGTGAAAACGTCAAAGGAATTGTTTTCATTACGAGAAGTGCCAGTCAAAACGGCATCCATGTTAAATCCTTCATTGCAGTGTAAGTTCGTCTATTAATTGCCATAAATTCAGAGTTAAATGGAACTGGTGTATGGACTATTCATTTAATATAGAATCTATGTCTCGCTTCTTCATGAAATTATTTAATTTTCTTTATGTTTCTGCCAAATAGAGAGTTCACAGTCACGAATTCTTTCGTCGAGTTCGGACGGAAGTTGCATGCGGCGAAATATATTCTCCGCGCCATATTCTACTGGTAAATGCATGATGAACTACGGTCCCTTAGGAAATTCATGTTGAGCTATCCAAAATAATTATATTTTGAATAGGCATTTACTCTCCTCTGCAATGCAACTTCCGACTGATCAGACAATCCAACAAGAAACAGCCGCACACGGTCGGCGTTCGCAAATATTTTTCCACCGCTGATTATAGCTATATGTTACAGCACAAAAGTAACATATTGTTATAATTAGCGACTACGAACGGGGACATTTATAACTGTATGTTTATGTATACACATTACGTAAACATATCGTTATAGTGTCTGCCTTAGATTAAATGCACTCGGGAAATTAAGGTTCAAATGGTTCTGACCACTGCTGTGGTCATAAGTCCCCTAGAACTTAGAACTACTTAAACCTAACTAACCTAAGGACAGCACACAACACCCAGCCATCACGAGGCAGAGAAAATACCTGACCCCGCCGGGAATCGAACCCGGGAACCCGGGCGTGGGAAGCGAGAACGCTACCGCACGACCACGAGATGCTGGCGGGAAATTAAGGCTTTAATCGAATCTTATCGTCTACAAAATGTGCCTTGAGGGCATTCAAGCTACATATTTGTTTGTGTGTGTGTGTGTGTGTGTGTGTGTGTGTGTGCGCCTGTGTGCTGTTGTTGTTGTTGTGTCTGTTTTGTCCGGCCAATGGCAAAGAAGAGAGGGGAATTTGTAACCACTGTAGCTGAGCACTTCATTGTCGGAGATATCGTCGGCACTTCCGTTCTGGAAAATGGTTCATAGGCAGCGAGTGACTTACATATGAGTTCTTTATTAGTTGACGAAAGTGCCTAAATCGCAATGCTTATTTAGTGTGCCCATAATACATAAAAGAGAAGCGACTGTGGTTGGATACCGAGAAGGTGTGTTTTCTAAACGTCACGACCATGATTTATGTCACAAAACAGGCAGTTCTGTAAGAACTTTCCTTCAATGTAGTAAAAAATAAGAATTAAAACCTAAATAAAGTTGATTGAACGCGAACAGTGTGATATACAGGGTGATTCAATAAGAATACCACAACTTTAGGAATTTAAAACTCTGCAACGACAAAAGGCAGAGCTAAGCACTATCTGTCGGCGAATTAAGGGAGCTATAAAGTTTCATTTAGTTGTACATCTGTTCGCTTGAGGCGCTGTTGACTAGGCGTCAGCGTCAGTTGATGCTAAGATGGCGACCGCTCAACAGAAAGCTTTTTGTGTTATTGAGTACGGCAGAAGTGAATCGACGACAGTTGTTCAGCGTGCATTTCGAACGAAGTATGGTGTTAAACCTCCTGATAGGTGGTGTATTAAACGTTGGTATAAACAGTTTACAGAGAATGGGTGTTTGTGCAAAGGGAAAATTTCTGGACGGCCGAGAACGAGTGATGAAAATGTAGCACGCATCCAGCAAGCATTTGTTCGCAGCCCAGGAAAATCGACTCGCAGAGCTAGCAGAGAGCTGCAAATTCCACAATCAACTGTATGGAGAGTCCTACGAAAAAGGTTAGTTATGAAACCTGAACATCAACTACCCGAGGCGATGTTTGAGGTTGCTATATGAGGATTGTTAGGCCATCATATGCTGACATTTATCTTTAAATATTTATTATAAAATTTATTGCTTCTATAGGGACTTTAAAGCTGACGGAGGTGTTGTGTAGGCACCTGGTAGAAACTGAGTTGGCAGAATTGCCACTACCGAGCGCTGCTATTTAGGAAGACGTATCCAAGATGACCAATCCCAGCGCCTCATTTATTGTCTGTTTCACAATCCCATGGATAATTTCCAATAAGAAATTAGATTTTATGAATGATGTGTATTTCCAACTTATTCTTACTGTGTTTTATTTATGCAAAACTTTCGGAATCATATTTAAATTTAAGATTTTTTAGCACTCAAAACTCCCTTCGATCTCTTCTCCAAGATCCGCCCCTTGATGAATGTTCCTCTGTCTCTGTTTCCTGGCTGCTATATTAATTTTCAGCTAATATTAAATTTGAACTGGTGACGCCACCATCTTGGCAGCCGCCTCTGATCAGCGACGGCAACACGGCCCAGCGAGTTTCATACAGCATCCAGAGATAACCGGCAGTTCAAATGGCTCTGAGCACTATGGGACTCAACTTCTGAGGTCCTTAGAGCCCTAGAACTTAGAACTTGTTAAACCTAACTAACCTAAGGACATCACACACATCCATGCCCGAGGCAGGATTCGAACCTGCGACCGTAGCGGTCTCGCGGTTCCAGACTGCAGCGCCTAGAACCGCACGGCCACTTCGGCCGGCCTAACCGACAGTTTACAGCCTGAGGTAGGAGAATATCATACAATCCAGAGCGTCGAGATTATCAGTAAAAAGTCGGAAAAATGACACCGTAGTTTTTCTCGCAGTCTAATGCCATAAAGTTTTCGTATATGTATAACCACAACATCCACGTTCTGAAAATGTTTGACATTAAAGTACGGTTTAACATTAAGTTGTATATTTATCTTCACTAAATCGTGCAAGAGGTAGAGTTCTAAGCTGTGGTATTCGATACGTTGGTATTTCACTTTTGCGCTCAATTTGGTTTAAAGGTTTGCAGAGCATGCGAAGTAATACTGAACTTAATCGTGACAGAATGTAATAAGTGATAGTAACGCATCAAATACAGACACTGATTCATAGATAACATATACGCTCGTGAACTGATTGTAATAGTATGTTACTATTATTATGCTGTATTAATTATTTGCTGTCGGACTTGAGTGTATGTTCATGGTTATATTGTCTATGTAGAAACGGTGAAGTGGCAGATAAGTTTATCATTGTGTCCTGTTATCGATTAGATGGGCGAGAGTAAAGTGGTAAAGATGTTTTATTGGTGTCCAAATGAGCTCTAGAGAGTTCACTGAACATACTCAATGAAGCAGGCAGTAGCTTGGTTCAGGTCATTAAAGATGCTACGAAGATATACAGAGATAAAACGTTTCGTTCGTTTATCATATCAATATCATTTTAGTCTGCTTGCACGCATACTACAAATTATCCTAACATGATAATAACGCAAAGAGTATCACATATTGTATACATATAGACGGTTAGCAATAATATTTGGAAATTTGTGGTAAGATTCTATGGGACCAAACTCCTGAGGTCAGTGGTCCGTAGACTTACACACTAATTAAACTAAATTACGCTAAGGACAACACACACCCATGCCCGAGGGAGGACTCGAACCTCCGACGGGGGAAGCCGCTAGAACTGTGACAAGGTGCCTCAGACCGCGCGGCTTAGCAATAATTCCCGTCCCTCTATTACAGTGCTTCGTTTTCTCCACATAAAGGAAGAGACAGTATTTTGTGTCAAGAATACCACGATTGTAGTTTCTTATTGTGTGTCGTGATAACACGACCGACACAGCAACGAGTGTCCAGCATGAGTATAGTAGACAGGAGTGTGAATAAGAGAATCAGCAGGGGTACGTGGCTCTTTTTCTATTTTTTGTTTCCTGTAGTATTCATGACCATCTGTTTCACTAAGCCATTCACGGTCTACGTGGGGTCCTGAGAGGTGGGTATACAGACGACGTTGAAATTCAGCATTTTATGAGAGAGCAACGTCAGCACCGCCTGTCCACCTTGGCTGTGTCCAAATAAATGGCGAAATTAGTAGACAACGGAACAGCGCACAAGGCCCTGCACCTTGATGATCAAACTCCAACAGCATCCCCAGGACTGTTTTCTTCAATTGCTCGTTTTGAACCAAATATTTTCTTTTTTCTTAAATGCACTGTTTAGGATCTTTTAATTTCCGCATAGAGGATAGGAGAATTTAAGTAAATATCTAAATCTCTTAAGTGTATATATACAAAATATTTAGTTATTGTTTTCACGCTACCGATGAAAAATTCATTCAGGATCTTCTACATCGACGGCACAGTTAATATTATCGCATCGTCACGAGAACATCATACTTCGCCGGCTTAAATACATTACATGACAAAAAAGTGAAGCACTTAAAAGCCATGGTCGGATATTAATGTAACTTTGTACACGTACACAATATCGGACGGTATGTAAACGATTAAAGTTATAATTCTCTGTGACAAATAGAACGATCATCAAAGTGCATTCGTACTGTCCGTGTTTAGTGTTGTTGAGGTGCCCGGTAGGGAGCGAGGGTTGGACAAAAATATGGGAACACCAAAAACAGTTCACCACGCTTAATACGGCGTGGGAAACGCGATGACAGTCAAAATAGTTTCCAGGTGTCTCGTGAGGGATAAATACTGGGTGTTAAAAACTACGGAATATTTCAGGTGATGATTGTACCAATGAAAACAAGGAAAACAGTCTTACAACCACGGGTTCTGCAAAGCATTCTGACATGACCACTTGCTCATACGAGGTGCTCAGCATGATGTCCATTCATCTCAATGCATGCCTCTGCCTTTCGCTGTAAGGACTCCTCTTTGAAACCGCCCTACTTGGCTCTGAATGTCCGGAGATGCACGGAAGACATGATTTTGTAGTGTCGGCACACCGTTTATTAGATTGGCGTAGACCAATTGCTTCACGTGTCCCTATAACCAGTGGATTTAGGACCGAGAAACGAGCAGGCGACGATATGGGACCTACCCGGCCAATGCACTGGTTTTCATATGGCCTCGTCATTGCTATTCCAAAAGTGTACATACACGGTACTTGGCACTTTGGGACATGAAGTGCATAGGAAGCCGACGCACACCGATCTGTATTTACGTGCAAATAGCTGCCACCATACTGCCCAGACAATGAGTGTTCTCCGAACTTTGACCCACAGAGCGCATATTATTTCTGACGAAAGCAGTCTGCAAGATGAACTTTTCCACTTACAAAGAGTGTTTGAAGACAATGGGTACTCTCCACAACAAATACAGAGGGCACTGAAAATGAAACCGAAAGAGGCCACAAAGAAAGCAGAAGAAGATGAAGAAACCTTTAAATCGATGGCCTTCCTGCCATATGTGGGTAGCCTCTCATCAAAAATAGGACGGATTCTCAGCAGACACAAAGTAAAAGTTATTTTTCGTCCTCCACCCAAGACAGCTGCACTCCTGGGCTCCGTCAAAGATGATTTGCTGCTCCGAAAATCTGGAGTTTACAAAATTCCATGTGAATGTGGCCTTTCTTACATCGGACAAACAACTCGTACTGTCCAAGAAAGATGTACAGAACACCGGAGGTACACACGGCTTTTACAACCTAAGTCGGCAGTGGCAGAGCACTGTATTGATAATGGTCACAGTATGTTGTATGACAACGTCGAAATTTTGGCAACTACATCATCCTGTTGGGATTCGGTAGTGAAGGAGGCAATTGAAATTCGCTTGACGACGAATTTAATAAATAGAGATAGTGGTTTCAATCTTGATAAATCATGTAATCCGGCACTTGCTGTAATAAACTCACAAAGACGTCGTCACAGTGCAGCTCACAATGATACATCGATATGCCAACACAGATTGACTGCGGAGTCATAGATACAACTCGCGCATTATGCACGTCTCTGCCGTCGACCAACGTCTCTGGCGCATTTGCATCTGTGGCCGCATGCGCAGTCGCGCGGTACACGAGTATAAAGGACGAAACGAGCACTGGAGTGGCAGTTTTGCGGCTCACTCTGAAGATGGCTGAACGTTATACGGCCGAAATATCAGAAGAAGGAGATTTCTTGCGAGTGCACACCCGAAACTCAATGGAACATACACGGTACAGTCACATTAATGTTACCACAGCCTATGTTCGACGACAACTTATAATAACCACTCAAAGAAAGCAGGTGGCAACACTTGAAATGGAGGCTATTTAAATCGCGCCGCGGGGGGAGTGGAAAACAGTAAGTTGTTATCATAATGCTGAAACGGAACGACTTACCTGACGCCCAAAAGGACGTGATCATTGGGTTTCGGGCCAAGGTTGGAACATTTCCAAATGGCTAAGGTGCAAACCATTCGCGTGCCGCCGTGGTTAAAATATACCGTGCATGGCAAGATGGGCCTAACCAAAATCGTCGCTGAGGCTACTCTGATGCTCCACAGGCAATAGACGACATGGATGAACGACTGCTGCGGAGATGTGTATGTGTACTGAAACAGTGCAGTAGGTCAGCGCTATAGTCGGAGTCACAAACGATGGGGGCGAGTTTAGGTTTGCCCTGTGCAGCTACGCCACGCATTCTCCGACAGCCAATGAGCGTTCAGAGTGCTCTTAGCGCTCTGTTGTGAATGTCGTACCCAATACCAACATTAAACGTGATCAGAGTGGGTCATTTAGTCCATTTTTATTCCATTTGTGACAAGGTGTCACGGCTGATGGTGGTGGTAAGTAACATATTACACTTAACAACCACCAAGTAACATATTCTACAAAAGCACTTGAGAGACATAATTTGCAGGGCAGGAGCCTACATCAAGTGCAGAGCAAGTGTATGCTCGTAGCGCAACTCTCGCTTAGAACCGGCAACAATACAAACCCCGTCCGTTTCCCAACCTGCGCCAACCGCCATCGTTCGGGATCGGACTACAGGCGAATGTTCTGTGCTTCCGTGCGATATCGTGGTTCTCGTGTCGTTTCAATCTTCCCAGGAACGTTCCACTGACGTACATTTAGTACTGAGCAAAATGTAGGAGCAAGGGCTTACATACAGTGCTAATCTGGTCAGTATGTAAAAAGAGTAACAAGACATTCGAAAACTTATAAATTGTCGTATCGAACCTAAGGTAGATTTTAGTGTTTTACCCAACAGAATACTGTAAATTTTGTGCAGATTGGTAAAATGACAACAGAACATTGTCGTATTTCCGAAAAGACTGTATTCCGTATAAATAGTGCAGTAAAATCGACAGAATCTCTAGATGTGAGCACGTCTTTTGATTCTCCGAGAAAGGAATATAAATGAAAACGGAAATTAAGGAATTTGACGATTTTATCAAAACGTTACTGCGGAGAACTACGAGGGTTGTTTTTTAAGTAAGGGCCGTTTTTATTTTTTAAAAAAGATACAAATACTTTTGTAAAAAAACTTTTATTTTCTGATTCTACACACTTTTACCTATTTTTCTACGTAGTTGCCTTGTTTATTTAAGCACTTGTCATACCGTACAACTAAGTTTTTAATTCCCTCTTCAAAGAATTCGGCCGCCTGCTCCGACAGCCAAGAGTTCACGGCCGCTTTCACTTCATCGTCGTCATTGAAGCGCTGCCCGCCAAGATGGTGTTTCAGGTACCGGAAAAGGTGAAAATCGCTAGGAGCAAGGTCGGGGCTGTATGGTGCATGGTCCAAAACTTCCCAGCCAAAAGAATCAATCAAATCACGAGTCTTTTGAGAGGTGTGAAGCCTAGCGTTATGGTGCAGGAGCAAAACTCATTTTGTCAGCATGTCGCGCCTTTTGTTTTGAATTGCTCTGCAGAGCTTCTTTAGAGTTGCACAGTAGGCATTTGAGTTTATTGTCGTTCCTCGTGGCATCAAGTCCACTAGCAAAACACCGCGCCGGTCCCAGAACACAGTTGCCATAATCTTGCGCTTTGACAGCGTCTGTTTGGCTTTGCCCTTGACGGGTGAGGTTGTGTGTCGCCATTCCATCGATTGTCGCTTGCTTTCGGGAGTGATATGGGATACCCATGTTTCATCTCCAGTGACAATTTGACTCAACATGTCATCCCCTTCTTCCTCGTAACGAATCAAAAAGTCCAATGAAGTGGCAAATCCCTTCCCTTTGTGGTCCTCTGTGAGGAGTGTGGGTACCCACCGAGAACACAGTTTCTTAAAGTTTAGGTTTTCAGACACAATTTTGTACAAAACCGATCTTGAAACTTGTGGAAATACCAAAGAAAGAGTGGAATTTGTGAATCTTCTGTCCTCACGAATCTTTGTTTCGACTGCAGCCACCAAATCATCAGTGATCACAGAGGGCCGGCCTGAGCGTTCTTCGTCATGGACGTTTTGACGGCCATTTTTAAACTCTGTAACCCATTGACGCACTTTAACTTCACTCATTGCATTCAAGCCACAAACTTCTGTTAACTGACGATGAATTTCTGCAGCTGATAGGCTTCTCGCGGTCAAAAAACGTATCACTGACCGTGTCTCACACGCGGCGGGCGATTCAATAATCGTAAACATTATAAAGTAGCACAGCGATGCGCACACGTCAGCTACAGAGCTGCAACTTGCATCAGTGTGAACGGGAAGGATGCCGGCAAGTGGCCCGCTGGCTTGTTGCGGCGTCCGCGCGAACTACGGGACTATACGCGCGAACGGCCCTTACTTAAAAAACAACCCTCGTATAATCCGGTACTACGACAGAGGAATGTATTCGACAGCTACAAAAAGAGAGAGTGATCTCCTTGAAAATATCAATTATTCTGGCTCAAGCACTTCCATCGTTTATCTTCTCCGCTCGCCTGATTTTCGAGTGAGAACGTATGCTAAAAAATGGTTCAAATGGCTCTAAGCACTATGGGACTTAACATCTGACGTCATCAGTCCACTAGACTTAGAACTACTTAAACCTAACGACATCACACACATCCCTGACGAGGCGGGATTCGTACCTACGACCGTAGGAGCAGCGCGGTTACGGACTGAGGCGCCTACAACCGCTCGGCCACTTCGGCCGGCCGAAAGTAATCTGATGGACAAACATTTTTAATGGTATTCAGGGACACAGCATCAGCAACAACACAGTTTTCTGTAAAATGCGCTTACTGTGTAGTGAGTACTAGTAGTATACTTCGATAAAACTTGGGTTTCACAAAACAATACGCTAAAATACACTTTGCTCGACTTCACGAAAATAATGGCCTGAAGATACCTACAGCTACTTTTGCATAGTGTATATCGGCAGTTTTGGTGACGGTTGCAGTGACAAAGTGTCAGTAATAGCTGTAAATAAGAAAAATTGCGGGAGATAGGGAATATTCTTAGTGGTATTAAGGCGAGCCGTCGAATCCAAAATCCTGGAAGCAGCATACTAGTACGCTGAATGAAATGCGTTCATACGTAGTATGACACAATAATGATGTCTGAGATGTCACCAAAATTAATTTCATGGTTTTCTTGAGAAGTTTCTTGTTGGAAGTTTCTAAAAGGTCCCACAGAAGGCAAATTCATCAGCAACGACGTTTCTTGTTACACAGGCAGAACAGTTTCACACCTATCACTGTATTTTACTTTTTATCTCATAATACTCGTACGATTTCATAATAATATACGTATCATATGCACTTATAAACACTAAGAAAGTTCATACATTACCTTCGGTCTAAATATGTTAGTGGTTCTGTATTTTGCCACAGGTTTAAGTTAAAAAAATATTCTTCTTCAGAAGTTCTTGTAACATTAGTTCTCCCTTTCCGCCGGAGGCTCGAGTCCTTCCTCCGGCATGTGTGTGTGTGTGTGTGTGTGTGTATGTGTGTGTCTGTGTGTGTGGTCCTTAGTGTAAGTTAGTTAGTTTAAGTAGTGTGTAAGTCTAGGGACCAGTGACTTCAGCAATTTGGTGCCTTAGGGATTTACACACATTTGAACATCTGAGTTGAACATTAGTTCTTTTTTTGTAGCAGTTGGCATGAATTTTCTTTTCAAATGTACTCCATTGTATTCAAGACAACGATGTTTTTTCGTAATTTTTTAATAACATTTGAAAGTGTCACTAATTAGCAGTGCTGTAGGACTGTGAGATGACCTTGAGCTGCCTCTTTTGGTGACGGCTGCTGTAGCAAAAATCATAAGCCTGGTTCATGTTCGCTATGGTAACCTGCAAGCTGGCCAGCCTCCTCTCAACGCACGTTGGACACTGTGGACATCATATAAAGAATACGGCGGATATCATCAATCGGATTAAAGGTCTGAGACTTGCTGAAGGGGATATTATGGTTAGCTTCGATGTGGTTTCTTTATTCACGCGTGGCCCCATCACATACTCTATTGGCTTGCTGTCCCAGTTCTTTGACGACACAATCGGGGATTTATTTAAGCGCACTCTGACGTCATCATATTTTTTACACAATGGAGAATATTTTAACCAAACTGGCGGCGTGGCGATGGGAAGTCCATTAGCTCCAGTAGTAGCCAACCTCTTTATGGAGCGTTTCGAAGACATCGCCTTGGATACGGCTCCTGCAAAGTCGATCTGTTTTTATCGCTACGTCGACGATACCTTCGTCATTTGGCCACATGGACAAGAAAAGTTAGAAGAGTTCCTGGAGCACCTCAACAGCATCCACAACCACATCAACTTCACAATGGAAGGAGAGAAGGATGGTTCCCTGCCGTTATTGGACGTGCTTATCCGGCGTAAACCAAATGGGTCTCTAGGTCACAGCGTTTACGGCAAGCCCACCCACATGGATCGGTATCTTCACGCCACCAGCTTCCATCAACCAGCACAGAAACAGTTCTGAGGACCTTAGTACGAGCTCAAACCTCCTCAGACGTTGAAAACTTGCCGAGAGTATTGAGCTACTAACGCAAAGTTTTTAATGAAGACGGTTACAACAGCAAACAGATTTCAGAAGCGGTATCATTCAAGCCTCAAAGGAAGAAGACCACTGAAGAAGACACCAAGCAGGTTGCATTCTTACCGTTTAGTGGTTCGACAACAGGGAAGATTAGTCGGCTCCTGGAGAGGCGAAAAATGGACAGAATCTTCAGGCCTCCGGCAGAGACACTACAACTAATGAAATCTGTGAAAGACGACGTAGGCCTCAGAACGCCAGGAATTTACAAGAGACCGTGTGGATGTGGGCAGCTCTATGTCGACCAGACTGTTCGCACTACTGAACAGCGCCACATAGAACATGAAAGGTGTTACCGTCTGCGATATCCCGAAAAGTCAGCTGTAGCAGAACATGCACCGGAAAACGGATACCGAATTGCATTCGATGAGACATCTATTTTTAAACGCACTATTGGCTTCTGGGATAGCGAGATAAACGAGTCCATAGAGATTAGAATTTCTGACAACACCTTCGATAGGAACGGTGGGTTGCAGCTGAGTACAGCATGGGATCAGGTGTTGAGAGACTAGAAGCGGGCCCGGTGGTCGCGCGTCCAAAACATTACCATATATGGTGCGAGACCGAGCACCAGTGACGTCACGAGCGACGTCACGAGCGACGGCGCATCTGTATAAGCACGGCAATGACAACCACACGACAGTCATCCACTTGAGAATAGCAGAGGAGATCTCTGTCGTAAGGTCGTGGGCAGTCAACCACTTGACGCGGCTTGAATCCCGTGAATGTTTTAGTAACGGATATCGCCGCGAAAGCATGCGTTTCGTACATTTCCATTGTTATCGTGCAGTGGAGGCATTGATTGCGTCTTGTCGCTAGCATACTTCAAATACGGCCAGGATCTCTATGGAGTTTCTCCCAGGTTTGGAGACAAAGTTTCGTTGTGGAAACTATTATAAGAATCTCGCATTGAAAAAAATGGTTCAAATGGCTCTGAGCACTATGGGACTTAACATCTGAGGTCATCAGTCCCCTAGAACATAGAACTACTTAAACCTAACTAACCTAAGGACATCACACTCATCCATGCCCGAGGCAGGATTCGAATCTGCGACCGTAGCGGTCGCGCGATTACAGACTGAAGTGCCTAGAACCGCTCGGCCACAACGGCCGCCGGCATCTCGCATTGAAGTCCGCACCAAATTTACGGCTTCTGTAAAAGACCGCCAGTCTTCGTAGTCAGTGGACGTAGGTAACTGAGATCAAGAGGTTTTTGCGGGATTCATCAACCCACTCAGGAGAATAAGAAAAAGCAAAGTCACCATACAGTGATACCTTAAAATTAAAGACACATCAGCTGCTGTCAAATTTACCAGAGCGTGATAACGACGTGATGTATCCGGTGATACGAGTCTGTCAATCAGAAGCGGTGTAAGCAGGGCCTACGTGTATGTGTAGTTATTTTATGTGCAGACACCTGCGCCGAATGGGATCCCACTCATTACCTCAGAATGCTGGTCCAGTCATCTGATCACAGCGACATCTCACTCGGTAACACCTCCTACAACTACCAACGGGTGGCTAATCAGAAATAGCGATCTGATACGAAATGTCCGAAACAGAAGGGAAAGTTAGCGGCTCTCCGCCCGTAGTAATGAAAGTTCGCAAATTATTCCGGCCACAGGCAGCGCAGTTATCGCCAGGCGGCGGGTGGAGAGGAATTCCGGAGGAAAAGCGGAAGGCAGATTGGCGTCAGCAGGGCAGGATTGCCTCCGCGACGCGGAGCCGCCAGATAAGGCCGCAATTTCCACCAGGTGCCGCAGCCGCACAACACTCGTTCTATACGCGCCAGTCTCCTCGGCTTCGCCGACCGCTCTTCAGGTGCGGGAGCAACCGTGGCTTGCAGGTACAATACACACGTCTGTCTGCCTCTCTAAACACTTTTGCGGCAGACAACCTTACCAAGACAGATTACACTTCCGCACTGTAAAAACTGCTCAATGATGTTTGCTGTAACTCGCTACTTTTAACTTTGGATTTCTTTTCTGTCTCAGTTTTCTTTAGATCATACGAAATTACAACGTACAGCCACCTTTGTGATGGAGAAAAGAGTGAACTTGCCACCTGTGACAAAGATATTTCAATAGGGATTTATCAGTTATACATGTGAAGGGTACAGAAAAATAATGCGATCATTTGTGGTAATGGGATGATTGTGTTTGACAGTCAACAACGCAGGTAAAGGCACGTGTCGCGCTGGACTGTGCATGTTCAGATCGGACTAGGCATCAGTGCAGGTTGTTTAGGAGCAGTGCACACTTCGTGTTTGCATTCAGAGGCCGAGGTTGACGAACAATGAAAGACATACCAGAATTCCATATAGGGCAAATTGTGGGGGCCCGATTAGCTAGATCACCAGTAACCAAGAGGGCCAACTTATTGAGTGTTTCAAGAGCAACTGTTTCAACAGTCATGACAGCCTACACAAAACATGGGAAGGCATCATCCTGTAATCAAAATGTCAGAGATCGTCGTACGCTAACACGAACTGTGTAGAAACGACGCAAAACTACTGCGGCAAAAGTGACTGCAGAGCTCAATAGAGATCTTCGAGAATCCGTGTCTATCGACACTGTCCGCCGTGAACTCCATGAAGCGAATATTCATGGACGAGCTGCTAAACTTAAACCATTAGTGACGACAACTAACGCAAAGAAGCGTAAAACATGATGTCTGGAGCATAAAACCTTGACGGTTGATCAGTGGAAACACCTCATATGGTCCGACGGGTCAAAGTTTCCGTTACTTCCAACATCGGGCCGGGTTTACGTCTGAAGAATGCCAAAGGAAACCTACAATCCTGATTCCAGAATGAGATTTTTACTCTGCAGCGGAGTGTGCGTTGATATGAAACTTCCTGGCAGATCAAAACTGTGTGCCGCACCGAGTCTCGAACTCGGGACCTTTGCCTTTCGCGGGCAAGTGCTCTACCAACTGAGCTACCCAAGCACGACTCACGCCCCATCCTCACAGCTTTACTTCTGCCAGTACCTCGCCTCCTACCTTCCAAACTTTACAGAAGCTCTCCTGCGAACCTTGCAGAACTAGCACTCCTGAAAGAAAGGATATTACGGAGACATGGCTTAGCCACAGCCTGGGGGATGTTCCTAGAATGAGATTTTCACTCTGCAGCGGAGTGTGCGCTGATACGAAACTCCCTGGCAGATTAAAACTGTATGACGGACCGAGACTAGAACTCGGGACCTTTGCATTTCGCGGGCAAGTGCCTACAATCCTGATTGCTTGAGTCCAACAGTTAAGCATGGAGGTGGAAGTGTGATGGTGTGGGCAACCATATCATGGTACTCTTCTGGTCCCATCATTACTCTCAAAGACTGTGTTACAGCCAAAGATTATGTGAACAATTAAGGCGACCTCCATGATTCAAAAGTTGTTCCCCAACACATCCAGGACAGTACAATCGTGGTATGAGGAGCATGGAACTAACTGCAGCGTCTGCCCTGGCTAGCACAGTCCCCGGGCTTCAACATTATCGAATTCTTGTGGGAGCTGTTGGAGTGCAGACTCCGGAACATTTTTCCGCCTCCCTTGTCGCTACAGGAGGTAGAAGAGGTTCTGATGAAGAGTGACATATTTATTTATTTATTTCATTAACAGTACAGAGTAACCCACCGCCGCGAAAGACTTCTCATTGCTACAGTCTTATTGGTACACAGTTGTTAATGTTTTTTTTATATGATATAAAGAACATAATATATAAAGTTTCCTCTGAGGTTACAGCCGAATTGAATGCTTAACAGTTGTTAAAATGGTTCCATATAATTTTGTTACATTCTAGTTGATGAGGATATAATTTATATAATGCAAATGTCAAAGAAAAATAAAAAAAGAAAATGAAACAATGAATGGCCTAGCACTACTGGAGACTATACAATAATTATGTACCAATGTTTCAAGAAGAATCGCAGCTGTATTACGGGCAAATGGGGGTCCAGCGCGTTATTACTAAACCATTCCAAAGTACAGGTGTTCACATTATGTTGCTTATCCCCTGTATGTCTCATTCTCTAAAAAAGAAAGTAGTCGTGCCCACAATGATAAATTATAGAATCTGGTTTATTTTCGCTTCGTTATATTCTTCAGGGCGGGACCACCAGCATAGGCTTCACCAGTTTGAAGAAATTACAAAGCTTCATTTGAATCATCAGGCTCGTAAATAGCAAGATTACTTATAAGTTATGTCTTCTGTATTTTTTCTTAGCAAATACGCATTGTTTCAAAATGATAAACCAACTTTAACAGGAACAGAGGCTCCAGCGACTCACAAATATGTCTCTCTCTCTATCTCTCTCTCTCTCTCTCTCACACACACACACACAACGGTGCAACATATGTCTCCAATACAGCCGACTCTACCTAGTACTAAAGCATCATCTCTTCCCGCCGAGTGCGAGGAAGGAGAACTGAGATGCGATAATATTTAAATCTACTTTACACAAGTTTTTATGATACTGTTACAAAATTTAATGAAAACATTATCTTCTTCTATACTAATAACAAATCTATGAAACTGTCGTGTCTGTCGTGTCTGTCTGAGCACGCTTCTCTGGAACCATCTGACGTATTTTAATGGTTTTTTCGCATTTAACTGCAACATAGCTTGGGGCACCGTACAGGCTTTATTTCACAAAAATCGGATGACGGGAAAAATAATTTGGTACTTGAAGGTTTAACCCGTACTAATATTGTCGTTGTTGTGTTCTTCGGTCCGAGAACTGGTTTGATGCAGCCCTCCACGCTACTCTATCCTGTGCTAGCCTCTTCATCTCCGAGTAACTACTGCAACCTACGTCCCTCTGAATCTGCTTCTGTGTTCATCTCCTGGTCTCCCTCTACGACTTTATCCCCTCCCCCTCCCCGCCCCTAGCTTTCCTATAAATTGATGATCCCTTGATGTCGTAGAATGTCTCCTACCAAACGATCCCTTCTTCTTGTCAGGTTGTGCCACAAGTTTCTCTTCTCCCCAATTATATAAGGAACGAAACTGCTCTGAGGTTAGTACACTCGACTCTCATTCGGGAGGACAACGGTTCAAATCCGCGTCCAGCCATCCTGGTTTAGATTTTCCGTGATTTCCTTAAAATCGCTTCAGGCAAATGTCGGGATGTTTCCTTTGAAAGGGCACGGCTGACTTCCTTCCCCATCCTTTCCTAATACGATGGGGCGATGGCCTTTCTGTTCCCTCCCCTCCCCCAAATCAACCAACTAACCCAATTCTTTTCAATACCTCTCCATTAGTCACGTTGAAACACGTATGTTGTGCGGCAGCGATGCTGAGACATTGTAGAATCTCTGACCAGAGCAGTTGCGCTCGACTCGCAGTAGCGAGCAGTCAGTCAGTCTGCAGTAGTCAGTCTGCAGTAGTCAGTCTGCAGTAGTGCTTGGAGTCGGTTGCTAGCAGTAGCGGAGAGCAGTCGGCCGGCGTCGGCATCGCAATGGTCGAGATTCAGGACGAGGTATAATTTATTTAAATAAATAATCATGCAGCTTTGCGCTCATCAGATAATGTAACGAACACTCATTGTAATTTAACTTTCAAAAATCGCCCCCAATAATAATTTTGATTTAAAAGCAATTTTAGAGACAATCATTCAAATTTCCTTCCATTTCCTTTTAACAAAGATTTTTAAAAGGTACTTCCAATGCTTTTCATGCAAGCGCCAGAGAACAATAAGAGCAGAATTTTGACATGCAGTTTCACTAAGGTAAGAAATTTATTCTCGTTTCGCACAGGGCAAACACCGACTTTTCGGTTGAATTGAGTTTAGGTTATCATTACAGTTTCATTATCATGGGATTAGCGTTTATTATTTAATGGGAACTTGTACTTGAGTCAGATAGCGAGCTTTCATTTAATTGTCTTTGCCATTAATATTCTTGTGGGGAGTTTATACTTAGCTGTGGCACCATTTCTAATAAATATAGTCTTTTAAATTTTCCGTGGGGAGGTTACACTTGGCGACACCCGGTCCAGGATCGTATTTCGTTGAGAATTTTTTGAAAAACAGTCAGATATCTGCTCTTATTGCTTAAATATAATTAGAATTTGGCGCAACGCTTTTACTAATCTTGTGACTTTCTTTCTTCAGATCATCGGCAATTCGTTGCTCTGTTGTATTTGTGTGTTGATTTTGCATTGTGCTTATTTGTTTTGTGATTAATTGTGACTATTGTGAAAATGCCGCGAAAGACTGTGAATAGTGTATCGCGAGGTATCATGAACGACATGACCGAATTAAATAACTTCACCAATAGTACTAGTGACACGCAGTGCAATGATGACAATCCTGCGTTCACTAACAGTCAGTGCGTTCCAATCGCGAATGACGACTTTTACCTTAATGATGAACAAGAGAACTCAATTGTCTCCTCTGTTAATTTGACGACAATTGATGACGCGGGGCGTTCTGTTGGAATGAGCGCTGCCCAGCTTAACACACCCGGTTTGGAAAATTCAAATAACGTACAGACAAATTTCTCTAATGAAAATGAGCAGGATACACAAAGTACGCCGGATTTATTTAATTCCGAAATAGTGTCTGACCGTATACATCCGACTAATAAACCTTTTTGTAAATCTCAGAATAACCAATTGGTTACAGAAAACGCGACAATTGCAAATACACAGACAAACAGTACGGAGAATAGAGTAGGTAATGTTACCTTGGAACAAATTATGGCAATATTGGTACAACAGGGTAAACAACAGAGTGAAAAATTAGATAACAATTCCAGACAGTTAAGTGAACAAATTAGAGCCGTTGCCGCGCAGTGCCATGACACTAAGGTACAGTTACGCGAGGAAATCGAGGCTTGTTCAAAAAAAAGTAGCGAAGAAATTAAGTCTGTTGCTCAGGAATTAAGGGAATTGCAAACAGCTGCAACAGAAACACTTAGAGCGGAAATCAGTACAATCGCTAAACAATGCTCTGAAAAAGCTACACAATTACGTGACGAGTTTAAAGCAATGACAGTAGAACTTTCGCGCACAATGGATGAAAAGATTGACGCGAAATTCGAACAACAGAACACTCAAATTAACGAACGTCTTAGTCTTCACATAGAAAACAGTAATACGCGTTTTCGTAAATTTATTGATGATCAAAATAAAGTAAAACGCCAGGTAATGGAAACAATCACTGCACAGAGACAAGAAGACAAACGCAAAATGTTTGCGAAGGCAAAAACATATGTAGACAATAATATTGCCATAGTGTCCGACGAAATTAATACATTCAAACAGTCGAACACAGAATTGCGTGACGAAATTTCGGATCTTAAATCAAAGACAGATACACACACAATAGATATTCAAACAGTGACCGACAGACTCGAACAATTAGAACTAACACAGGATTCCGATGTCGTCAAAGCTGACGTTAGAAAGCTGAACGAAACTACACGTAAATTGCAAAAGCAGATTAATTCCACAGACACTAAAACCGATGATCAGGTTAAAATACTGACTGAAAAATGTGATGAATTGGCCAGTCGTATTGACGTCATCGAAAGTACTAATGACAATAAATCAGATGATACTTCACCGGTTTCGTTTAATCAAACACCTGAATTTCAAAATTTACAGCAGACAATTAATGAAATTGATTCGTCTAATAACATGTTGCGCAGAAAGTTGTCTAGTTTACAACAGGAAGTAACAGAAATGAAAAGTATTTCAGTTAATAACGCATCACAGCAGACGCCATTTTTCGAACATTTGCCAGACTCACGCAGCGCGTGTAATTTGAGTAATCTACAGAGAGTACGGGACTTAGATTCCGAACAACCACAGTTCAACAGATTTTCTTGCAATCCTGATTCCGTTCCATCACACAGAGACGATAATTTCGATTACAAACATTTTCTGTCAGTGAGAAAGTTTAAAGTGTTTAAAAACGACAGAGCACAGATACACGATTTGCACCGTATAGGACAACTTATTTTTGTACTTTCACCATTATTACCTGTAATGCAGAAACGAGCTTTGAACCTGTTACGACAATTTGCTATTGTACTTTCATCAGTATTACCTATAATGCAGAAATTGGAATTAGCAAGAATACAGCAGTTTGTGTTTGGAATTTTACCGACATTGCCTGGAACGCAAAAGCTAAAATTTATTTGCAGTGCGTAATTGACCTCAGGGGATTCATTACGCTTTAATGAATATGTGCCGTAGCGAGCATAGGGCCCCGAGCTGTAGTAGTGCTGTTTCATCTTTAGTTTTCTGCACTGCTGCCTTCTCTTCTACTATCCTTTATATCTATCAAAACAGCTCTTTAACTATTGCTCTACTTAGAATTAAGAAAAATGAGTAATGAGAACCCGATAAGACAAAATTTTTCCGAATGTGACAATTTTTAGTAGGCACTCCCGTAATGACCATTACCGCTGTAATTTTAATATCAGATAAAATCGTAATCATCAGTATGTGTAAAATTAGCAGTAACAGCAACCACATTTTTGGTAACAATAGACGTTTTCCACCACAACAGCATGAAAGTCAGCCGCTTAGTATGCGTAACCAACAATGCAGTCTACAAGGTCAACATAACTTTAATGTTTCGCCGCGTGCACGTATAGTCCCAGCTACAATAAATAGTAACGCACAGCAGAGAAATAACTACGTACAGAGAACACACTATTTCAATTCCTATCGCAAATGCACCGTATAGAAGTGACTGTCATGACAGACGTAAAAATAATGAGCTCAATTTTCAGCGTACATTTAATAACAGTCGATCCTTTCAGCAGCAAGAACATCAGCAACAACATATTATAACGAATGAAACAGACAATAGGTGTCATCCATAGCGTAAGATGTCAGGAAGAAATAATAGTACAGTTTAAATAGTCAAAATACCACAGCATCGTCCCGTAAATAACAGCACGTACGACAGAATTTGACCAGACACAGTACAGGTAGTCTATTCCAGTAACGTAAGCAATACTTATTGACACGCAGAATTTTGTTCACGAGAATGTTATTTGAAATATGCTTTGCTGAATACACCACTTTTATCGCACACAGATCTTACCAGAAATTTTTCCATTGCCACCGACAGTTCCAACACAGCTTTAGGCGTACATATTTTTCAGGAAATTGAAGAAGATGGTTCTACAGTAATTAAAAACATCGCATTTGCAAGCCGCATTCTGTCACCTGCTGAACGAAATTATTCCGTCACAGAATTGGAAACGTTGTGTGTTGTATGGGCTTTTATGAGATTTAGACACTTTCTTTATGGCAGACATACGACTGTTTACACGGATCACAGAGCTATACAATTCTTACTTTCGGCTAAATTTACTCATGATAGATTAAGCAGATGGAAACTGTATTTACAGGAATTTAATTTTACGATAGTTCACATTCCCGGCACACAAAATGTTATAGCAGACGCACTTTCTCGTTCTCTCAGCAACAATCAGCAAGACGTAGCAACCAACTTCTGTAAAGCAAATTTCAGCGTCATGTACATTCAACAAGTTGCATTTGAAAATTTTATTTCATCGTCATTACAGGACATAGCACGAGAGCAAAGCAAAGACAATGTGTGGAAAGAAATTAAACACCTTTGGCAAGATAAGAATAATGTTACGATTAGAAACCACTACACTGTACGCAATGACATTCTGTTTCGCCGCTCTCATCCAGACAGTAACAATTGGTTATTATGCATTCCTGACGAACTGGTTAACAAATTAATCTGGTACACTCATTTAAGCTACGCACATTATGGAGCAAGAAAATGTTTTCTGATACTGAGACAGAACTGTTATTTTTCAAACATGGAAAAACGTATACGACGAGTTTTAGCGTCATGTAAAATTTGCCAGAAAGCTAAGTCTGACACCACTTCACACATTCCTCCATTATATCCCATTATACCTGTTAAATTAAGACATATGGCCGCAGTAGACATTTTTGGTCCAATTCCGAGAACTAACAGAGGTTTTTGCTACATCTTTGTCGCTGTTGAACTCACTTCAAAATTTGTTACCTTCACTCCGTTACGCAAAGCTACTGCTAAAACTGTTTCGAAAGCATTTGTAAAGCATTTCTTATTTCATGTAGGGCATGTGATGAAAGTAATTTCTGACAATGGATCACAATTTCGTTCTGTCATATGGACACGCATGTTACGAGCTAGAAACATTTCTCCGATTTATATATCCAAGTACCACGCCTCTTCGAACCCTTGTGAACGACTAATGAAAGAAATTGGTAAACTGTGTAGAATATACTGCCACAAAAGACATGTTAATTGGGACACACACGTACACTCATTTCAAGATGTAATTAATTCCATTCCAAATGAATCCACTATGCTATCTCCGTCTGTTATACTGAAAAACGTTGAACCACCAAACAAAATCAAAGAGTTAGTAAATTTTCCTAGATCACGTCGATTACGACACCACGAAATAATTGACATTGCGCTGAACAACATCAAACGTGCCGCAGAGCGCCGGAGAAGACAGCAAAAACAGGTTTGTAGACACCGAGACTTTCACGTTGGACAGAAGATATTAGTACGTACACACTATTTATCCAGCAAATTAAAAGGTAAGTGCAGTAAATTTGAACTTCTATACGCAGGTCCATATCGGATTCGCAGCATTCCTCACCCCAATGTTGTACACGTCGAAACTCTGAGAACCAGAAAATCGAAAGGCAACCATCATGTGTCAAACATTAAACCCTTTATCGAATGAAACCACTTTACGATGTAACATGCTATGAGGCCGTTTACACATTTTATGACCACTTATGCAATTATATTCACATGACTAATTACTGATGATTATCGTATTTTTTCTTGGCAAGTGCCCGGCAAGGTAAGGTTAGCAGGCCGCTCTTCTTGTCGTTACACATCAGACCGTGCACATTTTTTTCAGATGAACTTACACATTTTGTGACCACTTATGCAATTATATTTATGTGACTACCTATTGATGATTATCGTATTTTTTCTTGGCAAGTGCCCGGCAAGGTAAGGTTAGCAGGTCGCTCTTCTTGTCGTTACACACTAGACCGTGCATATTTTCCAAATGAACTTACGCATTTTATGAATAATTATGCAATTCTCTATAATGACGCATTAATTTTATCAAATTCTCTCTCCATTGAAGTCTTTAATTATCGCATCTATTAACTACACTACATATAAGCTGAACACAACGAATGTCACATTTTGTCTTTCTTATGTATGTACGATTGTTTTAATGTTTTGTTTATATGCACTGTGAACTAGTTAAGGTATAACACACACCATTTGACTTTGACTTTTTGCCCTATGATATCTCAACATCGTGACTGTTTTACATTTTTCTTTTTTTTGCTGCTGCATTACGATATTCTCTGTACACTTTTTGCCTTTAAACACTGTCTGTGCTTTGAGATGTTACGTTTTCTGTCATGTTATGTTGTATGCTTAATTGAGTCACCATTAACCAGTCACTATTTAATGGGTATATGATTTAAATGCAAGACATTAATCTTTGTTCATCAATTTCAGAAATAAATGATGCGTACAGGAAATGAATTAAACAGAAGTGGGAATTTCACCTATGGAATAAACGAAAGAAGATGCAATAAGCTAATGAGGACGAGTAAATGGATCAGAATTAACAAGCATTAACCAGAATATATTATACACATCGCAGAATAGCAGTCTTAACTAATTTTTTCTTTCAGAATACAAAGCGATTGATGCAAGCTGTCAGACAGAACTACACATTTTAGTTTTAAGTGATGAAATATGCTAGGGATTAGGAATAGTTGTGTGATGAATAATGAAATGATTTTTGCAGATGATAATGAATGCTGATAATGAACAATGATGAAGAATATGGTACTATGAATAATGAAGTTTCTGTTTACAGGTGATGATAATGATGGAGTTATGATGATATGAATAATGAAGTTTTTCTTTACAGATGAGGATAATGTTGAAGTTATGTATTTATGCTATGTAGTTATTTAAGTATTTGTTGCAGTTTACTTTGACAGCAGGTGTTATATTGCGTAGTAGGATGACTGAAGGTTTTGGAAAGGACAGCTATGGAACACATTTTTTATACACATTTCACTACCTGTTAATTCGAAGTTCACTACTTTTCAGCATAGTCTGCGTTTCTTCTTTCAGCTCAATAATCCATTTTGTATTTTTCTTTCAGGAGAAGCTTTTTATGATACTTACTAAACTTGTTACCTATTATACCTGTTCTAGTACTTGCATTTTTTTTTACCCACTTGTGTCTATCATTTATAAATGTGATAACCTTGCTACAGCTGACTCATGGCGAATGACGTTACACAATCTTTTCATTTATAGGAACAACCTAGAAGCAATTTTTTCTCTTATTTCTTCTTGCTTTCCCTTATAATTACCCAAAGCAATGCATTGCTATCAGAAAAAACAAAATGTATTAACAGTCCCAGATAATGTCACTAGTTTATGATAATTCTGAATAACACTGATCAGCTCTGAATAGTATGTCACTTGAATAATGACTTCTTAATGATACCAAAACATAATTGCCACTATCTATTGTAATGAGAGTACTTATAATGCCCATGCTTATTAATGCTACTAATGTTTTATACTATTCAATACTTGCTGGCCACTGAGTGCCCATAATTAATGTAATTACTTATTATGCCCATGATTATTAAGGCTATGACTGTAATTAACTGATTTTTAATAATGATTTCTTAATGATATGAAGAATACTGAATGATGAATAATGTTTTATACTATTCAATACTTGCTGGCCACTGAGTGCCCATAATTAATGTAATTACTTATTATGCCCATGATTATTAATGCTATGACTGTAATTAACTGATTTTTCTAATAATGATTTCTTAATGATATGAAGAATACTGAATGATGAATAATGTTTTATACTATTCAATACTTGCTGGCCACTGAGTGCCAATAATTAATGTAACTTAACGTTTTGTTAGTGTTTTCAATGATGACTTCCCATATTAATACTGAATGATGATAAATATTTTGTACTAATCGAAAGTTGCTAGGCCACTGAGTGTTAATAGTTACTTGTAAATATGTCATTTGAATGAGGAAAAATGTTTTGTAATACTCAATACTTGATGGCGATTGATTACCACTCTTGTCTTTAAATTAATTAATGAACATTTTTCTGTAATACTACATTCATGGTACAGAAATGTTCAATGACTAGAGTATGGATACCGCAAACTACTTATGTAATCACTAATCAAGACTTGTGTGTTAGTTAATGTCCTTCACCTTCTGACCTAACTACCTGAAATTATTGTAACATCCATTTGTCTTGTCCATCCTCATTATCATGGAGCACTATATTTGGTTTTTGCACTAATTCTACGTTGGTGTGCCGCCTCTTAAAAGCGTGGTGTTGACACGACATGCTGTCCACCACTGTAGGCGAAGAAACTACTTATGTAATCACTAATCAAGACTTTGTTATGGAGCACTGTGTGCCGCCTCTTAAAAGCGTGGTGTTGACACGACATGCTGTCCACCACCGTAAGCGATGAAGACGTTATTCTGGTCCCACTGTTTGGTGTACCTGGTATACTGCCAAATGATAGTATGGAATACTACTACGACGTTTCACTGTCTTGATACGCTGATAAATACTTCTGGGAACGGAACTGCAGATTGTATCACTTAGTTGTGATTCTGTGGAAAGATATGGACTTTCAGTGCAGCTATGTGCAAACTAAAGTGCTACAACCATGATGCAATCCTTCCTTTCCTATCCTAATAGTGAAAATCATTTTTTTACTAACACCATTTATGTTCATGGCCTATACATTTTTTCTCGATTTGTTGAACTCTAGTGCGAGTACACTTGTGTCACTTGTCGACATGATTTTTGCCATTTGTTGTCAAAATACTAAAGACATTTTCGATTTGTTTTGAAGTGCAGTATGTGTGCACTCTTGTCATCTATATTGTATATACTTTTTGTGATTTGATGATTTTTTCTACTCTTGCGTTTATTTGTTATAAAAATGTTCAAAAGTTTTCAGTGCATGTGCACTTATGTGAATATGTTTTCAACTGAACTACAGTGCCTGTGCACTCTTCTCAATTTTCGATATGATTTGTGTTCATTCTGTATACCTTTTATGATTTATGTCATTTGTTACTCTTGTATATACATTTCGTCTTTTACTGATATGTTCTCCACTGCAGTGCATGTGCACTCATGACACTTGTCAACATGATTTTTTTTTTTTGCCTGTTATGAAACTGCTAAAGAATTTTTCAGTGTGTGTACACTTTGTTATCTGTCAAATAATTTGTATATACATTTTTCCTGATTTGTTTTGTACTTATATTTTGTCTTGTCTGTAATGTTTTGTAATCGGTGCATGCGCACAACATTTAATTCATGTGATACATCTAAATATTTTGTAAATGTTAACTAATTAAAAGAAAAATTTGTTACGATGGCAAGTCCAAATGACTCACCATCGCTGCCAAATTTTTGCCCCCCCAGTGGAGGGTTATGAAACACGTATGTTGTGCGGCAGCGATGCTGAGACATTGTAGAATCTCTGACCAGAGCAGTTGCGCTCGACTCGCAGTAGCGAGCAGTCAGTCAGTCTGCAGTAGTCAGTCTGCAGTAGTCAGTCTGCAGTAGTGCTTGGAGTCGGTTGCTAGCAGTAGCGGAGAGCAGTCGGCCGGCGTCGGCATCGCAATGGTCGAGATTCAGGACGAGGTATAATTTATTTAAATAAATAATCATGCAGCTTTGCGCTCATCAGATAATGTAACGAACACTCATTGTAATTTAACTTTCAAAAATCGCCCCCAATAATAATTTTGATTTAAAAGCAATTTTAGAGACAATCATTCAAATTTCCTTCCATTTCCTTTTAACAAAGATTTTTAAAAGGTACTTCCAATGCTTTTCATGCAAGCGCCAGAGAACAATAAGAGCAGAATTTTGACATGCAGTTTCACTAAGGTAAGAAATTTATTCTCGTTTCGCACAGGGCAAACACCGACTTTTCGGTTGAATTGAGTTTAGGTTATCATTACAGTTTCATTATCATGGGATTAGCGTTTATTATTTAATGGGAACTTGTACTTGAGTCAGATAGCGAGCTTTCATTTAATTGTCTTTGCCATTAATATTCTTGTGGGGAGTTCACACTTAGCTGTGGCACCATTTCTAATAAATATTGTTTTTAAAATTTTTGTGGGAAGGTCACACTTAGCTGTGGCTCCATTACTAATAAATATAGTTTTATTATAGAATTTGTTGTGGGGAGGTTACAACGTGAACTACCCATCTTATCTTCAACATTCTTCTGTAGTACCATATTTGAAAAGCTTCTATTTTCTACTTGTCTAAACTGTTTATCATTTTACGTCCTCTCTACTTCGATCATCGTCAGTAATTTTGCTGCCCAAAGGGCAAAACTCCTCTACTACTTTAAGGGTCTCATTTCCTAATCTAATTCCCGCAGAAATGATAGTGGGAAGGACTGCCTCAGCATATAGAAAGTTAAGACAAAACCTTCGGTGATATCAAAAGCAAGCGCGCTAACGTTAATAGGGTAACGGGAATTCCACTGTCAAATGCAGAGAAGAGAGCGGATAGGTGGAAACAGTACTCTAAAAGCCTCTAGGAGAGGAAAAATTTGTCTGACGTGATAAAAGAAGAAACAGGAGTCGATTTAGAGGAGATAGGGGATCGAGTTTTACAATTGTTAGTATGCAGACTATGGAGACAAGCCATCTGACTTTCGGAAAAATATCATCAATTCAATTTCGAAGACTGCAAGAGCTGATAAGTGCGAGAATTATCGCACAATCAACTTAACAGCTCATGCATCCAAGTTGTTGACAAGAATAATATACAGAAGAATGGAAAAGGAAGCTGAGAATGTGTTGGATGACGATCAGTTTGGCTTCAGGAAAGGTAAAGACACCAGAGAGGCAATTCTGACGTTGCGCTTCATAATGGAAGCAAGACTAAAGAAAAATCAAGACACGTTCATAGGATCTGTCGGCCTCAAAAAGGCTTTCGACAATGAAAAATGATGCCAGATGTTCGAAATTCTGAGAAAAATATGGGTAAGCTATAGGGAGAGATGTGTAATATACAATATGTACAAGAGCCAAGAGGCAATAATAAGAGTGGGCAACAAGAACGAAGTGCTTGGATTAAAAATGGTGTAGGACGAAGTTTTAGTGTTTTGCCCCCACTGTTCAGTATGTACATCAATGAAGCAATGATAGAAATAAAAGAAAGTTCATGAATGGAATCAAAATTGAAGGTGAAAGGATATCAATGATACGATTCGCTGGTGGCATTGTTATCCTGAGTGAAAGTGGAGAAGACTTACAAGATCTGATGAATGGAATGAACAGTCTAATGAGTACAGAATATGGATTGATAGGAAATCGAAGAAAAGCGAAAGTAATGAGAAGTAATAGAAATAAGAAGAGCGAGAAACTTAACATGAGGATTGATGATTAAGTTAAGAAACTCTACTATCTAAGCAGCAAAATGACCAATGACGGATGGAGCAAGGATGGCATCAAAAGCAGTCTAGCACTGGCAAAAAGGGCATTCCTGCTCAAGAGACGTCTACTAGTATCAAACATAGACCTTAATTTGAGATAGAAATTTCTGATAATGTACCTGTGGGGCACAGCGTTGTAGTAGTGAAACATGGTCTGTGGGAAAACCGGAACAGAAGAGAATCGAAGCAATTGAGACGTGGTGCTACAGATTAATGTTGAAAATTAGGTGGACTGATAAGGTAAGGAATTTGGAGATTCTGCGCAGAGTCAGAGAGGAAGGAATTTTGTGGAAAACAGTGACAAGGAGAGGGCAAATACTGTAGAGGAAGACGGAGATTAGAATACATCCAGTAAATAATTGAGGATGTAGGTTGCAAGTGCTACTCTGAGATGATGAGGTTGTCACAGGAGAAGAATTCGTGGCGTGCCGCATCAAACCAGTCAGAAGACTGATGACAAAAAAACAAAATGAAATAAAATAAGACAAATAAAATTCCCTCGGCATCACCGGAATTAATTCGAGTACATTCTATTATTCCCGTTTCACTTTTGTTGATGTTTATCTTAAATACTCCTTTCAAGACACTGTCAATTACGTTCAAATGCTCTTCCTAGTCCTTTGCTGTCTCTGACAAAATTACAGAGTCATTGGCGAACCTCAATGTTTTTATTTATTCTCCCAGTACTTTAGTTCAAAGTCCAAACTTTCCTACTACAAATTTTTCTTTTGTTTCCTTTACCGCTTGTTCATTACACAGATTGAATAACATCGGGGATTGGCTACAACCCTGTCACTCTCTTCTCAACGACTGTCTCCCTTCCGTACCCTTCGACTGATACATATGCCATCTGGTTTCTGTATAAGATGTAAATAACCTTTCGCTCCTTATGTTTTACCCCTGCCACCTGCAGAATTTGAAGGAGTTTGTTCCAGTCAACATTGTCAAAAGCTTTGTGTAGGTCTGAAAATGCTATCAAACTTAGGTTTCTTTCACTTAACCAAACTTCTGTGAAACGTTTGTGGGGTCAGTATTGCTTCGCGTGTTCCTACATTTCTCTGGAATCCAAACTGATTTTCCCCACGGTCGGCTTCGGTCAGTTTTTCCATTAATTAGGGAAATACTGTAATTGCGAAAACAGCAACAGTCGCATCTCGAAAGACGTTCATTGAAAATACTTATTTTAAGTACGTCAAAATAAAATAAATATTAATTTCAGTGATGTTTCCACTTTTTGTATATAATTCAGTAGCTTACTTCAATAGTAATTGATTATATCCCGCAAATATCAAACATGAATAGGCAACAACCGTAAGATCAGTTGTAGAGTAATGTGAATTATTTCCTCATTTTCCAAAATTGATATCTTTGTTCACATTCAGATATCAATGCTGAAATTTTTACAACACGCTGCTATCATATGAGTGTACAAACTGTATAAAAATCATATTTTTATATTCAGTCCCACCTAATATAACTAACTTTACCAAAACTGAAAATTTTCAGAGTTCAAAAATTCAAAAAAAAAAAAAAAAAAGAAATTAAGGAAACATTTGTAAGTGTTCTTCCTCCATATGAGGCTAGTAGTGTATGATATCTAACTATAGGAAAAAACAGGCTCTCATAAATCACTCCTTGTTTGTTATTTTTGGGCCTAAAAAGTGGATTTTTGAAAATTTGGATACCAAATTTTGGAGGTAATTTTGTCTGGTTATTTTTGAATTTAGGGTATTTTGTGTAATAGACATTGTTACAGAGGATACTTTTCTAAAAACAGTCATGTCGAATTGCAATGATGAGACTTAACCCAGTGCAGAGATATTCAAATTTTCGCTAATGTCTCCAGAGTGAAAAATCGTCGCACACCTACAAATAAAAATGGCCGCCATCCACTATAGGTGCAAGATACATTATTTTAAAAAACTGTTTTGAACTTCTCAAATATAGGGCAATCACATATAAAAAGTTTGAAATATTTAAAAATGGTCAAGCAACTATCACTGGACCACTTCATATGGATACACCCACTGTCTTCCACGTTTTCACTGCCAACCCAGTAAACAGAATTCGCTGAAATTTGGTATAGACGTAGTTTAGGAAGAACGCAGACCACTTTGTGTTGTGCAGTCATCAAGGATACACGAGTGGGTCTTCGGCTCCGAAAGCACATATCGATGATGTTTCGTTAAATAGTTCGCACGCTGACACTTGGTTGATGGCCCAGCACTGAAATCTGCACCAATTTGCACAAGGGTTGCACTCCAGTCACATTGAAAGATTCTCTTCAGTCATCGTTGGCCCCGTTCTTGCAGGATCTTTTTCCGCTCCTAGCGATGTCGGAGATATGAAGTTTTACCGGATCCCTGACATTCACGGTACAGTCGTGAAATGGCAGTATGGTAAAATCCCTACTTCATCGCTACCTCGTAGATGTTGCGTCCCATCGCCCGTGCGCCGAGTATAACACCACACGTTCAGACTCACGTAACTCCTGATAAGCTGCTTCGGTAGGAGCAGTAACCGATCTCACAACTGCGCCAAATACTTGTTGTCTTATGTAGCCGTTGCCGACCGCAGCGCCATATTCTGCCTGTTCACATACACATGCCTATACCAGTTTCTTTGCCGCTTCAGAGTATAATGTATAGTTGCTTCAATAGCACAATGCACATATGGGCGTTCCTGCTGATGGACCTTGTACACACTGCTCGGTAGCGACTCTGCGCATACCGTCGCTTCTTGCGTTGGAACAGCTTGGGAGAACGGAGCACACATCACGGGCTGTGCTTACCCGAACACGCCGACACGTGAGAGCAGCTGTTGTCACTGCACGTGCAGGAGCTTGCTTCCCTACCATTACTCACCATAACGAAACTACAGATACGCGGCTAGTGGTAAATAAATTTATAAAATCACAGTATTTATATTTTCTGTTAAGTGTCTACAAAATTTTCCAATTCATACCAAATGAAAGGAGTAGTTCATAAAGTATACCACATCCACAGAAACATATTTACAGATGCGATTTCATTTTAAAAATTAAGTAGTCAATCCCTCTGGTATAGAGGGATGGTTAATATGCCTTAGACGTGATTGCATCCCAAGTCTCAGCCACTTAAGTAGACTTATCTATGTATCCCATCTCGAGACAGTTTGTATAATACTGTTCGGTCTGTCAACACGCCTCGATGAGCCACTCATTTGGAATGTGGGCATTTTGTTACTTTACGCGGACAAGAGAAGTTGCTTACTTCATTGTCATACACTGCAACAATGACATTGGAACGTTCATCTATCTTGAGACACAAAACAATGAAGATCTGATAGCGCTTCCTAGCGATCAGAACACCAGCTACCTACAAATTATGACTCCTTTGTGCCTCGAGCATACTTCATTAGTACTGGGTGCTGTCCTATCGCTGACCACTAGAAGGTTCGCGTCTTTTCACACTATACGCAGTCTTGTCCATCTCATCAAATTGGTCTCCAGTCTCCAGTAACAACATTAAATTTCTCCCATCACTTGTGATTCACATGATGACTCGAAACAGGAAATACCCCATTCACATACAAACAGCACAATTCTTCTTTATTTCTTTTTCTCTTTACGCCTCAGTATCATCTTCTGCATAATATGCTTACCTTCTTTTTGTCTAGTGTAATATATATTCGTTTCAATCTAAACCAGATATAAAAATCTCAGTACAATTACTCTATTAAATAACCGTTATCTGTGAGCAGCACTTGTGTAGACGGTGAGACAGTAGGCTTCCTGCACTCAGACAGGTCTATCTTTGCTATTAACTTATCACCTATTATAGAAACCAGGAATGCAGCAAACATTTTTACAATTTTTGCTACCGTACGCAAGGAGATGGTGAGTATAAGTGTATGCGATTTTTGTAGCATAGCAGTATGGAGTAAAATATGAAACAGACTGTGCATATAATGAGCGCAACAAATCCGAATCTATCCGTTTATGCCACGTTTTAGAGAAGTATCTGTCGAGATTATAGAGCATCTGCACGTTGTCTTTAATTCTTTTTTCTTGTAATGTAAAAAACCCTTGCTGTAGTGTTTTGACAGTTAACGTTTCTCCTCTGCGCATAATCAAGTGCCCTTGGTCGTCATATGGCACTGGCAGAATAAACATGCAATAGATATTCAGATACGTTAAGGTACACGTGAGCTTCCGTTTCCATCGCAGAAAAACAACGCCACATTGAAAGATCAAAACTTTCTTGCGCCTTGAAAGAAGTATTTATTAATGAAATATCGAACTAAATTTTAATAATCAACAGCCTCAGTTGCACCTTTTACCTAGAGTTTACCTAGGTTTCAGCCGGGATAACCCAACCTTCTTCTTACCCCGACTGAAACCTAGGTAAACTCTAGGTAAACAATGCAACTGAGGCTGTTGATTATTAAAATTGAAATTAATATACATACAGTTGCTGACAGGCCCGCGAAATGTTAAACATATTTAAATATCAAACTACCTGAACCAGCCTGAATAGCCGCGCGCGTTAATATGCTTCCTCCGGGATTCGGGGAGAAACGCATGCTTCGAATCGAATCCACCTAGCGGACGAGGGCTGGCCGGTCTGGATATGGTTTTTAGTTGGTTTCCGACATCTGACAAGGTGAACACTGGGCTGGTACTTACGTCTCGCCGGCCGGGGTGACCGAGCGGTTCTAAGCGCTACAGTCTGGAACCGCGCGACCGCTACGGTCGCAGGTTCGAATCCTTCCTCGGGCATGGATGTGTGTGATGTCCTTAGGTTAGTTAGGTTTAAGTAGTTCTAAGTTCTGTGCGACTGATGATCTCAGAAGTCAAATGCTATAGTGCTCAGAGCCATTTGAACTTACGTCTCGCCTCAACAACATGATGGGCAAGCAATTCTAAAACGTTCTCACGCTTTCACATGCAATAACAGTAGATGCAGACAGGGAAGAAGAGCATCCAGGCCACCCTGTATCACTAATTTCTCCAAGCATACACCTATATCTACATAGTTACTGTGCAATTCACACTGAAGTGCCTGGCAGAGTGTCCATATTAACGTACTGTAACGCCGACTTTAATTTTGGGATTTAATGTGCGAAAAGCAGCCAAATTACAGCAATATGTGAGGCGAGCAGGCAGACGCGGGAGCACTGGTATGCGGTTTCATGAACGAGACAGATTACGTACCACAACGTGGCCAGACCGAGCCGCGCAGTCTTGATGGGGTCGGAGGAAATGAGTGCAAATACGAACCAGCCTATGGGGAGCTTCCACACCACTGGGCCACGAGAGTGTTGCTGCATAGGTGCCTGGAAGCAATGTACTGGCACAACAAACATGCCATTAACCACTATTAAACCATTTGATTCTGTCACAGTTATTCACAGTCTGGCAGCAACCTCCAAGATACCAACGCCATACAAGATGCTCTTGCTGATTTGGCCAGCAAGAGGCCGACGCCGCTCTGAGCAGCCGTCTCCACCAGGCCAGAGCACAGGGTTAAGTCCGCATTCGTGGTCCGGGTGCAGTACAATAGGTGCGCCATCTCTAGGCTATCAAACAACAGTCGAACTTTTGCCTTGGAGGGCAGCGGTTCGCAGTCAGGGCGGTTCCACCGCCGTCTACCTGCAGTGGGGCGAGCTTCTCCTTCAGTAGCAGTGGAACTCTGCGAGCGTGCGTGCAGACATTCTTGTCGTCGGCACATGTCGCTCACGGTCGCACGGCCCAAACTGGTCACGCACTGCTGAGTGACGCCAGCAGTGCCAGAAAAACAGGAGTTGGGCGTCATATTTCCAGCACGCGGCCTTGGCCTTCCGCAGAGGCGGTTTAGCTGGCAGACAGCGCGCCTTCAGTGGAGCGTGTATGTGGCGACGCAGAACTTCGATCATTGTAGCTCAAGGCTGAATAAAGATTTTCTACATAGCAACCGAGATTCCCTAGCCACGACTGGCCAGATCCACTGCCTCGACACCCCGCCACTCCACCGCTCATACACCGCAGCATCCCCACTCCCTCCTTGTCGTTACAATGCCGCCCTGTGAAGATGCAAGATGAAGGCTAGGATAACAAGAACAATCATCTTTTTTTTATTTTCTCACAATATCCGTCACAGTTGCAACAATATTCATTTCTTTGCGGTGACTAATTTCGGACCATCACGTCCATTTTCAAACCATAGCCATAGACGTAAGTGTAATCATCTGTCTCATCAAATCTATTCAATAACAGATTATATTACAACACATTGCTTTTATTAATTTCCTACGATTTGAAAATCAGAAGAGATTTCACAAAACCATTGTTTTTACCAGCAAAGTTAACGTCTTTATTTTTCTATTACCTTTCCGTCTCTTCTACACATTGCCATTGTCGTCTCCTCTCTCAGCATAAAAAATCGTGAATATGTTGGCATGACAAAGGTTTTGGGGGAATTTGCAAATGTGTTCAAATGGCTCTGAGCACTATGGGACTCAACATCTTAGGTCACAAGTCCCCTAGAACTTAGAACTACTTAAACCTAACTAACCTAAGGACATCACACACACCCATGCCCGAGGCAGGATTCGAACCTGCGACCGTAGCTGCCCCGCGGTTCCGGACTGCAGCGCCAGAACCGCACGGCCACCGCGGCCGGCTGTAAATGTGTTGAGAAAGGCAGAATGATACAACAGTCAGACTCTTTTATGAACAGGAGCACATTTGCCTTTTTTATGCTCCGGTAGGTGCATTTTCCCTCCGGTACAGCAGGGTATGCCACTAATATGAAAGGAACTTTGTCGGTCACAAAAAATTTTGATAGTTTACCTGTGTGAAATTGAAATAACAAAAAATCTATTGTATACCTCAGACTGGATTAGAGCATATAAAGGTTTTTGCATTTGCTTCAGTGTTACAACACAGCGTTGCGAGAAGGCTTCTGTTGATAACACAGACCCTTTACATCATATTTCTCGGTGCCACGTCACTTCATAAATTACCTTTTTGCCTATACCGGATTTTATGTGCGTATTTTATGTGTACAAGTACGGTAACTTTGAACCACTGTATCTCTGAAACGGATGAATATATCAAGAAAATTTCCATGGTTGTTTAGGATCGGGCTTTTAGTAATGTGTCGTGAAGATTTCAGCCATTTGCTGTGCATAGTCGTCTTCGAAAACGCGGCTCTGTTTTCTCGATAACGGGTAAAGATTCTGGAAACAATAACAAGGCAATTTCAGGAAAATACCTGGAGAATATACCGTTAAATTTTTGAGCACTTGCTGCGATTACTTTTTATTTAGTAGATATCCGTTTCCGTTGGCCAAAAATTGGCGAAAAACGCTTTTTGCGGGGCTTCTCAGGGATTGCCCAAGAACTAAATGTTGCTCCTATGAGCCCCTTAAGGGGCACCGTGCAAAAAGAACCAAGAGATTTGATACATTTTCCGAGGCTGGAGGAAGCGTAGTATAATTAGAGTAAGACGATCCTTCTGTTGGGTTTACAAATGGGCCGTAAGGCAAGGGTTATCCAAAACACTTGAACCTACCTTTCTGTCACTAGCAACAGACTAGTTACGAGCCCCGGAAGAATACCGTTCTTAAGCGCGACGTTTTGCAACATACCGGCACCGCATGCTGTCACATGCGCACCGCTAATATACACTGTCAGCCAAAAAAAAATTGCAACAAGAAGGAGTTTTGCGAAACAAACGTAAGTTGGTGTGCTTGTTTCTACATCGGAAAGATGATGGCTATTCAAATTTCGCGCCAGTTGCGTAAGAGCGGCGCTAATAGCGCCACTATGAGGATCCAAAATCAGGATAGCTTTAAAGATATGCCGTAACGCTCACGAGCTTTCGTTACCTTTGATAATGGATGTGGTGAGTCTATGTTAGTGAAGAACGCCTTTAAGGCTACAAAGATATTACCAGCACTACACTGAGTTTGAACGAGATCTTGTAATAAGGCTACGAGAAGCAGGATGTTCCATCTGCGATATTGCAGAAAGACTTGGCAGGAATGTAGCGACTGTACATGAGTGTTGGCACCGGTGGTCAGGAGAAGACCAGGCTCCGCAGGGGCACGTGGCACTACTGAGAGGGAAGACCATCCTGCTCTACGTATGGTCACCTTACTGTATCTGCAGCAGCGATCTGAGCAGCAGTTGGCACCACAGTGACAACAGACTGTTACAAATCGGTTACTTCAAGAGTAGCTTCGAGCCAGGCCCACTGTAGCGTACGCCCGCATCTCGTGGTCGTGCGGTAGCGTTCTCGCTTCCCACGCCCGGGTTCCCGGGTTCGATTCCCGGCGGGGTCAGGGATTTTCTCTGCCTCGTGATGGCTGGGTGTTGTGTGCTGTCCTTAGGTTCGTTAGGTTTAAGTAGTTCTAAGTTCTAGGGGACTTATGACCACAGCAGTTGAGTCCCATAGTGCTCAGAGCCATTTGAACCATTTTGAACCACTGTAGCGTACATTCCTCTGCCACCAAACCAGTGGGACTTCAGTGGGCTCAAGTGAGAGCTTGGAGGTCTGCTGTGTTCCCTGAAGAAAGGTGGTTCTGCCTCTGTGCCAGTGATGGCCTTGTGTTGGATAGGAGGAGAAAAGCTGAGGGCTTGCAACCAAACTGTCTGCGTACTAGACAAACTGGAGCTACACTTCGAATTCATATGACAGCAGGAGCACCTTCTCACTATCCCACGCACCCAGAGTCCAATTTTTTACGTCAGTCTGGTGATTAGACCCGTTGTGCTGCCGTTCATGAACAGCATTTCAGCTGCTGTTTTCCAACAGTATAATGCTAAACCACATACCGTATTGTACCAAAGATACTCTACAGTGTGTCGACATGTTGCTTTGGCCAGATCTGTCTCCAGTCGAGCGCGTATGGGGCATCATCGGGCGACAATTCTAGCGTCATCTACACACAGCATTAGCCGTCCCTGTTTTAACCGCCCAAGTGGAACTGGTATGGAACTCCATCCCACAGACACACATCCGATACCGGTACAGCACAATGCATGCATATTTGCATGCTTGTGTGTGAAATCTTATGGGACTTAACTGCTAAGGTCATCAGTCCCTAAGCTTACACACTACTTAACCTAAATTATCCTAAGGACAAACACACACACACACACACACACACACACACACACTCCCGTGCCCGAGAGAGAACTCGAACCTCCGCCGGGATCAGCCGCACAGTCCATGACTGCAGCGCCTAAGACCGCTCGGCTAATCCCGCGCGGCATTTGCACGCTTGCACTTGACTTTCCTGCGATTACACTGGTTGTTAGTTTATCAGCATTTCACATTTACAATGGCTTATCTCGAGCTTACATTAACCTATGATGTTGTAATGTGAATCACGTACATATTTAGCCTAGACGAATGTATTCCAGAAATTCAATTACGACTTATCTCGCACCGGCCGTTGTGACCGAGCTGTTCTAGGCGCTTCAATCCGGAACAGCGCTGCTGCTACGGTCGCAGGTTCGAATCCTGCCTCGGGCATGAATGTCTGTGATATCCTTAGGTTAGTTAGGTGTAAGTAGTTCTAAGTTCTAGGGAATCGATGACCTCAGATGATAAGTCCCATAGTGCTTAGAGCCATTTGAACCAATCCGCTTACCTCGCGCTTACATTAACCTATGTTCTTGTAATGTTAATCACTTAAATATTTTGCCTAAACGAATGTATTCCAGAAATTCCATTACTTTGTATTGTTTATTTTTTGGTTTTGTGTTACATTTCCGTCACTGTAATTTCTACAGTGTTAATAAGAAACCAACCAACAGGTTAGATACTCAAAGTCAAGCCAAAGAATTTTTATTGTTGCTGCACGGGATAATACTGACGCAGCGGCGCGTTGGTAGCATTTGCTGTATTTACACTTGGTTTATATGGGGCAGCGGAAGCTCTAAATAACGTTTCCATCATGTACCACTACGGTTATGATTTTTATTTTTCTTTTTGTTAAATGCGGTTTACGTGTGTGAGGATTTCCGACATCACAGCTTCTTTCTTCCAGGAGTGCTAGGCATGTAAGGTGTGCAGGAGAGTTTCTATGAAATTTGGTAAGTAAGCGAGGGAGAGGTACCGGCACAAGTAAACCTGAAGGGTGGCTCACGAATCGTGCCTGGATACACTCTGGAGCACTATACTGTGAAACGCAAAGGCTGTGTGTTCAAGTCCCAGTCGGGCACACGAAAAGTTTCAAATCAGTGCACACTCCAGATTGGAAATTAATTCTGGAATTTGCTAAGCCTAAACTAATCGAGTATCACATTCTGGGTAAGTAGGTGCCGAGCAATTCGATTAAGGATGAGGAAGATCCCCGCTCGTTTAGTAATAACGTTCTGAAAATATTGAGGCAACAATAACAATTGCACTCTCTGTTTACAAAGTAGCGCAGAAATGCTGACACGCAAAATTTAGCCGAAGACTATCTATAATGAGAGTCATACATGATGCATACGTTTCCATCGTTATACATTAGCGAAAGGTCTTTATGCGATCCATGGAGAATTTATATAAAAACGCCTTTTATTCGTTCACTCGGTGACCGGACTGCTGCGTAAACAAATGTCTTAAAAGCCCTCACATCTGCCCAGTGCATACATCCCTCGCACAACGAACTGCCTTAAGAGAGTGGAGAAAGGCGCATATTATTTCCAAGAGAAAGAAAGCAAATGTTGTAAATCAATATCCATAACATTCGTATGCTCTCGATTCTTGAGGATATTCTTAGCTCGAATAAATCAGCATGGATTTAGGAGGCATCGATCTTGCGGAAAAACGCCCTTTTCACTCACGATTTCTTGTGAACTACAAATGCCGGGCAACAGCCAGATTATGGAACGCACACGAGCCTTAACACACAGATGACTGTTAACGTAGGATCGAGCACCCGGAATTAGCTCTTAAATGTAAAACCGAAGCGAAGATGGACTGCGTAAGGAAGCCAAAACGTTTTCGAGTCGGCAATATTTCGTCAGAGACAAAGATAAAGTCAGGAGTGCCTTAGGGAAGAGGCAGCAATTTCAGACTGTTCGCTGACGGCGCATTTACATACAGGAAAACGTAATCTTATAGTGACGATGTGTGGGCATCAAGGAAGACTTGGATAGAAGTTCTAATTGCTTCCATGAGTAGCCCTTGGTTCAAATGTGGATTAATGTACATTAGTGCGGATGGGTAGGAAAATCTTACTGTAATGTTTGAATATAGCATTAATGTTCCTGGAGATGTGTTCCGTCTGTGCAACCAAATGAAATGCTGTTTGTTTGGCGCCATACGCATTTCGTTTCTTTTATATTTGTGAAGCATCTTCAGGCCCCTGCAATAAACGTTAGTTTTCTGTGTACAACAATTATTGTGTTGTGTGACGATTACACATATGTTACTATATTATAGGTTTCCGTTATTCTCTTGTTGTTAGGTGATAAATAACTTTTGCCGAATAACCTGCTATATGTTAAATTCCTATTTGATGGTCTAACTATTCCATAGGTCTCGTCCCTGGAGTTCCACCTAGCTGGCCTGCGTGCACCACAATGTCCTATTTTCGGCTTTTTTGTGACACATTTCAATTGCAAACTTCTCTTACACTGTTCCCTGTGTGTCGGTTGGTTGGATTTAACTGTATACATAGTTCCAGATGTCACTGTTTGTTTTTCGTTCGTCTTTTGTTTGTGTTTTGCTGCTTCTATATAGTTTGATATTCTTTCCTTTGTTATGTAAACGTATAAGTGTGTGTGTGTGTGTGTGTGTTTGTTTGTTTGTTGGGAGGGGGGGCGGAAGTGAGTGTAGGTGTGTCTGTCGTGAGGGGGCGGGGGTGATTATTGAAACCCAACCCGCAAAAAACGCCACAGATTGGACATCCTGGAATACACAGGCTAACTAAGTGCTACACCAGGACGAAATACATGGATTAATAGGGTGACAAAACAGCAATTTAACATTTCTAAACTCATAGCACAACAGTTATTTGTCACAACAAGACAATAACAAGAACCTCTAGTTTAGTTCCATATCTGTAATCATTATTACATAATTCACTAATTATTATGTACACAATACAAACGTGTATTACAGGGGACACAAGAGTTTCGCAAATGTAAAAGGAGAGATGGTGTGTGACAAACGAAACAGTGTTTCGTTACTTGCATACACGGATCGCATCTCCGTAATACAGAAGCAACTAATGTAAAAATGGCTCTGAGCACTATGGGACTTATCTGAGGTCATCAGTCCCCTAGAACTAACAACTACTTAAACCTAACTAACCTAAGGACATCACACATATCCATGCCCGAGGCAGGATTAGAACCTGCGACCGTAGCGGTCGCGCGGTTCCAGACCGAAGCGCCTAGAACCGCTCGGCCACACGGGCCGGCCAGCAACTAAGGCACGACGCAAAATATCAAAACTAAAAAACCCGGCAACACTTCGCAACTGCTAATTGGATTGATGTAAATCGTAAACGCTTCCCTGCCTCTACCCCTTGTCCACCTATCTCCTCCTCCCCCTCTCTATTTCCTCCTCCTCGTCCTGCTCTCTGTGCATCACCTCCCCCTCATCCTCTTTTTCTGTTCATCTCCTCCTTCTCTCTGTCCAACTCTCCCCTATGTCCTCTTTCCCCACTCTCTGATCATGAGCAATGTTTACTGCAAACGAAAACTTCACTGCGAATTGACATCGTGTACAATGAATGGGTAAATCGGTTGGGATCATCGGCAAACAGGCTATGAGAGAGATCTCTCCAGTTTGTCGACCTGTGAGAAACAGCTTCACGGCATTTTTCATAGTTTTATCCTCCGAATCGGTAGGATAAAAATGTTTCGGACGATTAAGTTTTCGTAGTAGTATTTTAACGATAAGTCGATAAGCATTAACTAGACCTTTTTTGTTTTCTGTAAAAAGACGGCGAGGAAGAAAACAAAACAGAACATTGTTGCATATAGTGATTTTCTTTGAAATCATACATAAGCATAAACACAATATATGGGAGAAACAATTTAAATGCTCTGCTATCGTTGTTAAAAATGACTGTGAGAAAAAAACGAAACCTCACAGCGCAACACAGCAATTTCCTTACGCGGTCTTAACACGAAACCTGTACATTGTCGTTTAAAAAGATATGTAACCTATATCCGTCTGAATGTTTATTGGTGAATCATGTAAAAATTTGAAGTAATTTGGTCAAACATTTTTGGAGATTTTGCTGACATCACCCCTCACTTTATTAAATATATTTTTATATATAATATTAGAGTATTTTTATATATTATATTAGAGCATTATGTAAAAATTTGCAGTAAATCTGGCAAGAAATTCCGAAGGTTTTTGCAAAAAACGTGTCCCCTTTAACTATTACATATACATTTATATGTTGTATGTATTAAAGCATATTAAGCCTGTGATAATTCAAATGTGATAGTTCAAATGTTGATAAGAGTATCGTGTAATTTTTTGAAGTAAATCATTCAAGCGCTTCGCGGAACTCACAGACTTCTAACGTGGTCAGGTGATTGGGTGTCACTTGTGTGATACGTCTGTACGCGAGATTTCCACACTCCTAAACATCCCTAAGTCCACTGTTTCCGATGTGATACTGAAATGGAAACGTGAAGGGACACGTACAGCACAAAAACGTACAGGCTAACCTTGTCTGTTGACTGACAGAGACCGCCGACAGTTGAAGAGGGTCGTAATGTGTAATAGGGAGCCGGCATCTATCCAGACCATGTCACACAGGAATTCCAAACTGCATCAGGATCCACTGCAAGTACTATGACAGTTAGGCGGGATGTGAGGAAACTTGTATTTCATGGTCGAGCGGCTGCTCGTAAGTCACACATCAGGTCGTTAAATGCCAAACGACGCCTCGCTTGGTTTAAGGAGCGTATACATTGGACGATTGAACAGTGGAAAACCGTTTTGGGGGGTGACAATTCACGGTACACAATGTGGCGATCAGATGGCAGTGTGTGGGTATGGCGAATGCCCGGTGAACGTCATCTGCCAGCATGTTTAGTGCTACCAGTAAAATTCGGAGGCGGTGATGTTATGGCGTGGTCGTGTTTTTCATGGAGGGGGCCTGCAGTCCTTGTTGTTTTGCGTGGCACTATCACATCACAGGTCTACATTTATGTTTTAAACACCTTCTTGCTTCCCAGTGTTGCAGAGTACTTCTAGGATGGCGATTGCATCTTTGAATACGATCGAGCACCTGTTCATAATGGGCGGCCTGTGGCGGAGTGGTTACACGACAATAACATCCCTCTAATGCACTGGCCTACACGGAGTCCTCACCAGAATCCTACAGGACTCCTTTCGGATATTTTTGGAGCGCCGACTCCGTGCCAGGCCCCACCGACCGACATCGATACCTCTCCTCAGTGCAGCACTCCGTGACGAATGGGCTGCCATTCCCAAAGAAATCTGCCTGATTTAACGTATGCCTGCGAGAGTGGAAGCTGTCCTTAAGGCTAATGGTGGCCTCACACCATATTGAATTCCAGACACCGATTGGGGGGGGGGGGGGACGAACTTTTAAGTCATTTTAAGCCCGGTGTCCGGATACTTTTGATCACATAATGCATGTTAAAAACATTCAGTGTGTGTCACTTCAAAGGTCCATCAGACCACCGTGTAAAAATATGAAATAAATCAAGACATTTTTGGAAACACTCTTTCCCCTTTATATATTACTAGCGAATGCGAAAATATGTGTCCTTTAATATTCTTCTTCCCCTTCCTCTGTACATCTTCTCCACCCGCCCTCTCTTTTTCCATCTCCTCCTCCTCCTCCCTCTCTTTCTCCTTCTCTCCCCCCCCCCCCCGCAATCTCTCTCCATCTCCTCCGCAACCTTGTGTCCGCCCATCTCCTCAGTCCCTTTACCCATTTCCCCCCCTTGCCGTCTAGCGGTTCTAGGCGCGCAGTCCGGAACCGCGCGACTGCTACAGTCGCAGGTTCGAATCCTGCCTCGGGCATGGATGTGTGTGATGTCCCTAGGTTAGTTAGGTTTAAGTAGTTCTAAGTTTTAGGGGACTGATGACCACAGATGTTAAGTCCCATAGTGCTCAGAACCAACCCCTCCCCCCCCCCCCCTGCCCATCTCCTATTCCCCATTGTCTCCGATCTTAACCCTTGTTCACTGTTATCACAATTGAAAATTCGATTGGGGAATGAAATCGATTAGAATGTATGGGTAACTCGGGTGGGATCATTAGTGTCAGGGGTGCGGGAGAGACTTTTACACCTGCTGGATCTGTGACAATAGTAGTTTACTCAAGCATTCCTCAGGTTAGATGTGTGAAGGGATAGGGTTACAACGTTTCGGATGAACGTTTCAACAGCAGTATTCTAGTCATAAATCGATTCATCGTAAATACAACTTTATTTCATCCTAAAACTGATCGCAAGACAGAAAACATAACAGCACACTGTTGAGTTCACAATTTTTGTATAAAATTTTACATCATGGGAAATAATATATGTTAAAGAAACAATTTCTCTAATGCTTTTAATACCCCGCCATTCAAGTTAAAACGGTATGCCAGAAAGAAAACGAAATCACACATTTTGACAGCACAGCAGTTTCTTTATTAAGTCTGTTATCACAAAAAATCTGTAGCTTGTTTAAAAAAATGGTCGGGGTTGTTAGGGGGAAGAGACCAAACAGCGATGTGATCGGTCTCACCGGATTAGGGAAGGACGGGGAAGGAAGTCGGCCGTGCCCTTTCAAAGGAACCATCACGGCATTTGCCTGGCGCGGTTTAGGGAAATCACGGAAAACCTAAATCAGGATGGCCGGACGCGGGATTAAAAAAAAATGTATAGGCTATATCCCTCAGAATTTTTAGTAGATTAAAAAAATGGCATTTCAGTCTTTGATCGCTATTTTTTATTTTCAGTGACTGGTTTCAGGCTAGCTGCCCATCTTCAGATCTGTTAGACAAAGTTAAAAATATAATTAACAAGAGACATTTACTGATAGAAATATCTTAGCTTACAAAAAAGAAATTTTGGAATGTATTAAATGCCAACATACCATATATTGCACTTACAGAGTAACTTGTCAGTACAGAATATCGGTTCGTTGTCACAACTAAAGTAAATTTTAATCTGTTAAAAGCTTTAGTAGATTGCCGTCTAAAATATGAAGTAATGTGGTCAAGGAATTTTAGAGGTTTTTACTAACATCGTTTATATATTAAATATATTTTTACGTGTTACATATATGTAAAAAATAAACGCCAATGTCCGAATGAACGAAGAACATTGTCTAAAAATTTGAAATAAATTGTTGAAGACGTTTCTTCTAACAACAACATATAAAATGTCCAGTCGCACACAATGAAAAATAAGGAAAATGGCTTACTCGTTCGTGCTTTATTGATCTTTACTACAATACCAGGCTGAACACGACGGTAACGAAATACCGAATATCAGTGACCAGAGTAAACGTAATTAATGGATGACCAAGGATCTAACGGAGGGGTATATGGTAGTTGTACGTGAGCCGTGGCGGCTTTAATCTTGGTAACTTGGCACTACGCTGGCGCCACTAACTACTTCGATTGCCGATATCGATCTGACCGTATGTCGCGAGCTAGGGTCTTTGGTCGAGGAGTGTGCGGTTGACTCGGGAGGCCTGGTAAGCAGAGATGGCTGGAGGGCACATGGCTTTTGGGGAACTCCGGCTGTACGGAACTGGTCTCGAAAAGCCGCGAGTGGTTAAATCGGTCGGAGGCAAGTCTTGCTGGCTCACTTAATGATTGGTAGCGGCGAGATGCGGGAAGAGCAGTGGACGTAACGTGCAACCTGGTCAGTAAGTTCCCTTCCTGCTCTCAAGCTTAAATTTTGCGGCACCTTGAAGACGGCCTGCACGGACTGGAGCCATTCTTATTTTTTTGGTACTTGATATTGCAATGCCACGTCTGTGTTAATGCGGGGTTGTTATATTAACACGCCGCCGAGTGACTGCATGATCAGCGGTCAGTGTAACTGGTTGCAATTTGTTGTTCCTGGCCATATTCTGTGCGACTGTAAGTCTTATAAATTGAATCGACGAAAATAAATTTGTAACATACTGCGTGTCGGAGGCGAAGCATCCTTTGTAGGTGAGTATGCCTTAATTATTGCATCAGCAGGGGCTGATATTTCCCCTTCTAATTTACAAATAATGTTAAGGAGTGTTAAGCTTGATCGTTAGGAGACAAATTTATTTTGTACTTATTTGCTGCGCTTAGCTTTTAAATAGTTTTTCTGGGAAAACCTAGCGTAGTTTTCGCGTCTCGTATTTCAGTGAGTGTTTCTTGATTATCAGAGTAGCTCATCAGCAGATTATCTTGGGAATTTGTCACCGTATAGAGTAGGGTAAACATAGTCATGTGTAGGGACTGTGGTTGTTGTGAGCGGACGCAAGGAGAATTGGCCACTCTTCGGGGGCAGGTGGAGGCTTTGTCTGTTAGGCTCATCGAGCTCGAGGCGCAGGCGTCGGCTCGTAGTGGCGTTGGGGCAACTGTGGTGAGACCTATGCCTACTTCGGTGGCCTTGGAATCACATGGAACCCCTGATGTCGCTGCGTCTTCCGGCAGTGAGCATCTTACCGGTCAGCCATCACTCCAGGGTGAATGGCGGACAGTGGTGGGCTCGCGCGTGCCTGGCCGAAAGGCGAAGGTGGGATCTGGCCGCGTGGCAGCTGCCTTACCCCTTTCCAACAGGTACGGGGTGCTTCCTAGTGGTGATGACATCGTTTCCGAGCCACCACAGGATGCCTCGCCTGTTGGGCCAGTGGCCGATTCCCCGGCAAGGTCCCGACAGTCACAGAGGGCGGGCCTATTAGTTATAGGGAGCTCCAACGTTAGGCGGGTTATGGAGCCCCTCAGGAAAATAGCGGGTAGGTCGGGGAAGAATGCCAGTGTGCACTCGGTGTGCTTGCCGGGGGGTCTCGTCCGTAATGTGGAGGAGGCCCTTCCGGCAGCTATTGAACGCACTGGGTGTGACTGGCTACAGATAGTAGCACATGTCGGAACGAATGACGCCTGCCGCTTGGGTTCTGAGGCCATCCTTGGTTCCTTCCGGCGGCTGGCTGATTTGGTGAAGACAACCAGCATCGCACGCGGAGTGCAAGCTGAGCTTAATATCTGCAGCATAGTGCCCAGAGTCGAACGCGGTCCTCTGGTTTGGAGCCGTGTGGAGGGTCTAAACCAGAGGCTCAGATGACTCTGCGACTATAATGGTTGCAAATTCATCGACCTCCGTTATTGGGTGGAGAACTGTAGGGCCCCCCTAGACAGGTCAGGCGTGCACTACACACCGGAAGCAGCTACTAGGGTAGCAGAGTACGTGTGGCGTGCACACGGGGGTTTTTTAGGTTAGAGGGACCCCCCCTTGGGCGAAACGATAAAATACCTGACGGCTTACCAGAGAGAACATCAGCATCGTTGATAAAGAACGTCCGTCCTCAGAGACCAAAAACAGGAAAAGTTAACGTAATATTGGTAAACTGCAGGAGTATCCAGGGCAAGGTTCCTGAATTAGTATCGCTTATTGAAGGAAATAGTGCGCAAATAGTATTAGGAACGGAAAGTTGGTTAAAACCGGAAGTGAACAGTAACGAAATCCTAGACACAGAATGGAATATATACCGCAAGGATAGGATAAACGCCAATGGTGGAGGAGTATTTATAGCAGTAAAGAATTCAATAATATCCAGTGAAGTTATTAGCGAATGCGAATGTGAAATAATCTGGGTTAAGTTAAGTATCAAAGGTGGGTCAGATATGATAGTCGGATGCTTCTATAGACCACCTGCATCAGCAACCGTAGTAGTTGAGCGCCTCAGAGAGAACCTGCAGAACGTCGTGAAGAAGTTTCGTGATCATACTATTGTAATAGGGGGAGACTTCAATCTACCAGGTATAGAATGGGATAGTCACACAATCAGAACTGGAGCCAGGGACAGAGACTCTTGTGACATTATCCTGACTGCCTTGTCCGAGAATTACTTCGAGCAGATAGTTAGAGAACCAACTCGTGAAGCTAACGTTTTAGACCTCATAGCAACAAATAGACCGGAACTTTTCGACTCCGTGAATGTAGAAGAGGGTATCAGTGATCGTAAGTCAGTGGTTGCATCAATGACTACAAGTGTAATAAGAAATGCCAAGAAAGGAAGGAAAATATATTTGCTTAACAAGAGTGATAGGGCACAAATCGCAGAATATCTGAGTGACCACCATCAAACGTTCATTTCTGAGGAAGAGGATGTGGAACAAAAATGGAAAAAATTCAGAAACATCGTCCAGTACGCCTTAGATAAGTTCGTACCGACTAAGGTCCAAAGCGAGGGGAAAGATCCACCGTGGTATAACAATCATGTACGAAAGGTACTACGGAAACAAAGAAAGCTTCATCATAGGTTTAAGAGTAGTCGAATCATAGCTGATAAGGAAAAGCTGAACGAAGCGAAAAAGAGCGTAAAGTGAGCAATGAGAGAAGCATTCAACGAATTCGAACATAAAACATTGGCAAACAATCTAAACAAGAACCCTAAAAAGTTTTGGTCATATGTAAAATCGGTAAGCGGATCTAAATCCCCTATTCAGTCACTCGTTGACCACGATGGCACCGAAACAGAGGACGACCGAAGAAAGGCAGAAATACTGAATTCAGTGTTCCGAAACTGTTTCACTGCGGAAAATCGTAACACGGTCCCTGACTTCAGCCGTCGCACGGACGCCAAAATGGAAAATATTGAAATAAACGATATCGGAATTGAAAAACAACTGCTATCACTTAGTAGCGGAAAAGCATCCGGACCAGACGAGATACCCGTAAGATTCTACAGTGATTATGCTAAAGAACTTGCCCCCTTTCTATCAGCAATTTATCGTAGATCTCTGGAAGAACGTAAAGTACCTAGCGACTGGAAGAAAGCGCAGGTCGTTCCCATTTTCAAGAAGGGTCATAAATCAGATGCGAATAATTATAGGCCTATTTCGCTTACGTCAATCTGTTGTAGAATAATGGAACATGTTTTATGTTCTCGTATTATGACGTTCTTAGATAATACAAATCTCCTTCATCATAACCAACATGGATTCCGCAAACAGAGATCATGTGAAACTCAGCTCGCCCTATTTGTCCAAGAAATTCACAGTGCCGTAGACACTGGCGAGCAGATTGATGCCGTATTCCTGGACTTCAGGAAGGCATTTGATACGGTTCCGCACTTACGTTTAGTGAAAAAAATACGAGCTTACGGAATATCGGACCAGGTTTGTGATTGGATTCAGGATTTCCTAGAAGAAAGAACACAACATGTCATTCTTAACGGTTCAAAATCTGCAGATGTAGAGGTAATTTCGGGAGTACCGCAAGGAAGCGTGATAGGACCTTTATTGTTTACAATATACATAAATGACTTAGTTGACAACATCGGTAGCTCCGTGAGGCTATTTGCAGATGACACGGTTGTCTACAAGAAAATAGCAACATCAGAAGACTCGTACGTACTCCAGGAAGACCTGCAGAGGATTAAAGAATGGTGCGACAGCTGGCAGCTTTCCCTAAACGTAGATAAATGTAATACACTCCTGGAAATTGAAATAAGAACACCGTGAATTCATTGTCCCAGGAAGGGGAAACTTTATTGACACATTCCTGGGGTCAGATACATCACATGATCACACTGACAGAACCACAGGCACATAGACACAGGCAACAGAGCATGCACAATGTCGGCACTAGTACAGTGTATATCCACCTTTCGCAGCAATGCAGGCTGCTATTCTCCCATGGAGACGATCGTAGAGATGCTGGATGTAGTCCTGTGGAACGGCTTGCCATGCCATTTCCACCTGGCGCCTCAGTTGGACCAGCGTTCGTGCTGGACGTGCAGACCGCGTGAGACGACGCTTCATTCAGTCCCAAACATGCTCAATGGGGGACAGATCCGGAGATCTTGCTGGCCAGGGTAGTTGACTTACACCTTCTAGAGCACGTTGGGTGGCAAGGGATACATGCGGACGTGCATTGTCCTGTTGGAACAGCAAGTTCCCTTGCCGGTCTAGGAATGGTAGAACGATGGGTTCGATGACGGTTTGGATGTACCGTGCACTATTCAGTGTCCCCTCGACGATCACCAGTGGTGTACGGCCAGTGTAGGAGATCGCTCCCCACACCACGATGCCGGGTGTTGGCCCTGTGTGCCTCGGTCGTATGCAGTCCTGATTGTGGCGCTCACCTGCACGGCGCCAAACACGCATACGACCATCATTGGCACCAAGGCAGAAGCGACTCTCATCGCTGAAGACGACACGTCTCCATTCGTCCCTCCATTCACGCCTGTCGCGACACCACTGGAGGCGGGCTGCACGATGTTGGGGCGTGAGCGGAAGACGGCCTAACGGTGTGCGGGACCGTAGCCCAGCTTCATGGAGACGGTTGCGAATGGTCCTCGCCGATACCCCAGGAGCAACAGTGTCCCTAATTTGCTGGGAAGTGGCGGTGCGGTCCCCTACGGCACTGCGTAGGATCCTACGGTCTTGGCGTGCATCCGTGCGTCGCTGCGGTCCGGTCCCAGGTCGACGGGCACGTGCACCTTCCGCCGACCACTGGCGACAACATCGATGTACTGTGGAGACCTCACGCCCCACGTGTTGAGCAATTCGGCGGTACGTCCACCCGGCCTCCCGCATGCCCACTATACGCCCTCGCTCAAAGTCCGTCAACTGCACATACGGTTCACGTCCACGCTGTCGCGGCATGCTACCAGTGTTAAAGACTGCGATGGAGCTCCGTATGCCACGGCAAACTGGCTGACACTGACGGCGGCGGTGCACAAATGCTGCGCAGCTAGCGCCATTCGACGGCCAACACCGCGGTTCCTGGTGTGTCCGCTGTGCCGTGCGTGTGATCATTGCTTGTACATCCCTCTCGCAGTGTCCGGAGCAAGTATGGTGGGTCTGACACACCGGTGTCAATGTGTTCTTTTTTCCATTTCCAGGAGTGTATAATGCGCATACATAGGGGCAGAAATCCATTCCAGTACGATTATGCCATAGGTGGTAAATCATTGGAAGCGGTAACGACCGTAAAATACTTAGGAGTTACTATCCGGAGCGATCTGAAGTGGAATGATCACATAAAACAGTGGGAAAATCAGGCACCAGGTTGAGATTCATAGGAAGAATTCTAAGAAAATGTGACTCATCGACGAAAGAAGTAGCTTACAAAACGCTTGTTCGTCCGATTCTTGAGTATTGCTCATCAGTATGGGACCCTTACCAGGTTGGATTAATAGAAGAGATAGACATGATCCAGCGAAAAGCAGCGCGATTCGTCATGGGGACATTTAGTCAGCGCGAGAGCGTTACGGAGATGCTGAACAAGCTCCAGTGGCGGACACTTCAAGAAAAGCGTTACGCAATACGGAGAGGTTTATTATCGAAATTACGAGAGAGCACATTCCGGGAAGAGATGGGCAACATATTACTACCGCCCACATATATCTCGCGTAATGATCACAACGAAAAGATCCGAGAAATTAGAGCAAATACGGAGACTTACAAGCAGTCGTTCTTCCCACGCACAATTCGTGAATGGAACAGGGAAGGGGGGATCAGATAGTGGTACAATAAGTACCCTCCGCCACACACCGTAAGGTGGCTCGCGGAGTATAAATGTAGATGTAGATGTAGATGTAATATGTGTAGCTACTTTCGCTTTCCTACATCTCAGGCATTCCCGTCAGTAGCTTTATTTGCGCAGATTACTTTTGCCTTCGGTTGTGTGTTGGCAGGGTAGGTTAGGCAGCAGACGTCGCGTTCCTGCTCCCTCGGCTCGGAGGAGAGCCCTGGTTCTTTTCTTCTGCGGCGGCACTTCCGTCATCGCACGACGTCCAAGTTAACCGCCTATCTGGTGCCTCTACCAGCCGCGTCGCAGTGGCTCAACTCAAATTAACCGTTTGATGCATGCCATGGCGCAGTGTCGCTGGTTAATTGGGAGCCATTTGCCTATGTTATTTGGTGAATTAAGTAAGCGTGTTCAAGTTTGAAATTCCTCCTCACTATACCTGCACTTTAACTACTCGTTTAAACCTTGCACCATTATTTCATACTTCTAGAACGAGTTTAGTTTTAAGGCCTTTACTAACAATATGAACTGTTGAACCTTTCGTTTGATCCACCGTCAGTAGCTAAATCCTCTCCTTGTGAAACTTGCCTGTTTGTTCCTTGCTGGATGTGACAGCCGCCTGTTTTATTTTTCTACTTATATTTTGGACAATTGTATAAACATACATATACTTGTTTCGTAAATAAAACTGCCTTTACTGCTGCCAGTTACTTTATTTATCCCATACGCGTTTCCCCTTCTCCTGTTTAATGCATCAGTGGGATCTATAACGATACAGTTTTGTTAGTTTTAGATTGTTGAACACTTCACTTCGCGATTTTTTTGGAAAAAAGGTAATTACTTACGATTTGCTGATCTGCGTTTCCTCACATCTGGTCTGGAGGTCGCACTACCACTTTTACCATGCCATATAATCACATCTTTGTGTTCTCGCCTTCCACTCACTGTTCACCATCTTTCTCACTCTTTTTTTGTGGTGGACTATTGTTCTTTTGTCACTCGATACAACTATTTCGCCGTACAATGTTTTTCACAACGTAAATATTGCGACCCCATTACGTGTTTCATCTTCTTTGATATGTTTACCTATTTGTTGCCAAACAAACGAAGTACATGTTCGAGACTAACTTCTGTATAGGATGTTTATACCGTGTATTTTTTTTTGGGGGGGGGGGGTGGCGTGGGGTGTAGTAGCTGTTAGCGAGTGATTGAAAACTTTGGTGACAGCTGATTTTCAAAAGACAGGGAATAAACATAGCATACACAACAGACAATTCTATACAAAAATACACCCCAAAACTGACAAAAAATAGACATGTACCAGAAAGCAGGTATATATCAGCTACAGTGTAACGCTTCTGAAGGCATATACATAGGCCAAACAGGTAGAATATTTGATGTCAGATGCAAAGAACACGTGAGAGCTAAGAAATATGGGACGATTCAGTCCACATTTGCAGAACACCTAAGAGAAAATGACCACAAACCAACCACTAGAGAAGATGACATGAAAATAATTACAATCAAAGTAAAAAACACCTCCTAACCATGCAAGAAAATTACCACATACAGAAAACCAAAGCAGAGGGGAAAATCCTATTGAATGACCAAGTACACATTCCAAGGAATTCATTATTTACACCAATAGATAAAATAACAGAATAACGTTGGCAAAAAGTATTAATATAATAATACTGTCCAATCGAATAATAATAGAACCCAACATCTTTACACTCACACATCCATGAACCCCTCCACAGAGTATTGAAACGAAAAGTCAAATGAAGGTGTCACCAAAGTTTTTAACGACTAGCTAAAAGCTAGTTCACTAGTACACCCCCCCACTCTCTCTCTCTCTCTCTCTCTCTCTCTCTCTCTCTCTCTCTCTCTCTCTCACACACACACACACACACACACACACACACACACACACATACACACATACGGTATAAACATCATAATTTGAAGTTAGTCTGGAACATGTACTTCTTTAGGTTGGTAACAAATATGTTAACATACCAAAGAAGATGAAACACGTAATGGGGTCGCAATATTTATGTTGTGAAAAACATTGTACGGCGAAATAGTTGTATCGAGTGACAAAAGAACAACAGTCCACCACAAAAAAAGAGTGAGAAAGATGGTGAACAGTGTGTGGAAGGCGAGAACACAAAGATGTGATTATATGGCAGTGGTAAAAGTGGTAGTGCGACCTCCAGACCAGATGTGAGGAAACGCAGATCAGCAAATCGTAAGTAATTACCTTTTTTCCAAAAAAATCGTGAAGTGTTCAACAATCTAAAACTAACAAAACTGTATCGTTATAGATCCCACTGATGATGCCTCAGAACAGAAGGCGAAACGCAAGTATTTATATGCTTGCTGCGGAGGATGGCCAGACAAACAAACTTGTTAATTAATAATATTCTTCTCGGTTATGCAGCCGGATCATGACGTCTTCAAGACACAATATTTCTGCGGTCCAATATTGTGTCTTGAAGACGTCATGATCCGGCTGCATACCCGAGAAGAATATTATCAATTATTACGCCGGGAAAGCCTTCGTAGTCAAAACTTGTTAATTATATATATATTTAAGGGCCATTGTTGTTTCTGCTGGCATGCCTTCCCAGCTTTACTTGTATTTTGGGGGATTGTGTATTTTTTTGCTTAAGGGATTTTTATTAAGGCTGATACACTGTTAAGTGTTTCTGACAGCCACAATCAGTGGCGCGACTAGTTATCCTTTCTGTATTTCGGATGAACGTTTTTCACCTGTGCAAGTGTCGGTCATGCTTCAGAACTGTTATTTAGTGGCCGTCACTGTAATTCATTTTCCTGTTAAAATTATTTGTTGAACCCGCTTGCCGCCACGCCTAGTTGGTGTGACTTTCTTTTACATGAGAATTGCATACTCCTGGTTTCAAGCCCTGCTCTTAATGGTGAGATGATTAGTTTCTTATTAATGAATTGAACCTGTTCAAGTTTGTAAAACAATTGTGAGTGTTGTTGTTCTTTTAACATTGTTTTCTAAATTGTGATTATAATGTTGTCGTTAAACAATAAAGTGTATTCCATCAAACAACAAATGACGAAATATGTGTATCCACCTTCCGAGTGTTTTTCTTTATAATTATCCCTGACCCACTTGTGAGGTATCAATACGTAGTTGCACATCAGTTACATAATAGTACATGACACGTACAGGTCATGTCACTAGTCATGTTTAGTGATTACGTCTCAATTTAACTTATGCACACGATGAAACGACTGCATAAATGTACAATAGTATCTAAAAAATAAATTTGTCTGCTCAGAAACGCAATAAACGTACGCACGTATGCAGTCACATTTCCGTAGCAGGAACGCTACAGCTTATGTGCGAAGACATCGCCATTTGCGTGGCAACACTGCTGTGCACTCTCCAACGCAGATCGACTCATTGGTGTCAGTGTTTGTGGTGTTACTGCAGCTCATGCAGCGGTAGTACGGGTTTTCATGTTGTCCATTGTTTTTTGATACTCCTGATAACCATATTTTTCAAATATCCGTAGACAAAATATTTCATGGGGATGAGAACCGGAGATCGCGCTGCAATCTCTGAAGAGGACTGTCCGATGCTATCCACCAGTTTGGGAATTGTTGGTTTAGTACACTCACCGGTATCTTTGCGTAGTGTGTGTGTAGATAAATAGCACATGCAAGAGGGAAACCGTTATGTATTTAGCAATGTTTGCAGGAGAAAATCGTACTACTTTCGGACCTCCTAATAACATTGAAAGTAAGATTTCATACGCCAGTCGCAGCACAACAGTAAGCAACATGGGGTTCTTGCTTGCATCTCAGGATGTGCAATAGCTGCGCGGTTTGTTTATTTCAAGCATCAGCTTCGCTTTACAGTTTCTCTGGATGTAACTGACGTATTGCGAAGCAACCAACGTTATTTTTTTTATGATTTTTCATGTTATTGATTGTGTAAGAAATAATACGCATGTCGATTTTAAAAAGTATGTTTTTATTGAAAATGTTAGCTTAAGTTTTAGAATGTCTCATAATATTCCTTTCATGAGCCCCTGCCTTACATTCACACCCTCGAAAGAGGTTTTTCAGTATCTACTGTTGTTCCAGAGATATCTGCGATGAAAGGTTTGAGTGGTCGACCCTGTATACAGCATATACAGGGTGTTACAAAAAGGTACGGCCAAACTTTCAGGAAACATTCCTCACACACAAAGAACGAAAATATGTTATGTGGACATGTGTCCGGAAACGCTTACTTTCCATGTTAGAGCTCATTTTATTACTTCTCTTCAAATCACATTAATCGTGGAACGGAAACACACAGCAACAGAACGTACCAGCGTGACTTCAAACACTTTGTTACAGGAAATGTTCAAAATGTCCTCCGTTAGCGAGGATACATGCATCCACCCTCCGTCGCATGGAATCCCTGATGCGCTGATGCAGCCCTGGAGAATGACGTATTGTATCACAGCCGTTCACAATACGAGCACGAAGAGTCTCTACATTTGGTACCGGGGTTTCGTAGACAAGAGCTTTCAAATGACCCCATAAATGAAAGTCAAGAGGGTTGAGGTCAGGAGAGCGTGGAGGCCACGGAATTGGTCCGCCTCTACCAATCCATCGGTCACCGAATCTGTTTTTGAGAAGCGTACGAACACTTCGACTGAAATGTGCAGGAGCTCCATCGTGCGTGAACCACAGGTTGTGTCGTACTTGTCTTGATTGGGCACCATGTTCTTCCACCTACGCTCAATGGAGCGCGTTATCATGATTTCATACGGGATACTGTACCTGTGCTGCTAGAACATGAAATCATGATAACGCGCTCCATTGAGCGTAGGTGGAAGAACATGGTGCCCAATCAAGACATCACCAACAATGCCTGCCCAAACGTTCACATAAAATCCGTGTTGTTGACGTGATTGCACAATTTCTTGCGGATTCTCATCAGCCCACACATGTTGATTGTGAAAATTTACAATTTGATCACGTTGGAATGAAGCCTCATCCGTAAAGAGAACATTTGCACTGAAATGAGGATTGACACATTGTTGGATGAACCATTCGCAGAAGTGTACCCGTGGAGGCCAATCAGCTGCTGATAGTTCCTGCACACACTGTACATGGTACGGAAACAACTGGTTCTCCAGTAGTCCTCTCCATACAGTGACGTGGTCAACGTTACCTTGTACAGCAGCAACTTCTCTGACGCTGACATTAGGGTTATCCTCAACTGCACGAAGAATTGCCTCGTCCATTGCTGGTGTCCTTGTCGTTCTAGGTCTTCCCCAGTCGCGAGTCATAGGCTGGAATGTTCCGTGCTCCCTAAGGCGCCGATCAATTGCTTCGAACGTCTTCCTGTCGGGACACCTTCGTTCTGGAAATCTGTCTCGATACAACGTGCCGCGCCACGGCTATTGCCCCGTGCTAATCCATACATCAAATGTGAATCTGCCAACTCCGTATTTGTAAACATTGCACTGACTGCAAAACCACGTTCGTGATGAACACTAACCTGTTGATGCTACGTACTGATGTGCTTGATGCTAGTAGTGTAGAGCAATAAGTCGCATGTCAACACAAGCACCGAAGTCAACATTACCTTCCTTCAATTGGGCCAACTGGCGGTGAATCGAGGAAGTACAGTACATACTGACGAAACTAAAATGAGCTCTGCCGGCCGCGGTGGTCTCGCGGTTCTAGGCGCGCAGTCCGGAACCGTGCGACTACTACGGTCGCAGGTTCGAATCCTGCCTCGGGCATGGATGTGTGTGATGTCCTTAGGTTAGTTAGGTTTAAGTATTTCTAAGTTCTAGGGGACTGATAACCACAGCAGTTGAGTCCCATAGTGCTCAGAGCCATTTGAAGCATTTTTTTTTTTTTTTTCAATGAGCTCTAACATGGAAATTAAACGTTTCCGGACACATGTCCTCATAACATCTTTTCTTTATTTGTGTGTGAGGAATGTTTCCTGAATGTTTGGCCGTACCTTTTTGTAACACCCTGTATATCCCAAGCATGTCCGAACGTTTATTAGAGGATAGTGTAAAAATTCGAAGTATATCTTTGAGAATTTGTCCTTATATACTAGTATATATGTTTTTTTACATACCGTACATAATAACAAATATAGTGGCTATATCTGTCCGAATGTTGATTATTGTATCGTGAACAAATTTGAAGTAAATCGTTCAAGAACGTTTCGAGATTTTTGATAATAACTTCAAACAACAACATTTTATATAGTTGTGATGATACAGAAAATGACAGTATTAATTTTTTGGTGCTTTATTTAGTTCCGTCCAATCAATGCGTAGACTTAACTCTGAGAAACAACATGAAATGAAGTGAGCACGTGCCGATAGTAGGGAAGGCAAATGGCCGACTAAGGTTTATTGGGAGCGCATCTGCAGACAAGATCACGTACACGACTCTTTCTTGAGTAGTGGTCAAGTGTTTGGGATCTCCAAGAGTTTTTATTACCCAAGGGGGCGAGTATCATAACATCTCCTCCTCCTTCCTGCAAATAAGGTTTACTAAAACCGTTTATATTTTACGTACATCAATTACCACATTTCTTAGATGATTTTCAGAAGTAATATGATAAAAGTAGGTAAAGTAGTATGTAAACAGTCAAATAAATGTGAAGGAATTCTAGAAAGGTGTAAGCTGCATTCAAAACAGGCAAGTTTTCAGTTGCTCGCTTTTGCATGCAGCCTGACCAGGTGCAGAAAACATTCCACGCGGGAAAAATTCCACACACACAGACTGGCCGTACCGGCTGCTAACAAATCAGACACTATTGCTGACGCCACGGGTGAAACAAGCAAGACTCAGGGAGATGAGTAATCCCAGACAAAAGGGGAAAAAACCTCTCACCAAGAAAAAGACTAACAGAAAGTATAGGTTAATCTTACATAGAAGATAACAGCAACTAGCCAGTTTTTACAACGCTATTTATTTATTTAAATAGCGCCGTTACTGGTCTCCAACCGACAGTTCATCTTTAGACGGCTAGTTCGCCTTAAGATAGGTTTAGCATTCGCTTTTTCTTTTCCCAACTCATGGAATTTCCTTGGAGTGGTGGTGCCGATGAAAAATCCTCGCCATGGCGATCCAGTGCAGACTGCTTGTGATCCTGCAGTAGCAATAACTGTACGATGTACTTCATTTGTGTACACGTGTGTACATAATCTAAAGCACCACTCAAATCTAAGTTCGTATCCATCTTTGCTCCCATGCTTCCATGTGACGGAACTTCTAAGTGTGTGAGTGGTGTTTCAAAATATGTGCATACATATACATAAAAAAGTGCATCATACAGGTATCGCTGCTGCAAGATCTGAGGCAGTCTGCACTGGAGCAGAATGGCGCGGATTTTTCATCGGCACCACCAACGTAAGGAAATTGCGTCAGTTGGGAAAACAAAAAGCGAAAGATAATGTAAAATGTATCTTAACGTGACCTAGCCGTCTGAAGATGAACCTGGCTGGTTGCTGTTAACTTCTATGTAAGATTAACCTATACTTTTCTTGGTGAGGGGGTTTTCCCCTCTTTTGTCTTGGCTTACTTATCTCCCTGAGTTTTGCTTGTTTCACCTGTGGGGTCAGCAATAGTGTCGGATTTGTTGTTAGTAGCCGGGAGGGCCAGTCTGTGAATGTGTTATTTCTCCCGCTTGGGAGCAAAAGCGAGCAACTGAAAATTTGCCTGTTTTGAACACAGTCTACAACTTTCTAGAATTCCCTCACAATTTTTTTCACTTTTTATATACTACTTTATCTACTTTTATTATATTACTCCTGAAAATCACTAATCTGGTAATTGGTGTACATAAAATATAAACTGTTTTCGTAAACTGTCTTTACAAACCAGTAACGGCGCTGTTTCAATAAATAAATAGCTCTGTAAAATGTGGCTGGTTGCTATTATCTTCCTTGTAAGATAAACTTGCATTTTTTGCACAGGCATGGGCTCAGAATGTCAGTTTTCGACCAAACAACAATAAGAGAAAGACTGGCTTACCTATACATTGGTAGAAGCGACTGAAGGAAACAGCACTCCTTTTACTTAGACCCTTGCATAACCATAGTTTGCTGACCTGTGTCATACTTTCAACTGAAGTTCTGATATTGGTGATTACGCACTAAGTTTAACATAATGTAAGTTGTTATTCTAGTAACTTGTGCTGTAGCGATGTGCCAACCGTTAATGTGAGCAAGTTATCATAATGTAAGAACATATTATTATTACTACTTTCAAATCGTAGGCAACTGTGCCACATTAAATGTGGAAGTGACAGTAAGTCACCCCCCAGCCATACACAAAATCCAACTCCGGGTCTGTGACTGGTTTCGATCGGCATGGGACAGTCCTTGAAGTACTCTGAACTTAGATGAGAATTCTTGTTGGAGGAAAGAAGACGGTCTTTTTGAGAAACGCTATTAAGAAAGCTTAGAACGCAGAACGATGCTTCATGCGACTCTTCCTCGATGGGTTCACGCATTCGTGGTCTCAGCGGGTATTTCTTCCAGCCCTTACAAAGAATGAGTGCCGCATTAGCTAATATAAGATCTGACCACAGACTCATAGGAGAGAGGAAATTACTAATCAGATGACAGCAGTCACGGAAGGAGTTCGTGCATATTTGATAGTTCAGTAAGCTTGACATGCGAATTTCTGCTACAATATCAATTCTTCTCGACACTCTGGGTCCTCTGATGTGCCGCTGAGGTACAGAATCATCAGATGGTAAGGTCAAAACAATTTTAATACCAGGCAAGCATACTGTTTCAGAAAGTCCCATGATTGCGTGAAATACTACAGCAGACAGGGACTGTTTAGCTCAAATTCGCTTAGCATCATGCTGCCACGGAGGCAGAATTTTTTCCGCCGGTTTGTCCGACTGACACCTTCTCAGTATGGCTACCTGAGAGGCACGGAGTCACCCCTGCCCCACATCTTAGAAAGCTACTTTTGGCCGGTGGAGACATCCCACTGAGAAAATAATGCTAATGGAGACATTTAGCGGAGAGATTTACTATTGAAATTTCGGGACAGCACTTTTCAAGAGGAGTCGGACAACATATTACTTCCCCCCACATACATGTCGCGTGTATGAAAACGAGGAGAAAATTCAAGAAATTATAGCCAATACAGAGGCTACCGCAAATCATTCTTCCCACGCACTATTCGCGAGTGGAACAGGGTTGGAGGGATCAGATAGTGCTATCGAAATTACCCTCCACCACACACCATTAGGTGGCTTGCGGAGTATGATGTAGATGTAGATGCTCTCCAGCCCACTCTGATGCAGGTTCTTGCCATTGTAGTTTGGTTTCCTGATTGCTCACAAGAATTACAGAGGAAGCTGCAGCCGCATTTGCTTACAATATACTGGTTACCATGACTTCAGAGTCAGTAGTGTTTAGAATAAGAATCTGGTCACACTACAGCGATTGCCAAAGTTCCAGGTAGATGCAGTCTGATGCGCGAGCTGACTGTACAACACATGCTGATGCTACTTGGAGAGGAAATGCCACACATGCATTCCTTTGCAACGTATCTCGTTTCTGTCGTCGTCAACAACATCTCCCTTCTTCTTCTCAAAGTAGTTACCCACGCTTTTATTATTTGGGATGCCTTAAGGAATCGATGAACATTTCATTCATCTATTTATTCCTGTGGAGATTTGCTGTGTTTACAAACGCCCCTAGTACGAGCTGTAACTAAGTTCTCAAATGGCTCTGAGCACTAGGGGACTTAACATCTGAGGTCATCAGTCCCATAGACTTAGAATTACTTAAACCTAACCTAACCTAAGGACATCACACGCATCCATGCCCGAGGCAGGATTCGAACCTGCGACCGTAGCGGTCGCACGGTTCCAGACTGACGCGCCTAGAACCGCTCGGTCACAAGGGCCGCCAACTAAGTTCTCACTTCTCGATTGATGTGTTACCTCGACACCTCGACGTTGTCGAATAGCGCTTTTACCTTGCTGAAAATTCTCGGACGCCTTCTCACTCGTTCTTTATGCAATGGACCTGCTATACAGTGCCACTGGACATCGTTTACAGCTGCAAATGGTCGAAGGCTGTAAGGAAGCTCGCAACTACCCGAACAGACTGTGAAATGACGTAGTTTGATTGCGAGCCAAAGGTGGAACAACCCGTTACACCACAGGTGACAGAAAATCTCGAATTATGTACTGGTATCGACCCTTTCTGTAAAGGCTGCCTTGCATTAATGACTTTCTGCCTGCCCTCCTTCCGTCCCTTACTCTAAAACATTTACTGCCTAAAATACCTGCTGTAGGTGATATATTACAGCCAACCGGTTGCATGTAATTCAGTACACTGACCTAGGTTTAGACAACTCTAAGGGTGTCTTCGTCACAATGAAAAATATCAGTCTGATGTTACTCGTTACAAGGCATACGTACCAAGAGCGGGAACATTTTTAATTTTTGATTTGAGCATGTTTGCTCGTAATTTTAACTGTTGCCTGCTAGCAATGTAACTTTATGGGTGCTAAAATTTCATTCTGATGAAGACATCCTTAGAGGTGTCAAAACTGCGTCAGTGTATTAAAGATTATTTGGAACAGAATGGCTGTGATATTTCTCCGTTGAAATTTATATACGGTTGCTGAGAGATATCCATGTTAAAAACTGACTGTTAGATATAATGAACACCATCCGTCTCACCGACTCATAGTTTCTTGATTTAATGAAACATAACTCAGTAAAACATCAGAGTTTTATTTGATTCAATATTCAATTAGTAGTTATGATTGTTAGTTACTTTGGAAATAGCGTTTGTTTCCAGTCATTTGTTTGGTTACATGCAAAACCATATTGGGAGTGTCTGCTTTTTCTTCGATTGGACTAGAAAACGAATACCCGGGAGAAAACATGTCACAATCCGCAGAAAATCACGGTCGCAGGTTTCTAGAAATTTTGTTTATATATATCATAATAACGTGTTATGTATTCTGAATGGTTGCCTGGCGATAGGATAGTCTAGAAATACACCACAACATGTCTCCCTTGTAGTTAAATGCACATCAGGTACAGTAATGTTTACATAGGGAGCGATAAAAAAAAAATGGTTAAATGACTCTGAGCACTATGCCACTTAACGTCTGAGGTCATCAGTCGCCTAGAACTTAGAACTAATTAAACCTAACTAACCTAAGGACATCACACACATCCATGCCCGAGGCAGGATTCGAACCTGCGACCGTAGCGGTCACGCGGTTCCAGACTGAAGCGCCTAGGACCGCACGGTCACACTGGCCGTTGTGGCCGAGCGGTTCTAGGCGCTTCAGTCTGGAACCGCGCGGCCACTACGGTCGCAGGTTCGAATCCTGCCTCGGGCATGGATGTGTGTGATGTCCTCAGGTTAGTTAGGTTTAAGTAGTTGTAAGTTCTAGGGGACTGATGATCTCAGATGTTAAGTCCCAGAGTGCTCAGAGCCATTTGAACCTTTTTTTTTTAGTGATAATAGCAATGTAAATAATTTGTAACTATAGGTAATTTATCATTTAGACGCCATGTGGACCATATCTAGAGACACAGCTTAGAGGAGTATTTAAGCGCTACAGCAGCAGGCGTAACGTGGTGCGCATACAGATGTAGCTATGCAGACGCAGTATGACTACGCAATTCTCGATCTCATCCTCTAAGGTAATTATCTTTTTTCCTTTCTTTACATGACAACCTTTGTGAGATCTTCTTCAATAACGAAGCTGATATCTGAACTTAACTAGATGGCTTTTTCCCACTAAAACATCAGCATAGTCATCGGACATGGAATCATGAAGCAACTAAGAGCATCACGTACAGAACAAACCCGACCTCCATTGACAAAGTTTCGGAAGTTATTCAGGAATGTTTTCTGAGTATTTTGTTTTATTTCTTGTGCCATCTATTATTCTTTCTCCATTGCACTATATATATCTACACAGCTGTGTAAGTGTTGACGGTATGAGCTGTGCGTCTCGATTGGAAACAAACTTGATCCACTCACTCAAGCTAGTTTCTGTTGGCAACGGCAACGCCCGCCATACCCTTCGCCATCGCGCCTGTATTCAGCACTGTTCGGTTGTGTTCGTTCCCCCACTGGTAACGTTAGTTGTATTTTACCAGTGATTCACAGCAGTACTGTGGGTAGGCTTATTGATGAAGAGTTGTCCGATATGCACCTCGTGTACGGATTCACTGAATGCAATGGAAGACTGGCACAACGACACATTGCCAACATGTTCCCACAACAACGGCGGCCACATCATGGAACTACTCCATGTGAGTATGTTGCGTTGCTCTGTGTTTTGTGTCATATATTTTCACAATTCAATATTACAGTCTTTTTCACTGTTGCGTAGGTAATTTAACAGAAAGAAACTAATTCGGGTAGGAAATCGAGAAAATGATAACTACATTATTACTCGTTAATGAGCCACCGGAGACGACAATCGCTTACACCAGAAAATGGCCCAGACAACTTTAGAAATTAAGTCGATATAGCTCAGTTTCATTTTGAATAACAGAAAATACTTTATAGATTAAATCTCACGTATTATTTCGCTCAAATGAAAACCATTATGTGCTACAAACTTCGCAGCACCTAGCTTTTCTGTATGTTGTTCTTCATTATAAGGGTTGTCGTATACTTTTCTGCACTAAAAGAATTAGAGAGTTATATTTTAAATGGTTCTCTCCCACATTTCACGAGCTGATTCGAATCCTTACCTCTCTTGTGTTACACTTACCTCACGAGCCACAAATTATATTACTCTTGAATAATACAGAATCCAAATGAGGTTTCTTCAAATCAACCTGATTTTTAATCAGCACTGGGTATTAATTCTTCTCAAAACACAAGCTGTAACGAGACGCTGCGAAAGGCTTCACCTGTATGCCCGTGCATCTCTTTAGTGGAGTTAAGTGAGTAATTAGGAACGCTTAGAACTCGGAAGGAAACTCTGACAGGCCACAGAATGGAACATTTATGGTGCATCGCCGGTATTTTCCAGTACAATATCACATTGTGTAAATTGTCAATGGTATTAGTCTGAATATAAAAGCCACGACTGATTAAAAAACTGGATAGATGGAGGTTTTCTGTCCTATCACTAAAAAGAGAAACGTGTTAAAATTAAATTTTATTTTTTTACTATCTGTTACTAGTGTGTACGATATGGCAACGTAAACCGTTTCTTCTTTCCAATAATACACACATTAATGTAATTCAAGGGAATGTCATACTTCTGAATTTTTGCACTTTGTTGCATTTCATTCAGCTCTATTATTTTAGCCTAGTTTAGCTCTGATTCCAGTTTACTATTTGTTTTTAATGGGTTTACAAAAGCAATGTTGTATCGGAATTCCAATGACTGCCTTAGTTTGTTTCAAAAATATTGACTGTTTTTTGTTCGGCTTGAGGAACAACTTTACTTCACAGATACTGTAAATACGTCTATTCTAAATTTGGCAAATTCTTTGTATGCTGTATTCAATTATTCGCTCAGCACAAATCATTGTGGCAGTTTGTTTTTCTTAAACGTTTGTGCTCTGTGACAGTTTACAATGAAGAACGCGTTGGTATATGTGAGGTGTTTAGTAAAGGGATGACGCAAGGTACGCTGTATTCAACAACTAAGCGATTTCATTTAGCAATATCCTTTTTTTGGCGTACTGTGCAACTATCGTGAAACCACGATGTTTACCCGTTAGTTTGTAGTCTACTGATGCACAGAACTATATGCAGAAGCTAAGAGAAAACATTTCGTTGATGCGATATCTTCACTGATTCTTACATTAACCACAAGTTCTGCGTAACATCCCAATTAGAAAGAACATGCAGTAGACAGGACCATTCAGACATTGTCAACGATGCACAAAATGAAAACCGCAAAGAGGTGCAAATCTGACTGCTGACTAGAAACTGAGACTATCTCGTACTGAGAGATAAACGGGACGCCATGCAGAAATGTGACAAAAAGATGAAAGTAGCGGTCAATACAGCGGAAGCCGAAAGTGTTTGTTCCAAGTACCGGAATAACGTTAGTAAGCTTCTTTAAATATTTGCTTACAAGTATCACAATTAAGAATTATCTGCTGTTTCTCCGAGCAAAGCAATGTGAGAGACCGTGCAGAATTTTTAATTGTACAAGAACACGATCTCTAGAGCCACAATAAAGCCTGAGAATCGGCAATATCTCGAGAATTACTTCATAGTCAAGACGGAGAGTCAAGATTGTGAAGCTCAGCACAGTGAATGCCTATAAACAGTATCCTATAAAAGGCGTTCAGGAAGCTAGCGTAGGTGAAGAAAAATAGGAAGGCTACAGTTCAATTTCCAGTCAACGGTGAGGTCTTAAAGACAGAGCGCTTGACAAATTTAGCAAAAATTCGACTGAAATAGTCCTTGACATTAACGAAGGAAGCACACCAACATTCGGCCTACATTACTTAGACAGAGTCTAAACGAAGACGTGCTTTACAGGGATATGAACCCAGCTGCTTGTGTGTGTGGGTACCCTATTTCGCTCGGTTTAATATTTGACGCCACTTGAATGAATTGTACAACGGAGACTTCTTGTTCAGCACTATATCATTCTCTAAAAATCCCGTTAGTTTAGACGCATCTTCTCAGACGGACAAAGATACCTGACTTGATACGAAGGACATCGCTTTTCTTCGTACAAAGGCTCTGTTCATAACAGTTTCAACATTTCGGCGACGACTACGACGACAACAACACGAACTTGAAAGCCGCCGCCGTCAGTGCGCATGCTGCGGCGCTGTTGTCGGTACTATGATACGATAAGCTTGTCGAGACGAGCACTGCGCTTTGAGGTATGAGGGGCAATAAACATCTCTGCTAAAAAAGGCGCCTGATATTACTTGCGTGCCTACTGACTCCTCCTCGCTCTGCGAGGCTATGGCTAACTATAAATATAATGCCTATTAACTACTCAGCTACTGTAATGCGAGTGTGAACAAAGCTACGGCGGGTATCTATAGGGGACTGATCTATCTGGCGGGGGAGAGTGGTGTCGTCGGCCGCGGCGGCGGTTTCGCGGCCCAGGGGATCGGTGGCGGGCGACTCGCTACGGGTGTCGGTGTGGGCTACCTGGCAGCGAGTCGATGTACAGCATGGGCAGGGGGCTGTCGCGGTCGGCTGCTCGGGCCGCGCGATCCATGGCGGCGGGCGCGCTCCCTGCCTCATGCCGGCGCCTCCGCAGACGGCAACTTTTCTGTCTTGGGAAGCCCCGCAAACGTCCTTATTCCTAGCGCCGAGGCGCACACTCTGCCCGCCACGCAACGGACGCTACACGTGGCGGCGCCGCCGGCCTGGCCGCGCTGCCGCTGCCACCTGCCGGCGTTGCCGGGAACTACACCGGCGTTTCGGCGCCAGACAGCGCTGTTGTCGGCGGCAATTGCCTGTTTCCGCCAGCAGCTTTGCGCGAAATTTGACAATGGCGTGTGTCGCACCGAACGCGCTGAAAAGAAACAGGGTTTTTAAAAAATCGCCAAGTGACTGCCTGCGATATTTGTGATTCATAGAACTGTACAATTATTTTTGGACACTTATCGAAAATAGACTTGGCCACTGTTTCTATGTTTCGATACAGTGTATCGATACGTGGAACTGTTTCAGTGTTTCGGAACGGCTGTGGTTCACTGTTTCGAAACAGTGGTGATTCATTCCGCCCCTGTCTCGGATAACCGCACCAGATTCGATCTCGAGTCAAGACACAGAAACTGTATCGTTGTTTCAAAATAAGGCTGTTACAGTCCACCTGTGCTTGGAACGGACTAATTGTACCGAAACAGTGATGTTTCATTCCGCTCTGTGTCGGACAAGATTCGGGCTCGGCACAGGTACTGAAACACAACATACAACTTCGTGAAACACTTTCAAGAGTGTCGAAATCTTTTTGACAAGCATTAGCATGAAGCCTAAGATATCCGAAAATAAAGCTTCGTTTCTAGCTGACTGTCCTATTCCGAAATGGCGTAACATCTGCTTCATAAACACTAACCAAACAATAAAAACAACGCATACTATTTACATTCAAAATAATAAATATGTGAAAATCATTCAGTTAAATTATACTTTTTTATAACATACGCTTCTCTGTTCATGTACAGTAATCATATTAAGAAACGCAAGTAAGCCTACAACATTTTGAATAAAAAAAAAGGCGTAGAGTGACAGTTATTAGACATATACATAAATTTGATGGAGGTATAATTGCAAGCAATCTGTTTGACATATCACTTTTAGCATAATGATGAACGGGAAGGGCTGGGAAGCATGGTTAATTTATAGTAACGGTTCGAAACACCTTGAAAGACTAAATTTTTTTCTGTTATATTTTATTTATTCGAATTATTTGGCGTCATTTGTGACTCTCTAGTCACTGTGCCTATAATCCGCAATGATTCCCTTTGTGTGCATGGAAATTGGCAGGATGGGTATATTACCCATACTAACGGAATGTGGAAATCCCAGTAGCATATCCGTGGTTTCTGCAGTTTACTCCCATCTCCAGTTCCGTTCGTGGTGGTTCTTCTGTCTTCAGCAGTGGCTGTCCTCAGCCAATTGAAAAGTATGAAAGTCACACGACACGAAAGCAGCGCATTTGCTGCAGGAAATACGAAACTGCCAAAGACGCCTAAGTGATTGTTTCATACTTTAGCGCTCTCGCACCTCATTTGTGGTTATGTGGACATACTTATACAGTAGACATTCAAGATGATAAAATTTGTGGGTTTATTAGATTACAAAACACAAACTGTTTCACTGTTTTGAAACATCGTATCGAAAGATTACTTTGTACTGTTTCATTTGTTTCGAAACAGTTACGTGTTTCAGTTTGCCCATCTCTAATCGAAAACATTTTAAGCATTTTCGATGGAATAGTATACATATTTACTTAGTCTTGTTTGCTTTAATAGAGGGTGGTTGAACGATGCATCTTGTATTTGTGCGGAAGTATTGTGGTGCTGCACAGTGAATTGGATTGCTGACGAGCGTTTCACGCCATTCATATTCGTAGGATGTATACTCCCAAAAAGTATTATAATATCAGAGCTCCGTCTGCATCTCATTTACGAGTACTTAAGTCAATGTGAGAGCTTATTAACAGATAACACATGTATTATTCTCTATTATGTTATAAATAAATATTCCCATCCTGTCCTACTGCCCCTTACAATCATAGCACTATTTAGAAAGCTGTATGATGTTGACAGAAGGAAAGACTTTACGGTATAAAGCTTATGATTTGTATCCTTGGTGTGCACTATCTTTTCTACGTGCACTGGCAGTATCTTTAGTAATGTATTTTCGCGCCAGCACACTGAGCTCCACATCTTATCAGTGCACCTGATCTTTTATTTGTGATGGATTATTAGAAGGATGGTAACATTGACAATACAGCACATACTTAACAACATTTTACGATGTAATAAGTGTCATCCGCCCCCGGCTATGGCGTATCACATTTGTGCCAATTTTTTAGTGCAGTGTTCAAGTGAATGTTCACTGTTGTTCGCCTTTTCAAAGTGTTGTGAACAGAAATCATGCTGTCGCTGGGTGTGAATTTTGTGTCTCTTGCGAACAGAAACCAGACTGTCGCCGTGTTTTTTAAATTGTCTGTCTATTATTATACCTGTCTGTATTTTATTAACATCACCAACCCTTTGTTCTATGTTTTAAGTTCCACGATTTTCCGACATGTTACCATTTGTTTCCGATTGTATCGCCTGTTTAACTCAATAAAGTAAAAAAAAAAAGAAGGGATGTGCTAATGTCAGATAGTCTTATGTTCTGACAGAATGTAAGTTATGTACATTTCTCACCAATTGTTGCAGTTACGTTACTATATTAATGAAATATGTGTTCAATTATGTGCATACACGCTGTGCTTCGTTTTTTTTTGTGTTTAGAATTGCAATCGTAATTATAAATAATTCATACAGTCAACGGCGACTATGACGTCTTTTAAGAAATATTTGTAGTTGTTTGTGTAGTAATTTCTTACCCCAATTACATATAAATGATTTCTGGAAGTGTTTGCTATCTTCAGCTGTAATCGGTCCATTAGTTCCACTGAAAATGGATTACCATATGTTCCGGTTTTCCGGAACAGTCATGGTTTTAGATTAAAGAAATCGGTATTGGGACGGCAGCTTGTCCCGGATTTCGGACTAATATTCTCGTACTATGTAACTATTTTTCTCCACATTCTGGCGCAGATCTATATTTCAGCTCCATGTTAAGCTAAATGATAGTTTTTACTGTCGCAGCTGACTGAGTCGGTTAAGGAATATTATTGCGTAGTAACGCCACAGGTTTACAATGTGGCCCCTTATCTCAGTTCAGCTTCAGCTTTGCAATAACGTGGTTCTGTGTTTCTCTATGTGAGTTGTACCGCAGTTAATTTGTTATTAAAGGGTTTGAGTAGTTAATGTGAACAAAAATTGCCAAACACAAAGTGTTCATTGCAAGAAAAATATTCAGCTGAATAATTTTTAATAAAACGAGGGAGAAGCGGCTAGAAAGTAGAAAGCGTAATTTTTGTGTTGTTTTTCTATTACACTTGTAGGCAGAGCAGATATTAAGGATCATTTATATTGCATAAAGCATAAGTCTGCTGCACTTAAAATAATGGACAGTTATTTTGTTTCACATTCATTTAAACAGGAGAAATTAGTAACTGCAGAGTGGAATTAGCATGTGCCATCTATCGTTAACATTGTATGTCTGAGAGCAGTGGAATTGACTTCTAGGCTAAGCTCCAAACTTTTTAATGATTCCGAAGCATCTAAAAGTTTGATGTTTGGCAGAACAAAAGCAACTGCAGTTGTGAACCTGTGTTAATGATCCACAATTTTTGTCTACCTACAGACACTAGTAACCACATAGCCAAGAAAATGTTTCCATTCATTGCTCTGTATCTTATACCGAAAAATAGGGCCTGAGTGAAATGACTGAAATTATTTTTTCTGCCTCTGTAATCAGTACGTTTTGCGTTACTGCTTTAGGGGAAAACAAAACATAAAAGTGCATGTTTTCGCTGACAACGCCAGCACAAATTTTGGAGCTTTACAACGGGCTGTAACAAACAACGTGTTCGGGAAACTGAAAAGTGAAGTAAATTAAAATGTTGCTGGAGTTGGACGCCTACACATAGTATGCTGCAAAGGCAGCCACTGGCGTGATACGTGTTGATGTAGAAACATATGTAGTGAATGTTCTCGCTTACTTCTCCACACGTACATAGCACAAACGGAGCGTCTAAGGAATTCTGAGAAAAGTGTTGTGGTTTGTCCCGGTTTCTGCTTCCCAAATTATGTTCATTTTCATTCAGTTTAAGAGAAATGTCCCTGCTTATCAGACAGATAGTGCGGCAACATTAACAAAACAGCTTCGAACAGATCTATAAGAAATATAGTTAGGTACTTCGAATATCATGAACTCGACCGGAATAGTTCAACTCACGTCATATAGTCACATGGTAAAAATATACATACAGTTAAGAACATCGAACATCGTGAGGAAGCCAACTAAAAATATTTCTATGGGTGTACATAAATTATCACATGGTAAAAATACACTCCTGGAAATGGAAAAAAGAACACATAGACACCGGTGTGTCAGACCCACCATACTTGCTCCAGACACTGCGAGAGGGCTGTACAAGCAATGATCACACGCACGGCACAGCGGACACACCAGGAACCGCGGTGTTGGCCGTCGAATGGCGCTAGCTGCGCAGCATTTGTGCACCGCCGCCGTCAGTGTCAGCCAGTTTGCCGTGGCATACGGAGCTCCATCGCAGTCGTTAACACTGGTAGCATGCCGCGATAGCGTGGACGTGAACCGTATGTGCAGTTGACGGACTTTGAGCGAGGGCGTATAGTGGGCATGCGGGAGGCCGGGTGGACGTACCGGCGAATTGCTCAACATGTGGGGCGTGAGGTCTCCACAGTACATCGATGTTGTCGCCAGTGGTCGGCGGAAGGTGCACGTGCCCGTCGACCTGGGACCGGACCGCAGCGACGCACGGATGCACGCTAAGACCGTAGGATCCTACGCAGTGCCGTAGGGGACCGCACCGCCACTTCCCAGCAAATTAGGGACACTGTTGCTCCTGGGGTATCGGCGAGGACCATTCGCAACCGTCTCCATGAAGCTGGGCTACGGTCCCGCACACCGTTAGGCCGTCTTCCGCTCACGCCCCAACATCGTGCAGCCCGCCTCCAGTGGTGTCGCGACAGGCGTGAATGGAGGGACGAATGGAGACGTGTCGTCTTCAGCGATGAGATTCGCTTCTGCCTTGGTGCCAATGATGGTCGTATGCGTGTTTGGCGCCGTGCAGGTGAGCGCCACAATCAGGACTGCATACGACCGAGGCACACAGGGCCAACACCCGGCATCATGGTGTGGGGAGCGATCTCCTACACTGGCCGTACACCACTGGTGATCGTCGAGGGGACACTGAATAGTGCACGGTACATCCAAACCGTCATCGAACCCATCGTTCTACCATTCCTAGACCGGCAAGGGAACTTGCTGTTCCAACAGGACAATGCACGTCCGCATGTATCCCGTGCCACCCAAGGTGCTCTAGAAGGTGTAAGTTAACTACCCTGGCCAGCAAGATCTCCGGATCTGTCCCCCATTGAGCATGTTTGGGACTGGATGAAGCGTCGTCTCACGCGGTCTGCACGTCCAGCACGAACGCTGGTCCAACTGAGGCGCTAGGTGGAAATGGCATGGCAAGCCGTTCCACAGGACTACATCCAGCATCTCTACGATCGTCTCCATGGGAGAATAGCAGCCTGCATTGCTGCGAAAGGTGGATATACACTGTACTAGTGCCGACATTGTGCATGCTCTGTTGCCTGTGTCTATGTGCCTGTGGTTCTGTCAGTGTGATCATGTGATGTATCTGACCCCAGGAATGTGTCAATAAAGTTTCCCCTTCCTGGGACAATGAATTCACGGTGTTCTTATTTCAATTTCCAGGAGTGTAGATTTTTACCAAATGATGATATGATGAACATTCATTGAAATATTCTAGTTGACTTTCTAAGGGTTATTGTTATATTTGGTTTTGCTCGTCACTGGCTTTTTCTTTTGCTGAAGCAGTGTCTTGTTTCTAATGTTAACAACGGCCTGGCGCTGTTGGTCACACGCCGTCTTAGCCTACAAGAGTCGTCGTTTGGACTACGTACGGAACGGTCACGTACAGCCAAGTCGTGCATAAATGATGTGAAGAATTTGCTATAGAGTGTAATTAAGAACTGAAAATAAAGGTGGTCTATGATTCTGTTTATTTGCGGAAGGGTGCGCGGAATCGTTTAATGAAAGTTGTGGAAGAAACGATACGTTGGCTATCGGAATGTTTTGCTATTTAAACAAATGCAAAATGGCTTCCATGATCAGTGATTAACTGTTTAATTAATGTGGAATCGCAACGTAGCTAAGGTTGCTTCAGTAGGGATGTGAATCGAGTTTAATTGTTAACACAAGAGTCGATGAGTTTCGACATTATTAGATAAGTGCGTTCCATGCTAAAAGGATAAATATATTGAAGTAACATCTGTACTGTTCTTCTACCAAAGTGTTATTGTTCATTTCATAATTAAGAAATATGGTCAACCTATTTATCAGTGAAGAGTGTTCGCTCACTAAAGCTACCGAACTTGTATCCGTAGCCACAGAAGTACGTTAATAAACTACCGGTGCAAGGATATATATATATATATATATATATATATATATATATATATATATATATATATATATATTGGCCACGACATCTTGGTAGATGATTGTTGCAGTGTCTGTGTGTTTATGGGTTGCATTTTTTCATATGACTTGTCAAGCCAATGGCAACACGGCATCTCTTGCCGCAACTGTCACAAGTGTATCTGGCTGCTGAGGCGGGAGCAGTGGTAGCACTGCGAAGCTTTTTCTGCCTTAATTTGTCTAACAAGCCTTCATCATGCTTCGACATTCCAGTTGATATATCATCACGCCACTCTGGTCTCATGTTAGCCCCCGTGCCTCCCATCTGTTTGTGTCGATTCCAAAGCTCTCCATATCTCGTTTACAGGAGTCCTTGAACCTCAATACAGGACATCCTACAGGCCTTTTGGCTATAGAGATCTCTCCAAGCATCACCTCACGTGGTAATCTGTCAGGATCCATATGGTGGACGTGCCCCAGCCAGCGGAGTCGTCTCTGCTTCAAGATAGCTGAAATACTGTTGCAGTTAGTTTTAGATAGCACTGCTTCGTTGGTCACTCGGTCCTTCCACGTCACTCCGAGGATGGATCTCAGGCACCACATGTGGAAAGCATTAAGGCGACGTTCTTGTTTGGCATAGGTAGTCCATGTTTCCGATGCATACAAAAGGATGCTGATGACGCAAGTTTGATATACAAGAATTTTGGTGGTCAAAGAGAGTTTGTTGTATTTCCAAACACGTGTGGAGAGTTTGCCAAAAGTTGTCTCAGCTCTTCCAATGCGAGCATCAATTTCCTTGTCAACAGACATGTTTGATTCTATAGTAGATCCAAGATAGCAGAAGTTATCTACGACTTGCAGAGTAGTGCCATCTAGTATGATATTTGGCTCTGTGTTAGCACCCTGAACCATAATTACGGTCTTACTGCTGTTTACACTCATCGAGAATAGGTGGCATGCGTGACTAAATCTTGATCCTAGCTCTTGCAGCTCTTCTGCGGAGTTCGCAACAATTGCAGCATCATCAGCATACAGGAGTTCACGAGCGACTATCCCGTAGCGATTTGTCTTACTCTTCAGAAGACTGACATTGAAAAGCGTTCCATCTTTCCTAGTATGCAGATGTACTCCAACATTGCAATTCTCGAAAGCCACTTGGAGCAGACCAGAGAGGAAAATTCCAAAAAGTGTAGGTGCCAACACACAGCCTTGTCTCACGCTACAGTTCATACTGAATGGTTTAGATGTATTGCCATCGAAGATTACAGAGCCACGCATATTGTCGTGAAAAGATCTTATTGAAGACAGCAAAGTTGGGGGACATCCAGTTTTTTTGCAATATGCGGCAGAGTCCCTCCCTACTGACGTTGTCAAAGGCTTTGTTAAGGTCAACAAAAGCCACATATAACGGCACTCTGTGTTCGCGGCACTTCTCTTGTAGTTCGCCGAAGGTGAATGTCATGTCACTTGTGGATCTGCCAGTTCGAAATCCACACTGTGACTCAGGGTAGATCCGAGCAGCCAAGGTTTCCAGTCTCTTCAGGATTATCCTTGCATACGCCTTTCCATAAATGCTCAAGATAGATATTCCTTTACAGTTGTCGCCTTTCCCCTTATAGAGTGTTACTATATTTGCATCTCGCATGTCTTGAGGTACTGTGCCTTCTTCCCAGTACTGCAGTAGGATTTGATACAATATCGGAAAAACGAAGTTTGATGATTTCTGCTGGTAAGTTATCACAGCCTGTACTCATGCCTAGCTTTAGACTTTTAAGTGCGAGTTTTAATTCGTCAACAGTGGGAGGATCATCAAGCTCAGACATAACTGGGTAAGTTGGTAAAGTACCCAAAGCTTCTGAAGATATGTTGACCTCTTCTGACAAGGGAACCTCCCCATCGCACCCCCCTCAGATTTAGTTATAAGTTGGCCCAGTGGATAGGCCTTGAAAAACTGTACACAGATCAATCGAGAAAACAGGAAGAAGTTGTGTGGAACTATAAAAAAAATAAGCTAAATATACAAACTGAGTAGTCCACAAGTAAGATATGCAACGTCAAGGACATTATGACCTCACGAGAGCCGTAGTCCCGTGGTTAGCGTGAGGAGCTCGGGAACGAGAGGTCCCGGGTTCAAGTCTTCCCTCGAGTAAAAAATTTACTTCTTTTATTTTCGCAAAGTTATGATCTGTCCGTTCGTTCATTGAGGTCTCTGTTCACTGTAATAAGTTTAGTGTCTGTGTTTTGCGACCGCACCGCAAAACCGTGCGACTAGTAGACGAAAGGACGTGCCTCTCCAATGGGTACCGAAAACATCTGATCGCAAGGTCATAGGTCAACCGAATCCTCCACAGGAAAACACGTCTGATATATTCTATACGACACTGGTGATGGCATGTGCATCACATGACAGGAATATGTTGTTGACCCACCTAACTTGTACACTTGGCGAATGGGTAAAACAATTCTTCTACCTTGCCCGATTTAGATTTTCTTGTGGATGTAATAATCACTCCCAAAAAGTGATGAAAACGTAAGAGTTTGTCACATAAACTGCAACAAATGAATGCAACAATTTCACAGTCGCACAGTTTTCCCTGTGCTCTGTCAAAACATATGTTTTCCATACAACGTCCCCATACTACGGCGCAGTTACCTCGCATCGGACGAACAGATAATAATTGTCTGAAAATAAAAAATTAAACTTTTCACCCGAGGGGAGACTTGAACCTAGGACCTCTCGTTCAACAGCTCCTCACGCTAACCACAAGACCACGACGCTCTGGGTTTCGGTTTTCCCTAGATGTTGCCTATGTTGGGCATGCACTACTCGGTTTGTATATTTTGCTTATTTTTTTCATAGTTCCACGCAACTTCTTCCTGTTTTCTCGATTGATCTGTGTTCAGTTTTTCAAGGCCTATCCACTGTGCCAACTTATACCTAAATCTGAGGGGGGTGCGATGGGGAGGTTCCCTTGTGAGTATAGTTTAGCATAGTGCTGCGCCCATCTATGTAGCTGCTGGTTTTTATTGTTGATTGGGTCTCCATTTAGATCTTTTATTGCAGCGAACTTCCTGCTTGTTGGTCCAATGGCCTTTTTGATGCCTTCATACATGCCACTATAATCTCCTTTGTCTCGGCAGATCTGAATAGTTTTACAAAGATTGGTCCAATATCTATTTGCGCAATGGCGAGAAACTAGCGAGGAACAAGCTATATATTACAGCTTCATGACGTTGAAAGTGTCTAACTATATTTGTCCTTTTTATCATGTGATGATATGATGTGCATTCATTTAAAAAATTTAGTTGACTTAATTATGTTCGAAGTGCATAACTGTATCCGCAATATACCTGTTCGAAACGGTTTAGCGGATTTCTCAAATTTAAAGGTGGCAATTACCAGTAGTGTGAATAACAAAGTATTGACAATACATTGATCAAATTTAGAGCAATACTAGCAGAGAGGCCCGTCGTTGCCGAGGTATTTATGTGTAGCTGTGCGTCCACCCTCGTACCACGCAACGTCTGGCCTTGCGCTTAATGTTGATGGCGTCGTGTCTCCTGAACTATGCGATGTACAGTGATATAATATTGCAGGTACTTTCAGTGGTATACTTACATATAGTCTATAAAATGTGTCGTGAATACAGTAAGTAGTAAAGAAGTAATAAATTATAAACGTAATGCCTCATGAGGTACTTTTACTGCATGAACAGCGGAAAAGCAGTAATCGATTAACATCTTTCCTTTCAACATTTTACTGGAGTGGTCTGTGAGAAAAAATTTCATAAAGGTTTGAAATTATGTACAAAGGCTTTTGCAAGTCGCTAAGTGCTGTCATTCTCAAATACTGGAGGAGTAAAGTTCGGGAATTCACGTTTCCCGGGCTCCAAGTCATCGCTCCTTTCCTACATCCCCATCTCTTTGACAGTAAGTTTCTTCTTACGGGCGCAGCCCCGAATATTCCCGCGGTCAGAAAAATCGTACCGAATCCCCTAATCCCGCAAGGGTCTGAAAAACAATGGGACCGAATCCTCTTTTTTGAGGCAGGTGGCAGTTCTGAACGTTATGAATACTCCAAGCAGGCAAAGGAAAGAATATGAAGTTACAGTAGAAGATGTAAAAAAATTTTCGCGTCTATTGTATGTTTAAAAGTTTTATCTCTTATCTTATAGAAACTGGAATCATTTATAGCCCTGATTTCTTCATAATTAATTTATTAAATGTTAATGTCTCAAGGTTTGCAGAGTCACAAAATATGATCACTTTTTCTCGGTGTTATTTCCTAATAAACACTTCGTCCCGCCTGTGGTTTCCACATTCAGCGTGCCGGCCGGGGTGGCCGAGCGGTTCTAGGCGCTACAGTCTGGAACAGCGCGACCGCTACGGTCGCAGGTTCGAGTCCTGCTTCGGGCATGGATGTGAGTGATGTCCTTAGGTTAGTTAGGTTTAAGTAGTTCTAAGTTCTAGGGGACTGATGACCTCAGAAGTTAAGTCCCAAAGTGCTCAGAGATAACATCATGAACATCTGTAGCATTCGTGGTCAGTTTTGGCAGAAATTTGCACCTAGCTTTTTAAATAGATTTACTAAAATAGTTGACATCTCTCGTAGTTATATCTTGCGTATCTTCTCCTTTTAACTTCTGGTAAATTATTTTTGGCGGTCTCTCACAAATATCTTCAGAAATGATTTCTTACCATTGAATTTTGTTATGAGGCATTTCTTCATGATTGTGCTCTTCTTGACACTCCACGACATCCAGCTCCTCAATAGAGATAGTTTTAACAAACCTTCTTCAGCCTTTTAATGTCGCATGTCCATCGCGCTACACCACCTTTCAGCAGTCTTTGAAAACCGAAGGGGTTACCTTTCAAAACCAACATTTTCCTTCCCTTCGTACTTACTGAAACTGTAAGCTCGTCTGAGGACATGTCCACTCTACAACGATCTGCCGCGAACTGCCAAGTGGCAGCAGGCAGCTGTGGTCATTAGCGCACACGATGCTCTGTCGCATTGTGTCAGTTTGGAGTGGATTCGGTTCTGTTACCTGCTAACCTACTTGGTTTCGGGAGGATTCGGGTCTGCGCCCGTTCTTACACCCTCAGGAATTGAAGCCTCACATTAAGGTATGTGTACAAAGTATGGTTGAAACCGGTCCAGTGGCTTTGGAGGGAAGTGGAAAACACACACACACACACACACACACACACACATAAAACGTATGAATATATTGTGCAAGGAGACAGTACTGAAAGAAACTGTATACTGAGTACCGAAAAGCGAAGGTGGCCGTGGCCTACCTCAAGCACTAACTTGGGGCCACCCACCTCAAGCTGAAGTTAGGCTGACTTAATTATAATGTAGTCCTAGGATTCAAAAAAGTATTAGAATACTAGTTTTCTTTTAAGGTTTATACGAATACACCACTTATAGAATCTAACACTTTTCATTTATTCTTCAGTCTCAGTTGTACATTTGTAAATACACTCCTGGAAATTGAAATAAGAACACCGTGAATTCCTTGTCCCAGGAAGAAAAATGCATCAGAATTCCATGTTCCTAAAAATAAGACCCTCGATTTGCTTCACTTTAGGGCAGGTGTGACCAAAGTACTGACAAAAATAGGTAAGCCAGTTGCCAGGAAAAGGGAGCTTCCCACTTGTGAGAGACCAATATCCAACTCCAAGAACTTCAAAACGAGCCAATGCGGAAGTTCTTCCAGAAGCTGATGTTCGTTTAGACAACGTTGGGTATCTTCCAGTGGTCAGTGACAAAAAATCATTTGACAGGTGCAAGAAACCGGGTTGCAAAGGCAAAACCACATTTTATTGTATAAAATGTAACATTCACTTATGTCTGGACAGAAAAAAATTGTTTATTTGATCATCATTCTTCACAAGTGTAAAACCATAGTTTATGTATATAATCATTAAGTAATCACGTGTAATTAATGTATTTTGGTGAAATAAAATCAAATAAAATTCTTTGACTTTTCGACTTATACTGCACCCACTTGAACACAATGTCCTCATTTGGGGACGCGCTGTATCCCCCCTTGTGGAGCACAGCGGAATACGTTATACATCTGAAAAATCATAAGTTAATTCGAAAAACTTAATAGCAAAGCCATGGCTTTTTTTCAGAAAAAAAAGATAATTCGTGACCGAAAGGGTTAAGGAAGGAAAAAGCGGAACTAAATTGTCTTAAAATGTGAACCGTTGAAAGTATAAAATCATAAGTGTACTACACTACAATTATGAAAAGTCTATCTTAAATTGTTATAAATATAGAACAATGTATGTATAAAAAAATAAAAGATAAAGTTGTATGATTATAAAAATGGGATTGTAAAATAACTGGAAGCTTATTATTGGGTTTACATTCATGACAGCAATGTATATAACCTGAAGTGTTGAAACTGTCTATTGGTTTATGTAGGTCACACAAGCAAGACATTCAGAAACCGGGATTCAGTTCATAATAATAAAACAGCATTTGTTGAATATCTTCTAACATCGAACCACGCTGCTGTAACATTTGATGCAACACAGGAAAATTCTACATTTGAGAACGATTCTTTCCTGCTTATTATCAAATAATAGACAGTACTCATATAGTTTACTACCTTTTCGATCTGAAGATGATCCAGAGAGATCGAAATGTGTTATGTATTTAAAAATGTGCAATTGAAAGCGAAGAATAAAGGGGAATTATTTTAAATACCGCTACGGTTACTGTTCCCTAACGACGAATATGTCAGGTGTAGTGATATTTGTAGAATATTCTGTTATCATCATTTATTCGACTCTAAAACAGACATACATAACCTGAACAATGACAAATTTTGAACAAAAGAAAAAAACCTTGACCAACCTTGACATTGATTTTTGATATTGCAGTGCAGTTCATCGTGTGTAATTAGTAATTCAGCTTTAAAAATAAGAAATACATCTACATTGGGAACTACAGTATTCCCAAAATCCATAACAGCCTCATTTATTTCAGTTCAAGTTGAAGGAGTCACAAATGTTTAAAATCCTGACACTCATACGAAACGGATCTGTTGTCGATGTTTATATGTACAATAAAATTGATAATCCAATAGCTCTAATGTGAGCGCAGATTTGGAACTCCCTTAATGATGAACTGAGCGCTCAGGCTTTTGCGCCCCCTTGGATCCGGCGTCACTTGCCATCTCTGGATAAAGCTAGCTCTGCTGAAAACAATTCAGTCTCTCATACGTTCTACCTGACGGATACAAAACCATGTTCTCACAACAATGTTCAGGAGAATAGAGAAAGACCTAAGTTTTTATCCATATACACAATAAACTCGGCCTTTAGGTGTAAAAAATTTCAATATACGTCATGTTTCGATTTAGGCAGCACGTATAAGATTAAAACCATTTTTTATATCTTAATATAACTGAGACGCCCTGCTAAACCCACAGATCAGGACAGGTAGTTTAAATTGTGGAATGGGGCCAAAATAAACGGCTGTCAGTTACACTCGAACATACATGATTATTTATTTGACCAAACCTTACAAGAGCCAAGAGAATTTTTAAAAACATACAGCATTAATTTTTGGAACTTAATTACGGCTGAGGGTCGGCCTGGAATTCAAACACTAACGCTCGCTTAGGCGAGACAGGCAGTTGGCCCATCCATTCTCGATCCGACGACAACCCAACCGGCAGACAGTAAACGTTCCTCCGCCACACACCGTCAGGTGGCTTGCGGAGTATGGATGTAGATGTAGACCCACCGACTAGATAACTTCCACTTCACCCGACCAGGCACAACAGGGAGTTCAACGCAACAACGTAGAAGATATTGGCGCCCACAACCAATCATACGGAGCTGTCAAACTACACAGTGTGCTGGACAGCAACAACACGATGAGGAAATTACACTGCCTGAAATTTACGTCAACGGCCAGGGCAGGTAACCGGAACGTTAACGGCCACAAGGCAGAAGATTCCGCTGGTGCACTTCACCGGAGGGTGGCTAAAATTTGCCAACTTGAAAACATACATTGTTGGTCGCGGGAATGTCCCAACAGCCGACAACAAAATCCAAACGGCACAATGTGAACAGTCGTGACTTACTGGTAGATTAAGTCAAAACTCAACTTTCGTGTCCAGGATCGGTGAGCCACCGACCTCGTAGCAATGGGAACAGCACCACACACTCCGACAGCGCGTGGACGCCGCCAGCGCCCTCGGCCAAACTACGCGCCGCAGAGATTTCCTCGCTGCTCCACGCCAAACGACCAACTCTCCAGGCCCGGAAACGGTGAAAGGACAAATATACGTTGGCCAATGAGACGACCAACCGACGGTCGTCCCGTTACAATCTCCCTCCGTCGGACAGTTCACGTGTGTCGCCAGCGGTCGGCGAGCACTGGCTGTCGGCGCCTCACCAGTGCTCCGTCCCCGACTCACTGCTGCTGCGTCCCGGACTGCACTGCTTGTCCGTCTCCAACTCACTAGTCAGACACACGACGACCAGGAATTACTATCGGTCGCTTCAGAGACGGCACGACAGTGCGATTATCGATACGCGCTGCTGCTGCCGCTCACGGGCAAGTAAGGCAGGAAGTTAGTGGCGCCAGTAAATGGAATAAGAAAACGAGGCGGCAGTACCGTAATAGAAGATGACAAACAATAAATGGGATGAACACGAGCCGTGCACGACTCAATAACTTTTAAATATTTTAATTTCTGACTTAAACCTATTACCCAACTTCCGCTTCCAGATATACAGCCTTGGACATTAATTACAATAAACAATAAAATGCTTACATCTATAGTGAATACACGTACAAAGAAGCATCAAAAAAGAGAGTAGATATAACTTCTCCGGGATAGCGATAAAACCATGCAATACGACTAAAGAAGTAGGTGTTTACATGTTGTATGAAAGAAATGCAGATCAGAAATCTTGACAAGAGAGGTTGCCCGGTATTTTAGCACGAATTGTGGAGGCTAATCGGAAGAAGGGACGCCATTCACCGCTAAACGAGAAAAACAACTAGTATTCTCTGGACGTTACACAACTTTGGAATTTCAAGTGATCACTGACCAGTAAGATAAGAATTGAAAGAAATTAACTTGGGAAATCTGAAATTTAGATTACGGCATTTTACTTATAACAGGAAGTTTACCATAATGAATTCAGAAACAAGTCCAGGAGCTTAGAAAATAAAGGTTATGTATACGTAGGTGAAACAGGTGAATTACTTTTTAAACAAAGATACCTATCCAACTTAATCGCAAAGAAAACAAAGAAAAAGGAAAATATTATACAGGGTGATTCAGTTGCCCCTACTTCTGAGATTTAAACAACCCACAACACATGCAAATACCACACGCAAGATTTTCTTTTTCTCTCGTTCACTACATGCAAACTGCTAAACCTACAAAGAAATCGAACAGGACCTTTTTGTACGAAATTTAATGTAGTTAAATTATGTAGTGGGATACGTTTTCGACTGAGGCCACAGTTTTAGAGTTATTCAAGAAACGTGCAAAAAAGACCTTCAAATGCATGTTTTTTGGATAACTCGAAAATCGTGGCCTCCAGCGAAAATTTATCTCAGTAAAAGATTTAACTTCATTAAGTTAACTACATAAATGCCTGTCCATTTTTATCAGTAGGACTAACAGTTTTCATGTAGCGAGCGGGGTGGGGGGGGGGGAGGGGGGAGGGGGGGAGGGGGGAGGGGGGGAATATGAAACTCTAGTACGTGGTATTTGGGAACATTGAGGGTTGCCTAAAACCTAGCGGTAGGGGCAGCTGAATCATCCTGTACCGAAAGCATCTGTTATGGACAAAGAATGAGCTTAATTCTACGTTTTCCGAAGGCGATTTCTGATAGCTGCTACGTATTTTTAAAAACCCATGACCTGCAGCCACTTAACTGTCTTTTGCTATAAGTGCCAGCTACAGTTTTTTAATGGTGTAAAACATCAGCTATGAACTACATGTCATAGTATATATCGATATGGGGAACTATGATACCTATTTTGGACACACCAGCTTTTAGTAAGAACGCCAGTTAGGTTCTCCATGTGTTTAGCAGTTCAGATGGGCCAGTAATTATATGCTTTGCCGTACTGATATATAATATGACATATAGTTAATAACAGATCTTGTATGCCGTGACGATGCTGTAAACGGAAACCGGATGTTATAATAAAAGACAGTTCAACAGCTGCGTGTCATCATTAAAAAAGTTTCATCCTGCCGATATAGGTACATTGTGCAGATACCTGATCTGAACAAAATTATTGCTGTATCTCTCAGAAGGGATGTGAGATTCCATAATGAAAATTTTCTAAGAAAAACAACTGAAAAGGCGAAAAATGAATAAAACAAAGTTCCTTCTTACACTGGACTGATTAAAGGTGCAAAGATGTTTCATTGCGCGTTTAGTATTAGGACACTGGACTTTGTCGCTTCAGTTAAAACGGTATTCAGCTGTGACTAGACTAGCATGAAACGTTATGAACCACCACGAAAGCAGACGGTTAGGAACGTGGAAGGAAGAGAAACCTGGGAAAGTGGAGCACATCTGCTGAGGATACCACTCACAACATCGCAGGGCGACACATTTTCCTGTGAATCGATCCTAAGAATTCAGAAATTGTAGTAATGTATCATCTGGGATGTCCAAGACAACAGAGCTGCAGGCATGATACCTTATATGTAAATTGTTAGAAATAGATGCCATTCTTTTCCTCATATTCTTCTTTCTGTATGAGCAGCTACTAGCCCTGTTAACGCCCTCTCGGTTGAAATGATTGACCTTCACAACTTTTCTTCGGTCTTCCTAAAGATCTTCTTCACAGTGAGTAGTAATTTATTTGTGGTACTCCTTTGTCTTCCACACTTCAGATGTAGTACTTCCAGTTCTTCCAGTATTCCTCAATCTGCTCGTTTAGGATTTTAGTTCCCAGTTCTTCCCTGTCAACGGAGATTCCACTACTGTCATGAAACGTGGGATAATAAATTTCGATAATTACAATTTTCTATAGGCTAAGATAGGATCTAACAACACCCATGGTAGATATCAGTAGAATGAAGTGAATACAAAATAATGAACACATAGCGGTTCCGGAAACAGTCTGATTCACTGGCGAGGGACACAGTCTACCTGAACTGAAAATTGTACAGCAATTACGGAAGTCCAACAGTGCAGTAAAAACGACATTTCAGACTACGTCGTCTTTGCTGCGCTGCTAGACTTTCATAATTGCATTATGATTTTTCATTCTTTTCTGTAGGCTGTATTCTCAGATGAATAAAAACCACAGAAAAGGATGAAAAGTTATATCGCAATTACGAACGTCTAACGGTGCACCAAAGACGATATAATCTGAGAATGTAACCTACAGGTAACGATGAAAAACGATAAAGGCTCCTTGTGCATCTTCACAAGGTTTAATTAGTTGTAGGAGTCAGTATTTGGGAAGTGACGGGACGTATGAGGTATCTATCATGGCTGAGGAGCAACAGGAGAAGTTTCTGCTTGATTACTTCATAGTTACCAAGGATTTCTGTACCAAGCTGAGGTCTGCGAAACAAGGCGAAGTGCAGTCAGGTAGGAATAGTTGAATCTGATTATGAACCCACACTTAAACTGCACAAAATCGCTTTCCAACAACCTCTCGAGTTGCCTCCTTTTCAAAAAACATTGGAAAGGGCTTTTGTAGACGACAAGAAATTGCTACGAGAGCCCGCCTACTTAATGTCTGTTAAGAGAGCGAGCTGTTTATCTCCAACCGCGGCCGGAACAGTGCATCTTGTGTACGTTTTCGAGCCCGTCAACACGTCTCGAAGGGTCATTTTAAGTTTATACCGTACGTGTTCCTTTAACTTTACAGAATAAAAGTTGTCAGCACGGGAAGGTGTCAGCCTCAACCTAACTGAGTACGTTAGCGTTGCTTTCGTACATACAATTATGCTTTCGTAGGACACGAACAGTGATCTGCCCGAGGCGGTGGCAACCATTTTTTGACTGGTTTCTACAGATTAAGTGTTAACGGATAATTCACATTATTGTACCACTCACATTTATGTATTGACTTATTTAATGTGGAAACCATAGTGCTAATAAGCCCTCTATGACATCCGACCAGGCATTCTACATGTTTTGGCGTGATGCTCATTGCTATAAATATAAATAACATCTAGTGTGCAATAATATAAAATATTTAATAACTAGCTGCAGAGGCTGGCGTTGCCAGGGATGTTTAACATCTGCTACAAAAAGTAAATGAGCTTCTGACTTGTATTCATAGCGAATGTAAGTCTCATGGGAAACTGCAACCGCTTTAAAACGAAAAGCATATTTGAATCACTGGGTGTCAACTGAATGCGACGAATGAATATGTCTTCACCTGCGGCATTAATAAAAAATCAAATTCTGAGCGTCCGGTTGAGACTTTTGCAATTAAAAACCAAAACTTTGGTATAAAAATTACGTGACAGATTATGCTTGGAATCCTTTTTAAATTAAAAATTCAAGTAAGACATCTCTGATGCATAACGCACCTAAAATATAACTGTAATACACATACTGTAAGTTTCTGTAAAAAATTGTGTGTGACAAAAGTGTGTATATTGATTTCCAAGACTTCTTCCTCATGTAACGTGTACTTCAGGTATTGTATTCAGTCGCTGAGCAAAATTGACTGATAAATTGAAAATAAAGAAAATGAATGTCATTAAATTCCAAAAGGAAGTAATTGTGTGCTCAGTGAAAAATATGTAACTAAAACTCAGTACCGAGGTTCATTGTGAACGTTGCGTGATACGAACTGCAATCATTGACTTTGAGTATCCCCAGAACGGAATTACTGCTCTAATGGCTCTGAGCACTATGGGACTCAACTGCTGTGGTCATAAGTCCCCTAGAACTTAGATCTACTTAAACCTAAGGACAGCACACAACACCCAGCCATCACGAGGCAGAGAAAATCCCTGACCCCGCCGGGAATCGAACCCGGGAACCCCAGTGGGAAGCGAGGACGCTACCGCACGACCACGAGATGCGGACAATTACTGCTCTACTCGGAATAAAGTTCACTGGAAATTAATCTGCTTGCTAACACAACACCTGACATTCACGACTACACACTATTTGCTCGTGAACGAAGGGAGATATCAGCCGTAAACAAAAGTGACTTAACTCTTGCTCAGCATGCTGCTTTTGTGTCTGGAGTACTGACGTTCTCGAAAGCAAATACACATCAACAGGTGCAACAGTTAAAAGAAAACAATCTACCCACTGTTAATTTCTTTGTTTTTGCTTGTCGGAAACAATCTGTGACTTCGTGTGGCGTAAGGCGCAAAGCACACACGACAAAACATTCAAAACCACTGAGGTGGGTTTTACTTTACAGAAAATCGTTCTTGAACAGTTAAACTCCGATTATTGACAAAAAGGACTATACGACATAAGAATAACAATGGCGAAATTATCTCATTAGAAAAATCACAGACATCTCAAACAATTGTGTAATTTGTGACACAAAGAAAACAAAGAGACCACATTAGCACTAATTATAAAGGGTATTAGTTTGCCGGCCGCTGTGACCGAGAGGTTCTAAACGCTTAAGCCCGGAACCGCGCTGCTGCTACGGTCGCAGGTTTGAATCCTGCCTCGGTCATGGATGTGTGTGATGTCCTTGGGTTAGTTAAGTTTAAGTAGTATTAAGTCTAGGGGAGTGATGACCTCGGATGTTAAGTCCCATAGTGCTTAAAGCCATCTGAACAACTGATATTAGTTACCTGAGGGACAAATACTTTCTTCAGTTAATAATCCTGAAAAGCAAGCAATTCTTTCTTGCGCATGCCTTCGTTACCTCTAAAATTTTCTCCATCGAAACTAAGAGCGAGAAAGTATTAGAAATGAATTTTTGTTTTCATAATAAAGTATTCCAAACAGTTTTTCTCAGAGCCACAAATAACAGCTCTCTGAACAACTCAGTTGCTCGCTACCATGCCTCAAATAAAAATGCCCCAGCGCTCCACAACTGACTGACTATCAAGTCAGCTACAGATAAAACTAAACGCTGTCTTCTTATTCATTACTCATGAAGTGCGCAAATTCTTCTTTGTCCCAGTACAGTAAAGGTGAATTATTTACAATAGCAGAAAATATATGAGAAAATATGCAATACTTTTAAAATTTCAACACAGTAAATTTCTGCAAGATATATTTAGACTCTAAAAATATGTGCATATGTTTGATGAATATATATTTCACATATTTATAAATATTTGCAGAATTTAAATACATTTTTTAGAGTCAGCAGAGGTTAAGCTCGAAAACAAGGACGTATATGCCCTGTCGGTACAATCCTTGTCCTGGTGTGCGGAGTCAGTGCTTCACTGTGTGAATCACCTCCTCATCGTCCTCAAAATGTCTTCCACACACGGCATCCTTTAATGGCGAATGACAACATCAGCTCGCTGCAACATGTCACATATGACAGCCGTGGCTGGTCTCCCCGAACGCTGCAAATCGTGTTCAACCGAACCGCCTTCTGATGACCTCTCCCTCTGTGCCCAGCGACTAACTGTACTTCTTCTAATTACTTAAAAAGGCACATCGATTTAGCAGTTTCTATATTTCGTTTTCTGTCTGGAGTGACGACTTCGAAGTAAAGCAGTCAAGTACTTCCCGAAATGTTTGCTAACACTGTTTCTGTTAGTATGTTTATAAAGAAGAGTGTCTGTTTGTTTCTTTGTAATTCATACATATCTACAATTTTATTCCGATCTTGATGAAAGTTTGCACACTTTACCTTCGACACAGCAGGAAGATCACTGTCTACATATGTATACAAGCGTTGCCCAGAAAGTAATGCGCAGCATTTCTTTCTTATAATTCTTCGTAGAACATAACGAGGATTACACACACGAAGCAATGATGATTTATCTTAACACCCCATTTTTCTACGTAATGTCCATCCCGATCTATGGCCTCCCTCCAGCTCGAAACAAGGACGTATATGCCCTGTCGGTACAATCCTTGTCCTGGTGTGCGGAGTCAGTGCTTCACTGTGTGAATCACCTCCTCATCGTCCTCAAAATGTCTTCCACGCACGGCATCCTTTAATGGCGAATGACAACATCAGCTCGCTGCAACATGTCACATATGACAGCCGTGGCTGGTCTCCCCGAACGCTGCAAATCGTGTTCAACCGAACCGCCTTCTGATGACCTCTCCCTCTGTGCCCAGCGACTAACTGTACTTCTTTGCAGAAGCGTTAGTGAATATTCCCCGCAGTTTCTTTCTCTGCAGTGAGAAATTCGATGACGTCATGTTGCTTGTAATGTACGTCACCTACAGACGCCATTTTGAAACTGTCCTGCAGCTACGCTATCCGTTGGAAGTGAGAGGAACTTGGCGCGCTTACTCAGGAGACTTCAGATAATACATACGTAACGTTTCGCATTCGTAGCATTGCTTTCGGCTATGAAAAAAAAATCTGATGCATTACTTCATGGGCAGCCATCTTATGTATATATAGTTTAGTGTAGAAAGAGGACTAGAGCAGCCGGCCGAAGTGGCCGAGCGGTTCCAGGCGCTTCAGTCTGGAACCGCGCGACCACTACGGTCGCAGGTTCGAATCCTGCCTCGGGCATGGATGTGTGTGATGTCCTTAGGTTAGTTAGGTTTAATTAGTTCTGAGTTCTAGAGGACTGATCACCTAAGAAGTTAAGTCCCATAGTGCTCAGAGCCATTTTAACCATTTTTTGGACTAGAGTACAATTTACATTTGTTCATGACGGCAACAACAGAGATAACCTACACGGATGCAGTTTTAAAGTATAAGCCCGTGCATGGACATGAGAGAAGTGATGGAGAAGAGAGAGAATGAGGAACATAATAAAACATAACGCATTATTTGACATAAAAGTAGATTACTCAGAAGACATGGTCGGATGTTAATGTAACTTCGTACGGCCTCACGTACCGATGTGTCTGTAAATGATTAGAGTTGCAATTCCCTGTAACAGCCTAAACAGGCACTAGAGTGCATGAGGGATTTTTGTGTTTTCTACGAGGCCTTGTTCAGAAAATAAGGGGTGTGATCCACGTCATATGTTGCATCACCAGTGTAAAGGACTAGGAGATGCTCTGAGACAACGTTATCAGCAAGAAAGATTTTGAATGGCGCCTTGTTGTGGGCCTCATTGTGTGCATGAGAGGCATACTCACATACTCACCATCCAGATTTCGGTCGAACCTGTCTGACCACGAGGAGGGACGATCCGTATTGGCACCACCAGCAACATCGTAACCCCTTAATATTTGTGCCTGGCGTAAAAGAAGAAATACTTATAGTCACAATAGATTGCTCTTGATATTGCAGCGCTACCCTTTCACAGACTTAAATCTCACCTTCTCATTTTTTGTTTTAAAAATGTAGTTGTTCATAGCAATATTAATAATCGTGTTGAACATCGTAATATTTTAACTTCAATTTTCTAATTCATTAAGCCATAAAGTAACTGAAAACGAAAATTTTGTATCCCCAAATTCTGCCTTATAAACTTTCAATTCGAAAACTGTTGAAGAATATTACCTTTGCGGCTTACTTATGACAAAATTTTCCCTCATAGGGGAAGCCCAAGGGTATATATATACACATCAAGGAACCTTTTTTATCATCCCAGTTTCCAGAACTCCTGAAGATAGACGTTGACTTTGGATATTGTTTCGCAGACACAGCCACTTTCACTGTTCAGAGATGTCACTAGACCCGCCCAAAGATGTAAACTACCATGCATGAGCAGCACCTATTAGACGGAGGGTGTCCGACAGCCGATGAGATCCAGTCATTCCACCAGGAAGGAGGTAGATGGCTCGTGTTGTCTGTAGTTCAACCATGCGTAGACGGTCAATACTGCGGTTCGTTCGCGTCCGCATTGCTACTTTGTGCCAGGAAGGGCTCTGAACATGGGAAGTGTCCAGGCATCTCTGAGTGAACCAAAGCGATGTTGTTCGATCATGGAGAGGACACAGAGAGACAGGAACTGTCGATGACGTGCCTCGCTCAGTCCGCCCACTGCAGTGGATTGCCGCTACCTACGGATTATGGCTCGGAGGAACCCTGAGAGCAACACCACCCTGTTGAATAATGCTTTTCGTCCAGCCACAGGACGTCATGTTACGACTCAAACTGCGCGCAATAGGCTGCATGACGCGCAACTTCACTCCGGACGTCCATCTTTGCAACCACGACACCATGCAGCGCGGTACAGATGGGCCCAACAACATGCCGAATGGACCGCTCAGGATTGGCATCACATTCACCAATGAGTGTTGGATAAGCCTTTAACCAGACAATAGACGGAGACGTGTTTGGAGGCAACCCGGTCAGGCTGAACGCCTTAGACACACTGTCTAGCGAGTACAGCAAGGTGGAGGTTCCCTGCTGTTTTGGGATGGCATTCTGTTGGGCCAACGCACGCCGCTGGTGGTCATGCAAGGCGCCGTAACAGCTGTAAGATACGTGAATGCCATCCTTCGACCGATAGTGCAATCATATCGGCACATCGTCCACATCTTGTGAATGACTTCCTTCATGATAACGACATCGCTCGACTAGAGTGGCTAGCATGTTCTCCAGACATGAACCCCAACGAACATGTCTGGGATAGTTTGAAAAGAGGTATGGGATAGTTTGAAAAGAGGTATTTATGGACCACATGACCCACCAACCACTCTGAAGGATCTACGCCGAACAGCCTTTGAGAAGTGGGACAATCTGGACCAACAGTGCCTTGATGAACTCTCTGAACTGAGGTGATACAAAAATTTTTTCGATGTGTGTGTATATATCCCTCCCTTCCTCTACAGTTTTTAGCCTCTACAGCTCCCTGTTGCACCATGGAAGTTATTCCCCGATGTCATAACATATGTGTTATATCCTGTCCCATCTTCTTGTCAGTGTTTCCCATTTGTACCTATCCACACCGATTCTGTGCACTATCTCCTCATTCAACATTCATCTGTAACATTACATATCAAATGCGCTGATTCTCTCCGTTTTCCCACAGTCCGTATTTTACTCCCATGCAATGCTATATTCAAAACAATATATTCTCAGAAATTTCTTCCTCAAGTTAAGGGCTACGTTTGATACTGTTACACTTCCACTGGCCAGAAAGGCCGTTTTTTCCAGTGGTAGTCTGCTTTTGAAGTCCTCCTTGCTCCGTCCGTCACTGGCTATTTTCCTTTAACTTCATCTGCTTCGTGGCCATCAATCCTGATGTTATGTTTGTAGCTTTTCTCATTTCTGCTGCCTCTCATTACTTTCGTCTTTCTTCGATTTGCTCTCCATCCATATTCTATATTCATCGGACCGTTCATTGCATTCAGCAGATCATATAATTCTTCTTCTCCTTCACTGAGGTTACCAAAGTCATCAGCGAATCGTATCTCTGATATCCTTTAACCGTGCATTTTAATTCCCATCCTGAACCTTTGACTCATTTGAATCATTGCTATTTTGATGCATAGATTGAACAGTAGGGGCGAAAGCCTACATCCCTGCCTTACACCCTTTTTAATCCGAGGATTTCGTTCTTGGTCTTCCACTTTTATTATTCCATCTTGTCTGTTTTACGTGTTGTATATTACCCGTCTATCAATAGAGCGTATCCCAATTTTACTCAGAATTTCGAACATCTTCCAACATTTGAAATCGTCGAACGCTTTTCCAGGTCAACAAATCATGTGAACGAGTTCATTTTTCTTTAGTCTTGCTTCCATCATCAACGCAACGTCAGAACTGCCTGCCTGGTGCCGTTTCCCATCCTAATCCAAATTGATCGTCATCCAACACACTCTCAATTTTCTTTTGCATCTTTTGTACATTGTCTTGTCAGTCACTTGGATGCATGAGGTGTTAAGCTGACAGTGCGATATTCTTGCACTTGTCAACTCTTGCAGTGTTAGGAATTGTGTGGATGATACTTTTCCGAAAGTCAGATGGTGCGTCGCCAGACTCATACCCTCTGGTGTCATCACCCCCAGTGATTTTAGAAATACTGATGGAATATTATTTATCCCTTGTGCCTTATTTGATCTTAATTCTTCCAAAGCACTTTGAAATTCTGAGTATAATACCGGATCCCGTATCTCCTATAAATTGACTCCTGCTTCTTCCTCTATCACACATTCCTGTTCCCCTTATGGAGGCCTTCAGTGTACTACCACCATCTATCCGCTCTCTGCTCTGCATTTAACAATGGAAATCGCGTTGCACTATTAATGTTACCGCCGTTTTTAATTCCACCGGAGGTTATTTTGAATTTCCATTCTGCTGAGTCAGTCCTTCCCATAATCATTTTTATTTTTTTATTCCTTCAAATTTTTCATGCTCCATTTGGTCTTACCTTCCCTGCACTTCCTATTTATTTTATTCCTAACTGATTTGTACACTCCTGGAAATGGAAAAAAGAACACATTGACACCGGTGTGTCAGACCCACCATACTTGCTCCGGACACTGCGAGAGGGCTGTACAAGCAATGATCACACGCACGGCACAGCGGACACACCAGCAACCGCGGTGTTGGCCGTCGAATGGCGCTAGCTGCGCAGCATTTGTGCACCGCCGCCGTCAGTGTCAGCCAGTTTGCCGTGGCATACGGAGCTCCATCGCAGTCTTTAACACTGGTAGCATGCCGCGACAGCGTGGACGTGAACCGTATGTGCAGTTGACGGACTTTGAGCGAGGGCGTATAGTGGGCATGCGGGAGGCCGGGTGGACGTACCGCCGAATTGCTCAACACGTGGGGCGTGAGGTCTCCACAGTACATCGATGTTGTCGCCAGTGGTCGGCGGAAGGTGCACGTGCCCGTCGACCTGGGACCGGACCGCAGCGACGCACGGATGCACGCCAAGACCGTAGGATCCTACGCAGTGCCGTAGGGGACCGCACCGCCACTTCCCAGCAAATTAGGGACACTGTTGCTCCTGGGGTATCGGCGAGGACCATTCGTAACCGTCTCCATGAAGCTGGGCTACGGTCCCGCACACCGTTAGGCCGTCTTCCGCTCACGCCCCAACATCGTGCAGCCCGCCTCCAGTGGTGTCACGACAGGCGAGAATGGAGGGACGAATGGAGACGTGTCGTCTTCAGCGATGAGAGTCGCTTCTGCCTTGGTGCCAATGATGGTCGTATGCGTGTTTGGCGCCGTGCAGGTGAGCGCCACAATCAGGACTGCATACGACCGAGGCACACAGGGCCAACACCCGGCATCATGGTGTGGGGAGCGATCTCCTACACTGGCCGTACACCACTGGTGATCGTCGAGGGGACACTGAATAGTGCACGGTACATCCAAACCGTCATCGAACCCATCGTTCTACCATTCCTAGACCGGCAAGGGAACTTGCTGTTCCAACAGGACAATGCACGTCCGCATGTATCCCGTGCCACCCAACGTGCTCTAGAAGGTGTAAGTCAACTACCCTGGCCAGCAAGATCTCCGGATCTGTCCCCCATTGAGCATGTTTGGGACTGGATGAGGCGTCGTCTCACGCGGTCTGCACGTCCAGCACGAACGCTGGTCCAACTGAGGCGCCAGGTGGAAATGGCATGGCAAGCCGTTCCACAGGACTACATCCAGCATCTCTACGATCGTTTCCATGGGAGAATAGCAGCCTGCATTGCTGCGAAAGGTGGATATACACTGTACTAGTGCCGCCATTGTGCATGCTCTGTTGCCTGTGTCTATGTGCCTGTGGTTCTGTCAGTGTGATCATGTGATGTATCTGACCCCAGGAATGTGTCAATAAAGTTTCCCCTTCCTGGGACAATGAATTCACGGTGTTCTTATTTCAATTTCCAGGAGTGTATTTCTTTATTACTGAATTTCCGTGAACATTTTTGAACTTCCCTCTTTCACCAGTTGAAGTATTACTAGTGTTACACATGGTTTCTTCCCAGTTACCTTCTTTCAACCTACGTTTTTGTTTCCAACGCCTGTGATTGTCCTTTTTAGAGATGCCCGTTCCTCTCCAAATGCACTACGGAATGAGCTATTCCTTATTGCAGTATATACAGCCTTAGAGAAATTCAAGCGTATCTCTTTATTCTTTAGTACTTTGCGTATTGATTCTTCCTGACTAATCTCTTAAACTTCAGCCTACTCTTCATCACTACTAAATTGTGATTTGAGTCTATATCTGCTCCTGGGTAAGCTTTACAATCCAGTATCTGATTTCGGAATCTCTGTCTGACCATGACGTAATCTAACTGAAATCTTCCCGAATCTCCCGGCATTCTTTAAGTATACCCTCTCGTCGTGTGATTCTTGAACAGAGTATTCGCTATTAGAAACTGAAATTTCTTACAGAGCCCAATCAGTCTTTCTCCTGTTTCCTTCACACTACCAAGTCCATATTCTCCCACAACCCCTTGTTGTAATTGTGCCCCTACAAACACATTCCAGTTCTCCATGACTATCAAATTGTCATCTCCCATTACATACTGCACTACCCGTTCAGTATCCTCATATACTTTCTCTATATCTTCATCTGCAGCTTACGACATCGGCATGTATACTTGCACTATCGTTGTTCGTGTTGGTTTGCTGTCGTGTTTGATGAGAACGACGCTGTCACTGAACTGTTCACAGTAACACACTCTCTGCCCCACCTTCCTACTCATAACGAGTCCTACTGCCGTTATACCATTTTCTGCTTCTGTTGATATTAAACTATACTCATCTGACCTGAAATCCTTTTGTTCTTTCCATTTCAATTCACTGACCCCTACTATATCTAGATTGAGCTTTGAATTTCCATTTCCCGATTTTCTTGCTTCCCTACCACATTAAAACTGCTGACAATCCAGGCATTGACTCTTAGATCGTTATTCTATCCTTAGTTATTCAATCTTATCCTCATGGTCTCCTGCCCCTTGGCAGTCCACTCCCGGAGATCCGAATGGTGGGCTATTTCGGAATCTTTTACAGTGGAGAGATCATCATGATATTTTTTTAATTACAGTCAAGTGTCCTGTGGATTCACATTATGTGTCTTTAATGCAGTGGTTTCAGTTGCCTTCTTCATCCCCATGCCGTTGATCATTGTTGATATTTTAGCCTTTAGGGGCACTTCCCACCCGAAGGGCAAGAGAGCGCCACGAACCTGTCCGATCCTCCGTCGGCTTTGACAAGAGCGATGGTAGAATAAGGGTGAATGCTTGTGCCGAAAATCTTCGGCCGCTGTTATTATTTAAAATTTAATCGGTGGCGCGGTTCGATCGCGGGACCTAGAACGTTTTGATTGTTAAAGATGCTAACCCTAGACCACGGATGCATGAAAGGGTTTGTAGATATTAAAAATATACCTCGTCTGATTGTGTCATGGGCGTCTTGAAAGACACTTTCAGGCTTTCGCCTCAGATGAATGTTGCTAATAGGAATAAACTTCTACTGCTTTATCAGAAGCCACACGGGACACACCCTGCTCGTACGTAGGCATCTTCATCCTATACGAATACAAAGAATAATGCCTTTATTCTTGAATTAGACAGGCTTATTAAGGGATTTCTGATTTATATAGGATATTTGAGTTACTTTTCATAGATTTTCCTTATGTTTTTGCAGTCGGGACTGGTTTCGGATACTTAGAGGGGTCAAGAGTTGTTACTATTATTGCCTTCACACATTTATCTTTGGGTAGTCTCATCTTGAAGAAACACAGTTTCCTTACTTTTCTAGCCAGACATGTCTTTCTTAAGTTACGTTATCGTGAGATTTATTTCTTGCAGAAAAAAAAGTTGTACAGGGTGGTCCATTGATCGTGACTGGGCCGAATATCTCACGAAATAGGCGTCACACAAAAAAACCACAAAGAACGAAACTTGTCTAGCTTGAAGGGGGAAACCAGATGGCGCTGCCATAGGTCATACGGATATCAACAGCGTTTTTTTTTTCAAATAGGAACCCCCACTTTTATTACATATTCGTGTAGCACGTAAAGAAATATGAATGTTTTAGTTGGACCACTTTTTCGCTTTGTGATAGATGGCGCTGTAATAGTCACAAACATATGGCTCACAATTTTAGAGTAACGGTAACAGGTAGGTTTTTAAAATTAAAATACAGAACGTAGGTACGTTTGAACATTTTATTTCGGTTGTTCCAATGTGATACATGCACCTTTGTGAATTTATCATTTCTGAGAACGCATGCTGTTACAGCGAGATTACCTGTAAATACCACATTAATGCAATAAATGCTCAAAATGATGTCCGTCAACGTCAAATGCATTTGGCAATACGTGTAATGACATTCCTCTCAACAGCGAGTAGTTAGCCTTCTGTAATGTTCGCACATGCATTGACAATGCTCTGACGCATGTTGTCAGGCGTTGTCGGTGGATCACGATAGCAAATATCATTCAACTGTCCCCACAGAAATAAATCCGGGGACGTCAGATCCGGTGAACGTGCGGGCCATAGTATGGTGCTTCGACGACCAATCCACTTGTCATGAAATATGCTATTCAATACCGCTTCAACCGCACGCGAGCTATGTGCCGGACATCCATCATGTTGAAAGTACATCGCCATTCTGTCATGCAGTGAAACATCTTGTAGTAACATCGGAAGAACATTACGTAGGAAATCGGCATACATTGCACCATTTAGGTTGCCATCGATAGAATGGGGGCCAATTATCCTTCCTCCCATAATGCCGCACCATACATTAACACGCCTAGGTCGCTGATGTTCCAACTGTCGCAGCCATCGTGGATTTTCCGTTGCCCAATCGTGCAAAATATGCCGGTTTACGTTACTGCTGTTGGTGAATGACGCCGAGTCGCTAAATAGAACGCGTGCAAAAATCTGTCATCGTCCCGTAATTTTTCTTGTGCCCAGTGGCAGAATTGTACACGACATTCAAAGTCGTCGCCATGCAATTCCTGGTGCACAGAAATATGGTACGGGTGCAATCGATGTTGATGTAGCATTCTCAACACCGACGTTTTTGAGATTCCCGATTCTCGTGCAATTTGTCTGCTACTGACGTGCGGATTAGCCGCGACAGCAGCTAAAATACCTACTTGGGCATCAACATTTCTTGCAGGTCGTGGTTGACGTTTCACATGTGGCTGAACACTTCCTGTTTCCTTAAATAACGTAACTATCCGGCAAACGGTCCAGACACTTGGATTATGTCGTCCTGGATACCTAGCAGAATACATAGCACACGGCCGTTGGGCATTTTGATCACAATAACCATACATCAACACAATATCGACGTTTTTCGAAATTGGTAAGCGGTCCATTTTAACACGGGTAATGTATCACGAAGCAAATACCGTCCGCACTAACGGAATGTTACGTGATGCCACGTACTTACAAGTTTGAGACCATTACAGCGCCATCTATCAAAAAGCGAAAAAAGTGGTCCAACTAAAACATTCATGTTTCTTTACGTACTACACGAATATGTAATAAAAATTGGGGTTCCCACTTTTAAAAACGCAGTTGATATCCGTTTTACCTATTTCAGCGTCATCTAGCGAGCCAACCATAGCGCCATCTGGTTTCCCCCGTCAAGCTAGACCAGTTTCGTTCTTTGTAGTTTTTCCGTTTGATGCTTATTTCGTGAGATATTTTGCCCGGTCACTATCAATGGACCACCTTCATACATAGGTAGTACATGCTGTGCTCTATGTGGCTTACTGTTTAGCAGTTACAGCTTTTTTTTAAGTTTGTCATGTGCAACTATAATAATTAATTCTGAAAACATTTTTACAGTATTAATTTATTACTGGAAGTCCTTTTTGTACGTTTTTCTTTACGTGTATGTGTGTGTGTGTGTGTGGGCGCGCGCGCGCGCGCGCGCTCGTGTGTGTGTGTGTGTGTGTGTGTGTGTGAGAGAGAGAGAGAGAGAGAGAAAGAGAGAGAGAGAGAGTAAGAGTATGCAGCAGAGAAAAAACGCCGATGATGCTGTAACTTGAGAGAGAGAAATATCTCTGGGTAGAAGGGAAGAAAAACTTGTGTTTGCTCAAGGCGGAACCATCGAAACACGAATTTACACTCCTGGAAATTGAAATAAGAACACCGTGAATTCATTGTCCCAGGAAGGGGAAACTTTATTGACACATTCCTGGGGTCAGATACATCACATGATCACACTGACAGAACCACAGGCACATAGACACAGGCAACAGAGCATGCACAATGGCGGCACTAGTACAGTGTATATCCACCTTTCGCAGCAATGCAGGCTGCTATTCTCCCATGGAGACGATCGTAGAGATGCTGGATGTAGTCCTGTAGAACGGCTTGCCATGCCATTTCCACCTGGCGCCTCAGTTGTACCAGCGTTCGTGCTGGACGTGCAGACCGTGTGAGACGACGCTTCATCCAGTCCCAAACATGCTCAATGGGGGACAGATCCGGAGATCTTGCTGGCCAGGGTAGTTGACTTACACCTTCTAGAGCACGTTGGGTGGCACGGGATACATGCGGACGTGCATTGTCCTGTTGGAACAGCAAGTTCCCTTGCCGGTCTAGGGGCCGAAGTGGCCGTGCGGTTAAAGGCGCTGCAGTCTGGAACCGCAAGACCGCTACGGTCGCAGGTTCGAATCCTGCCTCGGGCATGGATGTTTGTGATGTCCTTAGGTTAGTTAGGTTTAACTAGTTCTAAGTTCTAGGGGACTAATAACCTCAGCAGTTGAGTCCCATAGTGCTCAGAGCCATTTGAACCATTTTGCCGGTCTAGGAATGGTAGAACGATGGGTTCGATGACGGTTTGGATGTACCGTGCACTATTCAGTGTCCCCTCGACGATCACCAGTGGTGTACGGCCAGTGTAGGAGATCGCTCCCCACACCATGATGCCGGGTTTGGCCCTGTGTGCCTCGGTCGTATGCAGTCCTGATTGTGGCGCTCACCTGCACGGCGCCAAACACGCATACGACCATCATTGGCACCAAGGCAGAAGCGACTCTCATCGCTGAAGACGACACGTCTCCATTCGTCCCTCCATTCACGCCTGTCGCGACACCACTGGAGGCGGGCTGCACGATGTTGGGGCGTGAGCGGAAGACGGCCTAACGGTGTGCGGGACCGTAGCCCAGCTTCATGGAGACGGTTACGAATGGTCCTCGCCGATACCCCAGGAGCAACAGTGTCCCTAATTTGCTGGGAAGTGGCGGTGCGGTCCCCTACGGCACTGCGTAGGATCCTACGGTCTTGGCGTGCATCCGTGCGTCGCTGCGGTCCGGTCCCAGGTCGACGGGCACGTGCACCTTCCGCCGACCACTGGCGACAACATCGATGTACTGTGGAGACCTCACGCCCCACGTGTTGAGCAATTCGGCGGTACGTCCACCCGGCCTCCCGCATGCCCACTATACGCCCTCGCTCAAAGTCCGTCAACTGCACATACGGTTCACGTCCACGCTGTCGCGGCATGCTACCAGTGTTAAAGACTGCGATGGAGCTCCGTATGCCACGGCAAACTGGCTGACACTGACGGCGGCGGTGCACAAATGCTGCGCAGCTAGCGCCATTCGACGGCCAACACCGCGGTTGCTGGTGTGTCCGCTGTGCCGTGCGTGTGATCATTGCTTGTACAGCCCTCTCGCAGTGTCCGGAGCAAGTATGGTGGGTCTGACACACCGGTGTCAATGTGTTCTTTTTTCCATTTCCAGGAGTGTATTTGTAACCAAACACTTACTCAGAAGTGAACTTTAACATGAAGATGAGGTTTAGACTTCTGTTAACGCTCATCTTTTTAAATTTAATAGACTTTTCGGTAAATTTGCTGTAGAGTTTGATTCCTGATAAAGTCTTACAGGTTCGTCTCCATTGCTTATCATCGTTTAGGCCTCCCTTTAGGTTCAGCACTTTCTACACGAGTTTTAGGGCTGCGCACTCCAGACTTTAGCATATAATTACAACCATGTGTGCTTTTTATATATGTATTAATATGGGAAACTGGATATTCTGGAAGGATTAGCAAAGAAATCTGTAATCACCATTAGTATTACAGCATCTTGGTACAATAGGAAACTCGGTACACTAGGAAAACGCGTCGATAAATAACGACGATAAATATAGAAAGTGCTATGACTACTGCAGTTCTTGGAGGAATCATGAGTTTATGTCACAGCATAACGATGAACGGTTTGCTCGCAAAAATGTACTTACTACCTTTAAATTTGTGGTTAGTGGAGAAATCACTCTTTCATATTCCATGAATTCTGCCACTCTCAATCGATAAGGAATAAATTGACGGTTTATGAGATCATAACGTACCGAACGGTATCAGGTTTATAGGTGCCTACTCCATTATTCATACGTGACTCACGCGTGTAATTTTTCCGCTATGAGAAATAAATACCAAGTTAAATATTTACGGTCACACAGTATAGATGTGTTTTCCCTTTTCTCGTTGCAGTAAAATATTTTCCTAGCAGAAAATACTGTTTGTTTTAGAATAAATTGTTTGTTCCCTGCTAGTGGCTTAGGAATAATTTCGTGGAACCACTGCGTCCGATGTAAACATTGGAAGAATTAAAATTTAACCTATAGTGAAATCAGCTGTGTTCCTTTCTCTGAAAGTACAGCCTACCATAAACATTATTAAACATATACCGAATACAATACTATTGACGATTGATATGTCGATTACATAACACAATCGTTCCGCTTTTTAATTGAACTTACTGTGTGGGGTCTACCAAAACAAGATTTAAATATCGAGGAAAATGTATCTGAATAAAATTGTTTATTTCTAAAAGAGGACACTTTCGGTAGATAAATTATACTCGAGAAAGACAAAACATATACAGCCTTTTTCAATAACTTTATGGTGAGTTTCTTACTGCTGTGCGAAAGAGTTCATTTTCTAGAATTTATAAGTCTAATATTAGCTGGTTTGAATAATATTTGTAGCTACTGTAATGTGTTTTACCGCCTGGAGTTTTGAAATTATAGCAATGAACGGGACAGGCAGTATATTTTAAGATACTTACCTGATTTAAATGAAAGTAAGAACTTACAGTCAAATAATGACAGAGTTTTGAGCGTTATGAATGTAATGTAAAGTATGTGTCTATTCTGAGCGTACTATTATAGAGAAAAATTCATTACTACCATACATAATCGTGTTATGAAGTACATTTAAATGATAAACAAATAACTTTTTGTTTCTCAATGCTTTTTAGGCCAAGATACTGAATATGGTTAAGGTTACCCTTATAATACTTAATCCCAAAACTGCCCTAAGTGCATGAAAAATAAGTATAAAACGTGCTACAAAAGATGATGGGTACTACTCACTTTCTAGCCATCTTCATCCACTTCTGTGGTAGGCCACGTCTTCTGCTACTTATGAAAGATCTGTAATATACTTTGTAGTTTCTCAATATCACATCATCTCTTATGTAAAGATATGGATTTAGTCCTCGGAAACAGAGCTTAACAATACGTGTTCTTTCTTTTCCAAACTGTACTCATAGTACAGAAACTGCTGGAGAGCAAATCATACTTCTTCCTGTTTTCTAGTGCCTCTTTCCATTGTTTCATCTGCGATGACGACCTTTTTATACAAAGTGATCCACGATCTTCAAAATGTCCCACATCGCTTGTGTTTACTGCATAAACTATAAAGCGATCAAGGCTGCTGGATTCGTAGATAAGTGACATGTACTGACCTGGAATAAGCACTGACTCGCAGATTCGCAACTTTCTCTTCACGATATCAGAGTCGCGGTCAGAGCGTTCGATAAGTAAAGCAGCAAATATTTTTTCCCGCTGATTCCGGTTGAAAAAAATGCGGAATTTGTTGTGGGCGTCTTGGAATATTCCAGCTTCAGCCGCTATAGTTTCAAAAAGTTCCGATAGGTGGCAGCGCTATACACTGTTTTCAAAATGGTGTCACTAACGGAGGTGCATTCTAAACAGACAGCTATCACTGAGTTTCTTTTGCCGGAAAACCAGAGAATCACAGATATTCATAGGCGCTTGCAGAATGTCTGCGGAAACATGGGAGTGAACAAAAGCACAATGGGTCGTTGGGCGTTGCGTCAGTCATCATCGCAACAAGGTTGCGGAAACATGTCCGATCTTCCGCGTGCCGACCAGCCACACACAGCTGTGACTGCTGCAATGTTGGAACGTGCGGGAACTCTCATTCGTGGTGATCTACGGATCACAATAAAACACCGTCAACCATTCTCACAGGCAACGAAACACGGGTTCATCACATCGACCCGGAAACAAACCGACAATCAATCTTCCCTCCGAATTAAAGTTCGAAGCCTCACCCTAAGCCAGTAACGTTATGCTGACAGTCTTATGGAACCCTCAGAAAACTGAAGAAACTACTTCAGCGTCTTCACTTCAAACTTCCGGGCTGATAGGTCGAAGTTCGCCGCTTTACCTCCGAGGATGTCTCCCGCAGTCGGAGACGAAACGTCAGGGGACAGTTTTATACTTCGACCACGGCCTATCAGCCCGGAAGTTTTAAGTGAAGACAATACCGGCCGTGAACGTTTACATTGTACTTCAGCGTGTTCGTCGGCATAAAATGCAAACGAACGTCTCCTTCTTCATGACACAGCAAGGCCTCATGCAAGTCTGCTCATCCGAGAGAAGTTCACAAAACTGCATTGGACTGTTATTCCTCATCGACCCTACAGCTCGGATCTTGCACCTTCCGAGTTCCATCTGTTTGCCCCAATGAAGGGTGCACTCCGTGGGAAGCATTTCGTGGATAATGGGGAGGCGATTGATGCGGCAAGACGTTGGCTCCGGCCTCGTTCAGTAGAGTGATACAGTGCGGGCACAGAGCCTCTCCCAGTAAGTTGGCGTAAGGTCATCTGATTGAGACTATGTTGAAAAATAAGGTTTTGTAGTCACAAGAATGGAAAATAACGTCTACAGTTGTACTAGGTGGTCCGTAAAGTGCAGTGACACTGTCGCACTGGACGGAAGTTATGTTGAGAAATAGGGTTTTGTAGCCAAAACAATAGGGAATAATAATTTGGTGTATTGGGATCCTGAATAAAACCAACCTACTTTCAGAAATAAAATGGGTTGCGTTATTTATTGAACGCCCATCGTAGATATCAATGGGAAAATGTGGTATATTTGGTCAGATATGCCACTGTCTTTTTAGAACAATAACATTCTTACAACAACATGATTGAAATTTAAGCCTCCGCATGCATCGCTGATCAGGTGGATTTGTCTTATGTTTTTGGACACAAAGCTCTCAACGCAATGGCATAGAAAGCTGCACGCTTAGTTAGGACCTTTCTTACCTTTGCTAACATGACAACAACGAAACATACGAGGGTCACTCCAAAAGAAATGCACACTATTTTGTAAAAACAGAGTTTTCATTCTGCATGTGTGAAAGTTCTGGGCAACGGCCTTGCCGCAATGGATACACCGGTTCCCGTGAGAACACCGAAGTTAAGCGCTGTTGGCCGTGGCCGGCACTTGGATGGGTGACCATTCAGCCGCCATGCGCTGTTGCCATTTTTCGGGGTGGACTCATCCCCGTGGTGCCAATTGAGGAGCCACTCGACCGAATAGTAGCAGCTTCGGTCAAGAATACCATCATAACGACCAGGAACGCGGTGTGCTGACCCCACGCCCCTCCTATCCGCATCCTCCCCTGAGGATGACACGGAGGTCAGATGGTCCCGGTAGGCCACTCGTGGCCTGAAGACGGAGTGAGTGCTATGTCTGAAAGTTTTACAGTGTGTAGATACATCCTTCCCGCTTGTTTTCAAACTTAGTTCAACCTGTTACCCTGAGTGGCGCCTTCACAGCACGTCTTCAAGATGACTGCTACACTTGACGTTCGTCAGAAGCAACGTGTCGTCATAGAATTACTGTGCTGTGAAAACGAGACAGTGAGAAACATCCACAAGAGGTTGAAAAAGGTGTATGGAGATGCTGCTGTCGATCGCAGTACAGTTAGTCGGTGGGCAAGCAGGTTACGTGATGAAAGCGGGCACGGCAATATCGAGGATTGTCCTCGCAGCGGCAGGCCTCGTACTGCACACACTCCACACAATTTGCAGAGAGTTAACGAATTTGTGAGTGCTGACAGACGCATCTCAGTGAACGAATTGTCACGCTGCTTTGGGATAGGGGAAGGAAGTGTTTGCAGAATACTGAAACTGTTGGCGTTAAAAAAGGTTTGTGCCAGGTGGGTTCCCAGGTCGTTGACAGTGGCTCACAAAGGAACAAGAAAAACAGTATGCAGCGGAATTTTGGAACAGTTCGAGAATGGTGGAGATGAATTTCTTGGAAGAATTGTGACAGGTGATGAAACATGGCTCCATCATTTCCCACCAGAGACGAAGAGGCAGTCAATGGAGTGGCATCATGCAAATTTACCCAAGAAAAAAAAATTCAAAACCACACCTTCTGCTGGAAAAGTTGTGGCTACGGTATTTTTCGATTACGAAAGACTCTTGCTTGTGGACATCATACCAAGTCGAACCACCATAAATTCTGATGCATATGTGTTGATACTGAAGAAACTTCAAGCTCGACTGAGTCGTGTTCGCCCGCATCGGCAAAAGCAGGATGTTCTGCTGTTGCACGACAATGTACGGTCACATGTCAGTCAAACAACCATGGAAGCGATCACAAAACACGGATGGACAACACTGAAACTCCCGCCTTACAGTCCTGACCTGGCTCCATGTGACTATCATCTCTTTGGGAAACTGAAAGACTCTCTTCGTGGAACAATGTTTGAAGATGATGACTCCCTTGTGCACAGTGCCAAACAGTGGCTCCAACAGGTTGGTCCAGAATTTTACCGTGCGGGTATACAGGCGCTGGTTCCAAGATGGCGTAAGGCAGTTGAGAGGGATGGAAATTATGTGGAGAAATGAAAATATTGTTCCTAAAGGATGCATATACACACTGTAACACTTTCAAACATTTAGAATAAAAGATGGAATTAAAAAAAATAGTGTGCATTTCTTTTGGAGTGACCCTCGTACTTTGATATCTTTTCATGTTCTGTACTTCAAAATTAAAAACCCACAGTATATTTAAAAAATAATAAATAGTACTTTTCTTTCGTTTTCAGAAATCGTTCAAATGGCTCTGAGCACTATGGGACTTAACTGCTGAGGTCATCAGTTCCCCAGAACTTAGAACTACTTAAACCTAACTAACCTAAGGACATCACACACATCCACGCCCGAGGCAGGATTCGAACCTGCGACGTAGCGGTCGCGCGGTTCCAGACTGAAGCGCCTAGAACCGCTCGGCCACTGCGGCTGGCTCTTTCGTTTTATTTTTCTTCATAATTATAAACCTTAGACTCTGAGCAGTTAATATTAATATTATCTATGGAATTATTAATAAGTTCACAATGTCCGATTGGTTCAACATGATTTCAGGTCTGTATGAAGTTTATTTCTAAAATTTAAAAGCTGCTGTTGCCGCCAGTTAGAAAGAACTGGAGGTTTAAATCCGCTTTCCACAAGCGGTTAGACAATTTTGCCGTCTGGTTTTATTTCCAGTCATTTCATCTATGATTCAAAAAACCGAAACTGACACAATTTGAAGAGTTTTAGCAATAAGCTCTTCACTAATGAATTTTCACACCAGATGCCAGATTTATTATACAGCCGTTAAAACAGTACTTTTGCTATTTTATATTTGGTATTTAGTACCGAAAAAACATTCATGTTAGTTACAATGCTCTACGACTGCGAATAAAATTAATGTTGGTATATATAAATGGTATACCATTTTCGATGATTCCATCAACTCCCAGTGTTTATTTCTGTCCCACGTTCAATTTATTTTTATTTGTAGAAAAAATAATCAGTGTCAGTCCTTTCCATTCGGTTGCCAGCAGTGACTGCGAATATTAGACCAATTGCGGTGGACGGGTTAACTGCATGAGGAGAACTGTTAACGACTCTTAATTTATGGTTTCAGCTGCCAAAGCCATATATTCGAGCGTGTGGTTTGTTTCAGGCTGATTTCCAGTTTCAGTTCGTCATTAGCGTTTGATTAGTGAATACGCCGCAGCTTCCATTTCACTCGGATGTGTAGCTGGCGCTTTGCGTTAGTCATGTCGGCCTTCCCCAGACAATTTGTGTGTCGGTAATCGTGAGTAGCACAGATATTGCAACTTTCCTTACGATGTTTACTTGCAGTAACAAACAATAAGCGGGATATATCTACCTTGTTTTGCTTCAGCTCAGATCACTTTTTTTCCGTGACCCAAATTGCAAATGACAGTGCTACGCCTCTTCATTTTTGTTGATGTGTATTACAAATTAAGAACGTGTGACCGTGGTTATAGAAAATGACTATTATAAACCGTGGCCAGAAACGGTCTGAAAATCTTGCAAGGCCGTTGCAAGTAGGTTGTATTGAGAAATATCGTAAGAAAAAGTGTAGATATTAATTAGTACTTAGGTCACCCAACCAGACCGTTGCGAGAGTAAATTTAGGCGGCCCGTCACAGACGTCGTCACCAAATGTGTCTTCATTTGGTTCCCTAAAACCGAACAACAGAGCGATGCAAAATCAAAAATGGGACGGTAGTAAGGATCGAACTCGTGTGCTGTCATCTACGCCATGAGAACAGCTGACACTAATCGTTTCCGGCGGGCCACTTGAATTCACGCACACGACTTTACAGTTGGCTAACTTCAATGCTACGCAACTCGGAAATGGCCCAACGTATAGATTTTTTTTCTTAACAATTAGTTCTCAATAAAACCTTCGCCGGCCGAAGTGGCCGTGCGGTTAAAGGCGCTGCAGTCTGGAACCGCAAGACCGCTACGGGCGCAGGTTCGAATCCTGCCTCGGGCATGGATGTTTGTGATGTCCTTAGGTTAGTTAGGTTTAACTAGTTCTAAGTTCTAGGGGACTAATGACCTCAGCAGTTGAGTCCCATAGTGCTCAGAGCCATTTGAACCAATAAAACCTTCCTTGCAAAGACTACCAAGCTTTCCAGACTGTTTCTGCCCACCCTGTGTGTTACTCTTAGCAGTTTTGTGAAACAATATTAGGTGAAATGCTTCTAAGACGAACCAATGTTTTCCGTGCACTCCTTTTTGTTAAATGCATGTGATAATGGTGGTATGTGCGTGTTGAGACCTTAAAACTTACCTGAAGCCTCTTTATCTGATATATAAGAAACTATCAGCCTCGACTGCGGTAATGAAACCAACCGTTACTTGGGTTTCAGCACAAGTAATTGAGCCTTCTTCAGAAGATATAACTGATTCTATAATATGTCTACGAGGGCATGGTCTAGAAATAAAACTAAAACAGCCTGAATAGGCGTAGACACATTTTAAAAATGCGGTGCATAGTTGCCAAGTCCCCACGGACGCCGTGCGGTGGGCCTCGGGAGCTCACGTGAAACTAAGAAGGAGTAGATGACGGGCTGCATATCAAAATGGCGGGGAACATTGCGCATGTCTAATTGAGACCATGACTGTCAAAGTTAAAAGACCAACGCAGTTATATCTTAAAACAAATAACTTATGGAAAGGTTGAAACTCTGAAACATAAAGCCTCTGCACCAGTTTTGGCTAAAATGTAACAAACTAGGCATGAATTTTTACGAGTGCGAACACACCACCCCGACTTACGCTAATAGAATATATCGGCTCTTTCACAACGAATGCAGCATAACGCAACCATCGTTATTAATGTAATATGGTATAACACAGCGAAAATGCAATAATTTCGGATAAGCTGTACACAAATGGTCAAGTAGGTGTTTTTATCAGTTGATGTAGATATAATTCTTTTTGCTGACACGCAATGAATGAAGAATATTATCTGGATTAATTACGAAAAATAACCCGGGAGTGAATGAACAACGCAAGATATGATAAAACGTGCTTGACCCGAAAAGACACACAGGAAAATTTTATTGCCCCTTGACATGGGAAACGGGAAGAATTTCACAGGGAAGAATTTAAAAGCAATAAAAGATAGCTACTAATATGCCCATGTGCGTACCATAAATGGACAAGGATAATTAACAATAGCCTTCAATATAAGAGGCGTCAATTCTCTTTTGTAGCACGTAGTGAACTTGACCTCTGTCGGTCGACAGAGTATAAGGGCGATGAAAAGGCCGCAATTACCATATTTTTACACGTGAACATAATTTGATCTATGCTGTTCTATTGCTAATGCATGGCGAAGAAGTGGCGTTGTTCGTTCACTCGCACCTTATTTTTAGTAACAAGATAAAAATTTATCTTGGTAATATTCTTCATTCATTGTGTGTCAGCAAAAAGAAGTATATCAACATCAACTAATAAAAACACCTACTCGACCATCTGTGTACAGCTTATCCGAAATTATTACATTTTGGCGTGTACATACTACAGTTTCGCCGTTTTATGCCATATTTCATTAACAACGATGGTTGCGTTATGCAGCATTCGTTGTGAAAGGGCCGATATATTCTAATGGTGTAAGTTGGGGTGGTGTGTTCGCACTCGTATAAATGCATGCATAGTTTGTTACGATTTAGTCAAAACCTGGTACAGAGGCTTTAAGTTTCAGAGTTGCAACCATTCTCTAAGTTATTTGTTTTAAGATATAACTACGTTGGTCTTTTACCTTTGACAGTCATGGTCTCATTTAGACATGCGCAATGTTCCCCGCCATGTTGATATGCAGCGCGTCATCTACTTCTGCTTAGTTTCACTTGAGCTCCCGAGGCCCACCGCACGGCACCCATGGAGACGAGGCGCTCGCCAGAGCTGAAGTCTTGGTGGTGACTTAAAACCTATGTACTGCATATTTAAAATGTGACTACGCCTGCTCAAGCTGTTTTAGTTTTATTTCTAGACCATCTCGTAGACATAGAATCAGGTATATCTTCTGAAGAAGGCTCAATTCCTTGGGCTGAAACCTAGGTAAGAGTTGCCGGCCGCGATGGCCGAAAGGTTCAGAGGCGCTTCAGTCCGGAACCGCGCGACTACTACGGTCGCAGGTTCGAATCCTGCCTCGGGCATGGATGTGTGTGATGTCCTTAGGATAGTTAGGTTTAAGTAGTTCTAAGTTTTAGGGGACTGATGACCTCAGATGTTAAGTCCCATAGTGCTCAGAGCTATTTGAACCATTTTTAGGTAAGGGTTGGTTTCATTACCGCAATCGAGGCTGATAGTCATATATTAGATTATCACGATTGCTGTCTGGGCTGCCTTCTTCTTCTCTCTAGCTGAACTAATCGCTCCCTATTACACAAGTTATTGCTAGTCGTCTCCTTTCCGTGCCGTGTACTTTTCAAATGCTGGCGAACAACATTTATTTCTCTCTTGGCCTGTGGGAAAATCGTGACAGCTTGTCGCGCTAAAAAATTTCGTTAACTTATCTAATAACTCGTTTCTACAACGAAGGTATTTTATTGCATTTCTACACCCTCGTCTCAATAAGTGGTGGTGTAAAGGTTTCGATTTATGCTGGTGACTGTACCTACAACCTTTACCTCCACCAGTCTGAGGGCAGATACGTGATCTCCGCGTTAGCTGTATTGTTCTCTAGAACCTAGCCGGGTGTCCTCATTTACGAACAACGATACTTCGCCAGCATATCTTGCCGTAATCTCCAGATCTGACCAGTAGGACGATCGTCTTCTCTACGCGGGCGAAGCATCCTACGAACTCGGCAGAATCCTGGATCGGTGTAAAATTACATGCATTTTCTGTCTCCCTCCGATAGAGCGGTGCAATGTTAATGATGAAAGGTGACTTGGCGTTCCTTAATCCGGGTGTCTACCGTATTCCACGAAAATACAGGAGGGTATACATGAGGCAGACTGTGCTGCCGAAGAAAGGTGCGAGGAGCAAAGAAGACAGAACTCAGCTAACTTACAGAATTGTCGATTACAGAACACAGCTTGTCTACAGGGGACTCAACGAAATATGAACAAAGGAAAGTGCTGAGATAGACCTTGTATTTTGATAATATAACGGATGCCGGAGTGCGGCCGGCCGACAACCTTGTCAGCAGAGACGGTGGATTCACTCTCAGTAAAGCGCGCCACCCAGCGCTCAGCCAACTGAAGTCAACGTCGTCCGGGAGCCTTTTGCGTCCACCGGAGGCGGTAGAAGCACAGAGAGGTCTTAGATCGCTCCCAGAATTCGGCGATGGCGGCCACCCATCACTCCACCTAAAGCGGCGTGCGACCGGCTAGCAGTTGAAAGAGTGAAGAGCCAGAGAAATATAATTGTGGTGCATTGTAACAAAGACGCTCATTGCAGAGGTATCAGCCGCACATGACGGCAAGTACAGTGTCAGGGTATCGTGCTCTGTAAACGACTGCACTTGCCTATACACCCGAGAGCAATACAAAACGAGTGCCAATACGTTTAGATTGCTAGCTCCTCTTCTCGACTACGAGTTGTAGTACGAGTTGCTACGTAATTTATTTAAGTCGCCGTATGTAGATGTATGATGTGTCCGCCAGACTAGTAGGTACACAGGTATACAAAGAGAGGGTGCCATAAGGCAAGGCCAGAATCCAGTGTGGCGCAACACAGTTGTGGTCAGGTGCCAGAGAAGGTGCAGATAACAAGGACTACGTTGTGCTTCCGCCTGACGTCACGCAAACAGTTCTGAAGTGAATATTCATCCGCTAATCGCGGTTATAAGCAGACGCACGGCCCCACTCATTTATTATGTCGGTGTGCGTGTTTTAACAGGGCCTCAAGACAGCGTCAGCACCAGAACACCAACACTGTCTACAGTCGCTGCCAGGAGAGCCCAACAAGCTATCCCGTTAGTTTAATCAGTTATTGTTACTGGACTCTTGACCTGACGAGCTTACGTGATTAGACCAGTGTACCTGAGCTTTCAACATCGCCATGCGTGTTCTTCATACTTTAGTTGAGTATTATGATATTTTCTGTTAATGAATTATTATTCAGTGTTGCTCATTAGTGTTGGCAGTTTCTGCCCAAGACTAAAAGACTGCTTAAACAACGCTTGGCCGTCCTCTCTCAGTGTACTGCTGTGCAGTATTGGATTCATACCAGCTTGAATTGACAGAGAATATCGAAAAAGTTCAGAGACGTGCAGCTCCTTATCTGATATGGCGGAGGAGAGGACAGAGGGTGACGGATATGGAATGCGAGTTGCCGTGGCAATCATTAAAACAAAGACGCTTTTCGTTTAGGCGACGTCTTTTCACAAAATTTCAGTTTCTGACGTTCTCTTCTGAATGTGAAAATATTTTGTTGACACCTACCTATATGAAGATAAATCAACATTGAAATAAAAGAAGAGACGTCAGAGCTCGCAAGGAGAGGTTTAAGATTTTTCCCGTGCACCGTTGGAGAGTGGAACTGTAGAGAAATAGTGAAAATGGCTCGACGAATCCGAAACCTCCACCCAACCAAGATACAGTCACGTACCGACCCACCGAACGACTTACTAGCCACCAGTCGGTACATGAAAACTCAAAGACCACACTGTTATATACGTGATTATCCACAATGAAAAATGTATTAAGCTGTCAAAACTACACACTGTGTTGGACAGGGCAGGTAACCAGAACACTAATGGCCACAAGGCAGAAAACTCTGCTGGTGCACTTGAATTGTTGTTGTTGTTGTTGTTGTGGTCTTCAGTCCTGAGACTGGTTTGATGCAGCTCTCCATACTACCCTATCCTGTGCAAGCTTCTTCATCTCCCAGTACTTACTGCAACCTACATCATTCTGAATCTGCTTAGTGTATTCATCTCTTGATCTCCCTCTACGATTTTTACCCTCGACGCTGCCTTCCAATGCTAAATTTGTGACCCCTTGATGCCTCAGAACATGTCCTACTAACCGGTCCCTTCTTTTTGTCAAGTTGTGCCACAAACTCCTCTTCTCCCCAATTCTATTCAATACTTCATCGCCGGCCGCGGTGGTCTAGCGGTTCTAGGCGCTCAGTCCGGAGCCGCGCGACTGCTACGGTCGCAGGTTCGAATCCTGCCTCGGGCATCGATGTGTGTGATGTCCTTAGGTTAGTTAGGTTTAAGTAGTTCTAAGTTCTAGGGGACTGATGACCATAGATGTTAAGTCCCATAGTGCTCAGAGCCATTTGAACTATTTGAACCAATACTTCATCATTAATTATGTGATCTACCCATCTAATCTTCAGCATTCTTCTGTAGCACCACATTTCGAAAGCTTCTATTCTCTTCTTGTTCAAACTATTTATCGTCCATGTTTCACTTCCATACTTCGCTACACTCCATACAAATACTTTCAGAAACGACTTCTTGACACTTAAATCTATACTCGATGTTAACAAATTTCTCTTCTTCAGAAACGCTTTCCTTGCCATTGCCAGTCTACATTTTATACCCTCTCTACTTCGGCCATCATCAGTTATTTTGCTCCCCAAATAGCAAAACTCCTTTACTACTTTAAGTGTCTCGTTAATTTCACCGCTCGGCGGGTCGATTTCACCACTACGACCATATAGTGTTGCTCACATGAAAAGCTCCCCAACAGCGAACCATCGAAACGAATGACACAACATGAACGGACGTGGCTTGGGTACTTAAGACACCACTCGACTTTGACGTCTTGGGTCGGTGAGCCACGAAGCTCGTAGCGATCGGACAGCTCCACGCATGCTCCGACACTGCGCAGGGACCACCATCGGACCCAGCCGACTGCGCCAATAGAGATATCCTCCCTGGTCCGCACCAACCGACCGACTGCCCGCACACACCCTAGCCGGAAACTACATGCACAAGACCAAAGACAGTATACAGTGCAAATATCGTTACACATTGCTGCTGCCACTCGTAGAAGGAGGAAGAACCACGACACAACCGCAACAACGGCGAGAAACCAAACGCAGACAGACAGCCAAGTTCAAGGAAACGCATAGTTCGGAGTGAGCACGGCTCAGTGTGTCTGTCTGACTGCTGAAAGCTCTTTTTCTAAGGACTGGCTTCACGTATAAAGTTCAGATTCTTGTCACATACTAAGATCGAAAGCCCTTCGCGGTGTAAAAGCCTTCTAATTCATACCAATCGAAAGATACGGCCATTTACATCACGTGTTTTGATACTCGAAAACTCATCAATACCTATAGGCTAGTTTCCATTCACATAGAACTATGAAATTTATCACACTACAGATAAATGAAAAAAGTCCGGAGAATTCCTAATCTGTAATTATAACATCCCTTTTTTTTTTTTTTTTTTTTTTTTTTAATACGACTGGCCGGATGTCTTTCTATTAAGACATCTTTCTCTCAGGAATGGATAGATGTATCGACTTAGAATTTATGTCTCATACTAAGATCTACAGTCCCTTGGCTGTGTAATAAATGCAATTTTTTGAGTCATTGTAATAAAAAAAATACGGCCATTTATGTCACATATTTTGATACTCGCGAACGCACTCACCGTAACTTATTGGGTACTTTCACCTAGAATCATGAAATTTCGCAAGAGACAAGGTTTCAATGCACAAAGAAACTAAAAAAAACCATAAAATTCTGAACTTGTAATTATATAGTACGTAAAAATTTTTTTCGTATTCGTTATCTGCCTGCCTGTCTGTCCGTTCTTCTGTTAAGCCACGTATCAAGTTGACATTTATGCCACGAACTGTGGTCTGTGATCCTTTAGCGTTGTAAAACAGTTAAGATGTAATCAGAAGGCCATTTTTGTCATATATTTTGATACTTCCACACTCACTCACTACAACCTATAGAATACTTCGCGTTTACCTAGAATCATGAAATTTGGCAAGAAGCGAGGTTTTACAAAATGAAAAAAAAATTCAGAAAATTGTTAATTTGTAATTATAGCACACGAGAAATTATTTCTTTTGTCATTTGTTACCTGCCTTCAAACTTGAAATTTATGCATTCTTGAATGTCTTGGAAACCATGGGACCGATATCTTGAGAATATAAATGTCGATAACGGGCAAAAATCGTCGAGAATACGATTTCCGGAATGGATGAACTATATAAACATACAGTTAAGTCTGTATAGAACTCTCAGTGCGCGAGTTCAACTCGCACCTGCCCACTTTCTGGCATTTTTTATGCGACTGTCTGTTCTTCTGTTGAGACCATTTTTCTCAGGAATGGGTAAAAGTATATTTTATGTACATCGATATCGGTAACAGGCAAAAATGGTTGGGATTCTCGAATACCAGGATAAATGAACTATTTATGTACATAATTTAGTTTGTGCGGAACCCTTGCTGCGCGATTCCTCCTCGCACTTGCCCAAATTTTCTTTAGAGGACAAACGACTGAGGAAAAGACCTACGGTTATTTCACATTGGAGACTGCAAGAGCTCGGGCGATCAGTGTGCATATGAAGGTATTAATAAGTGATGTTTTGCTTCTAAACCTTCACTGTGCCTTGCCACTGGTTTATTACATGCGAAGTATACAATCCAGCACTGACTACAAATCAAGTGTTTGTCAAATTCATGTGAATCACGTACCTAACAAGATACAGCCATACTACCATGGATTTGCTATATCTTATTGACACTTCGTCTTTGCTTTCTTGCGGGAGCAACCGACAGATGTACGAACTTCATTGTAAGCACTATAACAATTCCGGTTTACACTCATTTAGAATTTCTGTATGATTTCTCCCTAAGAATTTTAATGCTAGAGCCTTATAAATTCAGACACACACACACACACACACACACACACACACACACACACACACACACACACACACACACAAAGGCTTTATTCGAATATGAGGCCCACTTCATATGCACTTTCGTCCTGTTCGTTTTATGGTTTATGGCAGACAGTCATCTTCTAGGGCCTGTAATCTTGCCAATTCGCTTATATAAACGTATCAGTTTCTGTATGTTGCAGTTACGGAACTGCTTGATAAAATGATACTAACTGTGTACAAAAATCTCTTGTCACATTGCACTTGGACTTCGTTACAACTAATTGCCAAATGGGATTCGGAGAATATTTATACGAAGAAACAGTTGTTGATGCATTATATATTTTTGATATTACAGCATGAAATGCGCCTTCATTTTCATTTTCCAGGTCTATAGTACTTACCTTTTTGACAATATCAACAGGTCTTTGTTCTTTAGACCTTTACCAATGACAAATTTATGGTAAAAACTACAAGGTCTGAAAATGGCTGTCAATTGTTTTCAGTACTTATGTTCTTAAATATTTTGTACCGCTTCTACTATAGCAGGATTAGTTTTATTTTTTTCTTGCTATTGAGAACCTCCAATTTTGTAAGTCTGACGTGACTCCAAATTTCCTGGAAATCTGCAATAGAAATTATCGTAATGTCTCTGTCATTTAGTGCTTGTCTACTTTGTAAAGTAAAACTCAGTAGTGAGTGACTGTTTCATGTAATTTGGAAAAGACGTTCGACTGTCGTGGCTCAAGATCACATGTTTAGTTATTCGAAGATCATTGCAGTACCACAGACACCTCTTTTTTTAAAAAAATAATTTGCTGTTTGGTGTACGTGCCACACATTAAGGTGATATATGCACACGTACTTCTAATCATTCATCATCGTTGAATGGACACTCCAACAGATATACTGTACTGAGGCTGTTTTCACTCATGACTCCAGAAATAGCTTTGAAAGTGATGACAGACTTCTTATCATTGAGTGAGAAGCTGGGAAACGTTATCTTCTATCAAAGGGTTGCAAAAAAGGATCCAGTCGACAGAGCACTGTATATGTTCACGATGTTGAATCTTCAGGCGGAATTTTGAGTTATTAGTCTATGTAAGTGATGGCATTGACGCTTATATATAACCTAAGATTGATGAGCTAAGGAAGTGGTTAGATTTCGCTGATCAACAGAATACAGAAATAGGAAACAATGCAATGAATGAATGATGAGGTCAGCTCGACGGACAGCAATGGCAATTCCGTCACAGATGGTATGGATACAGTTGAACCAAAGAGACTAAAGGAATGGAAACTCACGATGGGCCGCATTCCGGTGGTTCACTTGGTGCCGCCATGTGGAGGGACACTGCCTTCATTAAACAATGGCCGGGAAAACCACTGGCAGACTGGCCGTGAGAAGACAGCTTACATCCTCATCGCAAGGTGCGTCTGGAACCTGATTGAATATCGAATTCGAGTTGCTGTGCTGCTAAAAACTTTGCGACGATATTCAGAATTTCTGGTATTATTCTTCCCCAATCTAGTTTGATAGCTCACACTGACTCAGCGCGTTCATGGTTTTTGAATTTCTTTGTTTTGTAGTTAACAAAGGTTGGAACATTGATACATAGGACTCAAAAGTGCCGATAAGGATTCAATCCAAATTTCAGGGTACAGGACTCGAACCCAAGACGCATTAAGTGTGTAACACCAATAATCGATAGATTTATGTTTATTCCGTATAAGTTCCCTGCTGACATTGCATACTAGTGTATCTGCATAATCAAGATCTTTGGTTGTGTAAATATGTAATAATTTTGTTAATTATTTTGGCGTTTTAAGAAATTTTATTGTAACTGTTCCTCTGGTTTTCTGTGTAATAGTCTGTGAATGTAATAATTTATAAAAACTCTCATTTTATATAACTACGGAAGCTAAATGTAAAGCCTGTAGTAAAGCCCCGCCGCTACAGAAGTAGTTTGGCGGGACTGTAAAAGGTGGACTTGGCGAGTAAGGCGTTTGCTTTCTTTGTGGCGACTGGCACAAGTGAGTGGTCAGCGGGAGCCTTGGTCAGCTATTGTGATTTAATCTGGATGTATAAATTGAGGCAAGAACAGATTGCGAGCATGTAAATTAGCCTCCGATTGAATTTAAAACGGCCTATAGACCATAATGTCTTTATTAGCGCTTTGTGGTTCAATTTACGACGCCAAGAAGAGTTTATAGCAGGGCGTAGCTAACATCAAGAACAATGGTTGGTTTAACGCCAATTTTATAGCCACTGTAATTTATCACGAGCGCTATAGACTTCAGCAGAACTGTTATGTAAATATGTACATCCAATGGACCAGGTATAATCTATTAAATAATGTTTTGTGGAAGTTCTAACTTACGTGTGTACACCTGTGTTTATCTATAGTTACATTCCAAGTGAATTAATTCCGAGTATCCTGTTTTTATTAAACTGTCAATTTTGGCAATAAAACATTTTGCAGCTTTTCGAACTTTGTGTTGTATGAAGCTTGGTTAGTTTTCTGTACGGTAAAAATGATTTGCTTGACATACTTTTTCATCTTTAAGTTTCCTAAAGTATGTTCATAAAGAACGCATATAATTAAATAAGGAATTCTAATTGAAATAACCAATGACAAGAATATAAAGTGCTTATAGCCTTCTGTAGGTAAAAGTTATAAAAAGACAGCAGTATTATTTCACTTTAAACAGGTTTGTAAACTTGTAATTGTTTGTTTCTTTGTATATATTGTTTTAAAGTAGTTTGGCTTTGAGGCCAATGAGAGACTAGTTCCTGTGTCCCCTTGTTACGTGTTGAACAGATTTTGCAATATTCATTTTAGTAAAGTTGGTACTAAAGGTTTGCCATTTTCATAATTTTGTGTGTTACTATTAACATTGATTATGGTTCTTCAACACTTATCTGTTTAAGGAACGCCTTAAGCTACTTGACTTGTATGATAACTAACAGTAAAGGACCCCTCTGAGCACGTGTAGCAATCAATACAATAATTTATTCTGCACCAAAACTTTTCTCATAAATAATAACTCTGCTGCCCATCAATACAGAGTATCTTCTTGTGCAAATTTCTGAAGCCCATAGTAATCAGTACTATTTCAAATCATCATCTTTTTGTGACAATTACAGTAATAGCAGTTCATGGTTTTTATGTTCATATGCGTTTATGCACTTGTTCATTATAAATGGTTCAAATGGCTCTGAGCACTATGGGACTTAACTTGTGAGGTCGTCAGTCCCATAGAACTTAGAACTACTTAAACCTAACTAACCTAAGGACATCACACACATCCATGCCCGGGGCAGGATTCGAACCTGCGACCGTAGCGGTCGCGCGGTTCCAGAATGTAGCGCCTAGAATCGTTCGGCCACTCCCGCCGGCTGTTCATTATACTGCATAGTAGATTTTGCCAATAGTAAGTGTTACTATGAGACAGTGTGTACTGCTGTATTAATTGGCCATCCTATGTTCCGCGTAAGGGTTAGCTGTTGTGATGTTTGCCAGGGAAAGTTGCTGTGTGATATTGAAAGTAACTGTATTAGGAGATATTAGTAAGGATATCAAGTGAGGTTAGTTTCCTTAGTTGAAGTTTGTTTACGCTTTGACATGAAACTTGATACCGCATTGCCTAATTAGCCATGTATAATTACAGTTTACTTTCGTACACTACGTGATCAAAAGTATCGGAACACCTAGCTGAAAATGACTAACATGTTCGTGGCGCCCTCAATCGGTAATGCTGGAATTGAATTTGGTGTCGGCCCACCCTTAGTCTTGATGGCAGCTTCCACTCCCGCAGGCATACGTTCAATCAGGTGCTGGAAGGTTTCTTGGAAAATGGCAGCCCATTCTTCACGGAGTGCTGTACTGAGGAGGGGTATCGATGTCGGTCGGTGAGGCCTGGCACGAAGTCGGCGTTCCAAAACTTCCCATAGGTCTTCTATAGGATTTAGGTCAGGACTCTGTGCAGGCCAGTCCATTACAGGGTTGTCGTTGTCGTGTAACCACTCCGTCACAGGCCGTCCATTATGAACAGGTGCTCGGTCGTGTTGAAAGATGCAATCGCCATCCCAGAATTGCTCTTCAACAGTGGGAAGCAAGAGGATGCTTAGCACATCAATGTAGGCCTGTGCTGTGATAGTGCCACGCAAAACAACAAGGGGTGCAAGCCCCTCCGTGAAAAACACGACCACACCATTACACCAGCTCCTCCGAATTTTACTGTTGGTATTACACACGCTGGCAGATGACGTTCACCAGGTATTCGCCATACTCACACGTTGCCATCGGATCGCCACATTGTGTATCGTAATTCGTCACTCCACGCAACGTTTTGCCACTGTTCAATAGTCCGATGTTTACGATCCTTACACAAAACGAGGCGTCGTTTGGCATTCACCCGCTGGATGTGTGGCTTATGAGCAGCCGCTCGACCATGAAATCCAAGTTTTTTCACCTCCTGCCTATTATAGAACTTGCAGTGGATCCTGATGCAGTTTGGACTTTCTGTTTGATGGTCAGGATAGATATCTGCCTATTACACATTACGATCCTCTTCAACTGTCGGCGGTCTCTGTCAGTCAACAGATGAGGTTGCTTGTCTGTTAGTAATGAAAACTCTACGCAAACGCGCTGCTCTCACTTGTTAAGTGAAGGCATCCACGCCTGCGTTGTCCGTGGTGGGGTAATGCCTGAAATTTTGTATTCTCGGTACGTTCCTGACACTGTGGATGTCGGAATACTGAATTCCTAAACGATTCCGAAATGCAATGTCCCTTGCATCGAGATCGAATTACCATTCCGCGAGCGAAGTTGAGCCTTGGTAAAATTTGCTGTTTTGAAGAGCTCGCCGCAGCGCGTAGTGTGAAGCAGTCGCCCTCCGTTTCTGGCGGTGGCGCCGCTGTGGCAATCGCAGCTTTGGTGTCTCCCTCTGGTGCGAAAGGGGAAAGGTTGCCTGTTCACGTATATTTAAGGGGGGCTATGAGCTCGTCAGTTGGTCAGTCTTTCAGTCGGAGTGAGTCTAGTGAATTGGTCAGCCGAGTCAGTGTAGGGGCAGTCAGTGTCTGTCGTCCAGAGTGCTACTATGTGTTACGCCTCCAGTCTGCTCGAGTTGCTCGGGCAACGGTCATTGGCAGTAGGATCGATCGGTCGGTCGGTCGCGTACTGGGACACAAGATGACTTATCCATCTTGAGCGACTGCGCATCTGAGGTCGCCACGTCAGTCCAGTGGCCCGCGCCGTATAGCGAGGGGTAGTGGCTTCGCGGCCGACACGAGAGCAACAGGAGTCAACCCACGACATCGGTCTGGCCGGCGCGAGCTGCGACGCCCTGAGACGGGAGATCGGGGCGCCTTCCTGTGTCCGTTGAAGCGGCTGGCAGCGGACGGTTCGGGAGAGCGTTTTGGGGGTGCTGTGCCAGGTCTTCGCCAGACATCGCAGTTTATTAGAAGTTAAGTGACTGGTGATATGTTGTTTCGTTTACTTGTTAAATTCTACTGTTTTTTTTTGGTCAGTCTCTCGTCCCCCAGCTTGCTCGTCTGTTTCTCGTCCGCATTTGTTAAGCAGTTAGTGTCTGTCTGTCTGTCTGTCTGTCTGTCAGTCTGCCGTATGTTAATAGCTACTTCTGTCATGTTTGTCGGATTCGGTGTTAACCAATTTATTGCTTAAGGTGTAAAGGCCGAATTCCTGAAATATGTTTTTATATTGCGAGGTGGTATATGTTTAATGTAGAGCATGTTTGTGCATTTTATGAAACAACTGCATTTCATGGATTTTATTTAAATGGTCATTGTAGTATATAAAGTTGCCACCCTTCCACCGTAAGAGTTCTTTTAAAAACAAGTTGCACTTTCGGTGGCAAATAATTTTTAATGTGAGTGTTTTGTACCATCTCCATCCCTCTTACGGGGTGCATAGTATATGTGTTTGTGTGAGCTCTTAAAATTTTTAGTTTAAAGTAATCTGGTGTGTTGCAGATTTACACCGGTGTAGTCTTTCAGAGGTTGTTGTGAGCGGTCGTGACTACGGCCGTGTTAAAAGGGAGCGGCAAGGTTCTCAGCCCGAAAGCTCATAATATACGAGGGCTATTCCGAAAGTAAGGTCCGATAGGTCGCGAAATGGAAACCACGGTAAAAATCAAAAATGTTTTATTTGCAACAGTTAGATACACCTTGCAGCTACTTATCTCCATAGTCGCCGACCCGACTTAGACGTGTATCGTAGCGTTGTACCAACTTTCCCATACCCTCGCTATAGAAGGCAGCCGCCAGTGCTCTCCGCCAATTCTCTACGCTGGCCTACGGCTCGTTGTCTTGTGCCGAAATGTTGTCTTCATAACCAGCGGTTCATGTGACCAGAGCTGAAACTCAGAGGGAGACAATTACGGGCTGTATTGTGGGTACTCTCACATTTCCATTTGAAAACGATGCAGGAGCATCTTCATTGCCCCTGCAGAATGCGGCTGAGAATTGTCTTGAAGACGAAACAGCACGACAGTTATGTAATGTTAGCTGCATAGCTTCAGGGGAAATTTCTCACCAGGCCCCCGTACTTGGCGGCAGACACTATTTTCTAGACATCTTTACGCACTCACTGCGAGCTCAGAAATGAGAAGAGCGACGTGATGCTAACTGGGGTTATACTAGAGACACTACCCAACACATCTGTGCAAAGCTTTATCGGATTTTCATAGTCGTTTCCATTTCGTGACCGATCGGACCTTACTTTCGGAATAGCCCTCGTATATATAAAAAAAAAATTATTGTTATTTCCGCCTCTGAATAAACTCTGTAACTTGATATTTACAGGGTGCTTTCTGATTATAATTTTAAATCTGTTTTAAAAAAAATAGGTCTTTTAGGAATAAAATTTCCATTTATTGAAAAAAAATTTTGTAATTGTTTCATCAGTTACCATTGGCAACTACTTCCACGCTCACATAGTGTGATCAAATGTGTTAATGCTCTTGATGAATCGCTAGTAAATAAAGTAAATTCTTAAGAAAAGATTTTGAAAGTAAATTCACGGGCCGCGCGGGATTAGCCGGGCGGTTTGAGGGCGCTGTAGTCATGGACTGTGCGGCTGGTCCCGGCGGAGGTTCGAGTCCTCCCTCGGGCATGTGTGTGTGTGTTTGTCCTTAGGATAATTTAGGTTAAGTAGTGTGTAAGCTTAGGGACTGATGACCTTAGCAGTTAAGTCCCACAAGACTTCACACACATTTGAACATTTTTTTAAATTCACGGTTCAGAAGTCTTAATTCCCGTTGTGCGGCCATAACCACGCCCGAAAACATTTCACAGTACAAATGACATCGATTACAAATGACAGCTTCGTCAATGCACTGTAAATTCTGTACGCGATACTACCGCCGTCCTTACAGTTGCATATCGCTGCCCCATGACTTGTGTCACCGAAGTGCATTTAAGTTAAAGTGTGTATACAGCTGAACCAGTACCTATTTTTCTACTAGTAACCAATTCTTTATATTTAGTCCGGCCAACATAGACTCCTACCGTAACAGTTACCAACTAGTGAGGCCTATAAAGAAAACAGTGAGATACGTACGTGCATGCCTCACACAGCAACGCACAATAACTTAAAAGATTAAAGAGCGCTAAGCTTGCTCTGCCTGTCTCACTCAAATTTACAACTGAATCGACAAATAGAAATGTTAACTGTAACACTTACGGGCCCGTGTCAGCTGGTTGTTAATTTTTAGTTTCATATTCGTATGTACCTTACTGAGCTGAAAACGTTCTCGTTCGTAAGCATTCAATATTTACAACACACTAATGTCGCCAGGCGTGCCGCAGCCCTTGCCAGTAAGTGTCAAGGCCCAGAAGGAACATCAATACTCTCGTCAGTCATGTTCCCTGGTTACTACTGTTATATAACGAGAAAGTACTCCACCAATTAATATTTAAAAAAATCAAATCACAATATTTCTAATTCTGGCGCTACACAAACGGACATGAAGACGTGGCCCTACTCTCCCACAAAGGTTCTCATTTTTATTAGGCAGACACAAATACCTTATTACATTGCGAGCGTTCTTGCTAGTATACAAACCTTCAACTTTTAAAATGCTGATTGTGCGCAGATTTCACGCTGACTCAGAACTAATAGAAAAGCCATCAAGCACAGAACAGTAACTATGTTACTAATTATCTACACAAGTTATTACTACAACGTAATACAGAACGGAACATTACTCCACAAGTTAATGAAATACAAAAGTTTTACACTACACTGCTGTAAAAGGCTGAGAGAGCAAAATGACCACAAACAGATGCGGGATTGATTTATCAACTGATGAAGTCTCACGAGCAGACAAAAATATCACGTTTATCCCTAAAACTAAACTCCGTCCCAACAGGCCTTGGAAGGCCCAACCGAACCGACCGGCCGCCATGTCATCCTCAGCCCACAGGCGTCACTGGATGCGGATATGGAGGGGCATGTGGTCAGCTCATCACTCTCGCGGCCGTATGTCAGTTTACGAGACCGGAGCCGCTACTTCTCAATCAAGCAGCTTCTCAGTTTGCCTCGGAAGAGCTGAGTGCACCTCGCTTACCAACAGCGTTCGGCAGACCGTATGGTCACCCATCCAAGTGCTAGCCCACGGGAACCGGTGTTGCCACTGCGGCAAGGCCGTTAGTATGTTTATCCCTGGGACAGCAAAACGAAAAGGTAAATTACATCGGAAATGTCGTAGATAATTGTCAATAACTGGTAACAGGTCGGGAAGCACAGAAGCTAACTCAAATGGAGGCGCGACCAGGTCTGAGCACTCGCAAGTTTGTGGTTGTGAATAAGGGATTGCCTCACTGAGGAAAGAAGAAACTAATCGCCTGTGTATGTGAATAAGAGATTGCCTCACTAAGGAAAGAAGAAACTGATCGCCTTCCACCAGACGGTTCAATCTTTCCACAATTCCAACATTTATCAGATCCCTTCCAAGTCGTAGCTACGGTGCCCAGAAGCTGCTTCTTGAAGGAGCCGTCGACTCGCTCTTACTAGAGGAGTCAACACCTCTCCCAGGCGCGCTGCTCTTGTCTGTATCGAGGTTTCACAATTTATGTTACACACTTGTAGAAGTTGTAGGGGGGACATGGTAGATAAAGTCATACACAGTCTAACAACCCTACCACAACAAAGGTCAAAAATTAATTATGATTATAGTGTTGCTCACGCTGCTAAATATTGCATTTTCGGGCAACAACAAAGTTATATTATGTGGCAGGTGTCATTAGAGCACAGTTAATAAAGTCATTTCTTGAAATAATGGATAAACTAGCCACTCATCTTTTCGTGTTTCTCACGCTGGTCTCATTGTGAACTCATGGCTCAATCGTCCAAAATCTAGGTAGAGATGATTCCAAGCTCTGATGCAAAGAGGCCTAGGTGTTATTCTACGATATTCAAAAGTTTTATAGATGTGGTTCGTAAACCATTCTTGAAGATTAAACTTTTGCAACTTAGGACAATGGTGATGTAAAAAAAGTAATCAGCACTCCGAATTTAAGTAACACTTCTTTTTTATTACTTTTGTTGCAATATCACGTAACTCGTTCCCAAACATCACTTCACAATATAAAACATACTTGAAAATATCTTCCTCACTGTTAAAGTTCACATTTCATAAACTGACTACATTTTACGTCTTTTTAACATGACGACCAAAGCTTGACTCCCTAATAACCGATTACGCGCCCAAAAATCAGAGTTACAAGTACGTCAAAGATCATAGTGACAAAAGAAAGAATACACATAAGAATAATATCATTGCAATATATACATATCGAAGTACCTCGACATTAATGAAATCAAATCTGAATGTTGTCACAGAAATATGTTAACTATTTTACAGAAACAGAGTAGAATATTGCTGGTATCGAGAGGTTGAGGTGAGGTTCCGTAATGGTTACGTAATTTAAGTACCATTACACACAGGAAGCCATTTCCGGAAACGTCATCCAACTACGCTACACAGCATCTAGATTTTAGGCGCCGGCGCCTGTATATGTATGTACACTGATGAGACAAAACATTACGACCACCCGCTTAACGACTTGTTTGTCCGTCTTTGTGGGGAAATACATCACTGATTCTGAGTGTTAGGGTTCAAAATGGCTCTGAGCACTATGGGACTTAACATCTGAGGTCATCAGTCCCCTAGAACTTAGAACTACTTAAACCTAACTAACCTAAGGACATGACACACATCCATGCCCGAGGCAGGATTCGAACCTGCAACTGTAGCGGTCACGCGGTTCCAGACCGAAGCGCCTAGATCCGCTCGGCCACACCGGCCGGCGCGTGTCAGGGATCCGACAGTTTTCTGGTAGGTTTGCGGAGGGAGACGTCTACGCACGGGTCACGTAATTCGCTTAAACAGCGGACCGCTGATTTGCGTTCGCGGTGAGTACGAATTTGGTCACCGAGAAATTAACGTGAATTCTCTATTACGCTCCTCAAACCACTGTAGAACGGCTGCAGTTGCGGGACACGGACAATTATGCTGCTGAAAGATGATATCGATGTTGATGGAGATATCAAGCATGAAGGATGCAGAAGGTTCGCAGCTGACAGCGTGAATTTGATTACTACCGCAGGTCCCATAAAAGTGCAGGAGAATTGACTCCCATACCACCAGTCTGCGTCCGTGGCGCGCTTAATGTTTCGAGTCACCTTTCACCTCGATGATGGCGTTTATGGAGACGACCATCGACCTCGTATACCAAAAATGTGATTCAGCCAGTGGTCTCGCGCCCACTGCAATCGTAGTTAACGATATCGTTGAGTCTATATGTGAACTCATAGGGTTGGTCTGTTGCGGAGCTCCATGTTCAACAATGCACTGTGAACGTTGTGCTCCGAAACACAGAATTGTGCTCTTTCGGCAGAGATGTCAAACTACAAGCCACCAAACCGCACGTCCTGTGAAGAGTCGTGGACGTCCTACTATTTAGCGCCTACTGGTAGTTTCACTGTCCTGCTACCTCTTTCCGTAGGTGCTCGCGACAGAAGCGCATGAACATTCGACCACCTTCAGTGTTTTTGAGATGCTCGTTCATAGGCTCCGCGCAATAATTATCTGTCAAAGTCGCTTATCTCAGTGGATTTCCCCATTTTCAGTCCATATCCTCGACAGGGTGATCTTCCCCCCGTGTCTGCTTCGCTTACGTACTTTTGTTACCATGTCACGTACCTGCACAACATCACCAGGTGGCATCCCACGTCGCTGTGGGCAATGGTCATAATGTTCTGGCTCATCAATGTATGTACGTGGTTATTCCGTGATGATGCCACAGACTTTATAGGATTATGGTGAAGCATAAATGTATAATATGAGGTGAGGGTCCCTGTTCCGGAAACGAACGAATCCAAAGTACTAAAGAAAAACTGTTCTGATACCTCTGACAGTGGAACACATGAATTGGTACTAAGACTGTAGCGTAGGCAACTTTTAGAGTGGGCAATGTGGGCCAACACAAGGAAAAAATATGCAATAAACATGGGATCTAAAGTGCTTATCTGATGAGCTACGAGCACATGTTCATCTTCGCTACTGTGAAATGCTTCTCCCCTACTGATAGCTCATTGTATGTAAAGGTCGACTCTCTACAGTAGCTAGTACCAATACCAATCCATTCCGTTCCTTAGCAAGCCAAAATTGACGGACTCTCCTGACTTTCCAAGGGTCCCGGACCAGATAGGAGCCAATTTGCTGTTGTGGAACGCTGTAGGAGCCACATCAGAGTGTCCAATTCTCAAACAGGTCTACGTCTTCATCACCAAGGTCTGGGCTGAGGGCCTTCTCGGAGCTTTTCGCTCAGTGGCTGACGGCGAGTGTCGTCTCCCTTCGTACCTAACACCAAGTCAGCATTCTGCGGCTTCTGCATGCAGATTCGTGGGGAATGAAGCGCACCCACGCATACCTGCCAGACATGTATCGAGGCAGCAGCTGCGCTGCCTGTGCCGCTAACCAGGCTGCAGGACTGTTGGAGATTTGGCCTTGACCGACACGAGAGCGCGACCATGTCGGCTCCTTCCTAGGAGAGTTGTGGCTCATTGTCATCGACACGTCTTCCGTATGTCTCTATGTAGCCCGCACAAATATAGCCCGCACAAACACAACATCCTCACCGTCAGTAATCCGTGACCTCAAAAAAATATTCACAGTACGAGGCGTTTCTCGCACCTTGGCCTCTTGCAGACGATCGTAGATCAGTTCCGCTCTGTTTATGGAAACAGGTGAAACAATGGCTTCAGTGAGTTGTTTCTGCCCCGTGTATTTTAGAAACTAACGAAGAATTGAACCCTTCGTACGTACATTAAAAGCACGGATGACGAAACCTGTCACTGCTGCTTATAAAGACTGTACGCCTTTTAGGAGCCCACAAGAACGCCATAATCCATGGTAGCTCGCCAGCTGAAATTCAACGTTACAACTGGCAGCGTACTCTCCTGGAAGTGCTGCGGAAGGCGCTGCAGGTTGAGACATTCAACAGTAGTTCCCTTTTTGCAGTGGGCCGCATGACTCCGCGTAGAGACGCCCAAAAGGGCGGTGCCTCATACGCCATCGAGTAAGCTCTACCCTCGCCGGGAGTTCAAGCAGTCTGGAACAGCTCGGAATGCCCCAGTACCGGAGCAGGGCATTACTTGAAATGGTAACAAGACTGTTTGCCAAAACAACGTGGAGAATGCAAAAACACTATTTACTCCTCCAACTTTGGCTGAAAAAATGCGGAGTTTGTTGTGGAACATTCATGCTTTAGTCCCTTTAGTTTCATGAAATTCCGGTCAGTGGCGGGACTGAAGCTAGCCTTCAGAATGGCGTTTGTAAACCAAGGTGCGTTCCAAGCAGGGAGCCGTCATTGAGTTACTTTTGGTGAAAAACCAGACCATCGCAATCACGCTCTTACAGAATTGTTAGTCTTTGGAAGAGGCGTCTGTCACCATAGCAACAAGGTCGCGCAGACCCGTCCGATCTCCAGCGTGGCGGCTGGCCGCAAACAGCTGTGACTCCTTCAATGTTGGAACGTGCAGACACTCTCATTCGAGATGATCGGAGGATCACAATCAGACACCTCGCTGGACGTCTCTGTTGATAGCGCTGACACGCTCGTCCACCAGTAGGATGCTTAAAGATATGTGCTCGCTGGGTTCCTCGGCGTCTAATACAAAACCGTAAGGAGCAACGAAAGATCATTTGTGCGAACTGCTTGCGCATTACTTCACTTATCATGACAACTTTTTTCGAACAGCAATCAATGGAATAGCATCACACCACCTCTCCTCCGAAGAGAATTTCAATGTGTGAAATGTGTGTGAAATCTTATGGGACTGAACTGCTAAGGTCATCAGTCCCTAAGCTTACACACTACTTAACCTAAATTATCCTAAGGACAAAAAGACACACACACACACACACACACACACACACACACACACACACACATGCCGGAGGGAGGACTCGAACCTCGGCTGGGACCAGCCGCGTAGTCCATGACTGCAGTGCTCGAGACCGCTGTGCTAATCCTGCGCGGCGAGAATTTCAAACCTGCAGTCTCAACCGGTTAAGTAAGGGCAATGGCCTTCTGGCACTCTGAAAAGGTTATTGTTTTATGCCCTTCCACAAGGTGCAACGATCAACTGTGAAGTGTATTGCGCTATCCTTGGGAAACTGAAGAAACGATTTCAGCTTATTCGCCGTCACAAAATTGCAAACGAACGTCTGATTCTCCATGACAACGCAAGGCCTCACAAAACCTTTGCACCCGCGAGGGTTGAGTTGTGTTGTTTGGGGGAAGAGACCAAACTGCGAGGTCATCGGTCTCATCGGATTTGGGAAGGACGGGGAAGGAGGCCGGCCGAGCCCTTTCAAAGGAACCATCCGGCATGTGCCTGGAGCGATTTAGGGAAAGCACGGAAAACCTAAATCAGGATGGCCGGACGCAGGATTGAACCGTCGTCCTCCCGAATGCGAGTCCAGTGTGCTAACCACTGCGCCACCGTGCTCGGTCACCCGCGAGGACCTCACGAATCATTATTGAATTGTTCTTCCCCATCCACCGCACAGCCCGGATCGCGAATCTTCCGACTTCTCTTTCGTAAAACCAAGCTGCCCTCCATCAGTAGGTGGATGATGGTGAGGCTTTTGATACAGAAAGACGTTGGTTCTGATGTCGGCCAGGAGAGTGGTACTATGCGGTCATACAGGCCCTCCAAGTAAGGTGGCGTAACGCAATTGCACTGAACGGAAATTATGTTGAAAAATAGGGTTTTGTTGTCAAAAGAGTGGGAAGTAACATGGTGGTGTATTCGAATACTGAATTAAACCAACCTGCTTTTAGAAAAAAATGTGTTGGATTACTTGTTGAATGCCCCTGGTGAAATAAATATATCGGAAAAACATGATAATGATGAGGTCCCATACTCCGAGGAGCGTAGGGAACGATGCGGGTGGCCCGCACCTCCGACTAGGCAAGATCGTAGCGGAGGTGGTTTGCCATTGCCTTCCTCCGACCGTAATGGGGGTGAATGACGATGATGAAGACAACACAACAACACCCAGTCATCTCGAGGCAGGGAAAGCCCCTAACCCCGCCGGGAATCGAACCCGGGACCCCGTGAGCGGGAAGCGAGAACGCTATCGCAAGACCACGAGCTGCGGACGGAAAAAAATAAGTTTCTATATAAAACTATGGGGCTCCTGGAGGATGGGGTGATGCCTAGGAATGTGGCGTCGTCGACTTTCTAGGAGAGATGGTGTAGCTATAGGCTGCACTGTGAAGGCTTTATTTGAGCTGAGATAGGAAGGAACCTTGGGTTACGCACGCAGGTGAACGGAAGATCGATATTGTTTCTTGATTGCAAAGGGCTCCTGGAGGATGGGGTGATGCCTAGGAATGTGGCGTCGTCGACTTTCTAGGAGGGATGGTGTAGCTGTGAAGGCTTTATTTGAGCTGAGATAGGAAGGAATCTTGGGTTACGCACGCAGGTGAACGGAAGATCGATATTGCGTCTTGATTGCAAAGGGCAGGCGATTGCACAAAAGCTGTGGCAGAACGTTGCAGTAAATAATGATGTAGATATTCATTTCAGGAATATTAATAGAGAGGAAAAGTAATTCGCCAAAACTTATTACCTATGTCGTAATGTGGTAAGCGGTATCTGCGGAAGTTTGTTTGAAGGATATCCGCTTTAACATATTCTTCGATTCGCTGAAGACCTACAAAATGGCGGAGACGAACTCTGGAAAGCAGGTTGATAAAATGAGCCTCTGCCACTATGTGAGAGCGCTCTCGGGGTACATTACAGTATAACGCGCGAAGCCTCTGCTCTTCGGCGTGGTTCCATTGTCGTGTCTAAGAACGGGTCTTCACGAAGACGAGAGGTCGCATCAGCTACTCGGGTTTCATTCCCAAGCTGGCGCACGTCGCGGAGAATGGCGAATTAAGCCGTCCGTGCTCCACAGGCATTCACGCCGCATTAGCAGCTGATGAGTACCGGGAGACGGACGGGTGCGGTAATTTCACAAATGCAAAACGGTGCGACGAGATGGGGCGCAGTGAGCAGAGGCCTCACCCTCAAGGTTTCGCATGACATCGCCACACTGACAGCAGCCCTCGATGCATAGTCCACCCGTGGCAATGTCACCATCCATTTGTGATTGAATTACTGTGCGAACATTATTCACGATTAGCTGTAGGTGAGTAACATTTACATGCCCTACAGAAAACATTAAAATTAAATATCCCTGAAACCTGGCAGTCAAGGGAAGGCAGGATTCGGTTACGATTGTGGACGGGGCCGTAATCAGTTACTATTGGTTGCCTTTTACAGTTACACACAGTTTATTTTAAACCAGTAATTCCAGACTCAACAATAAATAAAAATACCACACTTTATTAATGAACAACTGTGTAAATAATAGTATTTTCAGTGAGTTACATTTTAGCAGATCACCATTAAATACAGATACAGCAGATAATGTTTTAAAGAAAGCCATTGTGTTCTGGGCAGAAGGCCTTACACGCCAGGAATGGCAATAAATTGTGAACTGCGTAAAACTTGCTGCAATTTACAACTTACAGGTATTGAAATATTAAAGGCAAGTCGCCACAAACACAGAAGAAGACATCAGACGCCAGGAATGGCAGTAAATAAGGTTTTACGGCTTACTGCTGAAATAAAAATACCAAATTTGAATTTTAAGGCAAATGACCACAATCACGGCTGATTGCTTTGCAAGCCAGGAACGGCAATAACATATAAAATTTAGAAACCTGCTGTAAAACAGCAAATACAATAGCATAGGTTGATTAAAAAAAAGCAACTGATCACCAAACGGGTGAAATAAGGTGATAGTAAAACTTTGTAACACAACCCTTAACATCCACTGAACTCTACACTGCTAGATTAATTTCAGAAGGCGACCAGAACTATTAACTAAAAATATATAACCTTTAACGTAGGCATTACAAGGTATTTTAATAAATAATACAATAATCAAACACAAGGACCAGTACATAAGTTCCCTAAAGGGTACTGAGGTAGATTATACCCGCAGAAGCCGTGGGCTGAAGAAGCGTTGCACTAAACTACTGGCCATTAGACCTCCTTTTAGAACACACACGTCTTACAAGAACCGGGGGTCACAGATGGCGCTACAGGAATCGACCTCTGAGAAGGTCTGGCAACAAACACTTTCGCGAGCTATGAGATAGGTAGCCAAGAGTTGCAGTCACTTCACAAGATGGGAACTCAGACTAGTGGCAGTCTAATGAATGACTAATGATAATCTTGCTGAAGCTACCTGACGTCCGATAAACCAGATGCAACGATGGAACAATTCGCCAAAGCCGGAAACGGCGGTCTGCACTACCTCCCCAGAATAATGTGTTTAGAGCGTCCGGAACGAGAAAGGAATCCCTACCACCAGAGTAGAAGAATCACCCACCGGCCTACAATCAAGAAAGCTGTCAAAACTACATGCCTTACTTGACAGCAACGGCAAGGCGAGGAAACGTACACTGCCGTTACATACCCTAACCCCAGGTATTGCACGTAATTGGGGCGTTAGCGGCCACCAGGCAAGAAAAATACCGCTAGTTGAACTTAACAAATTGTAACAAGTTGAACGCAGAAAACAGTAGTAAGAAGTAGGGGAAAGCTAATCAGATCCGCCTTCCCCATGCACTCCACTCACTGCTCTTCGCCTCGGCGATACTACGAGCAGCAACACGAACGCAAGTCACTGGAGAATAGCGGGATACCACAATGGCGAAGGTTTCTCAACTTGGATTGAAACGCACTCATCTTAAAGCTTGCTGGATCCGGTTTACCACGAGATCGCGCAACCTCGTGACCACGGCCCTTACATCTGGCAGTCCATGCTTACCACCAGCGGTCCCAGCGTGTTCTGGCACTGCGTGGACCTGGCTCCTCCTGGCCCACTCACACGACCCGGAAAAACAACAACGTCGCCACAAAGGTAGGTTTAAATGGCTCTGAGCACTATGGGACTTAACTTCTGTGGTCATCAATCAACATAAAACTACTTAAACCTAACCAACCTAAGTACATCACATACATCCATACCCGAGGCAGGATTCGAACCTGCGACAGTAGCAGTCGCGTGGTTACAGACTGTAACGCCTAGAACCGCTCGGCCACTCCGGGCGGCCCAAAGATAGGTCGACAGTTACTACATATCGATAACCGCCGCTGCTGCCACTAGCGGACAGGCAACGCTTGCGAAACCGAGTGGCGCCAGTCAACACGAGAAGAAGACAGACAACAGCAACCATGCCAACTAAACGATACCGTCTGGCGTCCAACAGAGGGCGGAAACCTGCAAACGGCACCTACACAAGCCGCAGCACGGCTCATTTCCCTTCATGGTTCCAAGAAGGTGCCTCAGTCTTATGGATATTGCAAAATGAGTAACACTGATTTGTGAACGGAAAGAAGAAAATAAAAAAAGATAAGAAAACGGAATTGGATACTGAGAAATCATACAAACAATGGAATCGGGGACGTTTAGCAACAGAGCTAAAAGTGCAGCACTGAGCAAGGTAATCAGACACGAAGCTTCCTGGCAGATTAAAACCATATGGCGCAAAGTAACTCGAATCTGGGATCTTGGCCATTCAGGACCAAGTGCTCTACCGACAAACCTATCCAAACACAAATCTCAACTCTCCCTCGCGGAGGTCTAATCTAAGGGCACTGAACAGATACAACCCCAAAATGTTGATGGCACTCATAGTGTCGATCACGAGGATGCGGCCGACAGGGACGCTGTTTGGTACTGAGTTCGAGTGCTGAACTGACACTTCATCTCGATAGTATTGTTACTGTAGCTTTTCAGCTGATTAGGAAAGGATTGCAGTGTAGGGCAGCCCAAATAGTGACATGTTTCACAGTCGACAGTGGTGGTCAAAGGTCAACTATCAATAACCTATTGGAGATAGGGAGCACAGCCTGGACATGCAGGACATCCGGACCATACACGCAGTCGACGACATCTGAATAAAAATCCCTGGAGTGTAGTCAGCCAGAATCAACATTCATATTCAAGGACGATCAGCAAACTTCAATTTTGTGTTTATGTTTTCCAGAGGCTGTGCATTTTCCCCTATGAAAGTAGCACTGCTGGCGCTGATGTGTTACAAAACTGTTACTGAGGATAAAATCTGGATGCACCATCCACCCGCAGCATATTTGCCAGAGGAGGCTCTGAAGAGCATAACAGTACGACTTCGGGAACCGGGCTGAGTCTGGGTGTGGCGAGTTGGGGTGGGTGGCAAACATCCGCCATGGGTCCTGCAGAGCTGCTGAGGACCTAATGGACTGTTCAAAAACTTGGATAAGTTGAATGCATATATCCAAACACAATTCATTGAGCATTAAGAGGTAACTTGGATAAGTTGAATGCATATATCCAAACATAATTCATTGAGCGTTAAGAGGTTGTTCCAGAGCCATTTATGTGGCTAACCAGCAGTTCCGCGTAAGACAGTTTGTACTGATGATTACAACTCTGGAATCGAGAATCACTAGAAAGCCCTTGCAAACGGGCTATTCACTCCCTACACGAATATCCGTTTTGTTTATGGAAGGTAAGAAATTTATGATAGATGGCTGCCACGCATTTCGTCTTTAAAATAGTACAAGAAACAAAACTTTAAATGTGCATGAAAGAATGATTAGATTTCAACATCAGCACTGAGCTACTGCTAGAGATGACAGATTTCTGCTCCTGCATAGGCCAAAAAATTTCGTGCTGCTGGACATCATCTGAGACCCCTTAGGCGATACGTGCTGTCTATGATGAGTGACGTAATTGGCCTACGCTTTTGTCTTCCTGTCAAATGCCTGCAATGGCGGTTGCATCATCTGGAACCCCTTTACCATCGAGTCAATAGAAGACAACTGTGTGGAGACTTCCGGTGGGGTGGTGGTGATGGCAGCCACCGTCTGTAACATCTGATCCTGAGCCTGTTGTGTTTTGTAGAAGCAGTAAGACTTGAATGGTCACGTGTATCGATGTAGACGTACCGGAATCTAAATTTTAGTCCACCAGAAACTTGGGAAACACACACAGAAGGACCGTCTACCTGGGGCGTAGCACACACACGCGGAGTGTGTTCGTAGAAAAAAACCGTCGTCTTCAATAGAAGGTTCCCACACCAGGTTCGACGTAGAGAAATTATAGTCCAGGTAGCCAATGAAACGCCAGTTTGCTGAAATGAACATAAAACTTCAATTCTGGTTTTTTGGAGCGTAAGTACACAACACTAGAAATGACTTAGAACTAGAAGTGGGTGAGATACGTTAGTTCGACTGACTGTCCGCTACTGTAAAGTCAGTCACAGTTACTGGAGTCAGAGCCATGGTTCACGAGAAACTGATTGGCTCTCTTGGCGTACCTCGAGGACGACTGCCGGTGGTTTCAGTTAGCGTTGGAGGCGAAGATTCCAGGTAGCTGTACTGGCGTTGGACGGCAGGTTGCAGGAGGACGCCAGAAGAGCTTGTGGTCGAGGAACTGTAGCAGCAGTCGGCGTGAAACACAGAGAATTGAATCACGGACAACTGGCTGGCCGTAGCTGCCCACTGACCTACATACTGGTGAGGCGCCTGCATACAGGGTACATTTACGAGCACTTTATCCTGTGCAATGACTGCGTAATTACGCTGCTGCCCTTCGGTGAGGCTTTCGCTTAGATCTGCAGCGCCAGTGTTCGCCATTGTAGCCCCTGCGACGTCCAGCATAGGCAACCCATGAGGCAACGCTGTTGTGTTGCAGAGCTATACGCCTCAATGTAACAGTCCCAACTCAAGCTGAAGGGGTTTCTTAAGTAATTCAACAAGGGACGATAACACTCCAGAAAACCAGACTGCAGTGCTCCAGTTCTTCAAGTTCGTAATGACGTCGAAAGTCGAATTATATTCCTTTCAACTGAACACAAAATTAGCCTACCACATCTTATTTTAATTATTAACTATACAAGGAATCAAAATATTAATATGGGTGACCTGCTCCGCATTCATCCCTTAATCATGTCTTCCAATTATTGTCTGCTATTCACACTCCGTTCTCCAAATTTCTCTAACAAAGCAGGCTTCTCCAACGCTACAGTTCAAAATTATTTACGTAGTTTGACAAATGAAGGGAAAGAGCAAGAAATCTATAACGTAATGATAGAGTAAATCCTTGTCGTATGAAAAATAAAGGAACCAGATTCAAGATACCATATCACCGGTTAGGTTACACATGTCATCAAAGTGATGCAATTCCTGCATGTAGATCGTTCTCCAGTAAAATCACACACAGTATATTATTTTCTAATTCAGCACAATTGTTACACTGCACGAAAACCGCTACATTATAAACTCCTGGCTAACATTTACGTAGCTCCTTCAGTTCCATCTTCTGCCTTGTCTATATGAGATGACGCCTCAGCGTGCAATGGTAGTGGCTGTCAGGGAAGCTCGTGAATACATGTGCAGTGCGGTCGAAGATGACACGCCAGCACGATGTGTTGCAGCTCTGAAGTTGTACCAGTCCTTTAATACGGCTATATCGTTTATGGTTTCACCTGAGAGAAGTCTGTTACGTTTATGTCTGTATTTTATTGCACACCGTTAAAATTTTCGGCGTTCATGAAGTTTCGACGGGAAGAAAATATTTCATACTCGTACTACAAACCTTTAAATCATAAGTGATGGATTTATATTGTGTAAAGATCGAAATTGGTTGAAAGCGGCGTAAAGACGCAACTGCAACTGGTCCATAAAACTGCACAGAAATATAAGCGGAAATGATATTTGTAAAAATCTGTTTACATTTACTACATAAATCCGCTAACCTATATCAAAACTACATCAGACCGTTTACATCCCAGCATCATATATGCGTATTCGGGTGCCGATGGTTCTGGACTGTTTATCATCTCATTAGCAACCAAAGATAAAGAAGTTAAAGGCATTATAAAATTGTCATTACCTTTTTTAATTGACATTCCCTTTAAGGATAGTGGCCGTGGTAGCTTAACGTTTCTATAACAGACAATTTTTCTAATACCAACAGCAGTATGCGTAGCACCAGAGAAACTGAAAGAAAGTATAGTACAAATAGGACAAATTTACTAAACGTAAAGAATTGATAAATTTGCGTAGAAATGCACAGAAGGCTCGACGATGACTTATCACATCATATTCGTTTCTAGCTGGGTTTTGGTGTACTCTCATTTATAAGCTCGTAAGCTTGCACGGCGTGTATCATTTTGAATAAACAAATTTTTGGCGTTAAGTAGCGACACTGTAAAACAATTAAGCAAATAAATTGCCTACGTTTCGACCGACTTCGCATGAGTCCTGTTGAGGGCGGTTGATGAAGTTCTCCAAGTTTCTTTACCCTCTGAAATCCTCTTCGTCCCTGTGTAACTATTTCACCGGATTGTTGTTTTCAAACCTTGACCCGGTTTAGGCAGACTAACTGTAACTGTGTTGTGTCTCTCCTACCATCAACTGTTGACAGTTATGTTGGCCACTGATGCCTCCTATGTGTGGATCATGCATGAACTAACGCCTGAAGATGATGCATTGAAGCGCCGAAACTGGTAGCTACACAGGAAATGACATCATAAGGACGGCTTTAGGTGTTTCATTTTCTACATCTACATCTACATTTATACTCCGCAAGCCACCCAACGGTGTGTGGCGGAGGGCACCCTACGTGCCACTGTCATTACCTCCCTTTCCTGTTCCAGTCGTATGGTTCGCGGGAAGAACGACTGTCTGAAAGCCTCCGTGCGCACTCTAATCTCTCTAATTTTACATTCGTGATCTCCACGGGAGGTGTAAGTAGGGGGAAGCAATATATTCGATACCTCATCCAGAAACGCACCCTCTCGAAACCTGGCGAGCAAGCTACACCGCGATGCAGAGCGCCTCTCTTGCAGAGTCTGCCACTTGAGTGTATTAAACATCTCCGTAACGCTATCACGGTTACCAAATAACCCTGTGACGAAACGCGCCGCTCTTCTTTGGATCATCTCTATCTCCTCCATCAACCCGATCTGGTACGGATCCCACACTGATGAGCAATACTCAAGTATAGGTCGAACGAGTGTTTTGTAAGCCACCTCCTTTGTTGATGGACTACATTTTCTAAGCACTCTCCCAATGAATCTCAGCCTGGTACCCGCCTTACCAACAATTAATTTTATATGATCATTCCACTTCAAATCGTTCCGCACGCATACTCCCAGATATTTTACAGAAGTAACTGCTACCAGTGTTTGTTCCACTATCATATAATCATACAATAAAGGATCCTTCTTACAATCTTCTTACAATTAAAGGATCTTTCTTACAATAGTGAGCGGCTGTAGTCCCCCTAACCTCCAGTCACAAGGATGGACATTCAAAAACGTTCTGCCAGCAGTTGTAGTCTTGCAAGTTTCAGAGCAGAGCTTCTGTCATGCATAGAAGGTGGCAGGGAAGGTACTGGCGGCAGTAAGGGTGTGAGGTCGTGTCGTGGATTGTGCTCGACTCGTGCTAGCTAGATCGAAGATGAAATATTCAGTCCGCTAAACTACTTTAACAGGGCCATTGCTGGCAAGAGGTTTGGGGTCGACTCAGGTCGACAATCGCGCGACTTGCATGGAACGCGGCCAGCACCAGCTTGACGTGGACGCACCTTCAGATGGTCGCGCTCCGAGATCTTCGACCGCCGGTCGCCGTGGGCCACACAGCTCCTTCTTTTGGCGCATCGAAGACTTCCTGGTCGAACTGAAGTACATGACCCAGGACCTACCGGCGACGAGAGCACAGAGCACGAGAGATTATCACCCCCTCTATCAAGCACGAAACCTCGCAACAAGGTTGAACAGCAGCAGCCGACAATCCGCTCGACGACGGTGCGGCGGTCCCCGCGCACCTCCCCAAGAACTCTCGTTCATTGTGGTACGTTGTGGTCAACGGCAAATTAGCCACACGCCAGGGCCTCCATTCCATTCATCTTACGGTTTACCCTTTGTGCCCGCACTGCGCAGTCGTCGATTCGGACGCGCACCGTTTGACATGTGCTGCGACGGACAGTTGCTAGGATCTTGTACAACGTATACTGGCGCCCCTGTTGCGGCAACTGCCGGAATCTATCACACCGGACGAACGCCTTCACCCAGGTACTGTTTACATCCCCTCTGCTAGAACGAACGCCGTCAGCTGGCAGAAGGGCGTGATGCTGTATTACGTTTTGCAAGACGCGCCCGAAAGCTCACTCGACTTGTGGTTTAATCTGATGATGACTCACGAGCAGTTCCGCCGCCATGCATTGTACCGGACATGACTATTGAATTATTTAGGCGCATTATTCGAGGATCCTCCTGTCCACTGGGGCGTTCCGAGTGCTAGAAGACACACTTGAAGCCGACTGACGGAACATGAGTCATATTCCCCATTAATTTGCGACAAGACGACTCGGAAGCTTGTGATGGCACTAATAGGATCCGAAGAAAAAATCATAAGTAAGTAAATAAATACATAAATAAATGAAGTTGTCCAAATAAAGATCTCTTGATTCTAGGACTTTTTTTTCTTCTTTGGCTCCGGGAGGACGGGAACGGTTCAAATGGTTCAAATGGCTCTGAGCACTATGGGACTCAACTGCTGAGGTCATTAGTCCCCTAGAACTTAGAACTAGTTAAACCTAACTAACCTAAGGACATCACAAACATCCATGCCCGAGGCAGGATTCGAACCTGCGACCGTAGCGGTCGACGGGAACGGGACATTGTGGCCACGTCTCGGAAGACGACCCCTGACCTCTTTTCCACCGACCTTCCTCTCAGGCTTCTATTAAAAAAATGGAAAAGGAAATGGCACTTTTCTGCAAATGGCAAAGTCCAGAGTTCGAGTCTCGGTGCGGCACAGTTTTAATCTACCAGGAAGTTTCACTACTGAGAAAATTTATAGAACCGGCATTTGCTGGCTACTGCAGAAACATTCTGTTGTTGTCAACCTATATTTCGCCTAAGGACCACAAAGATATGATAAGAGACATAGCAGACATTTTCCTCGCTCTATTTGCGCGTGTCAGGAATGGGAATGAGTAGTAGCGGTACAAGGTAACCTCTGCCATGCTCCGTATGGCGGCTAGCGGAGTATGTTTGCAGATATAGATCGCGTACATATAAAATATTACGTTGGTCCATAATTTCGTAGCGTTATTGTCTTACGTGTTGGTATTCCTGCTTGCTCTAAGCCAAAAAAAAAAAAAAATCACGAAAATGAGCAGGTGGCCATATGTGAATTTCTGCTAACCCGTCGTCAGCTGGCTCGCGAACGACATCTAGCAATCATATCCTGTACCGTTGCTGGTGACGAGAAATGGTATCTTTATGCTAACATAAGGAACAGAAAGAAATGGTTGAGCCCAAACAAAGCAGCAGCTTCTCGCACAAAGGCTGGAACAGCGACGGTGTGGTATACTGCGAACTGCTTCCCCGAGGTGTCACCATCAGTGCTGTCATTTACTGCCAATAACTGAGACGACTAGCAGACGCAATCCAAAACAGCGACAAGGAACACTGTGTGGAGTGATGCTGCTCCACGACAGATCCCGCCTGCATTCTCCTAAACTGACAAAAAAACTCTGTACAGGAGTTGTGTTGGAAGATCATTTCACACGCACCTTATTCAATTGATTATGCACTCTCGGATTTTCACTTTTTCCAGTCTATTGAACGACCTTTAAGGAAATTCATTTCCAGGTGAAAATGCACTCCGAACACGGCTCGACGAGTTCTTCGCCTCAAAACCACGTGGTTTCTACAGTCGCGGAGCCGAAAAGTTACAACAGGGTTGGTTGAAGCAGAATATACTATTGATGACTAAAGCCTCTTTTACGTGTATCTGTTGTATGGAAAAGCACCACACCACTCAGTCGATTGACCACTTTATTACATTTTTCTATAGCTTATTCGTAAGTCCCTGAATTTGTTTGCATATAATTTTTTTCCCTTATGTTCTATTTATTATTGGTAAGAAGTAAAATTTTTAATTCGTTTTGAAACAAGGAAAATGCCGGGGCACGCTACAGCTGTTTCAACAAATGGTGGAAGATTTCCAAACTAGAAACATGTACTTTCTATCAACAGACTTCATCTCGCTTTCTCGAATAGCATACATTGCAAAAGCTCTAAGATAGACAACAAATGGGGTAAATCTTCAAAGAATGGATTTTGTTAAAAAAGCATAACGATTTTGCATTAGTTATTTTTGACCTTGTTCCCTATCTCTTACATAATTTTTCATTCGTCTAGTTCGTTTGTACCTCAATTTACATATGTGTAGTATAATTTTAAGTCATTTAATCGATAGTTTCGCATAATTTTAGCTATAATTCTCTAAGTGTTTTAGATATAAAAATCTGGGCCCTGCGGGTACAGGTCCTTTTTCATAATCGTAAAGTAAATGAATTCTCCCTGGGTGCAGTTTTCTCCACTGCCGCTCCCAGTCGCTCCTCCAGGGTCGAAACATACGTGATAAACGGAAGTTGAGCATGGGGTTGATGCCGAAGCGTCCTCTCTGTAAAATCGAACTGGATTTCCATCTGGATGTGGCGAGTTGGTTGTTTTCAGCTTCTTCAGTTGCGGCCCAACGTCACATTAACGTTAACACAGACATTGCGAAATGTGAGTAAAGCTACAAGTTGTTGAAAAACCTTTGACTGATTGAATAATTTACGTTTCGGTTCTTATTTCGGCTCTTTCCCACTCTGCTCCTGAACCTTGGACAAGAAAATAAATTGGCACTGTTCTCTTCATAGGAACCAGCGCTAATCACAGGAATCTGTATAGTTGGAGGGCTGTATTAACTATGATTCTCTAAAAAACGGTTGGTAACTCCGTATGAAAACACACGTTAAGCTGTATATGAGATAGCCGCAAACATAAAAAAAATGGCCCTGAGCACTATGGCACTTAACATCTATCGTCATCAGTCCCCTAGAACTTAGAACTACTTAAACCTAACTAACCTAAGGACATCACACAACACCCAGTCATCACGAGGCAGAGAAAATCCCTGACCCCGCCGGGAATCGAACCCGGGAACCCGGGCGCGGGAAGCGAGAACGCTACCGCACGACCACGAGCTGCGGACGCAAAGATCAAGTTTATAATTTTTCCACCTAGAAAGATCCTACACTTCCAAAGGTATGTTGATGGCTATTAGCATGCTAAGGACAGTCCTGTGTTGATTACAAATTTAACCCTTTCAAACTCTCTGTAAAAGTTGTGTTCGTTAACTTTTACTGTGTCTTAACTGCCACAGAAGCATTTCTGCCAATGGAAACTTAAGGTAAACATTTGTGAACGCTCGACCTTTTCATCATGTGCAAGTGTTGCCAACTGTTGGGTATCAGTATGAAAATATCAGCAAGTCAATGTAGCAGTGTTCAGTAGTTCGTGACGATCAGAATTCACGGATGTGGTTGGTTCGCTACATTCCACTGTATAACTGAATGTTGTTAATGTTATTTTGCATGGTAGTTATTGATTGACCATGTTACTATTTATGACAATACAGAGTATTTCGTAATTACTTATTAGTCCATAAAATGAACCCAACTGTGCAAAGTATGTTTTGAAAACGAGTACATATTTTTGTATAAATCTTGCACCTTAACTCACTGAAAAAAATCACGTCAGAGTGAATCACATAGAGAAGAATTTTTCGTCCTCCAAAAAATATTAAGATATGAAAAGGTTGACACGAGGTATTAGAGCCCATAAATTCTTTGTGCACTAACAAATAAAGAGAACGTTCCCCTCTCCTATGCTACGGAAAACTATGAGGCAAAAAAAGGGCTTTGTCTTTCTCGCCTCGGTTATTTAGCCCCCTGCTGAGACGCTGTTAATGCCAAGGAGAAAAAAGAGAACCATTAGTTTCCAAGTAATGGGAGCAACGGCAGACAGTTCCCGTTAACAAGAGAACAGGGAGCGTTCTAATTGCTAAAAGCAAATAAATGATCTTACCCTTTAAGTGTACAGTGCTACAAATAAATTTATGAGTGATGTGAATTAGTCATCAGAAAATCACTGTATTAGTGTGACCTAGTACTAACTATTGATGCCGGAAATCAAGAAATTGTAATCCACATCGTTGTTTCATCTCATAACTACTGACAAATGGGTACTCCGTGAAGTCATCCAGAAATGAAACAATACCTGACTCTCATGACATCGAAGTTTCTTGCGAAGATATGCTTTTATAAATCATTCTCGGTTGAAAGAACGGCCACACCAATCCTTGGCAAACTCCAGAAATGTGTATTTATTTACGGACACCCAGTTTCGGTCAACACGGATACCACTACCGGAGGTTAACACATTCGGGGCTGGCCTCAGTCACTCAGGCTATGGCAGCCGGACGGCTGTTTTTAATACGTTTCCCGAAAATCATAGCTTTGTAAAGGTGAATGCAAAACGGTGTACCATGGTTAATTTGAATCGATCGAACCTGTTTCATCTAACCTTAAAAACCTCATCATTAAATATTAAATTAGCAGGCATACGAAATGATTTACTGTGGTCATTCTGAATAAAAACTTGTAATCACCGATCCCACACTCAATAAACGCGGGTATGATATGATTTGAAATATTCAGGCATACAAAGAACAACATTACAGTTTGGAAACGATCAGGATTTTTCGGCACATTTCTCCCTTCTGACTACTTCCGGCATCCGAGCGCGCTTTGCAGACGTGTGTTGGGTGCGATCTTTTATGAAGATTTCTTTTACGAATGTTCATTTAGGCGATACACTGTTTCAGACATTTCGGTACATTATTTTCCTTTTATTGTTACTTACCCGAGCGCGCATCTCGTTGTCGTGCGGTAGCGTTCTCGCTTCCCACGCCCGGGTTCCCGGGTTCGATTCCCGGCGGGGTCAGGGATTTTCTCTGCCTCGTGATGGCTGGGTGTTGTGTGCTGTCCTTAGGTTAGTTAGTTCTAGGGGACTGATGACCTAAGATGTTAAGTCCCATAGTGCTCAGAGCCATTTGAACCCATTTTTTGACTTACCCGAGCATTTAGCCACAGACTCGCATTCGGGAGGACGACGATTCAATCCCGCGCCCGGCCATCCTGATTCAGGTTTTCCGTGATTTCACTAAATCGTTCCAGGCAAATGCGGGGATGGTTCCTTTGAAAGGGCACGGCCGACTTTCTGCCCCGTCCTTCCCTAATCCGACGAGACCGATGACCTCGCTATCTGGTCTCCTCCCCCAAAACAACCCCAACCCAGAATTTCAGTGTCAGTGTAACCACACAGAAATCTGGATTAACGTGAGAATCATCAAATTCCCTTTCTGAATTGGAATCGTCGGTTTCTTATTAATGGGCGTTGAAATCATAGCTATCATCTAAAATGACGTAGAGCGTGGGTGGTGGGGCAACAAATACACAGCTGGCAGACGAAAGAAATATAGAACAAACAAAAGCGATGGGATAGCGATATGTACATAGACAGGTGTCAGTAGTGTCGCTTACACTACGTATAAAGGGGCAGTGCATTGGCGGAGCTGTCCTGCCTGGATATCTGCCCCCCCCCCCCCCAAATTCTATAAGTTCCTCCAGATCCTTGAGCGTCATTCACTCCGCCTCGCCTTCCGTATACGCCTCCTGTCCCCCACGCGCATCCTCTATGATCTCATTCCTTTCCCCCATCTGCTCCTATTCCTCGAACATATCCGCATCCTCTACACATCCCGCCGTCTTGAACCCCCTCACCCCCTGGTTGCTCCTCTCCTCTCCCATCTCCGCCCCCTGCCACGTCTTCACCGTTGGGTCCCCCCTACCCTCCATCTCTACACCCTACATCTCCTTTCCCAAGGTGGCTTCCATCAACTCCCCCTCCCGGACGATGCCCTCTCTCCCTCCATTTATCAACTCTGATCCTCACTCCCCCTCTTTTCCTCTGTCCTTTCCCTGGGCTCCCTCTTCCCCCCTTCTGTCCTGTTTTCTCCCCACTAAACCTCTCCCTACCTCCCTTCTCCCCCCCCCAAGTCCTTTTGTATTCCCCTCCTCTGCCTCCCCCACTCCCTGTCGCGTCTGCCCCCCACCCCTCTTATGGGTCCTCATCCTCCTTCAGCTCCTTTCCCGGTTCCCCCCTTCGCTTTTACTCTCCTTTCCCCCCCTTTTTTGTTTTCCCATCATCTGTCCAGTATCCCCCCACCTGCTCTCGGCTGTGGTATGTCCCATTGGCCAACTTTTTAGTGCAGTGTTCCAGTGACTATTCAGTGTTGTTCGTCTTTCTCGTGTTGCGAACAGAAACCATGCTGTCGCTAGGTGTGAATTTTATGTCTTTGCGAACAGAATCCAGACTGTCGCCGTGTTTTGTAATTGTCTGTCTATTGTTTTACCTGTCTGCTTCGTATGTATTTTCTTAGCTTCATCATCCCTCTGTTCTTTGTCTTAAGTTCCACGATTTCTTTTCGCCATGTTACTCTTTAAGTCTCCGATTTTATAGCCTGTTTTTATTATTTCTTCTCTGCATCTTTCTCACAAAGTCTGTAGGCTGCAGAGCGGCATACTAAGCTGCTGCCAGCCCGCCCCCTTCGGGGGGAATTGAAATTCAATAAAGAAAAAAAAAAAAGCGGAGCTGTCATTTGTACTCAAGTGGCTCAACGTGAAAAGGTTTCCGGCGTGATTATGGCCACACATCGGGAATTAATTTGAGCGCAGAGTGGTAGTCGGAACTAGACACATGGGACATTCCGTTCAGAAATCTTTACGGAATTCAGTATCCCGTGATCCGCAATGTCAAGAGTGAGCTGAGAATACTACGTTCGGGCATTGCCTCTCACCACGGACGACAGTGTGGACGACGGCCTTCACTTAACGACCGAGAGCAGCGACATTTGCATAGAGATGTCAGTGCTAAGAGACAAGCAACACTGCACACAATAGCTACAGAAATCAATGTCGGATGTACGACGAACGTATGCATTGGGATAGTGCGGCTATGGCTGCGGCGACCGACATGATTGCCTTTGCTAACAGCTCTACATCGCCCGCAGCGTCTCTCTTGGGTTCGTGACCGTATCGGATGGACCCAAGACGACTGGAAAACCGTGGCCAGTAAGAGCTGATGGTAGGGTTCGAACGTAGCGAAGAATGCACGAAGCAATGGACCCAAGTTGTCAAGAAAGAACTTTGCCCGTTGGTGGTGGCTCTGTAACAGTGTGGGCTGGGTTTACTTGGATGTTTACTGAGTCGGCTAAGTGTTCAGCTAACTGGAGACCATTTGCAGTCATCCATGGACGTCAGGTTCCCAAAAAACGATGAAACTTTTGTGGTTGATAATGCTCCATGTACTGGGCGACAATTGTTCGCGATCGATTTGAAGTAAATTCTCGACATTTTGAGAGAATGATTTGGTCACCCAAATCACCTGACGCAAATAGTATCGAAAATTCAAGGAGCGTAATCGAGAGGGCAGTTCGTGGAAAAAATCCTGAACCGGCAGCACTTTCGCAATTATGGACGGCTGTAGAGGCAGCATGGCTCAGTATATCTGCAGGTGACTTCCAGAGCCTTATTGAATCCATGTCAAATCGAATTGCTGCACTACGCCGGGAAAATGACGACCTACACCATATTTGGAGGTATCTCATGACTTTTGTTACGTCGGCGGATAAAGCGCTTTTGTGGAGTACACGTGGTTCAGTATTCTAAGACTATCCAATAGAACAATGCAGAGACCCTTTCTTGTGCAGTCTACATGGTTAACAACAGAGGACAGAAGGCGCAATGTTTGCTACTAATTTGTACACGCAGTACGAACAGGACTCAGGCATCGCGTGGCTGATACTCGGGCTCAGTCCATAACGTTTTAAAGGAAGTTTCTATGGGTCCAACTGTCCGGCCCCGGTAGCTGAGTGGTCAGCGTGACGGAATGTCAATCCTAAGGTCCCGGGTTCGATTCCCGGCTGGGTCGGAGATTTTCTCCGCTCAGGGACTGGGTGTTGTGTTGTCCTAATCATCATCACTTCATCCCCATCGACGCGCAGGTCGCCGGAGTGGCGTCAACTCGAAAGACCTGCACCAGGCGAACGGTCTACCCGACGGGAGGCCCTAGCCACACGACATTTCATATGGGTCCAACTGATAATATGTTCCTTACGTCATTGAACCCTCTTTTAATCCAGTGTATTGATGTCTGTGACGTGAAGATTGTTGCTTGGCCGACAATGGTTGTCTGCGAATGAATACACATTGCAGCAACTTTTGGTGCTTACGTATTGTGTCACTGTGACTAATGTTGAGGTTATCGTGGTTTAGTTAGTATGGGAGACATTTATCATGACTGTGGCTTGATGTTTTACTGGGGTAATTGTTGTACTGAAAGCAGCAGAGTGTCAGATGAGGTCCTCTAAAGGAGTTTTAGATTCCGTAATTAAAACAAGAAAATCGTGAAACAGGGAAGAAAGATTTGTGTCCTTCAGACAGAATTATAAATGGTATATATTCTGTTGGATTGGCTATACGGGAAAAGAGTGGGAGCTGGATACCTTCGCCGGCCGCGGTGGTCTCGCGGTTCTAGGCGCGCAGTCCGGAACCGTGGGACTGCTACGGTCGCAGGTTCGAATCCTGCCTCGGGCATGGATGTGTGTGATGTCCTTAGGTTAGTTAGGTTTAAGTAGTTCTAAGTTATAGGGGACTGATAACCACAGCAGTTGAGTCCCATAGTGCTCAGAGCCATTTGAACCATTTTTTTGAACCTGGATACCTTCGGTTAGTTATAAGTTTGGTTTGTTACATGAAATAGGAATGAGAGTCAACCAGTTTTTGGGGAAAGTAAAGTTCACCTGCCTCGTAAGAACAACTGTAACGTTGCGTCAGTTGAAAAGTCAAGTAGGAAGAAGAGACTACTGCTGCTAGGAAACTTGTAGGCCAAATGTTATAGTAAAAACTGGGTGTAGAAAACCAGGTCAGAGGCAATGTTAAGGCTAGTGTCAAGCTTAAGAGACAGAGGGTACAGGGACTTTGTGCAGAGGTTATGATGAAGACAATCAGGTACTCATAGTAGGAGGAGCAGGAAACAACCTGGCCAGCAACCTAGAATATAGCATTAAAGGTGACTTGGAGGAAACTGGAGAATCGACAGCACAAACTTGTTAATGGTTTATCGAGGATTTGCAGCATCATGACCAGCCTTAGGGTAACACAGCTATTAACCTTGCAAAGTTGCTTCGACTGAAACGAAGTCTCACATCTATGCTACACCTGTTGCTGAAATTGGAAGGTGGAGATATATGAATCGTGGCTTGCTTCTGAATAGGAAGGACAGATTATCTGAGCAAGACTGAATGCCTGTGATTACTGAGTTAGCACGGCACATTTTTTTTTTTTTTTTTTTTACGTTGGAGTCTGGTTATAGGCAGTCTTCAAACAAATTATAACAGAACAGGACCATAATATATGTAATAATTTCCAGAAAAGTAACATTACTTCTTGTATCAGAACATTAGTGGCCTGAGAAAAAGATACATGAGCTTCTCCTATGTCTAAAAGATGTGGACAATTCTGAAGTGATGTTTGGCCTGTGCCTCTCTGAATTCTACACAACCACAGGGAAGTAGAAGCTAAATACCGTGGAAAAAGTCGGTTGACATAAAATCTTTCTGAGTATCGCACCGCGTCACAACGCAAAAAAAGTAGATTCAGGAGAAGACAGCTGTGACAGTGGCCGAAACGTTGATTTCTCCAGTATAGTTTTTTTCATTATGACGCGATGGGATAGGCCTACTCATAAAACATTTATGTCACCATTTTCTTGTAGAGTTAACACGGAAAAAGGAGTTGCAATATTTGTAAGAATTTGACATAAAGTCAGATATATTGAAACACACAGTTTTTGTGTAGATCAGAACCCAGAGGCATGTGACGTGATTTGTTACAGCAGAATAATTCACTAGTAATCGTAAAACTCTACAGATCCTTTCTAGGAAACTTTCAGCTATTCATGAGAAATCTAGTCGCATTATTGACTTACCTGTCAGATGATTAGAAAAAATTTGTGGCTTGTGGATATTTCAACGTAGATTTTTTAAAATATGCATGTGGATTATATTATGTGGATGTTTCAGTATCACAATTTCAGTACTTAATTTTCTAACTCGTGTGCAGCTTGATATCAGGTGTCTGTCTGGTAACATATTTACAGGTGAGTGGATCACGTAAGTAATGAGAAAATGGGAAGAAAAGTAACTTGTAGCACAAACTGATCAGATGAAGGGATCGGTTGATACAGCACATTCTGAGACATCAAGGGATCACCAGTTTCGTATCAGAGGGAAGCGTGGAGGATAAAAATCGTAGAGGGAGACCAAGAGATGAATATATTAAGCAGGTTCAGGAGTATGTAAGTTGCAGTAGTTATTCAGAGTTGAAGATGCTTGCGCAGGATAGAACAACTTACAGAGCTGCATGAAACAAGACTTTGGACTGAAGATCACAATAACAACAGACAATGCTCAGGCTGAAACAATTAATATGTACTCAGTTCTTAATGGTCTATCCAGTTATGAAACACAGTTAATGAAAGTAAGCAATATAGTACCTTACAGACCCAAAACAGAATCAAACAAAGCAGTGCGGATCATTAATGAGAATAGGATACAATGTTGTAATAGTAAGGTAAAAGAGATGGTATGGAATGGTGTACATGTTGCACGAGATGCCAATGTCAGAATCAATTTATTCCATAGTGAATCTGTGTCGCCCGCAACTCGTGGTCGTGCGGTAGCGTTCTCGCTTCCCACGCCCGGGTTCCCGGGTTCGATTCCCGGCGGGGTCAGGGATTTTCTCTGCCTCGTGATGGCTGGGTGTTGTGTGCTGTCCTTAGGTTAGTTAGGTTTAAGTAGTTCTAAGTTCTAGGGGACTTATGACCACAGCAGTTGTGTCCCATAGTGCTCAGAGCCATTTGAACCATTTTTTTTTAATCTGTGTCAATATTTGAAAGTAGCTTCCCCAAAATGTTATCCACAAAATCGATTAAAATAACAAGTTAGCATTGAATAACTAACAGAATTAAAATCGCAAGTAAGAGGAAGAGGGAACTTTGTGTACAGGCCAGAACATGTCAAGATCTGTTGTTAGTTGTTTACTGCGAAAAATATTGCAGTGTTTCAAGGGAAGTCATTGAAATGACTGAAAGTATACATTTATTGCTAGAAATAAATAATGCAGATAAGATTAAAACTATATGGGATAATGTTAATTGAGAGACTGGAAAGCCATTCAGTGTACATACAAGGGACTATGAAAGCTAAACCAAATACAATTTTTTGACTGATAATTCACAAGTTGCAAGTACTTTTAACAACAACTTTGTAAACGTTTCAGCAAAAATAGAATTAAATTGTTCAGCTGAAGAAGCAGGAGAATATGTTAAAAATGTCATTACACGAATCTTTTAGCAACTAGAAATAGCATCAGCATCCTTCACTGAAATTAAAGAATTACAAAAATTCTATAAAACAAAAATTCATGTCGTTTTGGTGGAACTTTAACCAGAATTCTGAAAATTCGCTCTAACTTAATATGCATGTAATTCGCAAAGGGAATTTTCCAGACAGATTAAAATATGTAGTTGTTGTATCGCTTTATAAGTAAGTTGGCAAAAAAGACTTAAATAAGTATATCAATTTCCTTACTGACACTTTTTCCTAAACATTCTAGCAAGTAATGCACTCAAATCCTGCATTCAAGCAGAAGCTGTTTACTTAGCATATCACAATTTGAACTGCAGAACTATTGCTCGACAGAGAATGCTATTTATACATTCAACCACCAAATACCACAACTCTTAAATAATAAAATATCTTCAACTGGCATTTTTTGTGATCTTTCCGAAGCTTTGATTGTGTATATCATGTTACACCTTTAGAGAATTTTAAATTTCAAGGAACTTTTGGCTTTACAAACAACTGGTTTGAATTGTACTTAGATAACACTATACTTAGATAACACAACGCAAAACTTCGTGTTGAATAATTCACACAATATTGGAAAGATGGAAAATTTTAGTGACAGGGGAGAAATCACAAAGGGAGTCGCAAGGGTTCAATTTTGGGTCAACTCCTATTCCTTACATACGTTACTGAGTTTCCACTTAACATTCAACAAGCAGAATTCATGCTATTTGCACGCGATACTCATAATAAATCACATTGATATGGTCAGTGATGTTTTTCAACTACTTATTAAATTGTTCTCTAAATATGGAACTCTGTTAATTTTAAGAATACACACTATGTTCAGTTCTGTACAATATATAATCATACCAATAATAATAATTGATGTAGCACATGACCAGGAGTCAGTATACAGGGTAGAATGCTCCAAATTTTTGGATGTAATATTGATGAAAACGTGAACTGGAAGAAGCATATTACTGAGCTTCTCGAAAAATTAAGATCAGCTACTTTTGATCTTCGTATAATTGCTAGTCTTGAAACAAACGAAACAATCTCCTGACATATTCTGCATATTGTCATCTAATAATGTCTTACAGATGAGTTTTCTGGGGTACGTAATCACTCAAAAACAAAGTACTGACTGCACAAATTCGGGAAGTTCACCTGACGTTGCCATGTAGTTATCTTTTCAAGGACTGAAGTATTTTAAATGCACCATCAAATTACCTATATGCACTGAAGTAATTAATCATAAATATTTCATCACAATTTGAGAAGAATAATGATGTCCAAATCCACAATATCAGCGGAAAATATTACCATTACGAAAATTATTAAAGCTGTCAGTGGCTCAGAAAGGAGTTCAGTGTGCTGGAACAAAAATTTTTTATCATTTGCTCAATAACATAAAAGCCTGAACGATAACAAAGCAAGTTTTAAGTGTAACTCAAAATCTGTTTTCCTGGACTATTCGTTCAATTCTATGCACGAATTGACTCACTCCAAGTCATTTCGATAGAAGAACATGTACCTAATAATTAACTAACGGTATCCTTCAAATAAACCGAAACTTTGCAACACTATTTATAAAAGATATTCTCTGCTTATTTGCCTCGTCAAACCTAGATAAAATCTGTACAGTCCTCAGCTACGGCAGAGTATTGTACAGGCCGGAGACGATGGGGTATTTAGTCGAAAGATCGAGATTTTACTACCATTTCTCGCGGAAAGTAAACAGAGATTGTTTTATACGAATGCTACCCTACGTAAGTGCGCTAAAGGAGAGAGGAACCTACGTATTTGTAACTTGATACCTACCACTGTGTCCATAGTTTGTCACCAAATACTGAAGAAGACAGTTTTTGCATCGTGTGTGAATAATTGAAGTTTCCCCATAAATGTAGGTCAGCAGATTCCACAAATTTTCACTGCTGACATAACTTGCTGCTACATTTTTGGGAAAGACTTAAGTATTCACCTTACGAAGCCTGACGAAGGAAGTAGCATTCTGAGAGATGTAGTGTGGTGTATAAATTAATTGTACCAGAGATTGAAGACTTATTTTATAACTGCTCATAGTGAACTTGTTGGTATCCACCAATATTCCAGATATATGCTTTGGGTGACTTGGCAGATTCAGTTTCTGGCCAGAAACTTTCCGAGCATTTCTGAGGTCCACAGCATCCTTCAAACACTGTATCGAGGGAGCTAGTCGCTTCGTGATGTCATCATTAACTGAAGAACGTTTTAAAATTTAGATTTTCTACGCCACATGAGGTAGGACGATGTTTTTTAGGCATACACATGTTTGTAAAACTGTTTCCACCACTGCCTGATCAAAATATAAATCAAACATAAAACGTAGCCACTGGATTTTTGAAGTTCATCACGTTGTTTGAGGCACACTTTCAGTAGGTTAGTAAGAAGGAACATATTGGAACTGAAGTCGAAATGATTTCACACCTGTGCCTTTTCGTGTGTCATACGGACTCTTGCTATGTGGGGCTCCCGATATTCTTTCAGCCAACTCGACACGCGTCAATCTTGTAGCCGGCGGACAGTTCAAAAATATAACTGCTTGACGAATCTACTCGCGTGAGACCCAACACTCAATGCTGTTCGAACCCACACACCTTGATATTTAGGACTTCGACGAGAAATCCTTTTACATTCCCACTCCGCGTCACAGATCTGTAGTGAACGACCTTGGCCTCCGATTGACCTTTTGTACGCACAAGGAATGGGGGGGGGGGGGGGGGGGCAGGTCTCATCTAGGCAATTTTTACGTCACCTTAATCTGGTATTTCAAATACAGCGTTGTCCGCGAATATCGGGATTTCCTTGATTCCATCTGCTCCTTCCGGACATTATATCATTCTCAAGCGTTACTGCAGAATCGAGAAACAGTGAGGAGTTGACATTGGCGCAAATTTAATATGAATTAATTGTGTGAGATGAAACTTAGCAAATGTCCTTACATGAAAAGAGAGTATAAGGATATGTCAAGCAGATCATATTTCTGGGTTCTGTATCTGCTGTCACACAGGAGTAGAAAAGAATATTCTAAGCATAAAATAAAATGAATTACGGCTGGAACAGGCAGGAAGAGTCCACAGACAGTAGCCACCCCCCTCACTAACCGGTCGAGTAAGGCAGTGGTGAAACCAGAACTCATTCATTTATTGCAACACGCCACCTCGTCATCGCCCCCCGGCGATGCACGCGATGTGACGATCAGGTCGCTAGCCAAATATACGTTGCAGACCAATAAGACTTTCACGTGGAGCCAAGAAAAGACCGCCACAATACAGACAATCCATCAACGACGTTGGAGAACTTTGCGAATAACAAAAATATCGCGTAATCTGTTCCTCTAGAGAACAGCACAGCTGATAGTCCCACGGTAGCATGAAGACGTATCTACTGTTCCGTGTACATAACTTTAGTGTTTGGAGGACATTAAGGAAAAATGTTCCTAAGCAAACTCCGAAATTTTTGCAGTATAAACAGGGTGTATAAAAACCTACGTATTCATAATGTTATGGTGTTTAGAGGAGATAAAGGGGAAGACTTTTATGTGACGAAAATCCTACAAATGTGGTAAACGGCGGGAGGGGTTGCGCGGTACTGTATGCTCCATGTTCTCCCGATCTCATTCCTGTCTTTTTTTTTCTCGTGGCGGGACATGAAACGTTTGTTGTAGGAGATACTGACAGACTCACCAGAACAGCTGGTTGGCCGTTGAAGCTGCAGCCATTATCCGTCCTACATCTGGTTGTTTTGAATGTATTACACAATCATTAACACGTAGATGCCAGTCGCGCATTATCTGTAACAAATAGCATTTTGAGCAACATCTGTAAAAAACATTCGTTGCGCGGTAGGGTGAGCACCGGCTCTGAACATCACTACCTTCAGAATATTCATCGACCTTAGGCGGGAAAAGGTACATTTATGACATTTTTGTCACATAAAGAAATTGTTTCCTTTTATCTTCTCTTTTACACTATATGGACTGCTTCTTACTTCCTGTATAAAAATACAAATTTCCGAGGCTCATCAGGGATATATTCAGAGTATTTTGATCCAAAAGACCTGTGTTATAAGGTGGCACGTTATTGAGTTCAAAATGGTTCAAATGGCTCTGAGCATTATGCGACTTAACTTCTGAGGTCATCAGTCGCCTAGAACTTAGAACTAATTAAACCTAACTAACCTAAGGACATCACACACATCCATACCCGAGGCACGATTCGAACCTGCGACCGTAGCGGTCGCCCGGTTCCAGACTGTAGCGCCTACAACCGCACGGCCCGTTATTGAGTAAGAATGTAATTATTTATACGGTTTGCTAGTCCAATAGCTTTCTATTTTGTAGAAATACGTTCATAATGTAAAAAGGGTTCAATATACGATCACCAAACCGTATAACACTAAACACAGAGCAGTGCAACAGTCCAGTTGTAACAATGGTTGCAACGGTCACATTCGAAAACGTTTATTCACTAAAGGCCGTGGAGGGCTACCTTCACATAAACTTAATTTATTTCATAACAATAGCGAAGTAAGTGTTGCTTCCAATAAAGAAGTTCAGTCAAAAGTATTTCGCCTCTGAAAAGTACCGTGATCCTCGCCATAATCCGAAAAATATCTACTTTTGAGTCTGTACTATAAATATATCTATACAGGGTGGTCCATTGATAGTGATCGGGTCAAATATCTCACGAAATAAGCATCAAACGAAAAAACTACAAAGAACGAAACTCGTCTAGCTCGAAGAGGGAAATCAGATGGCGCTATGTTTGGCCAGCTTGATCGCGCTGCCATAGGTCAAACGGATATCAACTGCGTTTTTTAAATAGGAACCCCCATTTTTATTACATATTCGTGTAGTATGTAAAGAAATATGAATGTTTTAGTTGGACCACTTTTTTCGCTTTGTGATAGATGGCGCTGTAATGGTCACAAACGTATCAGTACGTGGTATCACGTAACATTCCGCCAGTGCGGACGGTATTTGCTTAGTGATACATTACCCGTGTTAAAGTGGAACGTTTACCAATTGCGGAAAAGGTCGATATCGTGTTGATGTATGGCTACTGTGATTAAAATGCCCAACGGGCGTGTGCTATGTATACTGCTCGGTATCCTGGACGACATCATCCAAGTATCCGGACCGTTCGCCATATAGTTACGTTATTTAAGGAAGCAGGAAGTGTTCAGCCACATGTGAAACGTCAACCACGACCTGCAACAAATGATGATGCCCAAGTAGGTGTTTTAGCTGCTGTCGCGGCTAATCCGCACATCAGCTGCAGACAAATTGCGCGAGAATCGGGAATCTCAAAAACGTCGATGTTGAGAATATTACATCAACATCGAGTGCACCCGTACCATATTTCCATACACCAGGAATTGCATGGCGACGTCTTTGAACCTCGTGTACAGCTCTGCCACTGGGCACCAGAGAAATTACGGGACGATGACATTTTAGCTACGAAGTGTCATTCACCAACCGGGGTTAACGTAAACCGGCATAATATGCACTATTGGGCAACGGAAAATCCACGATGGTTGCGACTAGTGGAATATCAGCGACCCAGAACTGCGATGTACTTCCAACATGATGGATATCCGGCACATTGCTCGCGGGCGGTTGAAGCGGTATTGAATAGCATTATTTCATGACAGGTGGATTGGTCGTCGAAGCACCATACCATGGCCCGCAAGTTCACCGGATCTGACGTTCCCGGATTTCTTTCTGTGGGGAAAGTGGATGATATTTGTTATCGTGTTACACCGACAACGCCTGACAACATGCGTCAGCGCATTGTCAATGCATGTGCGAACATTACGGAAGGCAAACTACTCGCTGTTTAGAGGAATGTCGTTACACGTATTGCCAAATGCATTGAGGTTGACGGACATTATGTTGAGCATCTATTGCATTAATGTGGTATTTACAGGTAATCACGCCGTAACAACATGCGTTCTCAGAAATGATAAGTTCACAAAGGTACATGCATCACATTGGAACAACCGAAATAAAATGTTCAAACGTGCCTACGTTCTGTGTTTTAATTTAAAAACCTACCTGTTATCATCTGTACGTCAAAAATTGTGAGCCATATGGCCGGCCGGAGTGGCCGTGCGGTTCTAGGCGCTACAGTCTGGAGCCGAGCGACCGCTACGGTCGTAGGTTCGAATCCTGCCTCGGGCTTGGATGTGTGTGATGTCCTTAGGTTAATTAGGTTTAATTAGTTCTAAGTTCTAGGCGACTGATAACCTCAGAAGTTAAGTCGCATAGTGCTCAGAGCCATTTTTTTGTGAGCCATATGTTTGTGACTATTACAGCGCCATCTATCACAAAGCGAAAAAGTGGTCCAACTAAAACACTCATATTTCTTTACGTACTACAGGAATATGTAATAAAAAACGGGGGTTCCTATTAAAAAAAACGCAGTTGATATTCGTTTTACCTATGATAGCGCCATCTAGCGGGCCAACCGCAGCACCATCTGGTTTCCCCCTTCAAGCTAGACAAGTTCGTTCTTTGTAGTTTTTTCGTCTGACGCTTATTTCGTGAGATATTTGGCCCGGTGACGATCAGTGGACCACCCTGTATACTTCGTAGCTTTGTGAGTGACCAACATTAGCATGTGCGTAAAACAGCTGTAGTGGAACTGTGTCTAATCAATCATCAGAGCGCTGGGTGATTCCTTGGAACCCATTGTCTGCAGTTTCACGATGATGTGAGCTATATGTAACGGACGTTCAATAAGTAAAACAACACCTTTTTTTTCTAGCTCAGTTTAGGTTGAAAAATGCGGATTTTTTTGTGGGACCGTGGGATATTCCTGCTTCAGCCCCTATGGTTTCATAAAGCTGCGATAGGTGGCGGCCGTATACGTAGTATCCAAATGGTGTCTGTAACGGAGGTGCTTTCTAAACAAAGAGCTGTCATTGAGGTTCTTCCGGCAGAAAATCAGAATGGCTACAGAGACCGGGCAATGAACAAATGCACGGTGAGTCGTTGGACGACTTCGTCCATCATCATCGCAACGAGGTGGCGCAAACCTTCCTCGTCCACTCTGCAGACCGGATCTCGCACCTTCCGACATCCATCTGATGGGGCGAATGAAAGATGCACTTCACGGGCAGCAGTCTGTCAATAAGGGGGTGGTTACTGAGGCAGCGAGACTTTGGTTCCGACGTAGACTAGTAGAGTGGCGCCTTCATTTCATCCAGAGCCGGCGCGCATGTCGCCCAATGTAATAAAACCTGCACCAAGGCGGCCTGACCCGCCCCGTAAGGAGCGTCCCGACCAATGACGCCAAACGCTCATTTCCATTTCCATACCATACGGGCATACGGGCACTCCGAATAAGGTGGCGTAAGGCCATCGCAGTGGACTGAGATTATGTTGATAACTAAGCTTTCGCAGCCAAAAGATTGGGCAATAATATCATGTATTGGAAGCCTGAATAAACCCAACTGGCTTTCAGAAAAGAAAAAAAAACCTATTTCTCATTACTTGCTGAACGAAAATGTCAAAGTGAGACAGGTAAATCATTAGAGTATAAAAGCATCAGTAACTACAGTACAGAATGTAATAACTAAAAGTTGCTAAAGGGATGAGAAATGGAAGAACACTCCACTTAATATTACTCGTTTTTCGGATTGAGGTATCGGTTAATTCGTAATAATTATTTGCATTCAACCACTTGCATTGTACCTGACACAATTTAACTATGCATCTCAAAAGACAAAGTTCTCATCAGCAGGATGCTGACAGTTTGTACCGTTCATTACAATAAAATGTAGGGCATATTGGACTAAGGAACTCGTCTTACATAAGACTATCCATTTCACACACTTCAGTCTCGCTACAGGATGTATTCTCTTAACGAGATAAGGACTTGCAATATAACGAGATTATTAAAAAATTTTTGATTTATTTTCCGTCAACTGAATAGTTTTAAATATTTAGAATTCCATGGGAATAATATTTACGGGTGGCCAAACCACCTTCTTGCAAATATAAGGCCGGCCGGTGTGGCCGTGCGGTTAAAGCCGCTTCAGTCTGGAACCGCGTGACCGCTACGGTCGCAGGTTCGAATCCTTCCTCGGGCATGGATGTGTGTGATGTTCTTAGGTTAGTTAGGTTTAATTAGTTCTAAGTTATAGGTGACTGATGACCTCCGAAGTTAAGTCGCATAGTGCTCAGAGCCATTTGAACCATTTTTGCAAATATAAACACACGTCCTACATGAAAATAAATGAAAATGAGAAATATAGAAGCTCCATCTGCGTATAATGTTCGAATAATTCAACCGTTATTTGTATCTAGATACATATGTACTGTATTTACGAATAGGGAAAGCGGAAAACCCTCATCTGCTAAGTCAAAACGCGGTCGATTGTGTGTTTTGATTCATCATGTCAAATGGTCACTCCATAGAAATATAGCGAAAAATAAGAGAATGGCAGCTGCGAAAAACACTACAGAACAAAGTGGCGGACTTGTGAACCCTGTCAGTGCCAAAACAACAGGCAAGGATTTCCAGAAGCAAGGAATTGCAAGGCGAGCATGAATTCCGGAATCACACACCAGTGATACAAATTCCCGTAACAGGAAAAAGTGGTTACGATGCCATAAATATGTAGCAATGGGAGAGTGTCAGTTTTTACGGATGAGCCTTGTTTCACACTCTTTCCAACCTCTGGTCGAGTTTACGACCCAAGAGCGCACGTGGCAGGGGACTGGGAAAGATTTGAGCAGCGATATCTAGTGTTCGATGGGCCCAATGGCTACTCTGCAAGGTCGCATTACTACAAGGGTTTCTGTGACCTTGTCGGCTGGTCACGTGCATCCCATGGTAAAATGTTTGTTCCCCAATGTATATGATGTGTGCAAGACGAAAGGACCCTTTCACACAGCTCGTATCATCCAGCACTGGTTTTGCGAGCACATGGATGAGTTATCACCTCTCCACTGACCACCACACTCACCAAACCTCAACATTATTGAACCCTTGTCATCTACACTACTGGCCATTAAAATTGCTACACCAAGAAGAAATGCAGATAATAAACGGATATTCATTGGACAAATATATTATACTAGAACTGACATGTGATTAGATTTTCACGCAATTTGGGTGCCTAGATACTGAGAAATCAGTACCCAAAACAATCGCCTCTGACCGTAATAACGGCCTTGATACGCCTCGGCATTGAGTCAAACAGAGCTTGGATGGCGTGTACAGGTACAGCTGCCCATGCAGCTTCAACAAGATACCACAGTTCATAAAGAGTAGTGACTAGCGTATTGTGACGAGCCAGTTGCTCGGCCACCATTGACCAAACGTTTTCAATTGGTGAGAGATCTGGAGAATGTGCTGGCCAGGGCGGCAGTCGAACATTTTCTGTATCCAGAAAGGACCGTAAAGGACCTGCAACATGCGGTCGTGCATTATCCTGCTGAAATGTAGGGTTTCGCATGGATCGAATGAAGGGTAGATCCATGGGTCGTAACACATCTGAAATGTAACGTCCACTGTTCAAAGCGCCGTCAGTGCGAACAAGAGGAGACCGAGACGTGTTACCAATGGCACCCCATACCATCACGCCAGTATTGCGATGACGAATACACGCTTCCAATGTGCGTTCACCGCGATGTCGCCAAACACGGATGCGACCATCATGATGCTCTAAACAGAGCCTGGATTCATCCGAAAAAATGACGTTTTGCCATTCGTGCACCCAGGTTCGTCGTTGAGTACATCTTCGCAGGCGTTCCTGTCTGTGACGCAGCGTCAATGGTAACCGCAGCCATGTTCTCCGAGCTGATAGTCCATGCTGCTGCAAACGTCGTCGAACTGATCGTGCAAATGGTGGTTGTCTTGCAAACGTCCCCATCTGTTGACTCAGGGATCGAGACGTGGCTGTACGATCCGTAACTGCCATGCGGATAAGATGCCAGTCATCTCGACTGCTAGTGATACAAGTCCGTTGGGATCCAGCACGGCGTTCCATATTACCCTCCTGAACCCACCGATTCCATATTCTGCTAACAGTCATTGGATCTCGACCAACGCGAGCAGCAATGTCGCGATACGATAAACTGCAATCGCGATAGGCTACAATCCGACCTTTATGAAAGTCAGAAACGTGATGGTACGCATTTCTCCTCCTTACACGAGGCATCACAACATCGTTTCACCAGGCAACGCCGGTCAACTGCTGTTTGTGTATGAGAAATGGTTGGAAACTTTCCTCATGTCAGCACGTTGTAGGTGTCGCCACCGGCGCCAACCTTGTGTGAGTGCTCTGAAAAGCTAATAATTTGCATTTCACAGCATCTTCTTCCTGTCGGTTAAATTTTGCGTCTGTAGCACGTCATCTTCGTGGTGTGGCAATTTTAATGACCAGTAGTGTACTTTAAAGAGAACGGTGCGTGATCGCTATCCACCTCCGTCGTCATTACCTGACCCTGCCATTGTTTCGAAGGAAGAGTGTATAAAAAAATGTTCAAATGTGTGTGAAATCTTATGGGACTTAACTGCTAAGGTCATCAGTCCCTAAGCTTACACACTACTTAACCTAAATTATCCTAAGAATGGTATAAGATTCCCTTATATCTATTTATAAATTCGGAGACGACTGTGAAACGTAGGAAGTTATTACGAAATAGCATTCGATGCAGTAAGACACGCAGCCATGTAGCAGGTGGCTTCAGGATGGCTATGTTTCTCCTTCGCCCTGACTCACAGCGCAGCTGACGCTACTAGCCTTGACAACGGTCTCAAGTAACATACAGTCGGTATGCAAATTCATAGTCCCTATTAATCTAAATAAACCATAGTAATTATCATCCGATTTTGTTCAAATTTGGTACGAAATCTTTTGTTATTAAGGAAGGGATCCTGTCAAAATTTCAGATTTTTATCTATTCTAGCTTCAGAGATTGAGAAAATTACTTAAATATCCTAAAACCGACACTTATGTTTCAAATCTCAGTTAGGAACAATAATCAAATGTCTTTTATTGTCATTTGAAGTCATAACAAAGCTCACAGTATATAAAATAACTTAATAGAATTTTTTTTCAATACTTTAATTACTCTACGTTATGTAGTACAAAAAATCGTTGAAATTTATTATTTGCTTATTATTTTTGTTGTGTGAGTGTATGGGGCTGAATCAGACAGTGTACGCTGGACATACGTTAAAACTTAATGTCATTTTAGGTAAAATCTTATAAAACTGAACAATGGGAAAATTGTGTTGCAACCACGATGGTGACGACGCTTTTGTAAGAGAGCAGCCAGAATAAAAATCTGAAGTGGATAAAGTTTCTATTTTAATTTAAAGCATATTTTGCATCTCATTCTATTTTATTAAACAATATATTAGAAATCGAAATTGCAATGACGTAAAGTACTTTCTGATTAGCGGTTGGCTAAGGCGTTTTCCCGCTAGAATGATAGAGGTAGGTGAACTGATCGATGAAAGTGACTGAGAGGGAGAGCAAAGGAGAGGAAAGAACGACCGAATGACACCTCGCCCAACCGCTGCTGGAAGTTGTTTCCAATGTCAACGGATTTCAAGTATCGTATAATGCATGTTAATGAGTTGTTTCCACATTTTTGTCGACCCCCTGTATCCTTTGTAAGAACGTTTGTACGACTCCATCTACGCTTGCGACAGACAGCTTCATTAGAGAAGAGAGCTGTTAATGGTCGGAGAACACACGATGTACGAACGCCTGAGCTTGAACCACGGATTCTTTCTATACCGGATGAAGCTCTATCAACTAGCACAAAAACAGTCTCAGGATGAGGGGGTGTTAATCGCATGACGATTTGGAACACTCTGCATGAAAATCTTCAACAAGTGCAAGGATTAAATGCGGCATGTTAGGTCAATGTGCTGTGCTCCTGCTGTTCTCAGTATATACTTTTCTCACTGATGCTGTTTTAACAATCACTTCTGCGCTTACGAAAACTCTTATGAAGTGCGACAGACGTCAATAGAGGTGTAGCCTAACCAAGTGGAGTCATCATTCATGATCATCTCGTTGGCCCCTACGTCTTTCTGCAAAGTCTTATTGAACAAATGTATCTATAGTCTCTCGAACATGTGCTCACGTCAAATGACTATCAAAACTACACTATGGTTGTTGGATAATGCTAGAAGTAAATTAGCCCTGTGACATGCAGCCCAATGTTGGGAATCTCAACATATGAATAACCTTTTTCAACAAATTTACTCCATTTATGTATCTGACCAAAATACGAGGGCTATCCACAAAGTACATTACGTTTTGGAATTAAAAATAAATAAAGTATTGGAATTTTTTTTTCTTATATACAGATGAAAGCCACACTTCAATACTACTTTTCTACATAGTTGCCATTTAAATTAAGGCACTTATCGTAGCGATGGACGAGCTTGGAAATTCCTTCGTCGTAAAATTCGGCCGCCTGCGCCTTCAACCACGTGGTTACCTCTTCTTGAAGCTGTGCGTCGTCATCAAAACGCTGCATAGCCAACCACATCTTCATTGTTGGGAATAAGAGGAAGGCCCCCCGTGCCAGGTTGGGACTGTACCGAGGATGAGGAAACACCTCCCACTTCAAAGATTCGAGAAGTTCACGAGTGGCATTTGCCGTGTGGGCCCGGGCGTTGACGTGAATCAGCAAGATCTTTGAGCCCAACTTTCCCCTGCGCTTGTTTTGCATTGCTCTTCTGAGGTTGTGTAGAGTTTGGCAATACCTTTGAGAGTTTATTGTAGTGCCTCTTTCCAGGAAATCCTCAAAAATCATATTTCTACCGGGTTACTGATTAACCACGTGGTTGAAGGCGCAGGCGGCCGAATTTTACGACGAAGGAATTTCCAAGCTCGTCCATCGCTACGATAAGTGCCTTAATTTAAATGGCAACTATGTAGAAAAGTAGTATTTAAGTGTGGCTTTCATCTTTATATAATATAAAAATTTTCCAATACTTTATTTATTTTTAATTCCAAAACGTAATGTACTTTGTGGATAGCCCTCGTAATTACATGAAATTCATTCATTAACTGACTCATTTTTAAGAGTCATATTCAGATATAAATGATGAGTGGTCCTCGTAACTTGAAAGAAAGGTAGAATATTTTAAGTTTCCTTTATTTGAACAAACCAAAAAATACACATTGAACATTTCAACAACACTGAGGTTGTGGTGAAGAATATAAACAAGAGTTACTCAACAAAAGCAAAATGAACTTAACTTGTTGAAGAATGGTTTTTAAAGTAAGGAAAAAGGCCTGGGAAACTCTGACAGTTTCCCCGCTGCTTATTCACGAAACAACAATATGCTCTTCCTAATCAACAATGCATCTGCATTATAAAATTAAAGTTGGTATGCAAGTCTATCAACTGAATCATGAGCAGAGCTGAGCAAGGAATAGACATCAAGGATACCCTACACTGGCAGAGCTAAGCTATACTCTATCATATCGAGCGTTTGTGCTGCGTCGTCATGGCTGCATATGCTGGTGTGGTGACTCTGCTCACGTGTTGCGAGACATTTCTATTTGTAAAGACACATCTTGTGGTTGGTTGTGGAAGTATGACTAATCGTATCTCACGCTGAAATAAGTACCGTAAGATCCCTGTTCAAATTTATTTTAATGAGGACGACAGTACGCGCCCGTTCGAATGCAAACTGATCGTTAAACTTCCAACAACCACTTTTTTTTTTTTTTTTTTTTTTTTTTTTTTTTTGTCATCAGTCTACTGACTGGTTTGATGCGGCCCGCCACGAATTCCTTTCCTGTGCTAACCTCTTGATCTCAGAGTAGCACTTGCAACCTAAGTCCTCAATTATTTGCTTGACGTATTCAAATCTCTGTCTTCCTCTACAGTTTTTGCCCTTTACAGCCCCCTCTAGTACCATGGAAGTCATTCCCTCATGTCTTAGCAGATGTCCTATCATCCTGTTCCTTCTCCCTATCAGTGTTTTCCACATATTCCTTTCCTCTCCGATTCTGCATAGAACCTCCTCATTCCTTACCTTATCAGCCCACCTAATTTTCAACATTCGTCTATAGCACTACATCTCAAATGCTTCGATTCTCTTCTGTTCCGGTTTTCCCACAGTCCATGTTTCACTACCAAACAATGCTGTACTCCAGACGTACATCCTCAGAAATGTCTTCCTCAAATTAAGGCTGGTATTTGATATTAGTAGACTTCTCTTGGCGAGAAATGCCTTTTTTGCCATAGCGAGTCTGCTTTTGATGTCCTCCTTGCTCCGTCCGTCATTGGTTATTTTACTGCCTAGGTAGCAGAATTCCTTAACTTCATTGACTTCGTGACCATCAATCCTGATGTTAAGTTTCTCGCTGTTCTCATTTCTACTGCTTCTCATTACCTTCGTCTTTCTCCGATTTACTCTCAAACCATACTGTGTACTCAATAGACTGTTCATTCAGTTCAGCAGATCATTTAATTCTTCTTCACTTTCACTCAGTATAGCAATGTCATCAGCGAATCGTATCATTGATATCCTTTCACCTTGTATTTTAATTCCACTCCTGAACCTTTCTTTTATTTCCATAATTGCTTCCTCGATGTACAGATTGAAGAGTAGGGGCGGAAGGCTACAGCCTTGTCTTACACCCTTCTTAATACGAGCACTTCGTTCTTGATCGTCCACTCTTATTATTCCTTCTTGGTTGTTCTACATATTGTATATGACCCGTCTCTACCTATAGCTTACCCCTACATTTTTCAGAATCTCGAACAGCTTGCACCATTTTATATTGTCGAACGCTTTTTCCAGGTCGACAAATCCTATGAAAGTGTCTTGATTTTTCTTTAGCCTTGCTTCCATTATTAGCCGTAACGTCAGAATTGCCTCTCTCGTCCCTTTACTTTTCCTAAAGCCAAACTGATCGTCACCTAGCGCATTCTCAATTTTCTTCTCCATTCTTCTGTATATTATTCTTGTAAGCAGCTTCGATGCATGAGCTGTTAAGCTGATTGTGCGATAAGTCTCGCACTTGTCAGCTCTTGCCGTCTTCGGAATTGTGTGGATGATGCTTTTCCGAAAGTCAGATGGTATGTCGCCAGACTCATATATTCTACACACCAACGTAAATAGTCGTTTTGTTGCCACTTCCCTCAATGATTTTAGAAATTCTGATGGAATGTTATCTATCCCTTCTGCCTTATTTGACCATAAGTCCTCCAAAGCTTTTTTAAATTCCGATTCTAATACTGGATCCCCTATCTCTTCTAAATCGACTCCTGTTTCTTCTTCTATCACATCAGACAAATGTTTACCCTCATAGAGGCTTTCAATGTATTCTTTCCACCTATCTGCTCTCTCCTCTGCATTTAACAGTGGAATTCCCGTTGCACTCTTAATGTTACCACCGTTGCTTTTAATGTCACCAAAGGTTGTTTTGACTTTCCTTTGACTTTCCTTTCCGACAATCATATCTTTTTCGATGTCTTCACATTTTTCCTGCAGCCATTTCGTCTTAGCTTCTCTGCACTTCCTATTTATTTCATTCCTTAGCGACTTGTATCTCTGTATTCCTGATTTTCCCGGAACATGTTTGTACTTCCTCCTTTTATCAATCAACTGAAGTATTTCTTCTGTTACCCATGGTTTCCTCGGAGCTACCTTCTTTGTACCTATGTTTTCCTTCCCAACTTCTGTGATGGCCCTTTCAACTGTACTGCCTACTGCGCTATTCCTTATTGCTGTATCTATAGCGTTAGAGAACTTCAAACGTATCTCGTCATTCCTTAGTACTTCCGTATCCCACTTCTTTGCGTATTGATTCTTCCTTACTAATGTCTTGACCTTCAGCCTACTCTTCATCACTACTATATTGTCATCTGAGTCTATATCTGCTCCTGGGTACGCCTTACAGTCCAGTATCTGATTTCGGAACTTCTGTCTGACCATGATGTGATCTAATTGAAATCTTCCCGTATCTCCCTGCCTTTTCCAAGTATACCTCCTCCTCTTGTGATTCTTGAACAGGTTATTCGCTATTACTAGCTGAAACTTGTTACAGAACTCAATTAGTCTTTCTCCTCATTCATTCCTTGTCCCAAGCCCATATTCCCCTGTAACCTTTTCTTCTACTCCTTCCCCTACAACTGCATTCCAGTCGCCCATGACTATTAGATTATCGCCCCCCTTTACATACTGCATTACCCTTTCAATATCCTCATACACTTTCTCTATCTTTCATCTTCAGCTTGCGACGTCGGCATGTATACCTGAACTATCGTTGTCGGTGTTGGTCTGCTGTCGATTCTGATTAGAACAACCTGGTCACTGAACTGTTCACAGTAACACACCCTCTGCCCTAACTTCCTATTCATAACGAATCCTACACCTGTTATACCATTTTCTGCTGCTGTTGATATTACCCGATACTCATCTGACCAGAAATCCTTGTCTTCCTTCCACTTCACTTCACTGAGCCCTACTATATCTAGATTGAGCCTTTGCATTTCCCTTTTCCGATTTTCTAGTTTCCCTACCACGTTCAAGCTTCTGACATTCCACGCCCCGACTCGTAGAACGTTATCCTTTCGTTGATTATTCAATCTTTTTCTCATGGTAACCTCCCGCTTGGCAGTCCACTCCCTGAGATCCGAATGGGGGACTATTCCGGAATCTTTTGCCAATGGAGAGATCATCATGACACTTCTTCAATTACAGGCCACATGTCCTGTGGATACACGTTACGTGTCTTTAATGCAGTGGTTTCCATTGCCTTCTTCATCCTCATGTCGTTGATCATTGCTGATTCTTCCGCCTTTAGGGGCAATTTCCCACCCCTAGGACAAGGGAGTGCCCTGAACCTCTATCCGCTCCTCCGCCCTCTTTGACAAGGCAGAATGAGGCTGACTTCTTATGCCGGAAGTCTTCGGCCGCCAATGCTGATTATTTATCAAAATTTAGGCAGTGGCGGGGATCGAACCCGGGACCGAAGACGTTTTGATTATGAATCAAATACGCTACCCCTAGACCATGGGTACAACCACATTAAATGTTAATAAATATTTTGTCTTTGTGAATAAAGTCGGAACGAGCGAATTCACTAAAATATGTGATCCTCAGTGATTCTCTCCTCGAACTGTAATTAGTGTGAAACTCTCCAACGTTGATGGAAAAATGCTAAGTAATCTTCACTTTCAGAAATCTATACCAGGCTTTCGTCAAATCTCGTATCCAAAGACAAAATTTGATCTGAAAAAGCGGGAGATTAAACGTTAATGTGTTTACTTGGCTGAATACTAAGGCGGGAGGTCGTTTGGCAGTTGTGTAGGACCAGAATAACCTTGTCCAGGACCACACTCCAACGAATTTCCCTGCAATTCCCGCAATGCACGCTGCACTGTTATAAAAGATAAACATCTCGCATATTTCAGTGCACAAAAACACCTTTTCTCGCTTTGTCACCATATTGTCCATGCACTGTACTGATATTACCAACTGGTGGACACAACGCATACTCTAGGACTTTATGGTTCTGTTCATTTATCAGTCATCTGTAGAATTAATGCTTTAGAAAAGGTATAACTTTGGAAACAAATAAATATTTATAGTAGATCTTTACTCTGAAGCTTCCTATTATTGCTTTTTTGGTTGCGTGAATTCTCTAGACACATTAGAGATACGTTTTCCCAACGCCAAAATGTCGACCGTGTCGGACGTTGGCCGCATTAGCAAGGCGGCGCGAGAGGTTCTCTGGCTCCACGCGACCGCTAATGGTGTTGTCACGTAAGCCAGCAGATAAGAACACGGCCGCACCTACGCACTTAATGGACTCTGTTCCACCAGCCGGGCTCCGTTCTGCGATCTGCAGCAGGAAGGGCACCTGCTGTGCAAACCACACACACTCCAGGGCAGTAGCAAGGGCTGCGCTACCTGCGCAATAGGGCAGAAGTTTGCACCTGCACCATGCCACTATTCCGTCTCCGATAGGCTGCTTCAGAGAGCAGCATGTCATCGCGGTTAATATTCTAATTTGCCGAGTCTGCTGTCTCTACGTATTTACTGATTATCTGCTGCGGTTTTTGAGGTAGTATATTGCAGAGTTAATTATTCTGCATTCTGCCACCGTAGCGCATATGGCTAGATGTGAACCTGGGTTCAGTTCCCGCTACTACTTGGTGGAACAACTGAAGCAGGACCCACTCAGCTTCGTGCTGCGCCAGAGAAACTGCTTGAATGAGAAGGTAGCACCTGAAAGGTCTGGAAGACCGACAATGATCTGTAGAGCTGTGTGCTGTTACGACGACCCTCCATACCACGTCCTCCTGTCATCGGCATCACATGGTTCTCTGGGCCTAATCGTGGAGCTTAGTTCAGTCTTAGTTTTTTGACGACTTTGGGAGTTTTCATTACAGTCATTGTGATGGCGCAACGACACACTAAATACGAGGCAGTTACAAAACATATTTTCCTTTATTTGCTAGTTTCTTAAATCAACAAGTAGTGCCAGCCTGTTAATGACAAAAGGAAATATTTGTATAACTGATTTTGTTTTCTCTGTGAATAGTTGTAATTTTATTTTTTATTACTTTTGTGATATACTTTCGCAACAGCTTAAAGAATATGCAAAGAGCAGAAAGTTTAGTATAAAGTGATAGATGTAGAAAGCACTATTTGCTGATGGAATAGTCGAACAGTTTGTTGCTGATAGGGAGAGTTAGGATATTTTAAATGTAGTTAGGTGCAGTTGTGTCCTCTGGAGGAAAACATGTGGCTTGATATGTGTGTGGCAGTAATATATTAACATGATGGAGAAAAATACATGAGGACATAGACTGTTAATCATAAAAAGAAAGGGAGTGGAAAGGGGAGAGGGTGAGAGTGGGTTGAGAGTGGAGGTGATAGTGGGTGGTGAGTGAGGGATGTGAGTGGTCGGGTGAGTGGGGGGTAGAGTGGAGACAGAGTGGGGGCAGAGTGGGTGGAATGATGGGATTGGGGGAGTGGGTGAGTGCAGGGAGTATGGAGAAGGGAGAGTGGAGGGCAAGAGAGGGGGCTATGTGGAGCGTGAGAGTGGGGGGAGAGTCAGGTGCAAGTGGAGGGAGAGTGTGGGGGAGAGTGGGGGAGCGAGTGGGGGAGTGGTGAAGAGTTGGGTGAGAGTAAAGGACAAGTGGGGGGAGAACATGGAGCAGAGTGTGGGGATAGTTGGGGGAGTTTGTGAGAGTGAGGGGAGTAGGGGAGTGTTGGGAGAGTGGGGGAGTGGGGAATAGTGAGAGCAGTGGGGAAGAGTGGGGGGAGGGAGAAGAGTGTGGAGGGCAGATTGGGGGGCGGACAGGGGGCAGATTGGAGGGGGGAGAGTTGGGGGATTGGGGTGGGAGTGGAGGGATAGGTGGACAGAGTGGGGGAGTGTGGGGAAGGGGAGAGAGGGCAGAGTGGTGGGAGAGGGGGGAGAGTGTGGTGAGTGGGGAGGGGGGAGGGGGGAGAGGGGGGAGTGGAAGAGAGAGAGGGGGACCCAGTTTGCTACTAAAGTCATAACACATTCTTCAGCATGCCTCTACAAATGTAAGTCAGCCCATAACTGTTTTGTGAAGTGCCAATCTTAATATCTATTTTGAACCTTTTGTGTTTTCTCGGTTAAAAATACTTTTAGAAAAGTTGCCGTCTTTCATAATTTTTCTTGAAAAATCTATCATAATGAAACAATGTTTATAAAAAATATTAGAAAATTTGCGAAACGTAATTATAAATTTACTTTACCAATTTCGTTTGAACTAAATTTCATTTTATTTTGCTTCTTCCTGAGACCATTTCATTTTTGAAAACGATTAGTCACGGCACAGAATCTAACTACCTGCACAATTTTGCAATAATTACAGTGTTTTTTTGTGTGATTAGTAATGTACGAATGTTCGTATGAGTACTTTCCTATTGTTACCTCAAAGTTCTATTACTTAAAGGCAGTGCTGTAGGATACTAAACCACACCAACGTCTCCTTTCCAGTCGACGTATAAATTATATATTTGTCAAACTTCGGTTTCAAAATTGTGCACACAACATAAAGTACTCCTTAAAAATTTTGTGTTGTAACACGGCTTTGGATGTCCAATGTGCTTAAGGTTGTTATTGGGAAGGGTCGTAAATCCCAAAGACCACATTGCAATAGAACGATTAAATACCGCTTGTGCAGGTGAAAAGATAATCTTTTTGTTGCAGTCTCAGTTTTAATGAATGGTCGATATTACATTTTAAACATCCATTTTTTCGATAAAGCGCGTACTAGTCACGAGCAAGTGCAGCCGTTAAATAATGTGGCAGCGGTACAATGATAGCTCCTGACTAGGCAATTCTCTTCCGTCTAGTACATAGCAACATCAGAGCGGCACAATTCATGGAAATAGCTCAGTTTGTTTAATACCTCGTCAATCAAAAAAAGTTTCGTGACTGGATTAATAAGAACTAGAGAAAGGTAAAGATGGTGGTTTTAATGCTTCAAGTGTTCCACGTAGTCGCTCCCCACTTGAGTACAACGCACAGAGTGTTCATACGAACATGTGAAACAGTCATATAAATCCGTCTTTAGGTGTTGTTGAACTTGCGTATCACATTCGCAACGTCTTCATACTTGCCATTCTGCACTTCGTCGTATTGTGGTATGTTCGCATTGATGACACCATCTTTCGTTATCCATTATGATTTTTACCAGAAAATAATTGTCCAAGGTCTCAACTTCTATTTGCGGTACATGGAAATGAGCGTATGGCGTCAGTATCTGGGAGTTCCCAGACGGGAAGTTCGACCACCAAGTGCAAGTCTTATTGAGTGCGACGCCACATTGGGCGACTTGCTCGTCAATAATGTGGATGAAATGATTGTGAGGACAGCACAACACCCAGACCCTGAGGGGAGAAAATTTCCCACCCCAACCGGGAATCGAACGTGGGCCCCATGCGGGGCAATCCAAAGCGCTGACCGTTCAGCTATCGGGGCGGACTGTATTTGCGGTAAACAACCATCGTCGTTTTGTTTGTCGGGGCTTAAAGCTGTATGTGAAAATTTGTACACACTTTTCCCTTCTTAAGAATGTCTTGAACATGTAATGTAGAGAAGCTGAATTCCTTGCTACACCGTGATTTTTGACACAAAAATTTTGACACACTATGGTCGAACGTCCACTACTTAACGCCGTCTGTTCATAACTGAATGGTCGAATGTATATTTGTGTTTATAGTTGCTAGTTCAAGATACGCTGACGTTGCTTACATGTCAGAATAAAATCAGTCACGGAACACTTTGGACGGACTATTTTATTGCTATTTGTAATGTTACAATTATTATTGCTTCTGACGTAAGTACTACAGAAAGAAAGTACTGCGAAATACTGTTCAGATTTAAGGGAGAAAGGCTCTAAATTGATTACGTTAAATAAATAAATAAATAAAAATGTTACTTAGAAAAATAAATATTTTGCAAAAAAGTATGAAAAGCGTTTATCCGTTTTACCGAGAACTGGAAGTGGACTGCAAATGGTGAGAACCGATATGTATATACCAAGAAAAAGACGGAACATTATACTACAAGTTGGCTAGTAGGGTAAACTGTGTAACCTGACTGAAAGTTAGCTGTAGTATTGAAACAGTATTTATATGGCTGAATTAAATCTTGCAGTTGTATCGTGTAACAACTAGAAATGTTACTTTACTTGGGGCATTACGGACTCAATAAATTCAAAGAAGAACTTTGTTTTCACCAGGCTATTAGTTCAACTTACTTGTCTCAACTGCAGACAGTTGAGTATGCGTGGTTTGTGGATAGTTAACCGCAGTCGAGTCCATTATTCATGGTAAGTTAATTTTAGATTGTACATACGGGTATAATGTGTCCACATTCGCTATGTTCTTGTGAATCAGCATAGGCTCAGATCTATCTAGCAATGCTTATTAAAGTATTCATTTATACTCATAGCCAACTGGAAATTTGTTGTTTCTTAAATAAAATCGTCTTGTTAGGACTATCGTCCAGTTCTTCATAGGAATGAGTGATGTCGATATGAGAAACTGGAGTTTTTCGTGAGTCACGTTCTGTCAGATGCTGTTAGAGAATTTTCTTATTTCAATATTCTGTTATACGTTTTGGCTGTACATGTAATGGTAAACACGTTAGATGGCGTGGCTCATAGTAGAGTAACATATCTCAACAGAATCAGTGGCTAACAATATACGTTTCCCAAATATTAACCGTCAGTACGATTCACGCAAATTCACATGAGGTAACACACACCTGACGTTCCAAGTCCAACAACAGTGTTAAGGAAAATACTGTTTAATTTGATTACAGTGGACAACAAAACAAAGTTATTAGCTTGAAACTTTATTACTCCGTGGATTAGCTTAATTACATCTGCATTTACTTAGACGTTTCATCAGTATATTAGACTAGCGTGTGGGTGCAAAAAGTAAAGGTAAATACAGACTACTCTAACATTGTTTCCACGTCATGTCATGCAGCGTGGGACAACGTCAGACATGAATGGATGTACGCATTGGCCTGACGTATAGCAACATGAAAAAAATTACTGCGTGTGCATCGCATTTCCCGACAGTTTGTTTTGAACCTTTAACCACGAATGTACTCCGTGTTTTTGACATGCTAGAAGAAGAAGAAGAAGAAATGGCTACTCTGTGTATTGCATCCATTTGCTCGTCTAGAGAATGTGTGTATCCTATCAACATGGAGCGAGACGAATTAGGGGAGTTCCACAATTGAATGCCTCAACTAATAGAAGATGAAGAACGGTCTGAATGGTATCACAGCATGACAAATACTGAATTCTACCATCTCCTGAGCTAGAGAAACTCTCCATTCAACTCAGGGAAACCATTCCGGCTAAGATACGACTTGCAGTTTGCTTGAGGTAAGTGCTAACACATTATTTTATCATATATCAGGGAGGGAAAAAATTATCACAGTGGCAATTTGGAATTTTTATTGATTTCCTTTTCACAAAGTGCATTTGTTATACATCAGAAAAGTAATTACAAATTAGAAAAGTTTTCTTGCCGTTTTTCTTGCCAAGTCTAGGAGAACGTTGAGTCCGTTGAAAAGTCAAAGGTGTGTTCAGGTGGCGTTGAGAAGGATTTATGGATTGAGGGTGGATTTGTATTAAGAGTATTGTGGTAACCAGGATTCACCTGAAATGAGCTCCCACGTGCAGCTTGCAACGTTGCGCCCAAAACAATGATGCTCACTTCCATCTTTACTCTCATTTGCTCATCAGGACGCAATTTTTCCATATTTTTCGCCATGCTGAGGAAGAAAGTTCGCATTCATAGTTCACTTTGTTACTTGATGCAGCGGTTACACTTTGAAGAAGTGCTTGGGTGTGCAAGCGTTGTTTGTCTTGCATAATTGTAACCATTTCTTGTACGGATGTCAACAAACGTTTTATTCCAACATGAGGCCTTACGGGCTTCGCCGAAGATGAAGTAAAAGTTGTTGGAGAATCTGACACATTGGCCGTGGGATTGTCGATGGCCTCTGCCATTGTAGGCATTGCACTTTTGAATATGTCGTTTCTTGGTGGCTTGGATTGGGAACTTTCTGGTGAGACCACTTGTGAGTCTGTTTCATCAATCGGACATAAGCCAATCTCTTCCCGTGTTGCATCATAATCTTCATTATTGGGGCTGTCTTCCGCATTTCCTCAAGTTTTTCTTGTTACGAGAGTGGGATTCAAGAAAGCCAATTCATCTTCAATTTCCATTTGCTAAAATTCGTTGCTGCCTGACCTGATTTTGTGTCTCTACGGTGTTTAGCCCGGATGTACGCATTCCGTAGTTCATTCCAATTATTTATTAGTTATTCATTTACTCTCCTTTGGCGCCCAAAGACAGTAAAAGGCCGCCTAGTTGCCGAAGGACAACGTAAAGTTTAATACTTCTATAATTGGGCTTTTTTTCAATGTTCACAGGTACTTGGCAACTGGAAATCTTTACCTAACATTGGGTTTTTCTTTTCGGATTGGATTTTCAACTATTGGAGAAATAGTTAGAGAGTGTTGCGGGATAAACTGGAAAACTCTAAAACCGATGTACATGCCAGAACCAAACAAAGACGAATGGAAACACATCGCCAAGGATTAGATGAAAAGTGGAATAATCTAAACTGCATAGGAACTTTGGACGGGAAGCACGTTCAAATCCGATGTCCAGCCGGTGCTGGTTCATTGCACTGTGACGAAAAACGTACATAATCCATTGTTTTATTGGCTTTGGTAGATGCAAATTACAAACTCACGCTTGTTGACGTTGCAGCGTATGGCAAAAGTAGGGATGGAGGAACTTTAGAGCGATCTGAGATGGGGAAAGGATTTGAAAGCAATAAATACCTCGTCCCACAAGACAAAGAGCTACTACCAGCAATGGAGAAGTATCCTTATATATTTGTTGCAGATGAAGCCTTCCCTCTTAAATGTATTTGAGGCGTCCACACAATTAAGAAGACATTAAAAAATGACGAAGAGATGCTATACACCTACCGCCATTCAAGAGCTCGACGGAATGCAGAAAATGCGTTCGGAATTATAGCTGGGCGCTGGAGAATATTCCTAAAGACTATTGAAATAAACCAGAAACTGCCGATATAATAGTTTTAGCTTTCACCTGTCTACACAACATGTATAACAAAACGCACTTTGTGAAAAGAAAAATCAATAAAAATTCCAAAATGCCACTATGATGATTTTTTTCCCTCCCAGATATATAATAAAATAATGTGTTAGCACTTATCTCGACCAATATTTCCCCTTTCGAGGAACAAATCCGAATGGAAAGTGAACACATTCATGGTGTCGCCAACACGAACCCATTCGTAGAAATTTCGTGAGAGAAGCGGCCTTCACGGGAGGTAAATTCAAAAAGTACTTAGTTTCTGATTATGGTTCAGCAAATTGTCCTTGGCAATGGCAGTCCATTCGAATGGGTAGAGTTGCTCCGTGACATGTCCAGTATTATTTATTTAATAGGCTCATTCGTTATAACCGACTGTTTTAAGTTTAGTATAACCTAGTTTCAATTTTCGGTGTTATTTTAGTTATAAATTCATGTAGCCTACCTTACGTAATAAATATCTGTCATATTCATATCTGGTTTTATTTGATATTGATTAATACTTTCTCCTATCAATATCAAATATAATGCCTATTGAACTATTATAAATTGTAAAAAAAAACAAACGAATAGAATATAAGGAAAAAGTAACTGTTTTCACTAACCTGGAATGCCGAGCTTTTCTCCTATTTCGTTCCAAGTCGTCTTTCCTTGAATTCTGGTAACGATATTCCCGTTTTGTTAGGTCATACAGCACCGGATTTTACCGAACGTATTCAATCAACATTTCCTCCATCTTCAAATATGGAAACGGTACAAGAGAAACCACTTGAGTCTTCTGACGCCCTCCCACTACTGACGAAGAATCTAGATCTTTTGATATTCTCCCAGGCGTTATAAGACGTGTTGGTCAGATTGCATCATCCAACGCATTCCCACGTCACCTCAGTTCAATATAAACATATGCGCACAAAACCCTGAATTGCATTTTTATATCACGCGCCCCACGTCACGTTAGAGTAGTCTGTATTCACCTTAAGTCTTTGATGTTTAGGTTTTAAATACTCTGATATTCTTTCTCATATATTTTGATTTAGTTGTGTTACACAATACTGACATTCTATAACATAAATAAAAACACGTTATATTTACAGTTTTGCTTAGATTTTACGTAATGTCTTTGTACATGGCAGAATTAATTTTTGTTTGTGGGTTGTGCATCTATGCTAATGAGGTTTCCATTCAGTTTTTTGAACTAGCATCTCGAATATAGCCTATAGTTATGTGTTGTTCCTTCTTGCTCAAATTGTACTTTACATTGATTCTGATTACTGATTTCGATAACAATTCTTTCTATGCATTTAGGGAATAAAATAACTGCTGGCATTAGATGAGCGTTTTGAAAATATAGGAGATCCGTGGTTGTTTTGGCCAGAATAATTTTATGTAATTCCTTTGCATCGGGTTGCATAATTCACCCAAACGGTGTGTACCGCATCATGAAATTACCCTAGTCGTCATAACAGTCAGCAATGTTCCGGTTACAAACCAAGTAGCTAAAACATAGTACTTGTTTCAAAACTGTGATACTCATTGGTTTGAGTTTGCGACGAATCTTGTCGAAGAAAGCCATTACTTTAGTTTTAATTTTCAAAATATCACAAGTTTTTTGTTTCTTTGCACAACCAAAATTATGAATTCTGATTGGAATTTTATCGTGCTTTACTTGCAGTATTAAAACAATGTCTCTAAAAGAAAATCTGTTTGTTGAAAGAACAGAACTGGCAAACACTTGAAGATAGACAAAAACTATTTTGACAACGTCTACCAACAAAATTTCAAGAACTGGCTCTAAATTGTGACTATAGGAACACACAGCAACTCCCTACATATCGCTCCTACAGGGATCACAAGGATAGATTAGATTAATTACAACTAAGATAGAGACATTTAGATAGTCGTTCTTCCAATTCTCCTTACGTCAATGAACTGACGAAAAATCCTAACAACTGGTAAATGGCATTTACGCTCTGCCATGCCTTTCACAGTGGTTCGAAGAGTACCGATGCAGATGTAGAATTTATGTCATTTTATGCCTTTGTCTACAGAATACTGTTTAGAACAATGCTATTAGTTTTGGTACTGGTAATTGCAAGCTATAGTCGACACTCTTGTGTTTATATTATACTAAAAAGATGTTTGGAATGCATTTATTACCATCTTTAATTTTTTCCAGTTGATATTTTATTGTTCACACCCTGAAGTCCTCTTTTTTTAGGCAATATGAATTCCCAGATGAAGTGTTGCCTATTCTCTAATACTTGTCGTATAACAGACTGCCTGTCCCATAGACTACCTGTCCTATCCTTGTAAGTATAAGTATGTAAATGAGTTATTTTTTAGTTGTTGTTCTTAAATTGTAATACCAAGATATGTCCAATATTTTTGTAAAAGAGATGAAGAGATTAATCAAACTATTACTATTACTAATACTACTACTGCTGCTACTAGTGGTGTTACTGCTACGGCTATTACTGCTAGATATATTTTCCGTAGTTCATATATACTTTCAAAGTATACACTATTCTTCCATAAAGAAAATTTATGAAACTATAACCACGTCTACTATTTGTTACTTTTACTTATAACTTATATATTGAGATGGGAAAACTTATACTGAAGTGACTTTTTTTTTAGATTTCTTATTTGTGTGCAAGCATATATTTGTTCTTTCTATGATTTTCGTGTGTAACATCACGATTCTACATTTCAATAATTCTGCATTTATTTTCACTGTTACAATTTTCATTTCAAACTGTTTTAGGAGTTTAATTTTATTTGATTTCATCAAACGAATTGTCTTCATCTTAGTATCGATCTTCCTGTTCCATAACTGAAATTTTATGTCTATGCATTGTTATATCAGTCTTGTTTATATTTTTTAGCTTTTTGTAGGTTATAATTTCCATACCAAGGATATCACTTTTTATTTGACTTAGGGACTGTATTACTTACTTTATGTAGTTATTTTTTGTTAAATATTTTTCTTTGCTATTGTCTTAATTTTGTTGTAGATATTACACACAGACAATAAGTTTACATTTTACAGCTTTTTTTAAAATTTTTCATATCACATCACCACATCGCAGCTGGTACTTATTTTCTTCTTCTTCTTCCTAAGTACTTCTTGGCATCTGGGAACATTCGATTGTTTCTTTGGAACATTCTGTCATTTCTTCTGTCGTTTTCAGTGGGTGCGCACTATGAATACTACTTACACTATGTACAATTCACTTCAACAGCGATGGAGATCGAAACTGTTACAGTCATTCACCACTTCAGGCAGTCAGAAGGTCAGTTATCAGCTGTAAAGTGTCTGTAGGGATTAAACTGCAGAAACAAGAATATGATAATACAGTGGAAAAACTGATTCCAGACAGGTAGGTGTTTATGAAAGGTATTCGATATAGTTTAGTCTATTTCTGTTTTTGTCCCACATCAACAGACCTGAACAGAGGAACAACAGAGCTGGACATCATAGATACGCAGCATTAAGTAGTATTATTTGCCTGAACTGCAGGCAGATCGCTTATACTCGGCCCTAAAGACTTCAACCACTACCCAATTGATGTTTAAGTGTCTCTCAGTTTCTCTACTGTCACGTATGTGAATATCCTCACACAGTATTGCCAAGTTCAGATTCTGTGTCTCGCCAGACGAATTGTTTGCTAGCAACTCTCACTGGTCTTGTGTACGGCCTCAAATACCTACACTAAAAACACACACACAAACATACATGTCGTAACGGCTTGTTCTAAAAGCTTTTTACAATATTGCTTAGTTTGCCGATATCCAGTATCTCTCGAAATGTGCAAACTTGGTACTGTGTTGAATTACAATTCATCTTGCCCTCAGGTTCGAGTAAGTTTCTTTCCTGCCTCTCCACCTCTGCTGCCTCGCACCCCCTCCCCTATCCCTGCCCCCCCCCCCCCACACACACACATTCATATGCACCACTCACTTACAGACCACTGCACTACTCACTTCTACTTGCAATAACTGTGCCGTTCTGGAGGATTTCCTTGCAAGTTTGGCCCCTATCTGTTCCCCGAGGAATAACTTTGCTGAAATGATTCACATTCTGTACTAACAAGGGAACCTCCCCATCGCACCCCCCTCAGATTTAGTTATAAGTTGGCATAGTGGATAGGCCTTGAAAAACTGAACACAGATCAATCGAGAAAACAGGAAGAAGTTGTGTGGAACTATGAAAAAAATAAGCAAAATACACAAACTGAGTAGTCCATGCGCAACATAAGCAACATCAGGGAGAGTGTGAGCTCAGGAGCGCCGTGGTCCCGTGGTTAGCGTGAGCACCTGCGGAACGAAAGGTCTTCGGTTCAAGTCTTCCCTCCAGTGAACATTTTACTTTCTTTATTTTCGCAAAGTTATGATCTGTCCGTTCGTTCATTGACGTCTCTGTTCACTGTAATAAGTTTAGTGTCTGTGTTTTGTGACCGCACCGCAAAACCGTGCGATTGGTAGACGAAAGGACGTGCCTCTCCAATGGGAACCGAAAACATTTAATCGCAGGTTCATAGGTCAACCGATTCTTCCACAGGAAAACACGTCTGATATATTCTATACGACACTATTGACGGCATGTGCGTCACATGACAGGAATATGGTGTCGCCCCACCTAACTTGTACACTTGGCGAATGGGTAAAACGATTCTTCTACCTTGCCCGATTTAGGTTTTCTTGTGGATGTGATAATCACTCCCAAAAATGTGATGAAAACATAAGAGTTTGTCACATATACTGCAACAAATGAATGCAACAGCTTCACAGTCGCACAGTTTTCCCTGTGTTCTGTCAAAACATACGTTTTTAACGTTTTCAATTTTTTTCCGTGTGTAGACCGTCAAATCCTGCATATGTCCAAGCAAATCTGAACATGTCTTGGAATTTTGGAGAGCGAAGTTGATTATGTGTGAGTGCCTGAACTTTGATAATTGACACACCATCACGTAAACAATACTGCTCTGTGTACCTGTGCAGCTTCGCAAAATCATAGAATCTTTTCACAAAGTATTTCACTTGCCGAAAACCAAACACATCTAACGGTTGCCCAAAAGGTGTACAAGCTGGAGGAATGGTAATCACGTCTACTCCCACACTAAAATTGTACAATACCTGATCCTTATGTCCTGTATAGCTGTCAAGGAGATAATAATTGTCAGAAAATAAAAAAAATATTAAACTTTTCACTCGAGGGAAGACTTCAACCAAGGACCTCTCGTTCCGCAGCTGCTCACGCTAACGACGGGGCCACGGCGGTCCTGAGCTCACAATATCCTTGATGTTGCCTATCTTGCTCATGGACTACTTAGTTTGTATATTTTGCTTATTTTTTCATAGTTCCACACAACTTCTTCCTGTTTTCTCGATTGATCTGTGTTCAGTTTTTCAAGGCCTATCTACTGGGCAACTTGTAACTAAATCTGAGGGGGGTGCGATGGTGAGGTTCCCTTGTAAGGACGTGGGAAACGTAGGGAAAGAGATCTGGAAGCAGTTTCTTGAGGATTAGAACACTATAATGTTTCAAGATATGGGCTTATGTTTTCCTATTTCTCGCACGTGTACCGCAATCAGAGGTGGAGACAATCATCAACGTACGCCGCTAGTGGAAGTTCTATCTACCATTCTGTGGCGGCCCTCGAGATCTCGGAAGGTGTTCGTGGTACTCTGAAGGATGGTGTTATTAAAAAACCGTACTTTGAAAATATCGGTGAGAATAACTTTTGTTCTTTGTGACCCGCAGTGCAAAATAGGTTACATTTTGCACTGCGGGCCCCAAAGAAAAGAAGTTATGGACTTCAGCAGCGTCTTACACCGATATGGGGAACGTTCTCAAATACATAAGGATAAGAAGAAAAATGGTAAAACACATCAAAAGTGTGAAATTCAATAAAGAAAGAGCAGTGTAGCTGGCTGATATTCGTAATAATCATTACTGTAAATTATCAGTAACTGTTTAAACGACACAGCAGGAATTTAATTTTATTTGTTGCAAACTATGTCATGTACTGAAAATGTCAGACCAACTTTCCTATAACAAGAATAGCCTATGATATAGTCTTAATACCATTAAGCTGTCGGCTTAGCCTTGGACTGGTGTTCTCTAGGGAATTTTCGGTAATGATCATAATAAACCGGAATCAAATGTTATATGAAATAATTTGGAATAAGACCCAACGTAGGGATCACGAGACGTTCGGAGGCAACTACAAAAATTTATTGAATATTCAGGCTTTTTAGCGAATCAGCATTGCGGCTGTTGAGTAGTTTGTTTGTTTTTCATCACTGATTCAATCTTCTCTACACCTAACAGGAATCCTCTGTTCCACCCTGTTAATTGGAAGTCCCAGCCGCACGGAATGGCCGCGCGGTTTGAGGCGCTATGTCTCGGATCGCGCGGCCACTCCCACCAGAGATTAGAGTCCTCCCTCGGGCAGGATAGTGTGTGTTGTTCTATCATAAGTTAGTTTAAGTAGTGTGTAAGTCTAGGGAGTGATAACCTCAGAAGTTTGGTCTCTTAGGAATTCACACACATTTGAACATTTTCGAAGTCACATTCGCAGCATAATTTGAAACTTAATGACGAGGAATGTCCCCGAAACGTAATCATGAGAACAGTAGTCATAAAAGGGCTACTAGCCTCATGGAAAATGGAAATGAGGGTTTGGCGTCATTGTCCGGGAGGCCCCTTACGGGACAGGTGCAGCCGCCTTGGTGCAGGTCTCATTACATTCGACGCCACATTGTGCGACCTGCGCCACGGATGGGGATGAAATAACGGTGAATACAACACAACACCCAGTCCCCGAGCAGAGAAAATCCGCGACCCAGCCGGGAATGGAACCCGGGCCCGTAGGACGGCAATCCGTCACGCTTAACTAGCCTCATCATTCCAGGAAAGTGTTCACTGTGCTTTAATGATGTACTCTAATGCAAAAAACGTCAACTAAATTGTGATAAATTAGTGTCTTGTACGAAGGTGCTGGGCTGTATGATCCCCCTCGTCACTGTAAAGTTGCGTTCCGCCTCACCTCTCTCCGATCTGTCGGCCTGTGGTAATTCGATTGTGAAGAGTTTTTATTAAGCAGTTGTTTGTTCTGTTGAGGGCAGCTGTGTCGCGGGAGTTGTAACTGGTCCTTGATAATCTCGATATTGGCTTTACAGTGAAGCTGGCTTACGAACTGATCCCACCCATATTTTGTAGGGGACAGATATGGGGATCTTACAGTCCACGGGAGTACGTCGACATCATGACGACAGCTGATAGAGATAAGTGCCTTGAGGACGAGCACTGTGAGATCCCCTGCTATTCCCGCAGGACAGGACACATAGTTTAATTTGTATAAAGGGGCTAAAATGAGTGGCTGTCAGTTGCACTCGGACATACTACTTTATTCGTTTGACAAACATTACAAGAGTAAAGAAAACATAAAAAACAGAGCAAGCCAAACATTAATTTTAGAACTTAATTCCCGGCTAAAAGCGCCATTCCATCTCACGCCTGAGGCTCAAAACAACTTTACTTTAAAACCGGCTGAAGGCCAATCACTTAAGACACAAAAACAAGAATTTCAATTTTAGAAGGGAGATGGCCTCATGTTATACATTTCTCTAAATTAGGCTGAATGCCCAAACAATCTCACGCCTTAAGCGCTAAACAACTTTAATTTACAATCGGCTAGAAGCCATACATAAACAAACAACAAAGACAAATAAGAAAAGGCAGCACATCAAACGCCGCTCAGAAGTTTCCAAGGGTCAGCCTGGAATTCAAACAGTAACGCTCGCTTAGGTGAGACAGGCAGTCGGCACAACAGTTCTAAATCCAACGGCAACCCGACTGACAGACAGTCAATGGACCAAGCGACACGATAACATCCGCTCCACCCGACCAGCACACAACAGGGAGTTCAATGGAACAACGCAGAAGGTATCGGCGCCCACAAAGAATCACACATTCAGATGTCAAACTACACGCCGTGCTGGACAGCAACAACATGACGAGGAAAATACACTGCCTGAATTTACGTCAACGGCCAGGGCAGGTAACCGGAACGTTAACGGTCACAACGCAGAAGATTCCGCTGGTGCACTTCAATTCAAAAATAATCAACTTAAGTTAAACTCCACAGGAGGATGGCTAGAATTTCGCCAACTTGAAAACACACATTATTGCTCGTGGGAATGTCCCAACAGCCCACAAAGAAATTCAAACGACGCAGTGTGAACAGTTGGAGCTGGCTGGTAGATCAAGTAAAGACTCAACTTTTGTGTCCAGGATCGGTGAGCCACGGACCTCGTAGCTATGGGAACAGCCCCTCATATTGCAACTGCACGTGGACGCCACTAGGGGCCCCGGCCAGACACGCGCCATGGAGACTTCTTTGCTACTCCACGCCAACCGATAAACTACCCGCACAGGGAACAGCCGGAAACTATAAGCGCGAGGCCAAAGATAGTACAAGGGTGCGAATATCGATACACGCGGCTGCTGCGACTCTCGGAGAGAGAAGATAACAGCACAATCGCGATAACCGCGGGAGGCGAGTCACAGAATAGCATCATCATCATCATCATCATCATCATCATCATTTAAGACTGATTATGCCTTTCAGTGTTCAGTCTGGAGCATAGTTCCCCTTATAAAATTCCTCCATGATCCCCTATTCAGTGCTAACATTTGTGCCTCTTCTGATGTTAAGCGTATTACTTCCAAATCATTCTTAACCGAATCCAGGTACCTTCTCCTTGGTCTACCCCGACTCCTCCTACCCTCAACTATTGAACCCATGAGTCTCTTGGGTAACCTTGCTTCTCCCATGCGTGTAACATGACCCCACCATCTAAGCCTGTTCGCCCTGACTGCTACATCTATAGAGTTCATTCCCAGTTTTTCTTTGATTTCCTCATTGTGCACACCCTCCTGCCATTGTTCCCATCTACTAGTACCTGCAATCATCCTAGCTACTTTCATATCCGTAACCTCAACCTTGTTGATATTGCAGAAGAGAGTAGATCGTAGCTGAGCGCTCACTGCATTAGCTTTGCTACGCCTCGCTTCCAGTTCTTTCACTATGTTGCCATCCTGTGAGAATATGCATCCTAAGTACTTGAAACTGTCCACCTGTTCTAACTTTGTTCCCCCTATTTGGCACTCAATCCGTTTATATCTCTTTCCAACTGACATTACTTTTGTTTTGGAGATGCTAATCTTCATACCATAGTCCTTACATTTCTGATCTAGCTCTGAAATATTACTTTGCAAACTTTCAATAGAATCTGCCATCACAACTAAGTCATCCGCATATGCGAGACTGCTTATTTTGTGTTCACCTATCTTAATCTCACCCAGCCAGTCTATTGTTTTCAACATATGATCCATAAATAATATGAACAACAGTGGAGACAGGTTGCAGCCTTGTCTTACCCCTGAAACTACTCTGAACCATGGAATCAATTTACCGCCAACTCTAACTACTGGCTGACTATCTATGTAAAGACCTTTAATTGCTTGCAAAAGTTAACCTCCTAATCCATAATCACGTAGAACAGATAATAACTTCCTCCTAGGAACCCGGTCATATGCCTTTTCTAGATCTATAAAACATAGATACAATTCCCTATTCCACTCGTAACACTTCTCCATTATTTGTCGTAGGCTAAAGATCTGGTCCTGACAACCCCTAAGAGGCCTAAACCCACACTGATTTTCATCCAATTTGTCCTCAACTACTATTCGCACTTTCATTTCAACAATACCTGTGAAGATTTTACCCACAACGTTGATCAAAGAGATACCTCTGTAGTTGTTACAATCTTTTCTGTTTCCATGTTTAAAGATTGGTGTGAATAGCAACCAAGGTTTAATTCAAAGCATAACACGAGCCAGCGACAGCTCACACTGTCCTGCAGGAAAACTGTACTGTCACAAGACAGTAACATGTAGTGGTAACACCCGTGATTGAGTGTTCCCGTTGACATACCACTGTCCCCTGAGAGTTCCTCAACCAATACCAACCATACCCTGAAGGTATACCCCAAGGCTCCCCATGCCATGACACGAGAGTAACACCACTGGGCCTCCGCAAAACACTGAAAGAATGGGGTGTCTATGGAACTCACCGAAATACTCGTTGACGAAGGTCATCCGGGGTAGGGCAGAATCTCGATTTTATGCTGAACAAAATGCGGTGCCACTCATCAGCAGATCATGCTTCTCGGTCACGACAACACACCAAAAGCAGCAGTCTGTGTTGTGGTGTTAATGGCAGTCCATGCATGGGATGGTAACACACTACTCCGGCTGCTGTTAGTCTCCAACCAATAGTGAAGGATTGAGCACAATGTTGCAGGTCATTCGCTCTTGGATAGCAGGTGCAGATGTGTGGTTACGAAGTGCTCGGTGCACAATACGATGATCCTCCCTCGTGATGGTCAGACGTGGCCGACCGGAACTTTGACTTTGACGATGGGTATTCCTACCTTGTTCAATGTCGGGCTACTGGCACAGCCGAACGTATCAAAAATATGAATCTTTCGCGATTCGACCAGCCAGCCAATGGAGACCCACAATGGGCACCCTTTAAAACTATGTCAGGCGCCGTTAACGCTGTCTCTCACGATTAAGCGGCATCTGTGTCCTTCACAGTCATCAATCAACACGTGGCACTGTTTACGCTCCTCATATGCGCTGCCAGGCTTGGTAACAACATCAAAGACGAACACCACTAATACACTCTTGTAAATTAGAGATTGCAGCAATCAGTAGTCCTTTTTAAATTTTATTATGCAAATCTAGATTTCAGCTAGAATCTAGTCCCTGTTGACCGGGCTTCACCCACAGTATTCAATGAACTGTGGGTGAAGCCCGCTCAACAGGGACTTACATGCTATGAGCGAAAATAATAATGCACTGAGAATGACTATCTTCTTGCCGAAATCTAGATATGCATAATAAAATTTAAAAAGGACGACTATCTGCGATCTATAATTTACAAGTCAATATAACAGTCGCTGAGTGCAACCGCTTTCCGTATGGAAGGTAACCTGTTGGCAGTTCCGTCTATTGCAGAAAATTGCAGCTGTAACCATTTAGATATCCGCCGATGATGTGTACGTGTACAAGGTCACATTTACTTCCTTCCATGTCTCCTGGTTGCTTCACTTTTTTGTCAGACAGTGCATATTTTAGAACATAATAGCCTCATAAAGTTAATTCAATGAAAACTTCGTTGAAGCTGTTAAACCTTTGGCTAATGAGCAGTAGACCCTTGTGGCAAATTGAAACAGCAATAAAGGAAAAAAAGTTTTTCAGTCATTCTTTGATAGTACTGCTTACGGTTGGAATGACGTAGGTTCACTGCATACACCAAACAAGTCATCCACTTTGTTACACAGGTAAACAAGTAAGCTTAGACACCCACAAAGCTCTCATATTTTTCTGTGGTACATGTCGTTCCAGATTAAAAATATTTCCCGTCCTTAGAGTCCTTTTTGTTGCAAGCCAAATTCGCAGCCGGAAATCACAGACAATTCCAATAGGGACTCCTCATCTGCCTCTCTACCAGCTCGTCTGGTTTTAGTTTTGGCAGAAAAGAACTTCAATCTACGGGGAACGTTCCGAAAGTAAGTTTCGCCCTCGATTGTCACTTCATTGTCAAAGAGAAATACGCCATGACGTTATGAACTATACACCCTACACTTTTCTTCGACATAGTCGCCACCGACATTGAGACATTTGTCGTAGCGTCCAATAAATTTGAAGAAACTACTCTGGTAAAACTTGGTGCACCATGATGCAAGGAATTGTCGCAGAGCCTGCTCCACCTGAGCATTGGTTTGGAAGTGACGTATCGAGAGTGCGTCTTTCAGTGCAGGGAACAGGTCCGATGAGACCAGATCGGGGCTGCAGGCTGGGTGATCGAGTCTCTCCCATCCGAAACGACGAATCTGATACTTTGGCAGCCGTGCTGTCCGTGGTTTTGCCGTTCAAGTGAACAACACCTTCACCCTACAGCCCTGGTTTCTTTCACTGAATGTCAGACCTGAGCTTAGCGAGGGTGTCGCAGTAGCGTCCTACATGGATGGTCCATTTTTGGAGTAAATCAAGGAAGCTCACACATTTCACGCCTCTGAACACTGTAACCATAACATTTCCTCCACAGTGTGACACTTTGAATTTCTTCATGACTGGTGAAAAAGACGTGAGGTGGCATTAGTTTCTGGGGTAATGCACCAATCTCTCGTCGCCTGTAATGATTCTAAAATGGAGTCGTTTCCCTCTCGCAAGTGCAGCATCACCTGATCGGGGCTGATTCTCATTCTCGCGCTTTTGTAATCTGGGGTCTGATTCTTGGCACCCATCTCGCAGACACTTTGGGTAGCACACCGTCAAGCATGGGGTGGGCCTGAACAAGGGCAATACGCATTGTGGACGCTATGTCTGACACCGTATTCCACCTAGTCGCTTACAAAATATCCTGTACTCTGACAATGTTGTTTACATTCGTCTGGATGTGAATGGTCGCCCACTACGACCTTCACCCTACAGACTATGCCTTCCTACTCTGAACACGCAACACAGAGACCGACCATTTGACGAAACATGACCTCTTCGCCATACACAGTCTGTAGACGATCGTAGATCACGGACGTACCGGATAACGGCACGCGCTCCAGTTTGGCGACTACGTTGTCAGTACACATGTTGCGTAATCGAACTGACCGAACAATGGTCTGCTGCTACTACCTGCGCATGTGTCATTCCTCTTCCGCTGACGCCCCTTCGGTCGTTGAACCAGCAGTGGGTGTGAATTCATATGATGTTTGTTTGTGTCACCTGGTATACCCTCTTCTCTTTCAAAAACAATGACAAAAATTTCGGAACGTCCCTCGTGCAGTGGCTCCGATCTCAAACAGCTCGCTCTGCCTGGGGTGGACTATACGAAGTCACCGCGATGAGGCCTATAGGATCAAGCGACGCCGACTAGCTGCCGCCTCATCCTACGCCACATTGCACCTTGCGGATGTGGTGTGGAACTGCATAGATAAATGACCGCGCGTTATATTTAGCCATACATTTTCCCCTGAAAGCCGGACTATCTGCTTTAAACGAAAATACAGATGGCAAACGGTAACTGTTTACAACGTACCAAAATGGTGTGGGTGAAGTCGAGACGAAGGACTTGATACATATATGGTCTATGATGGCAAGATACAACCTCAAACTGGCTTACAGTGTATGCGCGTCACCCGATATCTTCAACATCGTCTCGCTCTGTTGCGTCAACAGCTCAATCGACAATTTCGTTAACATTATTAAAGAAAGAAAAAAGAGCGACATGAGAAACCTGATTACGTTTACAATTAGATCTAATCCTAACCCTTAAAAGCGCAACAGTTTCGTTGTACGAAGGCCAAACAAACAAAAAGAATTAATTCTTAACTTTGTTGAAATTGACGATTTTTTGGGGGTAACATTTACGGAAACGACAATTCTACGTTTTATAAGCGGAAGAACAAGTGGTTTTAAATATCCAAGGGCGATTTTAGCCAAAAGCTCGTATGGCGTAGAAAAGCTGCGCTTAGGTGGCTGTTGTAGGCCAGTGTGAGGCTTCTTCTCAGCTTGGTGTCCTTTATCAATTTTTTGCTTCTCGACTTCACCAACAACACTGTCAACTGTTATCGTTTACACCCGATAGAGTCTGTTCAGCATTTTCAACCGTATATCAATAATGAATTACTCTCTGGTTTTTGCTGTATCAACTTCAAGTGCACTTACAAAAAGTCAGTAAACATGCTTATCATTTAGCAATTATGATAGCAGCTACAAGATCACTTTTCTTAAGTGTTCAGCATTTTTATGACACAATAAACCAAATGTTTTCCATTGATCAAAATAAACAACTGTCTCTTGTTATGCGATGGGAAACGAAAAGATAGTCAGTAACCTAGTTATTTCAATTATTCTTGGACAGAAATAACAGTAATCTGTAATTAAATGTGTGTGGAATTTTTGTGGTGTCTCTTCTTTCGCACACACAGACACAGACACACACACACACACACACACACACACACACACACACACACACACACACACACACATTACATAAAAATGCGAGGATCTCTTCAGTGTGGAGGGGCACCAGGCACGAACTCTTTCAGGAAGCCGGCCGTTGTGGCCGAAGGTTCTAGGCGCTTCGGTCTGGAACCGCGCGACCGCTACGGTTGCAGGTTCGAATCCTGCCTCGTGCATGGATGTGTGTGATGTCCTTAGGTTAGTTAAGTTTAAGTACTTCTAAATTCTAGGGGACTGATGTTAAGCCCCATAGTGCTAAGAGCCATTTGAACCATTTCTCTTACAAGAATTGGCGAAACGTCACGAGTAATGAGACTAATGGGCAGCGGCAATACATTACTGTGTTGGAATATGTTGAGAAATTGGCTCTTATGAGAGACTTGCTAGGGTAGTCCGTGTAGTTTCCCTGAACTCTGTGCCCGGAAGGCTTACTGATCACAGCATCTGCCAAGTAAGCAAGAGACCCGCTTTCGAATACCAGTTCGGCAAAAATTTTCAGCTTCCTCATCGATTTAAATCAATGTCCACTCTCAGCCAGTGTCTGTAAGTCCTATGTGTCTTAATCTGGAATTAAGTATTAATATTTCTCTTTTGGAACCACTTTATCAATAACGTTACTTCTCTTGCGAATCATTTCGAGGGGCCCTTGACAGGATAATTTTAAATTACACAACAACATGATCTGTGTGATTGAGTCGGTTTGTAAATTTATTGCGTTTCCTTGTCCACTGAGCGTTTATGCAAGAGAACTTTCTTTCAACGTTACATTATGCGCTGGAACTGCAGAGTAATATTCTGTCAATTTCAATAATTCAGATTAAAATTCTTCGTAATGTTGTTATCTGATAGTAAGCAGTCCACTTTTCATGTTCCGTTCTCTACTCCATCGCCAAAAAGTCTAACGGGGGCCGGATACCTTGAACTGCTGTCCGCATGGTTTCAGCCAACGACTTCCCCGGGCGCTGGCACTTTCCAAACCTTTGAGCCGCTACTTCTCATCCAAGGAACTGTCCGCCCCCGGTTCAATTCCTGGGTCGGAGATTTTCTCCACTCAGGAACTGGGTGTTGTGTTGTCTTAATCATCATCATTTCATCCCCATCGACGCGCAAGTCGCCGAAGTGGCGTCAAATCGAAAGACTTGCACCTGACGAACGGTCTACCCGATGGGAGGCCCTAGTCACACGACATTTACATCCAAGTAACTCCTCAGTGGGCATCAGAGGATTAGGACACATAAAGGCGGCGCTGTTACAGTCTTCCCGCCAAGGAGAAATCAATGGCAGTATCTAGAATTGAATCCTGGGCCACAAGTCAGGCAGCTGCGCTGATCACTCAGTTACTGAAGCTGGACAAAAGTTACAGTGCAAACAATAACACAAAATGAAACAACACTGGGGAAGACCAGCGTTGACTACCATGTCATTGGAAACCACAATTATGTTCACAAAGAACAGTACACCTTAAAGGACTACGGATATGACGTTCATACTCACAGGTCATGTACACTAATATGCTCTGCAGAAATGCTTAGCATTTCAGTCACATCGGTTCACGATGTGTATGTCGCCAAGTAGGCAAAGATCCGTCATTGGCCCTGATAACTTGTTTCAGCGTGCTGGCATCGACGCGTATAAGGCTCGAACGGCGTCCTGTGGTATAGCCATTCACACTGCATTCACCTGGTTCCAAAGTTTGTCTTTGGTGTTTGGCATTGGATCACAATGCTACACCTGTCGTATCACCATATGCCACACATTTTCAACTAGCGACAAGTCTAGTGATCTAATGGGCCAAGGCAAAAGGTTGACAGTCTGTGACAACCAGAAGGCAGGTGTTCGTGCAGCAACATGTGGTCGTACACTGTGTTGCTGAAACTGGGGTGCTGTGAAGGGAAGGTATGGCTACGGTGGCAAAATGTCGTTCACGTAGGTCATACTGGCCACAGCGTCCTGAACATGCACAGACTGTGATTTGTGGCTGCATCCAATGGCACCCCACACCACTAGACCTTGAGTTGGCACTGTATTACTTGTGTGAATGCAGTCATTGTGATGCCGCTCCACCTCTCTGAGACTAACTAAGAACACCGTCTCTTATGCCCTCACGTCACAGAAGTGTGGGACCTTGCACGTGTGCTATTAGCGCTGATCGGTGGGACGACACCAGACAATGTGTCAATCGACTGGTTCCTTATCCCTGATATCCAGACCAACCCCCGAACGCGACGTAACGCAATGGTGTGGCTCTTGGGCCACACCATTTTCACGATCTATGACCTTTCCCTCACCGATGCTGTCTCTTTCATGGACTACCTGTGGAGCCCGCATCGCCTGGCGGAATCTGACCGGAAATATACCACTACCTTTGCAAGATTTCTGAAAGTTGCAATGGTTCATGGTTACCAAAAGGTGTTCCGGGTTGACTAAGGCACCTCGTCCAGGAATTGCCTGAGTTTACCCCTGGAGCTATGTCACTCGGACTTTCAAACTGCCCTTGACTTGCCTATACCCTAGATTTGACATTGGCCTTCTGGGCATCACTAGAGTAGACTATTCTATGATACTAATGATATGACAATTGGTAACATGGGAATTGTGTGAACTTTGTATGGAAAATTATTGGGGAATTAGAAAACACGTAATATATCTTAGAGGATTATTACTTCGTTAATTCTATGGGCGATGGGATTATCTCGCCAGTTTCGTTTTCATTTGTGTGTGCTGCCGTCCCTGTTTTTAATTTGCCTTCATTTCTGTCTTTATTTATTTCTTCCTTTTTAGTTTCTAAACTCATCACTTGCTTCACACCTGCAGAGAGATGTGTATTTATGAGTAGTGTGTCGTCGCCCCCTGAGGCATAGCAGACAGACTATGCCTCCGCTTTTATTTTCGGTTTCTGGCAATAAGCACCTTGCTTTACGTGCTGCGTCGACACTAGAGGATGGCAGCATTTTTGGAGAGGAAAAGGTAGGGCTATAGGGGAGGAAGGAGGCCCATTAAAAAAAAGTGTAGTATCTGTTCTTATCAGCTTAATATCTGATAGTCCTGCATCGCAGGACCAGAATTTTTTTTAAAAAAACACAAAAAAACAAAAACAAAAAAAAACTAAAATGCGGCCATCATTTTCAAATGAACATAACCTGGTTTCGTCCGAAATCGATATCTGATGCCATTCCTGTCCCCAGTAACGTCAATCCGTATAGCATTTCCCCCTCTAGCAAGTTTTTGTTTATTAGTTAAAGGTAGGCGCAGATGTGGAGTAATGAATGGCATCGGTCTGTCACCCCTAACAGTATACGATGTGTTACACTGTTCCACTGTTGCACAAGAGCCGAGAAGGACGCAGATCTGCCTGCAATAGCGATCGATGAGTATCGATCTTCTCGGAGGTTAGTCTGGGTGGTTCGTCCTTACCCAGGTCGTCGTGTCCCACGACCTTCCGTGAACCACTTAGCACACACCCGCTGCAGTGCCGAAACACGAGCAGCAATTTCCTGGAAGGATGCTTCACATCCTCTAATGCCAATAATGCGCCCTCTTTCAAACTCACTGATTTGACGGTACGGTTCGCGCATACGTCTGCCAGGCATCCTCCAAGTCTGCTCAAGTCACACTGATCCATTACCTTTGGTGTATAGCGACAGCGAGAGCCACATGCACATTTTACCAGTAGTGATGTTGCGCCGCAGTATCGATGTTGACCTTGAACCCGAAGGCCGAGAAGGTTCAAATGCTCAGTTTTTGTAGAACATACTAATGTACATGTCCTGTGAATATGAACGTCATATCTGGAGTCGTTTAAGGTAATGTGCTTTTTTTTTCAGAATATGAATGTATGCTCACCAACGCATCCTGCACTACGACGTTTGCTACATATCTGGACTTAAAATGCTTTCGTGATACAGCTAGTGCTGCAACCAACATTCTTGGACGACTTGAAAAATCTTGACTATATGAACTGCTTGTTACACTCATGATTACTTTGCTAGTAATAAATCTCTTAATCAATTCTAACCACCTATTCTTCCGAGGAAAAGCAGTTCATGATATATATGATAATTTGGGAAGACCCACTGTAGCTACAGGACATGAGAAATCTATTTCTCTGTGGATGTTAGTGATAACACAACAAAAAAAGTATTATTCAGCGCACACAAGCAACATTGCAACGTGAAATGTGCATACAGTGGCATGTTCTTACGTAGATATATCAAGTACGTAGCTTTATTTTTACAATAATATTTCAGTTTTTTCTTCGACCTGCAGTCTGAGATAAATTGGTATAAATATGACTGGTCTAAATTGTTAAGGCATGTAAAGAATTATTTTTTGTGTTAGGAATGTTCTCGTAACCAATAAATAGAATTTTATTCCCAAAAAGTGTCATGATTGCTTCTCAATTTCCATTCGTCTGTTAGTTTTAGAAAAGTAATGAGAACTATCTAGATGCACTAGACTCCGTCTTGTGGCAGTTCGACGGGACGGCACCCTGTTTGCAGCAAAGTTAATTTCCTTGCGAAATTTATTTTTCGCTGTGCAGACGCTTTTCAATTACAGAGTCTGAAATAAATTACTCCTGTTTCAGAGGGAACAGACCCGCCTCAGGAAAGACAGAGCTATTATCTTTCAAACGTTCCCCTTACCACTCAGCGTAATTACAACCAGTTCGCACAAAGTGCACTGATGAGCTAGTGAATATCTTCTTTCTTTTTCCATATTCGTTTTATATTTTGAAAATAAATCTAAGTGCCGCTGTATAAACGTTTAACACATTTAATCCTTCTCCCGCAAATGAGTGTCACACCACGTTTATTTGGTTACGTAATCTTAACGCTATTAAATTCTGTGTGAGAGAGAACATAGCTTAGTTGGTGTTTGAAATATGACACATAATGGTCCATGCCAGTGTGATTAACTAGTTTCCATAGTGGCTTGTATAAGACAAAGAAGAATCCCCTTCGACAACAATAGAACTGAAGTAGAATGTAACAGAGACAGAACTTTCCAGAGAGTGTATTTTCAGCAAGTGACGCTTCCACATTTTCTTTGTTGGTTACGAGAGAAAAAGTAAGGTTAATACTGAATTTTTAAACCGTTTCTTCTAAAGTTTAAATAAAACGTAAGAATCATTTCGCGTTAACTTCACAAGTTGCAGCATAGTCACAGTAAAATTCAAAGTGATCCAGGAAAAGTTTTTTCTGTATTTATTCAAGTCACGGACAACAATATTTTACGCTAGGGCAGGTAGTTAGTTTTGGTCCATAATGACTGTCTTCGAGACACGAGTAAAAACAGTTTCTCAATCACATTCAGACAACATATGTAAATATGGTACACTCGGAAAGTAATATATGAAAAAGCTTCTTTTTATGTAAATAAGTACTACATACAAAAATACTCGAACATGCATGGCGACTCTACGCAATATCTGATCAGACTGAAGTGCAGCGATCTGATACCAACTTCGCTTGCTAGAAGCACCATACAGAAGCTGAAGACAAAATAAAATGACGAACATTTGCAGATGTATACAAAAAAAGATTTGTTCATGAGACAGATCAAAAGCAAAACTGAATAATGTGACTGTTTACTACATGGTTGTGTAGTGATTGTTGTCCATTAGATTTCACTTTCCAATTGTTCTGGATCTGGGCATCTTCGCTGCATTTCACGTAGTTACATATATCATATGTCAAAATATTGTGCAGAATAATGTGATCGTTAGTCATCTAGTAAATATGGAAATATCTCGTACTTCAAACATTTAAGGTCAAAACTACACATACGTTATTCTGAGATAAGGAACCAATGAAAGGAAATCAATATTAAGTGCAGTACGAGGTCTTGTATAGTACTATAAGACTTCACAGCCTGACGCTCTGGACCAAAACGGTTCCGATTAAGCTGTGTACTGTTATCGTGACACTTTCACGAAAGCCACAGAAGACGAACACCCACGGTTTAGAAGTGCTGGGCTACGCAATGAAAGGCACGTCCCGTTCAACATTTGACTGAAATCTGAAGGACGTGGCCAAGTTCCTGAGGACTTCCGACACTTGAACCTTAGGCTTAAAGACCTTCGCGTTACAAACGAACAAGGCTGTTGCTAAACTACAGCTTCCATGGTGACTCAGAAATCAGATACATACTTGGAGACATTCAGAGCGAATTTACACTCTCCAGCGGATTGTGGATTGACTTGAAACTTTCTGGAAGATTAGAAGTGTGTGCTGGACGTAGATTCGAACCTGGGACTTTCGCCTTGGGCGAGAAAGTGCTCCGCCGACTTCTCTTTCCACATACGACTCACGACCTTGCCTCACAGCCCTGCTTCCACCAGTACCCCATCTTCTACCTTCCATACTTCACAGAAGTTCTCCTACATACCTTGCTGGACTAGCTCTCCTGGAAGAAAGGATATTACGTTGACATAGCCTCGGGGATTGTTTCCACAATTAATACTCGCCCTACAACGGATGCGTGCCGATTTCAACCTTCCTGGAAGCTGAACACAGTCTTCGGATCGGGTCTCGAACTTGGGACCTTTGCTTTCCACGGCAAAGTGTTCTATGGACTGAGCTATCCATGACCCATCACCAATCCTCAATACCCTATTTCCGCAGGCAAAGCTCCCACGTTCGAGTCACGGTCTAGCAAACAGTTTTAGTCTGTCAGGAAATTTCACCTAGAGACTTTCTGAGCAGTTTTCTGTAGAAAATGCGTCAAGTAAGCCGCTATGTAACTGGTCACAAACAGTAGCAGAATGGAATAAAGCGTGAGACTGCTGCCTTCATTCCGGCGCTCCGTACCGACCACAATCCAAGCACTTTTACGAGCAAGATCGAAAATATTCACACCTGTTGACGAACAATGATAGGTGGAATTATCCAGCATCGATTGTTCACTGGGTGACAGTGCAAATTAAGCCCACCAACGACAGCACAATACCACTGGAAACTCAGCAGTTTGAAGGGCAAGTCTGAGGGTGCACCCAATAGATCATTCTGATTGTCAGTTCATGCTGAGCTTTGCGGAGTTATTCTGTAATAATTCTGAGAGTCAGACTGGAGGTCCTTTCGGACGATTTTCGTGCAAGGTCATGCTAAGTGATCCGCAAGATGTATCGCATAGAGCGTCCTGATAATGGATCCTGGAAGCAGAGCAACCTGTTTTCTACTTACTTTTTGAGCTATGGGTCTGATACCTGCGTTCCTTCTGCTGTCCTTTTGTTACTTTGCGACAGTCGCCATTCCCATTCCGTGTCGGAATGACTGTATAAGCATTCGATCTCCTTCTATCTGATACATAGCTCGAAATGTGACCTGGACACCATCTCTGCACTGTACTTATTTCAAATACTAGGCGCCGCATGTACATTAGTAGCTGGCGAGTGGCTGCTTGGTTCAAGACAATAGAGCTGCATTGACTGCTAGTTAATGGTTTCACCTGGAGAGCGGTTCGATAGGAAGTGACGAACAAGAGACAGATTAAGCTGTTTTGAGCACCTCCCACATAGCTTCAGAGATAAGGAGATAAAACCTACTGGCTGCAATAAATGATAACGCAGCACCAAGTTTGATGCCTAGAGAGCGACACATTGCGCTGAGATCAAGCAAGCTACCCAAGCCTGTTGACATAACATTGCGTCCTAGGATGAGATAAAGGCGATAATCCATCCAGCATGCCTAATTACAGAGCCGTGTCTACGCTCAGTAACATAGGTCCGCTGAGTTTTGTAATAAACAGAGTAATATTCACGATTTCCCTACGTTGCTCAGCTGACGACAGTGTATACAGTAAGGTCATCTGGCCACAAAGTGAAAAGAAATTTACTAAATCATTAGGGAGCGCCCCTCGAACGACAGGATGAATGCTTTGAAACGGAGGGCTATTACAACTAAGAACAACTTAATACGACATAATCCACAAAGCAGACTCGCTCCCGTAGCTGATCTTGCTCGCCTTTGGTAGCTGTGGGGCGAGGATGTCTTGTTTGCGTCCCGTCTTTCGTGCAGTACGTGTGTGAGCGTTTCCTGTTTACCTTCTCGCTGCAGCAAGTGTAAAGCACCCGTCTTTCAAGAGCGCCATCGCACACTCGTACTGCTAGGTCACCATCAAGATCTCTTTTCAGGCTTGCCACGTAATACCTCGAGCACAAGAAATTGGACTTTTTATCCAGGATGATATTTATATTACACCTCAAGCGATCACTGGGATCTAGTTATCATTTTCTAGCAGCGACACCTATATCAAGATGATGAATGAGATGTGCAGACACAATCGTGATCTCAAATTTCGCGATTCTGACGGCCATATATGGGCTGTCGCGATAGACCAAGTAGGATTTGGCCTTCGAGCTCCCTTTTGAAGTCCCGCCAGATGTTGTGATGACAGCGTTCACACCTTACAGAAACTTCGTAAGCCACTTGGCTGAAAAGTGGCAAACTTTGTGACGTATTAATATTGATGAAGTACGTGCCAGCCTACTTACAGGGTGTTTCAAAAATGACCGGTATATTTGAAACGGTAAGAAACTAAACGAGCAGCGATAGAAATACACCGTTTGTTGCAATATGCTTGGGACAACAGTACATTTTCAGGCAGACAAACTTTCGAAATTACAGTAGTTACAATTGTCAACAACAGATGGCGCTGCGGTCTGGGAAACTCTATAGTACGATATTTTCCACATATCCACCATACGTAGCAATAATATGGCGTAGTCTCTGAATGAAATTACCCGAAACCTTTGACAACGTGTCTGGCGGAATGGCTTCACATGCAGATGAGATGTACTGCTTCAGCTGTTCAATTGTTTCTGGATTCTGGCGGTACACCTGGTCTTTCAAGTGTCCTCACAGAAAGAAGTCACAGGGGTTCATGTCTGGCGAATAGGGAGGCCAATCCACGCCGCCTCCTGTATGTTTCGGATAGCCCATAGCAATCACACGATCATCGAAATATTCATTCAGGAAATTAAAGACGTCGGCCGTGCGATGTGGCCGGGCACCATCTTGCATAAACCACGAGGTGTTCGCAGTGTCGTTCAAAATGGCTCTGAGCACTATGGGACTCAACTGCTGAGGTCATTAGTCCCCTAGAACTTAGAACTAGTTAAACCTAACTAACCTAAGGACATCACAAACATCCATGCCCGAGGCAGGATTCGAACCTGCGACCGTAGCGGTCTTGCGGTTCCAGACTGCAGCGCCTTTAACCGCACGGCCACTTCGGCCGGCGCAGTGTCGTCTAAGGCAGTTTGTACCGCCACAAATTCACGAAGAATGTCCAGATAGCGTGATGCAGTAATCGTTTCGGATCTGAAAAATGGGCCAATGATTCCTTTGGAAGAAATGGCGGCCCAGACGAGTACTTTTTGAGGATGCAGGGACGATGGGACTGCAACATGGGGCTTTTCGGTTCCCCATATGCGCCAGTTCTGTTTATTGACGAAGCCGTCCAGGTAAAAATAAGCTTCGTCAGTAAACCAAATGCTGCCCACATGCATATCGCCGTCATCAATCCTGTGCACTATATCGTTCGCGAATGTCTCTCGTGCAGCAATGGTAGCCGCGCTGAGGGGTTGCCGCGTTTGAATTTTGTATGGATAGAGGTGTAAACTCTGGCGCATGAGACGATACGTGGACATTGGCGTCATTTGGACCGCAGCTGCAACACGGCGAACGGAAACCCGAGGCCGCTGTTGGATCACCTGTTGCACTAGCTGCGCGTTGCCCTCTGTGGTTGCCGTACGCGGTCGCCCTACCTTTCCAGCACGTTCATCCGTCACGTTCCCAGTCCGTTGAAATTTTTCAAACAGATCCTTTATTGTATCGCTTTTCGGTCCTTTGGTTACATTAAACCTCCGTTGAAAACTTCGTCTTGTTGCAACAACACTGTGTTCTAGGCGGTGGAATTCCAACACCAGAAAAATCCTCTGTTCTAAGGAATAAACCATGTTGTCCACAGCACACTTGCACGTTGTGAACAGCACACGCTTACAGCAGAAAGACGACGTACAGAATGGCGCACCCACAGACTGCGTTGTCTTCTATATCTTTCATATCACTTGCAGCGCCATCTGTTGTTGAAAATTGTAACTACTGTAATTTCGAAAGTTTGTCCGCCTGAAAATGTACTGGTCTCCCAAGCATATTGCAACAAACGGTGTATTTCTATCGCTGCTCGTTTAGTTTTTATTGCCGTTTCAAATATACCGGTCATTTTTTAAACACCCTGTAGTTACCAGGGGCTGCAGCGCCATCGACATGGATGACGGACAGCCGCGAACTTGCCCAGTTGTGGCCAGGAAGCCCACGTCCGATCGGCATGTACCCAATTAAGACTGCTTCAGAAACCAGTCGGCGATGTTGCGACGACTATTGCACTCCCCCTCAACTACACGGCAACTACGAAAACGGCAGATGTTGTTCCCGAGACCGACACGTCCTGCCGCAGCTGATGGTCGACGACTCTACAGCAGACCACACTTCTCCTTCCAGGAGATCACCGGCTGAATTGCCCAAGTGAAACGACCGGTCACACCAACAGGCGACCATCTTGATATGACGGATGTCGCTGCAGGAACAACGGTTTCTGGCTGCCTCCCGACGGGGGGCAGTTTTGGATAACTTCTGCCCGCATTCCGACATGGAACAACATACCAGCAAATATCGGTACCGTGAAAACACAAGAAGCGCTGTTGATTGCTTTCTTTGGATGCATGAACACGACGAGGACCTACCACTGGATGACGCAAAGATCTTCACCAACCAGGCGTCGGATGGAATTATCCCCCTCCCTGCTGACATAGACTGTGTGTCCCGTGAGGATGTCGCTGCGACATCATACTCTCGGTAGGAAGATGTCGAGGAAGAAGCAGAGCGCAACTATAGGTGCCGAGGGCATGGGTGCCTCCTTGGCTGTGATGATGATGTCTGGTTTGTGGGGCGCTCAACTGCGCGGTTATCAGCACCCTTACAAATCCCCAACCTTTACTCAGTCCAATCTCGCCACTGTCTTGAATGATGATGAAATGGTGAGGACAACACAAATACCCAGTCATCTCGAGGCAGGCGAAAATCCCTGACCCCGCCGGTAATCTAACCCGAGATCCCGTGCTCGGGAAGAGAGAACGCGAGACCACGAGCTGCACGCTCCTTGGCTGTGTCCAACACCGTCCTGTCACAGTGACTGCGGCTACTTTGGCAGCTTTTATGAGGCTGCCACTGGCGGCCTAGCAGATATTAATCTCAATAAGATGCTTGCAGGACATAAACTCCCATGCTCCAGGACATGTTCAACGCGTCGGAAATTGACATTTCCTTGCTTCAAGAGATGCGTGACAAAGATTTCACAGGACCACCTCACCTGACGACGTGTGTCTCTCATGCTTCTGCCATTGGTAGCAGAGTGGCGGTCCTCCTGTACGAATGTATATTTTCCGAAGACATCGAGTATCTCCCTGACGCCAGAAGCACGGCTCTTACTGTCCGAGGAATCAGCAACATCTATGCACCGAATCGCTGCACACGGATCAATTACTGCGTCACCCTCCGTGCGCAGAACTTGGCACAGTTGTCTATAACCTCCAGCTCGTGGACTCGTGGGAAAACATTCATGGCGATCAGTCTGGTTTTAGGCGCTATGCTAGCCATTCATCCACCTACATCAATCGGGTTTACAACTCTCGCTCAATTGTCAGGAGGGACGGGAGCTGCTGAAGCGTGGCCTCCAGCGTTTCCTGACCATGCAGCGGTGATCCTAGGAAATTGAAGTGGCCCTCCTTGCTTCTCCGGAATTCAAGCGGTTCATGGAGGCACGCGGGAATCCTGTATACGCCAATGCGGCGTCTACAAGTGTGTCCTTTCGTGATGGTTGCTCTGCACAAGCCTGCCCTCTGGAATACTTTATTGGTTATGGTACAAACATGGCGGCATGGAGACGATATTCCATGGACTACTATTTTGGCGTTCTATGGGAATGATCAACACTGCCGCACTCGCCTGCACCTCAGACGACGGTGAATCGCGCCAAGGCCCAGATCACCGATCTCACAAGTCGCCACCATGACGGGCCAATCGTCAGGGCATGTACACAAGATTGAGCGAGCGTACATGTATCATATCCCCGCCAAACGACGACGCTGGCGAAGGACCCTGAGCCACATTGTCACAACGGATGTTGAACGACACTTTGACAGTGTGATACAGGGCATGCAGTTCACGTCCAATATATTAGGCTGTAGGGTCTCAGCTCACTTTTGGCATTATACCCCTGGTTGTGGCAAACTATGTGATGGAAGATGTGTTGGAGCAGGAGACGCTTGAACCGATGAAATTTATCGTAGATCTCTTGAGCTGCGAAAGGTGCCTAACGACTGGCAAAAAGCGCTGGTCATTCGTGTTTTTAAGATTCATACAATAATACACCTACACCGTTGACGCCATATGTTGGAATTATGGAACATGTTTAATGTTCAAGAATTAAGACGTTTGTGGAAAATGAACATATTTTCTATAAAAATCAACATGGATTCCGCAAACAGAGATCCTGCGAAACTCACCTCTCTCTGTTCCTCCATGAGATCCACAGCGCAGTGGACAACGGCGCTCAGGTTCATGCCGTGTTCATTGATTTCAGTAAGGCATTTGACACCGTTTAATGAAAAAAGAAATACGAGCTTACGGAGTATCGGAGCAGACTTGCAATTGGATTCAAGACGTTCTTGACCGAGCGAGATGGCGTAGTGGTTAGCACACTGGACTCGCATTCGGGAGGACGACGGTTCAATCCTGTCTCCGGCCATCCTGATTTAGGTTTTCCGTGATTTCCCTAAATCGTTTCAGGCAAATGCCGGGATGTTTCCTTTGAAAGGGCAGGGCCGATTTTCCTTCCCAATCCTTCCCTAACCCGAGCTTGCGCTCCGTCTCTAATGACCTCGTTGTCGACGGGACGTTAAACACTAACCACCACCACCAAGACGTTCTTGCAGACAGAACACAATATGTCGCTCTTAACGGAACAAAATTGACAGAAGTAAAGGTAATATCTGGAGTACCACATGGAAGTGTTATAGGACCGTTGCTGTTTACAATATATATAAATAATCTAGTAGAAAGCGTCGGATGCTCTTTAAGGCTATTCGGAGATGATGCATTGGTCTATACCAAAGTAACAACTCCAGACGTGTAACCAATGGCACCCCATACCATCACGCCGGGTGATACCGCAGTATGGTGATGACCAATACACGCTTCCAATGTGCGTTCACTGCGATGTCGCCAAACAAGGATGCGACCATCATGATGCTGTAAACAGAATGTGGATTCATCTGAAAAAATGACGTTTTGCCATTCGTGCACCCAGGTTCGTCGTTGAGTACACCATCGCGGGCGCTCCTGTCTGTGATGCACCGTCAAGGGTAACCGCAGCCGTGGTCTCCGAGCTGATAGGCCATGTTGCTGCACACGTCGTCGAACTGTTCGTGCAGATGGTTGTTGTCTTGCAAACGTCCCCATCTGTTGACTCAGGGATCGAGACGTGGCTGCACGATCCGTTAGAGCCATGCGGATAAGATGCCTGTCATCTCGACTGCTAGTGATACGAGGCCGTTGGGATCCAGCACGGCATTCCGTATTACCGTCCTGAACCCACCGATTCCATATTCTGCTAACAGTCATTGGATCTCGACCAACGCGAGCAGCAATGTCGCGATAAGATAAACAGCAATCGCGATAGGCTACAATCCGAACTTTATCAAAGTCGGAAAGGTGATGGTACGCATTTCTCCTCCTTACACGAGGTATCACAGCTACGTTTCACCAGGCAACGCCGGTCAACTGCTGTTTGTGTATGAGAAATCGGTTGGAAACTTTCCTCATGTCAGCACGTTGTAGGTGTCGCCAACGGCGCCATCCTTGTGTGAATGCTCTGAAAACCTAATCATTTGCATATCACAGCATCTTCTTCCTTTCGGTTAAATTTCGCGTCTGTAGCACGTCATCTTCGTGGCGTAGAAATTTTAATGGTCAGTAGTGTATTTAATTTGCTTTAGTAGAGAAATAAGCTTATCGTTTTCTTTTTCCTTTTTCGAACATCAATCTCCTCTGATGCTTTCGAAGCTTAGGCCACAAGTGACATGTGGATTACGACTGTCGCCGGGGCTCAGATAGAACCGTAACAACAGAGATCTCTCTGAAATGTATCAGCTTTAATTTCTGAATCACTTAAGCACCGGGGCTCAGGTAGAGCCGTAACAACAGAGATCTCTCTGAAATGTATCAGCTTTAGTTTCTGAATCACTTAAAAGAAAACAGAATGCAGATTTTTGTTACACTTTACACCTCTACGCTTTTTACATTTTCTCGTCAACAATTTGCGTGCGGGATCACTGTTCGCTCAGATACTGTTAAAGGATGAAAGCTACATTCGCAATTATGAGTGATAATAACCACTCGATGTCAGTTACATCTTATCCAACAAACTGGTGAAACGTTAATGGAAACAGTATAGTGTTATGCAATAGGTTTTGATTTGGAGGCCTCTTAAAGTTTCTAATAATCGATTGTAAAACCATAGAGTGTGTACTGGAGGCGTCCGTAACGTGGAGAGCGAAAAACAAAAATTGTCCCCGATCTTTGATTTTTTATGCTGGGCTAGTCAATTCTGGAGAGTTTATTCTACTTTAACAGAGAAGGCGTAGTGAGCATTGTTTTCCGTTCACTAAGACGAATTTTTAAACTACCAAAGCCTCCTTACAAAAATATTAGCGTCAAGATAAGCGCTACCAAACTCTCTTAGTGACCCTGAATGTCATCGATGTATGAAATCCACCTACATACGCCACTGAAAAGAAAAGCAAAATCAATACTTTAACTCTGAAAGGAACAGCAGATTCTTGCCACGCACTTCATGTGACAATTCTCCCAATACAAAGACGTTGCGGTGGACAATGCTGCCTTGATTGCTGCAACGAATCTCTAAATCCTATGTATAAGACAATCGGCTCTTAACGGCAAATAATAGGCTAACGATTATTCATTCTGTTAAGCACGTGCGAATAATAAGCATCTGATTGGCGAGAATCCTTTTGTAAAACACCGTTTTAACCAAAAGCATGTTATAATGTTCACGGGATTAAACAAAAAATAAGTGAATCTCGGCACCGTAGAAGTCCTGTTAAATGTATTTTCTTTTATTTCGTGGTAAAATATTAATCTGAAATATAAGTAGAGACAATATCGATTTCAAATTTGTGCTGATGGGGAAAGGTGACAAGTAGGGACAAATCCTTTTTCTTAATGACTATCTTAGCATCCGCTGCTTCGCTCGCGTAGACTATATGGTCTGCACAGATCGCTTTTGTTTTTCTTTAAGCGAATTTTATGTTCACAAACTGCAATACCTTCTAAAACCTTCTAGCTAATTAAAGTGTCTTTCCCGAATGCATTTCTGGTTGCTGCATTACAAGGTTGCGTTCTTGTCATATTTCCACATGAACTTCCGTCACCTAACACAAATATTTTTATATCCAACCGGGAAGAGAAATACTTGTTTCCACAGATTTAGATTCAAACATTTTTATATATAACGAAATACACTGCATAATATCGCGTAGGGCCCCCAGCGAGCACGCAAAACTGCTGCAACACTACGCGGCATAGACTCGACTAATGTCTGAAGTATGCTGGAGGTAATTGACACCATTAATCCTGCAGGGGTCCACAAATCCGTAAGAGTACGAGAAGGTGGAGATCTCTTCTCAACAGCACGTAGGAAGGCTACGATATGCTCAATAATGTTCATGTCTGGGGAGTTTGGTAACCAACGGAAGTGTTTAAACTCAAAAGAGCGTTCCTGGACTCACACTGTAGCAATTCTGGACGAATGGAGTGTATGGTGTGTCATACCGTTCTGTTGGAATTGCTCTAGTCCGTCGGAATAAACAATGGACATGAATGGATCAGGTGATCAAACAGGATACTTACGTACGTGTCCCCAGTCAGAGTAGTATATAGACGTATGTCGGGTCCCTTATTATTCCTACCTCACACGCCCAACACCATTACAGAGCCTCCACCAGCTTGAACAGACCCCTGCTGACATGTAGGATCCATGGATTAATGAGGTTGTCTCCATACCCGTACACGTCCATCAGCTCGATACAATTTGAAACGAGACTCATCCGACCAAGCAACGTGTTTCCAGTCATCAACAGTCCAATGTCGGTGGTGACGGGCCCAGCCGTGGCGTAAAGCTTTGTGTCGTGCAGTCATCTAGGGCACACGAGTGGTCCTTCAGCTCCGAAAGCCCATATCGACGATGTTTCGTTGAATGGTTCGCAGGCTGGCACCTGTTGATGGCCCAGCACTGAAATTTGCAGCAATTTGCTCAAGGGTTGCAATTCTGTCACACTGAACTATTCTCTTCACTCGTTGTTGGTCCCGTCTTTACAGAATCTTTTTCCGGTCGCAGCGATGTCGGAGATTTGATGTTTCACCGGATTCCTGATATTCACGGTACCGTCGTGAAATGGTCGTACGGGAAAATCCTCACTTCATCGTTACCTTGGAGATGCTGTGTCCCATCTCTCGTGCTTCGGCTAAAACGCCCGTTCAAACTCACTTAGCTCTTCATAACGTGCCATTGTAGCAACAGTAACCGATCTAACAACTGCGCCAGACACTTGTTGTCTTATATAGGCGTTGCCAACCGCAGCGCCGTATTCTGCCTGTTTACGTATCTCTGTATTTAATACGGATGGCTATACCAGTTTCTTTGGTGATTCAGTGTATTTTCTTAAAATATACAGCCTCTGTATCACCCACTTAGGGAGTGAATTTCCAAAAGCAGTAAACACGTATTTTTTATTTCTACTGGAAAAGCCAAATACTTAAGTTTTCATGATTTAGCTTCACAAATGTTTTCATAATGAAATAATCTCATAAAATTATCCCATATTTTACTACCTTACGAAGATGGATTTTCAAAAATACTGGAACACGTATTTTTTTCAAATTCCGAACCGAGAAGTCAAATACCAGTTTTTATAGCCGTAGCTTTAAACTCATTCTTTAGTAGGTCTTTAATAATTATCTGTTTTCAAAAAATCTTTCACCCACTATTTTACACCGTTAGTGATTTGGTTTCCAGAAATACTGAAACAAGTATTTCTCTTTAGTTGTGATACAGAAACCAAATATAAATTTTCGTAAGTCAAGTTTCAAACTTGCCTTAACAGCGACACATTTTCAGAAAAACTTTTCATTCTCTATTTCGCTCCCTTAGGAGTGGAGTTTCGAAGAATCTCTCTTTAAAAGGCGTCCTTGCACAAGATTATGAATACTAAATTCATTATTAAAATTGGTGTAGAATCGTCAGGAAGTTGTTATTACGATGATGCGCTGTTGCTGTATTTTTTTGATGTAACATTTGTTGTTAATCCAGTGATCAGTCACTTTCCTTACAAACCTAAGTGAAATGAAACTATTCTAATTTTGTTTGAAGTGACTGAACGTAATGTGTCCATCTTTTGTTAATTGCTGTGTGGAATTGAGACGGCCGCCCGAAGTGGTGGAACATCGTTAATTGCAGTCAGAGGGGTGCCTCAGGGCTCCAATCTGTGGTTCACCGCAGACAAACTATAATTAAAGCTCGTGTTACAAACATTCTCTCTCTCTCTGTCTGTCTCTCTCTCTCTCTCTTTCTTTTTAAGGGGCCGCCACTGTACAGACAATTCAGATTTTGTACACGAACTGAAGCTCCATCTTCTATCTTCTCTGCTATTGGGTTTCACCTTGTGTAGAAGTGAGGCAGTTCAAGAAGGGACTATTTGTAAACGATAAATGCCAACAGAACATCAAGAACCAAACACCAGACAAGCATCTGTCACGCGGCTGGAAGCTGTGAAAATCTAACTTCAGGAAGCGTATGAGAAAGAAAGATCCTGCAGAACACCCGTGTTGGCATGAACCTGGAATTTTTTCAAAACTATCAAGAGCCCATATGCGGAGTAGTGAGTAGGAGAAAAGGGGAAAGTATGCGTTTACAAGCACTGGCAGGCTCACACAACGCTACGCTCATATAGCGACTGCTTCTCGAAGAGCTTCAAACACAAAGTCCGCCCCAAGTGTCCGTCCCATCACCGCTTCTTTAAGGGGAAAGTATGCGTTTACGAGCACTGGCAGGCTCACACAACGCTACGCTCATATAGCGACTGCTTCTCGAAGAGCTTCAAACACAAAGTCCGCCCCAAGTGTCCGTCCCATCACCGCTTCTTTATCTCCTATATGCAGGCGACATCCCAAACCCATTCTCTCCCCCATCCCAGTGTATCTACTCCAATATGCTGACCAACCTTCCTTACTTCCATTCTAACCTTCCATTCGTCCCAAAGACCCTCCAGTTCCATCTCGACATCGACTCGTGGGGTAGCAGTGCTTTCTTTTCCATGAAAGTTTTATGAATCCAGACAATAATAATAGGAAAAGAACGCAGACTCATTCCGTCAAATAAATGTTTTCCTGACAATACTCAGTTGTACAACACCTAAATGAAGCACTAAAATAACTTGTACTAATTATCGATCGAAAACCGCTCTCGAAACCTCATGTAATAATAATCCAAAACAAAGCCCACTATATACGAACTGCTGACTGCGGCAAATATGTGAATTAAATCTCACGACCATTAACCATATCCATAAAACCCTCATCCCAAAACCCTGATCTTCACCAACGCTCTCGTTACAAGGGCTTGCAACCCTCCAAAGTCTTATCACTCCCTCCTAATTCTGACGCTTGTACAGCTCCCTACTTTCTGTGCCTGACTGTCTTCCCTGGCTCATTTCCTATACCATTCTATTAAGTTCTCACACTTCCTCAAATACCTGTAACATCTTCACCTCTCCTGCGACTTCTGTAAACGTGACTCCCAACATGTTATTGTCTTCCCCATCCCTGATAACTCTGCTGCCGCACTTCTAGCAACACATCCCTCCTTACCTTCATATCCAAACATTCCATTTCCTTTCCGAAGGTGACTTCGATCGCTTTCTCCTCCCGTATCATGAACACAGTCCTGAGAGATGTCCTTTTTTCCAGCAATAACTTACCTATCCATCCAGTCCTATCTATTCTCAAACCTACCCTTTTACAGTTAAAGCATTTAATGATCGGCACTCGTTAATACAACTTAAATCGACAGATCCTGTATCCAAAGGATTGATGTCCATAGGAAAATAAATGGCCGTTATAGTACTGGGCGTTCAGGTTCTATCACTAGATGTAATGATGGACAATTTACAATAACAGGACCAAGGTTCTTTAGTCTTCCAGGCGACCTCAGTGACGACACCACAGATATCTAGTGGAAATATTCCTGGCTTGTATAATCGAACGCTGCTGACATCTTGCATATTACTAAACCGTTCCAGCTGTATTGTAGCATTTATTTATAGATCACTGCCTGTTTCATGGCACGAGGAGCCAAATCTTCAGGTGAACATGTTACTAAAATATTAGAGCTATAATGATCGGAAGCTGGTACCCAGTATTCGCTGTCCGTCAAAATAAGATACCTCTAACAGGCGTTAAGTTCCGAGATTTTTAGTATTGATGTTTTAGTTATATGTCCACATAAATATGTAGCTCCTAGAGCTATGAAACCGGTAGTGACCTAAAAATAAGGGACTAAACACAGTTGAAGAGATTTATGAATACCCAGCATGATTACTCTAGTCAAAAGGAAGTCATGCAAGTTTAAACCTTAGTCCGGAAAATGCTAATATGAGGTTGTATAGAAATATGAAACAATTTCACATAAAAGAACCAGTGCTCGGCTTGTGGACATCCTGTGGCAGTTACGTGAAACTATAAAAACAATAACTCCTGAGGGAGAATTGTACTGAAGTAACCTGCTCCGAATGTTCGAAATATTACAATTAATGTGTACATTTAAGTACGAAATACTAGAGAACATTCAATAATAGATAGAATACAGGAAACGTATAGCATTCAATTCGATAGCTGTGTATGCGCAACGGATTATCAGGCAGTCATGTTGAAGAAAATGAAATGCTGAAATTACATATGCAAAGCGAGAGCAATATGAGCCAAAAGCGGGAAGCCGAACCAGAAACAGAAGTATCACCCAATTATGAACCAAGGAAAATTAGTAACTCACTGTGTCTAAGCCAGATGAAGACCATATTAATTAATAAAAATCTGTTGTCTACCTTAGATCACCTATTACTAATGACCTTGAAATACATTAATAGAAAGTAATCAGTAATAGTATGACATTGATAAGATATATAAATTTATTATAACCAGACGGGTGTCCTACCGAGAGGGTACCAAGACATAAATATCTGTGCCTGTTCATGTACATAAGAATATCGGAAACCAAAACAGAAAAGGAATAAGGTTCAAATGGCTCTGAGCACTATGGGACTCAACTGCTGAGGTTATTAGTCCCCGAGAACTTAGAACTAGTTAAACCTAACTAACCTAAGGACATCACAAACATCCATGCCCGAGGCAGGATTCGAACCTGCGACCGTAGCGGTCTTGCGGTTCCAGACTGCAGCGCCTTTAACCGCACGGCCACTTCGGCCGGCAAGGAATAAGGGGCTGGGATAAATTAACCTGTACGTACTTCAACTATAATCAGGCTAACGACAAAGTTTGTGCTATCACATTTGTGTAGCAACACCGTGTAGAGAATGGGGAACCAGGATTGACGTGGGACTTGATATTCCTACTAATGAGATACTGGGAAGTATCGTGTGAAGAAAACCTTAACATGCTGTAGTCTCACTATAAGTGGATCATATAAACATATACACCATTTGACTATGTCATTGTAAAATAACGCCATGACGCAAAATTGTTCGAAATAATCCAAGAATGACACCACAAATCAACAAACAAACACAAAAAAATTATGTATGTCCCGCAGATTGCAATAGCAAATGGAAGTCAATGTGGGGGCCACATATACTTCATAGTGAAAAGGCAACGTCAATTTTATCACCTAAACTAAGTATGCACAGCTCGGCTATAAATTACCTGTGGTAGTTCACTTGCCCGCGAAAGGCAAAGATCCCGAGTTTGAGTCTCGGCCCGGCACACAGATTTAATCTGCCAGGAAGTTTCATACCTGCTGTAAAATCGACAGAAATATTGGCTTCAACATCCAAAAAATCCTTACCACTGTTAGCGTTGACGAGGAACTGTACATTTATAACTATTTAAGTCTAGGCAACAGGGTAAAGTAACACAGTATTGTTAAATTTACAAAAGCAACATAAGATAAATGACGTTGAATATACCTCAACATAGTATGGATTGAAATACTTACAAAACGTAACTGATGCGAAATAACGTGGGATGTACCTTTTACTAACGAACTGTAAAAGGCGAAATACATGAAACTACACTAGGCAGAAAACCAAACCAATCATCATACGGTAGGACATTCATTAGGTTACAGTTAACAAACGGTAGATCAAAAAGGTAGAGTGCATGAATGACAAGTACCACTCATGCACGTGTAAGACAAGGCACGAATAATCGTATCTGGTTCCGCAGATACCAGAACCAAAAAAAGAAGTCAAAATGAGTAACAAAATAAAAGGAAAATGTGTCACAAAAAAGGTATAGCAGACACGTACCATCATAAGCATGTGTGCTCTTGACACGTGACTGCAAATGTTAAACGAAAAGGAAAAGATGACAACACACGTTGCTCCTTGTAAGATAGAAGAAGCCACCTGGGAGAGGTTGACGTATCGCAGTGCAATGAACGGCAAAAAGTTGTTGAAATCAAGCAATTCACCGTTAAGACAAATGAAAAATATAAGAGAAACGTAACACAGAAGTAAGGGTCTCAACGGATGATTAAATAACACAATCGTAGGGGACAGCATCGTCGACGTACAAAAATGAGTACAAAAAATCGCGGAAAGTTTGTAGGATAATATTTAATTCCCATTAATATTAATGTGTAACGGAGGTGGTCAGAAGTAAAACATACATTACATTATTATACCTTAAGTGATTGATAAAACGTAGGAAGCCCCTGAATGTCTGAAAGAAATACTTGTTTTTAGAATCTATTTGTTCATTTAAAAGATCCCAACGTTCTTTCCCCAAATGGATAAAAATCTCAAACTCTTCCATTAAATTCACCGTTCCCCCTTCATGAACCAAGTGTAAAATTTCTAAAGTAACGTCAGTATTTGTTACAAGATTCTTAATGGTCTTCAGGTATTCTTTAACTGTAGAATGTTTTGTTGTACGGAAAGACGTGTGTTTGTGGAAAGGTTCCTGAAATGGTTTACCAGTACGGTCAATATAAAACACATTACATTTGCTACATCTAATTTTATAAATACCATATTTCAGAAGGGGTAGGTGTGTTCAGTCGAATCTGTAGGTACATTACCTAAAGCGTTTTGTTACTGAAACTTACATTAACTTTAATGCTCTTAAAGACACCTGTGATCTTATTACAATAGATACTGGGACATTTTATTCGATATTTGTATATATTTTACAAACTGGGCTGCGTCGCCTAAGAGTAATCACATTTAATAGATTAGAAATCTTCAACAATATTTTAGTATGAATGTAATCAACAGTATCAGGTGACTAGCCGAGTATATTTTTTCTCTTGTAATTTCTTCGTTGTCAAGGAAGCCTACTAAGGAGGCTTTAGTAAAATGACAATTTTGCATAATTTAAAGTGTGCTGAGTTAAACGGAATAAGAGCATTTAACTCTGAGTATTTTCTATATGTTGAAAATGTATGCATTCCATTACTATTTATGAAAAAGAGATCGAAAAAATTTATTTTATAATACACCCGTTACTTCAGTACAGAAACACCACAACCAAACGGTTGCAAGTAACTGTTTAATACATTTATCTAGGTTTCGACACCTCTGTGGGTGTCTTTATCAGAGGTGTCGATTGTTTTCAACCACTTGGCTGCATTATTTCTCCATTGAAACTTTTGTACGTTTCCTGAAAGACAGCCATGTTCAAAAGCACCTCTTGTTCATAAGCGAGCGTAATTTTCTGAAGTAAGCTGTTAAACATCCCTAATATCTTACCAAAGCCATCATTTTGTTCGTTGTTTCATCTGAATACCAGTACTCTGTCAACTCTGGGTTCTGTACGAACACGGTAGTTCAGAAAGATGATAATCACAGTTCCTGATAAGCTACACCTGATAGTCAACCCATCTTGTTGTCTATATATAGTATTATTGAATCTGAATTAGTTATCAGAAAGGACAAGTGCGAAGAACTGTATGAATACACTTTCTTCACCTATACAGAATCTTTTGAGTTTGATGAAAATAGTCTTTGCGGTATTAAGAGTTTCAATAACATGTACATTGATTCATTACGTCTAAAGACACACATTTATACCTTACAGGTATTTCAATGTCTTTAATATTAGCATTCAGTTCATAGGTGTCCTTTACTGGAAACTGGTAAACCATCACACAATTGTCATTAAGGATTGTATTTAATCTACTGCACAAGTTACATGCAGGGCTTCCAAAGTATAGAAACATGTAATTTCTGCACATTAGGTTGTACACTAGGGCATGTGGCATGGAGGTTCGTTATTTCCAAAGCTTGATGGTCCTTTCATCAAAAAGGTAAGAAGTCTTTTCAAAAGAACCTTTTGTCTACTTAGCAAAATGGATAGTTGCGTCACATCCTTAACTTGAAATGTCATTTTTTTTTTCGAAGATAGCGTCTGCTGTCTTGCTACTAACGATAATTTGTTGTGATCTATCAATTTTACTGTCATTATCAATTATTTTAAGTAAAAAATTGTGGACTTAACGTCCTTAGGCTGTAATTTCTTATTTACGGCACATTTGTTTCCATTCGGTAATAAACTAGCTTCATCTTTGTTAAAATTAACGTTCAAATTATTTACGCGTCATCACTAAATTTACATTCATAATTGTTTTTTCATTTATTGATGATGTTTGAATCTGTAAAACGTCTTGTCATGGAACTATTCCTTTGCTTTCAACTACAACATCTACATAATACAATATTCTAAGCTATCCTGGTACTGAGCATTTAAGAGTTTACCCAAGTGAAGGTGTTCTAAGTACAAACCCTTAAGGGTATGGTCGTATTTCCTATACATATTTCTAATTTCAACTTATTCACATCGTCTCACAATTACATTTAACTTTCAGACCTACATTGTTCTGGTGTCTTATTGTAATCTGAGCAGATTGTGGTATTACACCTGCCGACTTGCACAGTCTATTGAAGTGTACTGCTGCTGTTGTCCTTATGAGTTGGATCTTACTGTTCAGAAATCTATTGGTTCGATCCATTACCTAGTAAGGTCTGTTCAGATGTTCAGTAAAAGTAGCTCCCTCTAGGATACAAACGAGTGGGACAGCAGCTGGCCAATGAAACATGTACCAACAGCCATTATTTTGATTGTTTCAGTAGGCAACCAGTTTCGTCGCTGCAGTCACGTCATACACAATAAGTTACAGGACAGCAGATAAACACGTAATAGGATATGACACATACTGTTACATAAACGATACAAGTTTCCCTTTCGTTTTTCATCTGTCTTGATGGTGAAACGGCTGATTTCAGCTTCTTTTTGCCGTTAACTCCACTGCGATATTTCGACTCATCCCAGGTGGGAAACTACAAGAACGATCTTGCGTTGCCATCTTTGACTGTTGGTTTGACAACTGCTGTCACGTGTGTGAAGAGCACGCACGGTCATGAAGGAACGTATCTGCCATACCTTTTCTGTGGCCTATTTTCCGTTTTTTTTGTGACTTATTTTGACTTTTCTCTTTAGTTCGGGTATCTACAGAACTAGATACGATTACTGGTGTCACGTCTTGAACATGTGAGTATTGTACTTGGTGTCATTCATACGGCATGTGAGTGCACTCTAACTTGTTGATTTACCGATTTTTGATTAACTATAACCCAGTGAATGTGCTGTCATATAATCATTGGTTTGGTTTTCTGCCTAGTCTTGTCCCATGTGTTTCGCCTTACACATTTCTTTGGTGAAAGGTAAATCTCGCGTTACTTCGTTTACTTTTTGTAAATATTTAAGTCCATACTACGTTACGTTACCCTGTTGCGTAGGCCTGAACAGTTATAAATGTCCAGTTCCTCATCAACGTAAGCAGGTGTACCGACGTTTTGGACGTTGAAGTCAATCTTACTGTCGATTTCACCGCGGTTAGTTCATAGAACAATTATGCATACATTTTCTGGATGATAAAATTGTGGCTATTTTCAACTATGTCAGTAATTCGTTTGCTTGTGCACTCTGCGAGACGTACTTGTTTTTAATTTGTGATTTGTGGTCTCACCTCTGGTTTCTATAGAATAGTTAGCGGCGATGGTTTCGTGGATCACTATTCCACACAGTCTTCACAATGACCTACTTAAATCGTTTATATTTTTACGGCCTTCTTTTACGAGACTACTGCTGGTTATGATTTCCCACATTCGATACTCCCAAGAGTTTTGTTATTAGAAATATTTTGTGGAATCGATGTTGGTTCCAAATCTTCTAAATAGTGTCGTTACACTGAGGTGATAGTACAACCACTTTCTTAGAACTGATGGTTGGGGTTGAGACACACACAACCTATCTTGCTACATTCACATTTTTTTTATTTTTTCTTTATTATCAGTCTGCTGACAGGTTTGATGCGGCCCGCCACGAATTCCTGTCCTGTGCTAACTCTTCATCTCAGAGTAGCACTTCCAACCTAAGTCCTCAATTATTTGCTTGACGTATTCCAATCTCTGTCTTCCTATACAGTTTTTGCCCTCTACAGCTCCCTCTACAATGCTGTACTCCAGACGTACATCCTCAGAAATTTCTTCCTCAAATTAAGGCCGGCATTTGATATTAGTAGACTTCTCTTGGCCAGAAATGACTTTTTTTCCATAGCGAGTCTGCTTTAGATGTCCTCCTGGCTCCGTCCGTCATTGGTTATTTTACTGCCTAGGTAGCAGAATTCCTTAACTTCATTGACTTCGTGACCACCAATCCTGATGTTAAGTTTCTCGCTGTTCTCATTTCCACTACTTCTCATTACCTTTCTCCGATTTACTCTCAAACCATACTGTGTACTCATTAGACTGTTCATTCCGTTCAGCAGATCATTTAATTCTTCTTCACTTTCACTCAGGATAGCAATGTCATCAGCGAATCGTATCATTGATATCCTTTCACCTTGTATTTTAATTCCACTCCTGAACCTTTCTTTTATTTCCATCATTGCTTCCTCGATGTACAGATTGAAGAGTAGGGGCGAAAGGCTACAGCCTTGTCTTACACCCTTCTTAATACGAGCACTTCGTTCTTGATCGTCCACTCTTATTATTCCCTCTTGGTTGTTGTACATATTGTATATGAGCCGTCTCTTCCTATAGCTTACCCCAACATTTTCAGAATCTCGTTCAGTTTGCACCATTTTATATTGTCGAATGCTTTTTCCAGGTCGACAGATCCTATGAAAGTGTCTTGATTTTTCTTTAGCCTTGCTTCCATTATTAGCCGTAACGTCAGAATTGCCTCTCTCGTCCCTTTACTTTTCCTAAAGCCAAACTGATCGTCACCTAGCGCATTCTCAATTTTCTTTTCCATTCTTCTGTATATTATTCTTGTAAGCAGCTTCGATGCATGAGCTGTTAAGCTGATTGTGCGATAGTTCTCGCACTTGTCAGCTCTTGCCGTCTTCGGAATTGTGTGGATGATGCTTTTACGAAAGTCAGATGGTATGTCGCCAGACTCATATATTCTACACACCAACGTGAATAGTCGTTTTGTTGCCACTTCCCTCAATGATTTTAGAAATTCTGATGGAATGTTATCTATCCCTTCTGCCTTATTTGACCGTAAGTCCTCCAAAGCTCTTTTAAATTCCGATTCTAATACTGGATCCCCTATCTCTTCTAAATCGACTCCTGTTTCTTCTTCTATCACATCAGACAAATCTTCACCCTCATAGAGGCTTTCAGTGTATTCTTTCCACCTATCTGCTCTCTCCTCTGCATTTAACAGTGGAATTTCCGTTGCACTCTTAATGTTACCACCGTTGCTTTTAATGTCACCAAAGGTTGTTTTGACTTTTCTGTACGCTGAGTCTGTCCTTCCGACAATCATATCTTTTTCGATATCTTCACATTTTTCCTGCAGCCATTTCGTCTTAGCTTCCCTGCACTTCCTATTTATTTCATTCCTCAGCGACTTGTATTTCTGTATTCCTGATTTTTCCCGGAACATGTTTGTACTTCCTCCTTTCATCAATCAACTGAAGTATTTCTTCTGTTACCCATGGTTTCTTCGCAGCTACCTTCTTTGTACTTATGTTTTCCTTCCCAACTTTTGTGATGGCCCTTTTTAGAGATGTCCATTCCTCTTCAACTGTACTGCCTACTGCGCTATTCCTTATTGCTGTATCTATAGCGTTAGAGAACTTCAAACGTATCTCGTCATTCCTTAGTACTTCCGTATTCCACTTCTTTGCGTATTGATTCTTCCTGACTAATGTCTTGAACTTCAACCTACTCTACATCACTACTATATTGTGATCTGAGTCTATATCTGCTCCTGGGTACGCCTTACAGTCCAGTATCTGATTTCGGAATCTCTGTCTGACCATGATGTAATCTAATTGAAATTTTCCCGTATCTCCCGGCCTTTTCCAAGTATACCTTCTCCTCTTGTGATTCTTGAACAGGGTATTCGCTATTACTAGTTGAAACTTGTTACAGAACTCAATTAGTCTTTCTCCTCTTTCATTCCTCGTCCCAAGCCCATATTCTCCCGTAACCTTTTCTTCTACTCCTTCCCCTACAACTGCAATCCAGTCGCCCATGACTATTAGATTTTCGTCCCCCTTTACATACTGCATTACCCTTTCAATACCCTCATACACTTTCTCTATCTGTTCATCTTCAGCTTGCGACGTCGGCATGTATACCTGAACTGTCGTTGCCGGTGTTGATCTGCTGTCGATTCTGATTAGAACAACCCGGTCACTGAACTGTTCACAGTAACACACCCTCTGCCCTACCTTCCTATTCATAACGAATCCTACACCTGTTATACCATTTTCTGCTGCTGTTGATATTACCCGATACTCATCTGACCAGAAATCCTTGTCTTCCTTCCACTTCACTTCACTGACCCCTACTATATCTAGATTGAGCCTTTGCATTTCCCTTTTCCGATTTTCTAGTTTCCCTACCACGTTCAAGCTTCTGACATTCCACGCCCCGACTCGTAGAACGTTATCCTTTCGTTCATTATTCAATCTTTTTCTCATGGTAACCTCCCACTTGGCAGTCCCCTCCCGGACATCCGAATGGGGGACTATTCCGGAATCTTTTGCCAATGGAGAGATCATCATGACACTTCTTCAATTACAGGCCACATGTCCTGTGGATACACGTTACGTGTCTTTAATGCAGTGGTTTCCATTGCCTTCTGCATCCACATGTCGTTGATCATTGCTCACATATACGAGTACATATATTGGTTTCTTGGTTTCCAGTAGTCTTATTACGTGAGTAGACACAGATATTCACAGCTTCGTTCTTTCTCTCGGTAGGACCAGTTTGCATAAATTTATCACACACACTGGATACTTAAACAATTTACGCATCTTATGCTGTGATTATGTTCTTACGGTGTATTTGGTGATAATCGTGTGATCCTTGATAAGAAAAAGATTTCTATTAATTAAGAAGGTGTTCATCATGCTTTGACACTGTTATTCCCCACTTTACGCTGGCCTATGTTGCAATAATCCACTGCTACGATGGTTGATTTGTTACTTCAACCGATGGTTCCCTGTGGCCCTTCAGTTTATTTTCTTGCTCTTATAGTTGTATATTAGTTGTATTTTAACGGCGAAAGCTCCACAGTCGACTGACCATTTCATGTGATGTGACTTATCATCGATATCTGCCATTTTTAACGTAATTGTTCTACTGCAGCGCGTACGACAATTTGAGATTTTGACTTGCTAGGGACGCATAACTGTTTTATTCAGTAGTTGTTAATTCCAGATTTCGTGCCTATTTACTGTTTCTTTTGTATGTTCATCGTTGGGCATCACAATAATAGATTGATTTTTATTCCGGTTTCCATTTGTTTTAGTTACTTGCTTGACGAATACCTGGTAAAGGGCAAATTTTTCGACATTGCGCTTTAGAGAATTTTCACAAATATTTCAGTCTTTAATGGTTTTAGTTTCCGTGTAATCTGTGCATGAACTGTTACATTTATACAGTATCATACTTCATCAACACGAGCAGGTGTACCGATTGTTTGGAGGTTGGTGTTAATCGAACTGTTACTGATTGATTGCTTTTAATGTATTTGAAGGTGATTACAGATAGGTGATATAAGATACATAACATATTTTTATTAATTAATGTGGTCTTCATCTGACTAAGGCATTGGAAGTTACTAATTTTCGTTCGTTTATTTTACCGTAGATCGTTGCAATAGTGGTTATTTTTATTTCTTCTTCTAGTTCTCTGTGGTCCTTCAGCTATCATCACAATCTGGTATTTACATGTTAGTTGCACTTTAACGGCGATATCTTTGCAGTCGACAGACCGTTTGATCTCATGATGTATTTTATCATGGATATCTGGCATATTTACTTAATTATTATATTACAGAGCGTACGTTAGTTTGATTTCAACTGCTTGCTTGCTGGTTGGTACAGTAGTGGTAGTACTACTTGGCGAAACACCATAGCTGAGCACTGTTTTATTCCATATTTAACGGTTCTAGGTCGTGAGCCTAGAGTTTTACTCACTCTATATTACGTTGGTTTCATTTATACCTTCATCCTCAGGCTTAACAATAATGGATGGATTTTTATCTCATTTTTCATCTCTTTTACACAGTTGACGGAAGATACTTCTGTTTTTGGTTCGGCTCCTCACGTTTGCTGCATATTGCTCTCACTTTGCGCGTGGCATTCAGGATTTAGTTTTCTTTAACTAGACTGCCTGATAATTCATCGCGCTTTCACGATTATTGAGTGGAATGATGTACTTTTCCTACATACTATCTGTTATTGGATGTACTCTGATAAGTCGTATTTTACCTATTCACCTTTACTGCAATCTTAAGAAAATTCTCAGCAGGTTAATGTTTTTAGCTTGCTTAGTGAAGTTCTCCCCCGGGATTTGTTATTATAGTTTCACTTAATTGCCACAGGATGTCCACAAGCCCAGCATTGGTTATTTTAAGTGAATTTCTTTCACGTTTCTATACTACCTCATTTTAACGTTACTGTGTTAATTTCTCTTTACAGGCATTTATCTGGTGGCGACTGAGTACGGCTATTATTTGCGACATTAATGCTATATTCATTCTTACTTTGACCTCAGATGTTAAGTCCCATAGTGCTCAGAGCCATTTGAACCATTTTTGAAGATGTGAACAAAAAAAAAAGTATCTTACGTGAAGGAGAATCAGCATATTGTATACAGCGAAGAGTGGCATCATAAAGATGTTTTAAGAATATTTCTTAAAGGAGATTACCGCTACTTATGATGCCACTCTTCGCTGTATACAATATGCTGATTCTCCTTCACGTAAGATACTTCTTTTTTTGTTCACATCTTCAAAAATGGTTCAAATGGCTCTGAGCACTATGGGACTTAACATCTGAGGTCATCAGTACCCTAGAACGTAGAACTACTTAAACCTAACTAACCTAATGACATCACACACATCCATGCCCGAGGCAGGATTCGAACCTTCGACCGTAGTGGTCGCGCGGTTCCAGACTGAAAGGCCTAGAACCGTCCGGCCATCACGGCCGGCGTTCACATCTTCACTTAACTTGACAACCTACAGAGTTAGGTTTCTAACCTTAACGCAGATTCATTTGTGTGGTGTACTTACTTTATGCAAAGTTGCGACTTAAATGTTTCCTATAGGTAACTATTTCCTGTTTTCATCTGTTGATTGCCCTTTTTACTGATATTCGGCTATTAAAGAATGACTATGGATATCTCGCTGATGCTGTTTCAGGTTTCCACTATTACTTTTAGGTTTGTGTGACGCATTGAATTCTTGAGTTACTTCATATCTGTGGATTCACGTACAAGATGTGTACACATATAATATCTGACATGCTTCCATTTTAATTGTAGTTGATTCACAGTTCTACACTTCCTTGCTCTGATTCTATTTTGATGGTTTATGGCACTTATGGCTATTTGATTGAATTATTCACGTTATGTAGTACTGACAGCTTTGCTGTAAGATCTTTGTCTGTTATTAGCCATTATGGTTATATTTCAGTGTTATTATTAGTCTGTCGCGTTATTTCTAGACGCTTATCGTTTCTTATGATTTTACTTTACATATCTGACGCAGTTACTCATGTTTGTTGTACGTATAATCTTTGCCACTTATTTCCTCACACTTTTGTAGACAATCATTTGTAGGACTTACATTTGCATTACATTGACTCTATTTTTTTATTATTATTTTTGTTAAGTGACTGATGTGCTTGTTTTAAGGATGCGAATCGTGTTGTACGTTCATTGTGTATCTTTCATTACAACTTGAATAGTTTACTTCACTACTGGTTTGTTTTAGTTATATACACTATATGTATCACTTGCTCTGCTTATTTATTACTATGTATGACATCCTATATATATATATATATATATATATATATATATATATATATATATATATATATATATATGCTGTCACGTAACTTTACTGTATTGGCCTGGAGGCAACGTGATTGGAAAGTCGAATATCGACTATTGGTACAGTATTATTACATTAGACAGGGTTGTCCTCTGTCTCTGACTTTTTAATATTCATATCGACGATCTAACAAGAACTTGGGTCAGAGAATAAATTTTTAAAATTAACAATGTAGATGTTAGAACACTTCTTTTTGCTGACGACCATGTAACTGTTAGTCGAATAAAATTAGTTGCAAGAAGCAGAGAATACAATCGGAACGTCTCTATAACAGACTAAATCAATGATATTTCAAGACATCAGCCTATAAAAACTAAGCCCGAAACCGATAAGCAGATCATAGAGCGAATTAATACATTTAGATACTTAGGATCACTAACATATACAGGGCAGACAATGTAACACAAAATAAGTTAGACGAGTTTAACTATTAATGTGGAAGTTTAAGCACAATGTTTGGTAAGTAGGTCCACTGAGATAGTCTCAGGTACTTTAAGGCTATGGTTATACATGCATTGTTCTATGGGTGAGAAATCTGTTTCTTCAGAAGAGAGACAAAAAAAGAATATTCATGCGATATGAATTTCCTTAGACGCGTGGCTGGATATACTTTGATGAATGAAAAGAGAAATGATGGCCTCTGAGCTGAGCTGAGTATGTAAAACGTAACTTACGTAATAATAAAACAATATCAGTACAGCTGGAGAGAACATATAGACTGTATTCTAGATGCAAGAATTACCAAAGCCATAAAAGAGTATGCATAGTGTACCAAAAAAAAAAAAAAATCATCCGATTTCGCACGTCTATATTTCTGAAACTAATAAGCACATTTTCTTTTTTGATGAACGGGAAACTCAAAACAATTTTGTTTTCATACCTTTTCATAGATGCCCTATATGTTCCCTTTTAGATGCACGACGTATGTCAATGTGGTACATAGATTGTTCCGACACTGCAGCGATGTCTCAGTTCATTCATTGTTATTGGTAAAGGAGGCACATTAACAGAGCCTTTTTTAAACCCTCACAAGAAATAATCATATACAGTCAAGTCCTCGTGAGATTTGAGACCAGTAATGTATGGCTGAATCATTTGGTCCCGTGCGACTAATGTCTTTCAGTAAATCTTTGATTTAAAAAATCACCTTCACGAAGAGCTTGCCGTAGGTGAATTTTGCGTGGTTTCATGTGTGAATGTCGACGCAAGACACTACAGACGGTCATTGAGGACATGTTGAGCTATCGAGCTGCATGGTAAACGGATTTCTACGGGTTCCATGTGAAACTATGGTGGATGCTTTCGACGTCTTTCAGACGCGGTGCGGCGATTTGCCTCTACACAAACCACCTGTTTCTCGGAATTGTTCATTCCACCGTCAGGCTGTGTGCTGCACGAGGATCCACACCATACCTAGTACGAAAGTCACACTGAACAGTTATTACTGACACTCACTGCGCAAAAAACGAATAACACAAAACACATTGTTGTGCCGACACCATTCTTACTAGAACTGAAGTGAACACACACTGCTGAAGCCTATCGGGAACCGTGTAAAACGCCAGTGTCTGCTCGTTCCAGCAGTAAGTTGTTCACACGCATATCTCAGATAACAAATTTATGATTTTTGTACATCGGATGATTTTTTATGATACACTCTCTACAGGAAGTGGCAAAAGGTCATTGGGTTGACCAATGAAGAGGTGGCATGACCAATTTTAAAAGAAACAGAACGGACAAAAGGCCCAGTCCTTCATGTAGACAATGACGATGACTAATCATAGCTGTGGTTTATCCTGTCTACAAGAATCCAAAGTGCTGCAATAGTTGAGCATGTCGAGATGGTAGAACCCAACGCAGCGGAGAGACGTCTTGAGACCAGCGACAGTGACGGTGAGCAGTAGGTGGCTAGTTATGGTCTGCATGAACTGCCTGTCCAGATAACTGGCTTCCTCAGCCAGTCGTGTGTCAAATTTGTAGTTTCTCGGGTGTGTGCACGCAGTTATCGCTAAATCAACGATGACAGTAATCTCTTTTATCGACATGTCTTCGTCCATCGATGCAAAAGATATCGAAGGATTTAAAAAGGTATGTCTGTGGATCTACTGGCCTGACTGCAACTGCAACCTGAGTGTGACTTTTCTTTGCCGCGGCACCAGAAGCGGCTCATCGGCGAGATACTTTTAAACACGTTTTACCTCCAGGAAAGTTACGCAGCACTCGCTGTACAACAGGCTGAGTGGACCTAAGACCGTCTCGGAACGACTAGAGAGAGGAAAATTCCTCCGCCCTATCCAGGACCGAACCCGAGACTTTCATGACCAGAGTTCAGTGTTCTACCTACGAGAACAGCACAGGCACCGGAAAAAAACCGTAAGAATCATAAATGGAGGCTACAACGCACCGTTTCCTTGCGCACCTAACATCCCACTGATCTTGTGTTATCTACGTCTCACCTATCGGTTTTTTCCCATATTGGCGTCCCACATCTTCTTCCATATAAGATATTTTCGTATGTAACGTCCTCCCCATATCCCAATACTCACATATTGTTACATGAGCTACCGTGGTATAATCCTCATGGTGAATGAACATCAAACCCCACCACGTTGTCATAGACATAACAATCTATTTTAGCTTCAAAAATTTGTCTCTACACTCATGGATTTACTTCTCGTTTGAGAGGCCTGGCCTGATGGCGCACCTGCATCAATACATTCTACACTCCTGGAAATTGAAATAAGAACACCGTGAATTCATTGTCCCAGGAAGAGGAAACTTTATTGACACATTCCTGGGGTCAGATACATCACATGATCACACTGACAGAACCACAGGCACATAGACACAGGCAACAGAGCATGCACAATGTCGGCACTAGTACAGTGTATATCCACCTTTCGCAGCAATGCAGGCTGCTATTCTCCTATGGAGACGATCGTAGAGATGCTGGATGTAGTCCTGTGGAACGGCTTGCCATGCCATTTCCACCTGGCGCCTCAGTTGGACCAGCGTTCGTGCTGGACGTGCAGACCGCGTGAGACGACGCTTCATCCAGTCCCAAACATGCTCAATGGGGGACAGATCCGGAGATCTTGCTGGCCAGGGTAGTTGACTTACACCTTCTAGAGCACGTTGGGTGGCACGGGATACATGCGGACGTGCATTGTCCTGTTGGAACAGCAAGTTTCCTTGCCGGTCTAGGAATGGTAGAACGATGGGTTCGATGACGGTTTGGATGTACCGTGCACTATTCAGTGTCCCCTCGACGATCACCAGTGGTGTACGGCCAGTGTAGGAGATCGCTCCCCACACCATGATGCCGGGTGTTGGCCCTGTGTGCCTCGGTCGTATGCAGTCCTGATTGTGGCGCTCACCTGCACGGCGCCAAACACGCATACGACCATCATTGGCACCAAGGCAGAAGCGACTCTCATCGCTGAAGACGACACGTCTCCATTCGTCCCTCCATTCACGCCTGTCGCGACACCACTGGAGGCGGGCTGCACGATGTTGGGGCGTGAGCGGAAGACGGCCTAACGGTGTGCGGGACCGTAGCCCAGCTTCATGGAGACGGTTGCGAATGGTCCTCGCCGATACCCCAGGAGCAACAGTGTCCCTAATTTGCTGGGAAGTGGCGGTGCGGTCCCCTACGGCACTGCGTAGGATCCTACGGTCTTGGCGTGCATCCGTGCGTCGCTGCGGTCCGGCCCAGGTCGACGGGCACGTGCACCTTCCGCCGACCACTGGCGACAACATCGATGTACTGTGGAGACCTCACGCCCCACGTGTTGAACAATTCGGCGGTACGTCCACCCGGCCTCCCGCATGCCCACTATACGCCCTCGCTCAAAGTCCGTCAACTGCACATACGGTTCACGTCCACGCTGTCGCGGCATGCTACCAGTGTTAAAGACTGCGATGGAGCTCCGTATGCCACAGCAAACTGGCTGACACTGACGGCGGCGATGCACAAATGCTGCGCAGCTAGCGCCATTCGACGGCCAACACCGCGGTTCCTGGTGTGTCCGCTGTGCCGTGCGTGTGATCATTGCTTGTACAGCCCTCTCGCAGTGTCCGGAGCAAGTATGGTGGGTCTGACACACCGGTGTCAATGTGTTCTTTTTTCCATTTCCAGGAGTGTACATTCCCTTCATCTCCCAAATCTTCATGTTCTTTCCCAGCGCAATTTCAATCGCCTTCCCCTAACATAGCAAGAAGAAATCACTGAAACTCATCCTCCCTTGCAAGCATACTATAACTTACACTATACATTCCAACAGATCTCAAGTGAAGGATTCATCACACCGTTTTCTTACACGCCTGGTATGTCCTAAATCCACATCCCATCTATCAGTTTCTTCCAACACCCTTTTCGATGTAATATCCTCTGAAACACTTCCCACATTGGAGTCCTACCCCCAGTTACCAGAAACCCCTACATACCGTGCTCAAATACAGCAAATCATTAACTTGCCTTGATTATAAAATTTCGTAAATGATAAAAAGTAATATTTTGCGATGCTACTGCATGGAATGGTATTTTGGCCTCCGACAGCTTTTCCCCAGTTCGCCAGTAGGAGGGATATCAATAAAAAAAATTATTGCTGTTTAGAATAGTAAGCAGCATTCAGGTATGCCAAGGGCAGGCAAAGACAGAAACTCACAACATTCCGTCGAACAGAGACCATAGGATTTTATCATTTCCATAGTATCTTACGCGTGAAATTTTGCAAGAGTGGAGATTCCGAGAGTCGGATAGTGGTTTACTGGCAGTATGGGATCCTTGTGATTCACAGAATTTTGTACTGAAACTCCCAGGAGATAAATACTCTGTGCCGGACTGGGATTGAAGTCTGAGATCTTTTCCACAAGCTATGCAGGAGAACTTCTGTGAATTTTGAAAGGTCGGAGATGAGTTACTGGTGGAAGTAAAGGTGTGAGGGTGGGACTCACTTGGATAGCTCAGTCTATAGAGCACTTGCTCACCAAGGCAGGGGTCCTGGTTGAGCACTGCTTTTAATCTGCCAGGAAGTTTCAAATGAGCGCACAGTACGCTCGAACGTGAAAATTCACTCCGTAGCTAGTGCTTAGAACACCTCGTTGAAGTGACGTGCCTCGGTATCTGGTTGTAATAGATTGCAGTAACCGCAACGGTTGTCGTCTGGGATGTACTACAGAAGGTACATCTGGCCGTTTATCTGTAGTTCCCGTACCTGGCGTCTTCTAAAAATGTGTCTGTCTCGCTGAAGATGATGACTCTCCGTCGTGACTTCGTTGACAGTGTGATGATGTAACTGCGAGTATCGTAGGAAACTCTGGCGGTGCCTTCCAGTATAGAGAACTTGAGCTTTGTTCAAACCGCGATGATACTCATGTCGAACTGTGCTTCGTAATGCGGTACTGTTTGCTTCAGATACGAGATATTACACAATATGCAGTACATAACACTCGTCAGTAATAATATTAGACATTAAACAATATTTCTCACTCTTATTAGTCACAGTCGACTACAGCATTCAGCTTCGGTCAGAGTATGAGTTTCTAACTGATGAAAAATGAAACAGTTAAGGTGGGTAGGACGTGAGACAGGCTGACTTGGAGCAGGAGAGGCATCACAGGACATTTTAATTTCCACTGTCTATACTTTTACAAATAAATTCATAAAACGATGTCAGCATGACCAGGAAGGATTCAGAATTCACACTCATAGCAGTGGAAGTTTGAAAACATAACGAAGTAATTTTTTTTTTACATGTGAAATTTCATCATTTTTTTTCACTCGCTAATGGCAGCACTTGTTGCTATAGGTACACTTTTCTTCATAAGTAAGAGAGATTATTCGATGAATTTTGCACAGTATAGAAACCATGCTTAAAGGTGTACGAAACTCTAGAATTTTCCAAATCTATTAAAAACTGTGGTAAAAATTGAGGTAATGAACTATAAAATTTGTGTTTTTTGTAAACATGAAGTTTAAAATATAACAGCTCATTCGGTTTTTTCATAATTTAAATAAATTCTAGAGTTTCATACACCTGTAAGTATGGTATGTATGCTGTGCAAAATTTATCGAAGAATCTCTTAAACATATGAAGAAAAGTGTACCTATAGCAACAAATGCAGCGATTAGTAAGTGAAAAAACGATGAAATTTCACACGTAAAAAAATTATTTTGTTATGTTTTAGAACTTCCACTGCAATGAGTGTAATCCTGAATCCTTCCTGGTGATGCTGACAAAGTTATATGAATTTATTTGTAAAAGTATAGACACTGGAAACTAAAATGTCCTGTAACGCCTCTCCTGCTCCAAGTCGGCCCGTTTGACGTCCTACTCCCCTTAACGCATTTAGCAAACTTCTCTACAGTGATGTAGCGTGGACGACCGCCCACTGTGGCCACCAGCCAACGGCCACCTCCAGTAACTACATAGGAGTTTCTGCGTCAAATCTTCCAGCCAGTCAGGGGCCAGGAGATTACCTGCTCCATAATAAAAGGTCTGCTTTGTCATAAAAAAGTGAGTGTGCTGTGAAGCAGCGGCTCTCCCTCGTTGCACTCACCGGCGGGCCCGTACGAGTCGCAGTTGTCGGCGGCGTCGCTGCCGGAGCGCTGGCCGCGGCTGTGGTTGCTGCCGCGCCGCTCGCCTGGAGGCTCCAGCAGGCCGGACAGGAAGGACAGCTTGTCCGGCTCGCACGGCGACGGCGACAGCGACGACCCGCACGCCAGGCCGCGCCCGCTGCCGCTCGAAGGGCCTGCACACGTCACACGGGACAGGTCACTGCACCAGCCGCTCTGGCTCTCATCCAGAGCAGACGGTGGTACATACACAGCTGGCTAAGTACGAGGGTCACTCCAAAAGAAATGCACACTATTTTTGTAAAAATACAGTTTTCATTCTGCATGTGTGAAAGTCTTACAGTGTGTAGATACATCCTTCCCGCTTGTTTTCAATCTTAGATCAACCTATTCCTTAGAGTGGCGCCGTCACAGCATGTCTTCAAGATAGCTGCTACACTTGACGTTCGTCAGAAGCAGCGTGCTGTCATAGAATTCCTGTGCTGTGAAAACGAGACAGTGGGGATCATCCACAAGAGGTTGAAAAAGGTGTATGGAGATGCTGCTGTCGATCGCAGTACAGTTAATCGGTCGGCAAGCAGGTTACGTGATGGAAGCGGGCACGGCAGTATTGAGGATTGTCCTCGCAGCGGCAGGCCTCGTACTGCACACACTCCAGACAATGTCCAGAGAGTTAACGAATTTGTGAGTGCTGACAGACGCATCACAGTGAATTAATTGTCACGCTACGTTGGGATAGGGGAAGGAAGTGTTTTCAGAATACTGAAAGTGTTGGCGTTAAAAAAGGTTTGTGCCACGTGGGTTCCCAGGATGTTGACAATGGTCCACAAAAAAAAAAAAACAAGAAAAACGGTATGCAGCCAGATTTTGCAACAGTACAAGAATGGTGGGGATGAATTTATTGGAAGAACTGTGACAGGTGATTAAAAATGGCTCCATCATTTTTCACCAGAGACGAAGAGGCAGTCAATGGAGTGGCATCCTGCAAATACACCCAAGAAAAAAATTCAAAACCACACCTTCTGCTGGAAAAGTTATGACTATGCTGTTTTTCGATTCCGAAGGACTCTTGCTTGTGGACATCATGCCAAGTGGAACCACCATAAATTCTGGTACATATGTGACGACACCGAAGAAACTTCAAGCTCGACTGAGTCGTGTTCCACCACATCCACAAAAGCAGGATGTTTTGCTCTTGCACGACAATGCACCGCCACATCTCAGTCAAAAAACCATGGAAGCGAAATCAGAACTCGGATGGACAACACTGAAACACCCGCCTTACAGTCCTGACCAGTCTCCATGTGATTATCATCTCTCTGGGAAACTGAAAGACTCTCTTCGTCGAACAAGGTTTGAAGATGATGATTCCCTTGTGTACGCTGCTAAACAGTGGTTGCAACAGGTTGGTCCAGAATTTTACCGTGCGGGTGTACAGGAGCTGATTCCAAGATGGCGTAAGGCAGTTGAGAGGGATGGAAATTATGAGGATAAATGAAAATATTGTTCCTAAAGGATTTATCTACACACTGTAAAACTTTCAAACATGTAGAATAAAAGATGGATTTTTAAGAAAATAGTGTGCATTTCTTTTGGAGTGACCCTCGTATGAGAGCAGATAACGAAGATCTACCTAATGTGTATATATTGGGTGATTCACGAAGATATGCAAGTATTTTAATATGTTATTCTATAAGTAAAACTAAAGAAAAAGTTCGTATAAGCAAAGGTCCGCAAATGTTTTGTTACGGATCTACGGCTAATAAAAGATTTTGCCTGAAATTTAGCAACTTCGCCAATATGAAGCCGTCGCGAAACTGTACGGGTTTAAAGCAAAGCACGATTTCCATTTATTTTGTTATTACTGGTCTGGTGAATCTAATAAAACGTGTCCCAGACGTGTATCTGCAGCAGTTTTCCAGAACATCCAGAGAATTATTATACAAGTAAATTTGTTTACTTTCCTTTAAGAATGTAGAAACCTTTACGTCATTGTTGGCAGCCTTTAGTGAGTTCTTTCAGTCGTTTCCTAACCTTGAAACGAGTTAGCTTTCTGTATTTTCCAGTAAAAGAACGTAATAGCAGTGTATTTCACTGAAAACACATAGTAACTGTTGTAGTTTGTAAATTATTTATGAAATAGGGAGGTCTTTCAAATTTACGACAGAAGAATACGTCAATATGGTGTTCATTTACGGCAAATGTGAAGGTAATGCTACGGCTGCAGTTAACGAATATCGCGTACGTTATCCAACAAAGTCAGTACACGTGAGGCATTACTTGTTCGCATTAAGAATGCAATAGACGAAATTAAGAACAACCCTGTGAAAGTGAAACGAGCAACAAAATCGGTTCACACACGTGCAGCTAAATGCATTGAACTCGGTGGAGACATTTTTGAACATTTATTGTGAATGTATTGTGAACTTGTATGCACAGTTTACAACTTCCTCAGCGATGATCTTTGTTTTTACCAGTTTAACGTGAATTAATCTGTGCTATTATATTAATAAAAGCACATTATCTGACATTTTCATACAGTTTCACTTAACGTTATTACCATCATTTTTCCAAAATTAAATTCTCTACAACTTCTGTTGAAAACTTTTTGCAATTGCCTGGAATTTAAGAAACAAATTGGGCCAAGTAGTTAATAAATCACAGATTTTACGAAATTACGTCTTTGCTTCTCTGGATGTTCTGGAAAACTACTCTAAATACACATCTGCTACATGTTTTATTAGATTCACCAGACCAATAACAACAAAATAAGTGGAAATGGTGCTTTACTTTAACATCGTACAGTTTTGCGATCGCTTTATATTAGCGAAGTTGCTAAATCTCAGGCAAAATCTTTTATTAGCCGTAACTCAATAACTAAACATTTGCGGACCTATGTTTGTACGACCTTTTCTCTTAAGTTTTACTTGTAGAATAACATACTAAAATATTTGCATATCTCCATGATTCACTTTGTAGAGTACTCTACAAGTGTGCGCATACTCTCAGGGAACGAAAAAAACATAGTGGAGTAAGGTGTTTCTCTTTCAAAAAAATGGATTAAAAGTCGGTATTCCCCAGATTTTTAACAGGGTCGGAAACGGAACTTTTTTATGACTTCTTACAAGTCGTCATTCGTCTTCCAAACTATTAAAAATACTCCATATCCCCAGATCTATACACGCCCCCCCCCCCCCCTACAGACTGCCGTATGAGCGCCCTTGTTACAGTAAGAAGAATACATGATTAAATTTACTGATAATTTGCGGATATAATCTCTTCAGTCCCGAGGTATCGTATATGATATCTAGCTTTAAGTTTTTTCTGGCAGCTGAACTTTTTGTAGCTGTAGTCTCATGTACAGACAGACATCGCGCTTGCGTCTGCTCACTTGCTCGTCCTTCTGCCGAGCCTCGTGGTGTGGCAGCACTGATGGGGAACTTCGGATTTTACGACTGCATAGCATGTCTCGGCGAAATAAAGGTAAAGACATAACTTTTTCTATTTACAAGTGATTTTACAAGCTGTAATATCGTATAGAAGCTGTACACACAGTCCTTAGTTAGCAGCGAACTATCAATTAATCTTATTACGGATTTAAAAGCTTTAAGCTTTTGGGTATCACATATGTTACTTCGGGACTCAATGCCGACTTTGTTTATGTCAGTTGCAATGTGGTTATATATTTCTCCACTTGATTCCCAGACTTGATTGATGAAGGTATCATTCACCTGGTCAACAGAATTAATCCAGATTAGTCTGACATAGAGACTAATGAATCTGATTCTGAAGATGACGCTTCGATTCATTGCATCAGAAGAAGAGGCTGTCCTTCTTACTCAAATTCGAAGAGGAAAAGTCTTCTGAAAACGTAAGAATGAGTAGGAATAAGTGTGGTATTAAAATAATTACAGTTTTCCTTTACACAGTTTTCTTATAAAATTTTTCCTTACATATTTAGAATTTTTTTACTTACAGCTGTCGAATTATTTTTTTAACAAAGTTTGCAGTTTGATCTATCATGAAATATACAGAAAATGGGAACAATATGTCTAATATTTGAGTTTTTTTATTAAAGTAACATAAAATTGCATAGTTGCCAGTCTAATCGTCCTGCTTAAGTCCCAAGGTATCATACATGATACCATCTACAGAAAGTTCACTTTGGCTTCAAAACGTTTTGAAGGGTCGTTCACAGTTAAGTGGCGTTAACAAAAAGCAATTACCACAAATATAGCTCATTTGCACTTTTAATGTGTGCTACCGACTGAAGAGGATAAATTGAGCGAAATCTAGTACACTGATCTGCCACTAATGACACCAACGACGGCTCCGACCAGGCTTCGCACCCAGTCGCGGTGAGCTTGGACGGCAGAACGGGTAATTCATATTATTAAAACGCTATCCCGGAAACCGGTCCCAGTCACGGCTTACCTCTCTAACGACTTCGAGAGGCAACAAAAATTCGACTTTTGATGTTTCTTTTAATTACTGACGAAATTTAAAATCTAGTGGTTCATGGTGTGGGTTCCTGTAGTCATGTCCTAGTTCATGAACCACGGGCAACGTATGAGTGGCCAAGTAAGTGGTCCCGACAGTCGGGATACCAGTTACTTTGGAATAAGGCTGGTCATCTCGGACATATTCTGAGTCGTGGTCACCTTTGGGCTCATACGGCAAAGACTACCAAATCCACCGGTTAGTCCCTCAGCCGTTAGGGGTGAAACCCAATGGGACTCGGGGCAAGTAAGACTAGCAACCTGCTTCCCTGGTACTTTAAATATGATGCTGGCAATAATCAGAGCAAAATGCCTCGGACCTTTGGAGATGACGGAGTCCCACCTTTAACTGACAAACCAGGGACTCCTAAGATACGACTTAGCAAACAAATGGTAATGAGATGGGGAGCTATTAATATCAATGGGGGCTACTCTGGGAAGAAGGTAGAGCTGGCAGAGGCCGCAGGTAAGATGGGGCTGGACGATTTAGCTGTTAGTGACATTCGGTAAGGGGTGCGAAAGAAGAGGAAGTGGGAGAATACAAGGTCTACCTGTCAGGAGTCAAAGCAGGAATAGCACAATGGGGTGTAGGGCTTTACATCAGGAAAGAAATGGAACACAGCGTAGTTGCAATAAGGTATGTAAACGAACGACTGATGTGAATAGATTTGACAGTGTCTAGCAAGAAAATTAGGATTGTGTCAGTATATTCGCATTGTGAAGGGACAGATCAAGATAAGATGGATAGTTTTTATGAGGCACTCAGTGATGTAGTTGTTAGAGTAAAGGACAAGGACAGTGTTCTGCTCATAGGTGATTTTAACGCCAGGATTGGAAATCGAACAGAAGGGTATGAAAAGGTTATGGGTAAATTTGGAGAGGATATGGAAGCCAACAGGAACGGGAAACAACTCTTGGATTTCTGTGCCAGTATGGGCTTCGTAATCACAAACTCCTTTTTTAAACATAAGAACATTCACCGGTATACTTGGGAAGGCAGGGGAACCAGATCTGTCATTGACTATATAATAACAGATCAGGAATTCAGGAAGTCTGTTAGGGACACACGTGTATTCAGGGGATTCTTTGATGACACTGGTCATTATTTAATCTGCAGTGAAATGGGGATTGTGAGGCCGAAAGTGCAGGAGGTCAGGACCATATGTTGGAGGATAAGAGTGGAGAAACTTCAGGATAAGGAAATCAGGCACAAGTACATAACAGCGATCTCAGAAAGGTACCAGTTAGTTGAATGTAGTCAATTACAGTCACTGGAAAAGGAATGGACAAGGTACAGGGACACAGTACTAGAAGTAGCTAAAGAATGTCTTGGAACAGTAGTGTGTAAAAGTAGGATGAAGCAAACAGCTTGGTGGAATGACACAGTCAAGGCAGCCTGTAAAAAGAAAAAGAAGGCGTATCAAAAATGGCTACATACTAGAACTCAGGTAGACAGAGAAAGTTATGTTGAAGAAAGAAACAAAGCCAAACAGATAACTGCAGCATCCAAGAAGAAATCTTGGGAAGACTTTGGAAACAGGTTGGAGACTATGGGTCAAGCTGCTGGAAAACCATTCTGGAGTGTAATTAGCAATCTTCAAAAGGGAGGTAAGAAGGAAATGACAAGTATTTTGGACAGGTCAGGAAAACTGCTGGTGAATCCTGTGGATGCCTTGGGCAGATGGAGGGAATATTTTGAAGAGTTGCTCAATGTAGGTGAAAATACGATCAGTAATGTTTCAGATTTCGAGGTAGAATGGGATAGGAATGATGATGGAAATAGGATCACACTTGAGGAAGTGGAGAAAATGGTCAATAGATTGCAGTGCAATAAAGCAGCTGGGGTGGATGACATTAAGTCGGAACTTATCAAATACAGTGGAATGTCAGGTCTTAAATGGCTACACAGGATAATTGAATTGGTCTGGGAGTCGGGACAGGTTCCATCAGATTGGACAAAAGCAGTAATCACACCAATCTTTAAACATGGAAACAGAAAAGATTGTAACAACTACAGAGGTATCTCTTTAATCAGCGTTGTAGGTAAAATCTTCTCGGGTATTGTTGAAAGGAAAGTGCGAGTATTAGTTGAAGACGAATTGGATGAAGATCAGTGTGGGTTTAGGCCTCTTAGAGGTTGTAAGGACCAGATCATTAGCTTACGGCAAATAATGGAGAAGTGTTATGAGTGGAACAGGGAATTGTATCTATGTTTTATAGATCTAGAAGAGGCATATGACCGGGTTCCTAGGAGGAAGTTATTGTCCGTTCTACGAGATTATGGAATAGGAGGCAAACTTTTGCAAGCAATTAAAGGTCTTGACATGGATAGTCAGGCAGCAGTTAGAGTTGACAGTAAATTTAGTTCATTGTTCAGTGTAGTTTCAGGGGTAAGACAAGGCTGCAACCTGTCTCCACTGTTGTTCATATTATTTATGGATCATATGTTGAAAACAATAGACTGGCTGGGTGATATTAAGATATGTGAACACAAAATAAGCAGTCTTGCATATGCGGATGACTTAGTTGTGATGGCAGATTCGATTGAATGTTTGCAAAGTAATATTTCAGAGCTAGATCAGATATGTAAGGACTATGGTATGAAGATTAGCATCTCCAAAACGAAAGTAATGTCAGTGGGAAAGAAATATAAACGGATTGAGTGCCAAATAGGAGGAACCAAGTTAGAACAGGTGGACGGTTTCAAGTACTTAGGATGCATATTCTCACAGGATGGAAACATAGCGAAAGAACTGGAAGCGAGGCGTAGCAAAGCTAATGCAGTGAGCGCTCAGCTACGATCTACTCTCTTCTGCAAGAAGGAAGTCAGTACCAAGACTAAGTCATCTGTGCACCGTTCAATCTTTCGACCAACTTTGTTGTATGGGAGCGAAAGCTGGGTGGATTCAGGTTACCTTATCAACAAGGTTGAGGTTACGGATATGAAAGTAGCTAGGATGATTGCAGGTACTAATAGATGGGAGCAATGGCAGGAGGGCGTCCACAATGAGGAAATCAAAGAAAAACTGGGAATGAACTCTATAGATGTAGCAGTCAGGGCGAACAGGCTTAGATGGTGGGGTCATGTTACACGCATGGGAGAAGCAAGGTTACCCAAGAGACTCATGGGTTCAGCCGTAGAGGGTAGGAGGAGTCGGCGCAGACCAAGGAGAAGGTACCTGGATTCGGTTAAGAATGATTTTGAAGTAATAGGTTTAACATCAGAAGAGGCACCAATGTTAGCACTGAATAGGGGATCATGGAGGAATTTTATAAGGGGGCTATGCTTCAGACTGAACGCTGAAAGGCATAATCAGTCTTAAATGATGATGATGATGATGATGATGATGATGATGATGATGATGATGATGATTTAAAATCTAAAAATCTGTCATAATCTACTCATTAACGGGTAAAACTTACCTCAAAAGTTTAACACAATAAGCCAAGTATTGCATTTAGAAACTGTGGGTTTCTCTTGAGGTAGCGTAACTTATGAAGAGCAAATAGCGAGACTTCATGCATACACTATCTGAGAATGAGAGCGTTTTACAAAACTTACTCTCGCTGACACCTCCTCGCTCATTCACTTCCCCCGCAAAAAAACTGACAAAAGGAAAAAAGTTTAACATTTACTACATTTTCACTGTTCAAGTATTAAAACTTCAGTATCAGACATGTTTTAATGCAATAGTTCTTCACTATCGACTGTATTCGCATCACAGTTTGCAGTTAGTGCCCACATATACCATTGAATGCGCCTGCGGAACTATATCTTTGAACGACACTCAGTTCAGGAGGTACGAAATCAAAAACACTGAGATGCGTCAAAAACTAGGTTTTGCTTAAAACGGAGCGCAAGTAACCCAGATTACTCAACCAGTGTCTGATAATGACAGCACGCGGAGACTTACAACGAACTTGCAACTTAATTTCAAATTTTATCTAAAGTTTTTCCCGCTTACATGCTTGAAGCAAATATTTAAGACGTTAACTCATTTGTTAGGTAATCAGACGGCTGAAGCTGTTTCATACTTGGGAGCACGATTCTCTCGCTCAGCGCAAAGTTCCAAATGACTGGAGAAAAAAAGTGACTCCTGCGTATAAGGACAGAAGAAAGCATCTATACAACTGCAGACCAGTATCCTTGACATCAGTTTCCTGCAGAATTCTTGAATATATTCTCAATTCGAACAATTTTACTTGAGACAGGAAAGCTATCCAGAAATACCACAGTTTTAGAAAGCTCCCCCCTGTGAAACTCAGCTTGCTTTTTTCTAACACAATATCTTGCAAACGATAGATGAAACGTGACAGGCAGATTCCATATTTCTAGATTTCCGAAAAGCATTTGATACTGTACTCCACTGCAGATTGTTAAAGAAGGTATGAGCATACGATTTACGTTTCCAATTATGGATGTAATTGTACACAGTACGTTGTCCTCGACGGCAAGAGTTCAACAGACAAAGGTATCATCATGATAGCCAAAGGGAAGTGTGTTAGGTCCACTATTATTCTCTATATACATAAATGATCTGGCAGACAGGATATGCAGCAATGTACGGCTGTTTGCTGATGATGCTCTCGTGCATGGAAACACGTCATTGTCGAGGAACTATAGGAGGATAAAATTTCTAGTTGGTGTGATCAATGGCAGCAAGATCTACATCTAGAAAATGTAAGTTAATGCGAATGAGTAGGAGAAACAATCCCATAATGTTTGAATATAGCGTTAGCAGAATACTGCTTGACACAGTCACACTGATTACAGGGCTATTATAAATGATTGAAGCGATTTCATAAATTCACTGTAGCTCCATTCATTGACATATGGTCACGACACACTACAGATACGTAGAGAAACTCATAAAGTTTTGTTCGGCTGAAGACGCACTTCATGTTTCTGCCGCCAGAGCGCTCGAGAGCGCAGTGAGACAAAATGGAGACAGGAGCCGAGAAAGCGTATGTCGTGCTTGAAATGCACTCACATCAGTCAGTCATAACAGTACAACGACACTTCAGGACGAAGTTCAACAAAGATCCACCAACTGCTAACTCCATTCGGCGATGGTATGCGCAGTTTAAAGCTTCTGGATGCCTCTGTAAGGGGAAATCAACGGGTCGGCTTGCAGTGAGCCAAGAAACGGTTGAACGCGTGCGGGCAAGTTTCACGCGTAGCCCGCGGAAGTCGACGAATACAGCAAGCAGGGAGCTAAACGTACCACAGCCGACGGTTTGGAAAATCTTACGGAAAAGGCTAAAGCAGAAGCCTCACCGTTTACAATTGCTACAAGCCCTGACACCCGATGACAAAGTCAAACGCTTTGAATTTTCGGCGCGGCTGCAACAGCTCATGGAAGAGGATGCGTTCAGTGCGAAACTTGTTTTCAGTGATGAAGCAACATTTTTTCTCAATGGTGAAGTGAACAGACACAATGTGCGAATCTGGGCGGTAGAGAATCCTCACGCATTCGTGCAGCTAATTCGCAATTCACCAAAAGTTAACGTGTTTTGTGCAATCTCACGGTTTAAACTTTACGGCCCCTTTTTCTTCTGCGAAAAAAACGTTACAGGACACGTGTATCTGGACATGCTGGAAAATTGGCTTATGCCACAACTGGAGACCGACAGCGCCGACTTCATCTTTCAACAGGATGGTGCTCCACCGCATTCCATCGGCATTTCTTAAACAGGAGATTGGAAAACCGATGGATCGGTCGTGGTGGAGATCATGATCAGCAATTCATGTCATGGACTCCACGCTCTCCCGACTTAACCCTATGCGATTTCTTTCTGTGGGGTTATGTGAAAGATTCAGTGTTTAAACCTCCTCTACCAAGAAAAGTGCCAGAACTGCGAGCTCGCATCAACGATGCTTTCGAACTCATTGATGGGGACATGTTGCGCCGAGTGTGGGAGGAACTTGATTATCGGCTTGATGTCTGCCGAATCACTAAAGGGGCACATATCGAACATTTGTGAATGCCTAAAAAAAACTTTTTGAGTTTATGTATGTGTGTGCAAAGCATTGAGAAAATATCTCAAATAATAAAGTTATTGTAGAGCTGTGAAATCGCTTCAATCATTTGTAATAACCCTGTAAATATCTACGTGTAACGTTGTAAAGGTGTATAAAACGGAACGAGTATATAAGGTCAGATGTAGGGAAGGTGAATGGTTTATTGGGAGGCGTTTAGGAAAGCGTGATTCATCTATAAAGGAGAGCGCCGATAGAACACAATTGTGAGCCATTATACTGGGTACTACTCGAGTTTCATGGTTATTTATTTATTTTTTGCCCTTTACAGATGACCTGCCACCTTGTTACTAAGAAGCGTCGTACTGACGCAGTACAAACTTGTACATTGTACAAAATGTGAAACTTGTTTTCTTTTAGGTAAGGGTATTCATATTGCGTCTTAAAATACTTATAGAATATATAAGTAATTAAGAAACGATAATTTTAAAATTAATGATTGACGAATATCAGATAGGAATTTATGAAGACAGATAAGAGCTTATTTGATATAACTTTAAGACAATTTATAAATTTGGAAAAAAATTTCTAAAATAAACAAGATTCTCGCATTTAAGATGGAATGATAAAAGATGATAAACATTTGCAAACATTGTGGAAAATGGTATCTTAATATTTTTAGGAAGAATAAAAACAGAAGACGGGAAAGATGACAGAGGAAGAATGTCCCTTCAAAAAGTGTGTACGACGGTGAGTGTCTTAGAATTGTCCATCAAGCCACCAACCACCAATCGCAATTCTTCATTCAAATGTAACAGACATCCTCATAAGTAAACTTCATTCTCTAAATATTTTTTTACGCTGTTGTGTTGTTTATTGAAGGCATTTCTTCATTTTCATTTACAGTCGAGTCGGGATCAGTGTCATCACCTGATTCCATGTCGAAATCAGCACTGTTTTCCAACTTCTGGACTCTTTCCCGTCTTTGCATATAGGCTCATTGTCTGGCTCGGACATACATTCTATAAGTCGCTTTGGGTATATCGTCAGTGAGTATGTTTAGCATGGTCCCTTGGTCTTCGTCTCTGAGCACTGCGTGTATGGTCTCTTGAATATTGTTAAGGTGTGTCTGATGTTGGTATACTGCCCGCAGAAAAAGATGATGTATTCTGGATCCATCATGTCCACTGTGTGTCGGTATGTTCCCCTGTAGTCGCGTCTCCTGTATGACGTAGTTTATTATGCGTCCTCTGTCGTCTGTTGTGTAGGAATTCCACAGGGTGGACCTTGCGTTTATGTCCGAGCATATGAGCACATTCTTACATTGTGCGTATTCGGCTATTAGCTTTACATTACTCGCATAGGGCGCTATGGAAGGACTGTACTGGCTATACAGCGAAGCAATTATCCATGTATCTCCTTGGTCTGAAAGTTCCGTTGTTACCAAGTGTTTATTACATAATTCGGTTATTTTGACAATATTTATGTTTATTTAATATGGAAACGGCTGCCTTGCTGTCCTGACTACCGATTATGGTTATCACATTTGTCGGAAAGCATGTCAGATTGCCTTGGTTGGTGAATGGCTCTTGTAGACACAGTAAATGTATGTTTACATTTTTAACTGTTTTGGGAAGTTCAGAACTACCTGCTTGCTTTTCATCGCATTCAGTTGAAGTATCTTCATTAGTGATGCAATGAGTATTTATCGTGTACTAAATTTTCTACCAGTTTGAGCATACTCGAAGTATGTCCGTCCATGTGCCCTGACATGGTCGGTATAAATCTTATCCATGTGACATGGTTCTCTTAGTATACATACGTGCATAATGAAGTCTAAGAACTGGACGTGATCGGTTGGTGAACTTTCCGTCTTAAGGGTGATTGTGTCTGTCTGCTCCTTAGTTGGAGAACAGTCACCCTTTGGATGCAACTCCCTAAGCTGCATTCTTTGAGCTGTCTGTAAAATTTCCTTTCTTTCTAATCTGCTTAGCTTAATGTTAAGTTCTAAGTCACTATAATTGAAGATATTGTTGTCTGCGATGGGCGCTGGTGCCGGGTAAGAAGATTTCTGGGAGAGAGGTCGTAGTTTTTTTAATGGCGCCGTTGGTGGTGGCTGCTTTGGACCACGTGTCGGAGCCTCGGGACGTAGTTGTTGCGTCGGATGGTGTGCTGAGGTGGGCGTTTTGTGGCGTGTGTTGTGTATCTAGGTGTTTCTACCTTCAATACGTCACACGCAATAATTACCTCTTTTGTCACAAGCAAAGTTCTAAAAATGCTTCGTGCCGTCTGTATTTTTTCTGTTGTTACTATACCAGCTGTTAAACTAGGAGTAGGTTTCTTCTGATTCGATTTGTTGTTGTAAGATTGAGAAATGAATGTTGGTGGGGCTTTATTCAAATGGTTCAAATGGCTCTGAGCACTATGGGACTCAACTGCTGAGGTCATTAGTCCCCTAGAACTTAGAACCAGTTATACCTAACTAACCTAAGGACATCACAAACATCCATGCCCGAGGCAGGATTCGAACCTGCGACCGTAGCGGTCTTGCGTTTCCAGACTGCAGCGCCTTTAACCGCACGGCCACTTCGGCCGGCGGGCTTTATTCCTTTGCTCTTTGGTGGCATTGTTGGATTGTGCGTTGAGAGATTGTCCTACCAGGGGAGTACCGGTTATTGTTGTGATGGTTCCATCTGTTGGTGTGTGTCTGATTATGTATGTTACAGGTATCAATTAGACGCCTGCATTTATTATCATCTTCGTTTCTATAGTCACTATCTTTGTTTCAGTAATGTAATAACTAGTGTAAGCAGGAGATCCCGGGTTCGAGTCTCGGTCGGGACACACATTTTCAACTGTCCCCGTTGACTTATGTCAACGGCTGTATGCAGCTAGGGGTATTCATTTCATTGTAATTTCATTCTAACGAACTGCATGGTCACCGATGGTATCTGTTCTTTTGGACTTGTCCGAAAGAACAGATACCATCTTCATATACAGGGTGTTACAAAAAGGTACGGCCAAACTTTCAGGAAACATTCCTCACACACAAATAAAGAAAAGACGTTATGTGGACATGTGTCCGGAAACGCTTAATTTCCATGTTAGAGCTCATTTTAGTTTCGTCATTCCTCGATTCACCGCCATGATTTCATACGGGATACTCTACCTGTGCTGCTAGAACATGTGCCTTTACAAGTACGACAAAGCATGTGGATCATGCACGATGGAGCTTCTGCACATTTCAGTCGAAGTGTTCATACGCTTCTCAACAACAGATTCGGTTACCGATGGATTGGTAGAGGCGGACGAATGCCATGGCCTCTACGCTCTCCTGACCTCAACCCTCTTGACTTTCATTTATGGGGGCATTTGAAAGCTCTTGTCTACGCAACCCCGGTACCAAATGTAGAGACTCTTCGTGCTCGTATTGTGGACGGCTGTGATACAATACGCCATTCTCCAGGGCTGCATCAGCGCATCAGGGATTCCGTGCGACGGAGGGTGGATGGATGCATGTATCCTCGCTAACGGAGGACACTTTGAACATTTCCGTAACAAAATGTTTGAAGTCACGCTGGTACGTTCTGTTGCTGTGTGTTTCCATTCCATGATTAATGTGATTTGAAGAGAAGTAATAAAATGAGCTCTAACATGGAAAGTAAGCGTTCAAATGGTTCAAATGGCTCTGAGCACTATGGGACTCAACATCTGTGGTCATAAGTCCCTTAGAACTGAGAACTACTTAAACCTAACTAACCTAAGGACATCACACACATCCATGCCCGAGGCAGGATTCGAACCTGCGACCGTAGCAGTCGCGCGGTTCCTGACTGAGCGCCTAGAACCGCTAGACCACCGCGGCCGGCAAAGTAAGCGTTTCCGGACACATGTCCACATAACATTTTCTTTCTTTGTGTGTGAGGAATGTTTCCTGGAAGTTTGGCCGTACCTTACCTTTTTGTAACATCCTATATATATATATATATATATATATATATATATATATATATATATATATACGGCTTACGGGCCATTTGAACATATTCTTCTGTGTGGATGCACAAACAGGAATCGGAAAAAATGCCGCGAGTAATGAGTATAATGGGCAGAGGCACTGTGAATATAGTGCGGGACAATAAGTTGGGAATGTGGGTCTCACGGGAGACGTGCCGGAGATAAGTCCCTGCAGTCGCACTATCCTGTGTCCTCGGTGGCTGAAATGCCGGCACCGTAGCGCTGCGTGTTCGGTCAGAGGGTTAGCTGCCCTCTGTAATAAAAACAAATTGAGTTAATCGATGAACAACGAACTTCAACGGATGTCTTACGACGTCCGCCCCGAACAGGTGCGACGGACAAAAGCGAACAAAATGAGATTATAAGAAAAAAAAAATGGATAGCGCGTCTGCCATGTAAGCAGGAGATCCCGGATTCGAGTCTCGGTCGGGGCACACATTTTCAACTGTCCCCGTTGATTTATGCCAACGCTTGTATGCAGCTAGGGGTATTCATTTCATTGTAATTTCAGTGTAATATCTTTTGTGTACTCGCAGTCTCTTGCCGTGATTTTGGCGTCAGTAGTGTTTTATGCGTGGATGTTTTTTTGTCTACGTCTCCTTCTCCCATAGTCTGTTTCTCCACAGTTGTTTTGTTGTTGCATTCCGTAATATGTGGCATGGCCACAGTTTTTCGAGGTACTGTGCCCGGGTTCGGTAGTCCGCCTGACGCAAAAGCCATCGGCTTATGTATCGCTCACACTTGGTTGTATCGTATTTACGTCTCTGCTCACTGTGGGATACGCAGCAGGTGGGATTAAAGGAAAGCACTGAAACAATTCAGAGGCGTGGTATGAGGTTTGTTACCAGTAGATTTGTTGAACACACGAGTGTTATAGAGATGCTTCAGGAACTCAAATGAATATCACTGGAAAAAAGGCGACGTTGAGGAACGATATTGAGAAATTTCGGAGAACCGACATTTGAAGCTAACTGCAGTACGATTCTACTACCACCAGTGTGCATATTGCGTGTAGATAAGCCAAAGAAATTATGGCTTATATAGAGACATATACGTAGACAGTCTTTTTTTCTCACCCTACTTGCGAGTGGAACAGGAAAGGAAACGACAAGTAGTGGTACAAGGTACCCTCTGCCACGGCCTTTCTGTACCTTGCGGAGTATCTATGTAGATGAAGGACACCGATTTTCTAGAAGTGCATTTACTAAAACATTGAACTGCCCAAACAGTGGGAGACCAAGAATTATTTAAAAACTGGAAGTCTAGATGCGTCGACACTGGTTAATGTTGCAAAACTTTTGCGTGGAGTGAGAATATCACCGTTTTAGCAAAATGATCATTGGCCGGCATGCCGGGGAGCAGTTTTCATAGGCGGTTGAGAACAGTGTGGTCACTCAGAATGGCGAACGAAGGTAGTATCAGCAGTGAACATTTAGGTTCGGGAAGTGGTGGAAAAGACTTCCTTTCAGAAATCAGTAGGGAACACGGGATTAGGTAGACGTTACTTCTGTTTGGGGGATTGAAGAGAACACTCGACTTCGAGACTTCGCCTAGAGGTCTGAGGAAGAGCTGATATGCTGCAATTCAAGGATATTTCGTCGCCCATTGCGCATCACGCATCTTAGTGCTTAGAGATTGCTGCTCAGGTAAGCAGGCTGCGTATATTGAACATCAGTAGGTATGCGATTAGGATTAGGCGCATTTCATAATCTAAAACTTTCCTGAGTGATCTAAGGCTCATTACAACCCTGTCGGAAATGTTAGTTGCACGTGTAATATTTTTCATTCTTCTGTCAATATCAGGCACTCGCAGTGTGACCACGCGGAGTACACTTCCCACGATTCGTGTGTACATTGCAGTCCTGCCCCAGTCATCTGAACTAATCAATCTTTGCATAGTATTCACGTCTTAGATTGGTACTGACGCATGTTGAAAATTTCCTTATTCCCTGCATTGCCTGTGATCGAATCGATCCTGTAATAATTTGTTATTCGTGAAGGCAAGTAATTTCCTAGTAAACAGGAACCAGCTTGGACCATTGTTTTGTTTCATAGATGAATACCCAGGGTGTTATCTTTTGTGAGACAGAACACGCATGTCTCATGTTAGTTGTCCTTTGTGAAGCACATCACCGATGTCGCAAGTTTGCTAGAGCCAGTTACTGAAAAAGCTTTTGGCCGGCCGGTGTGACCGTGCGGTTCTAGGCGCTGCAGTCTGGAACCGCGTGACCGCTACGGTCGCAGGTTCGAATCCTGCCTCGGGCATGGATGTGTGTGATGTCCTTAGGTTAGTTAGGTTTTAGTAGTTCTAAGTTCTAGGGGACTGATGACCACAGATGTTAAGTCCCATAGTGCTCAGAGCCATTTGAAAAAGCTTCGTGTAACGAATATGAGCCCGTGGGGTGTGACCCGACTATTGGCCAGTGCAATCAGTGCAGATCATTCTGACATTCACAGACGTCTGTTGAAGCTCAGTCATACCGTTCCAGATGGAATACACGTTTGCACCATTTGTGTAACGTAAATGATTTTTTGATCTGATACGTTACTAAATGCTCCCAAAAGCTGTAGGTGTAAACATATAAAAGAAACACCCTTGTAACATACGATGGTTCTTTCGAAAATAACGGCTTTGCAGTCCTATGCGCAAAAATTCACATTATAATCCCGTCTCAATGATGATGCACACTAGTGAAGTTTTTTAAGCAGGCTGTATTTTAGTCGGTCCGCCCAACAGTAGTAGCTCTCAATATTTTTTGAAAAAGGCTGACAGAGAAAACCAATATACCAGAGCTCTGCTTTGGATCTTCTCGCTCTCTCTTAAGTCAGAGCAATTTTTCAACGATTGGAGATCAAGGCGTGTCCTTACTTTCAAATTCCCGTTTATTGTCCCACCAATCGGATTACTTCTTTCCATTAAATTCCTCTCTTTCCCGCTTTAAAAACACGAACTTTCCAGAGGCTGTATCCGTCGTAAGTATTCACGTGTAACTGAGTTTGCGAATACAACCGTTTGAATCTGCGCTCTTGCCAAACTGCTCGAATAAGAAACTAGGGGAATGGTAGGAGGATACAGCGCTCGTTGAGTGAAATGTTACGGGTCGCTGGCCAGTGGTGGCATGGAATCCCTCCTCCCTTTGCTTATGCTTGCCATCCACGAAGGCTGCTTGCTCCGATAGCTGGCTGTCATTTATTCGGCCGTATTTCTTATTTTACACCCTCCTCGGAGTTTATGGGGTCGTTTGCTGCCGCATCAGCCCTACGGCACCTTCGGATATTGAAGTGGGCTCCGCTTATCGCGCTACATCTTTATTTCTTCGTCGATTACGGCACTCGTGACACAAACAAAACACGCGAGAAAACTTTACAACATGCAGAAAACCGCTATCTTTAATATCTTCTTATTTGTATGATAAAGTTCGTTTTAACATGTCTATAAATTTAATTAGTATTCTTCTTTTCTAGAATGGAGTGTCATACGCAAGCACGTATCTACCTCTTCTATATTAACAATATGTCCGTAAAAACATATTGTCTGCCCGCCTGTCTGAACACACTAATCTCGCAAACTACCACAAGAATTTTCATGTGGTTCTCACATGTAAGTTGTACGTAGTTTATTTCATCAAAATATGATTGCGGGAAAAAAAGTATCGTGATTTATTTATCTTAAATCGTCTCCTGAACTTGGTAGTTGGGATGTTACTAGCGGAACTTTAGTAGCAACATGTGCGCCCACTCATATGTTGCCAAGGTTCTTTAGAGTACGCTGCAAGAGTTTCACTGGGGAGCCTTTACATTTCCTCCATAAATTTCCTCCCCATGCGATTTCCACTTTTTTGGACCGTGAAGGAAGACATTCGTGGCCGTCAAAAATGGTTCAAATTGCTGTGAGCCCTATGCGACTTAACATCTGAGGTCATAAGTCCCCTAGAACGTAGAACTACTTAAACCTAACTAACGGAAGGACATCACACACATCCATGCCCGAGGCAGGTTTCGAACCTGCGACCGTAGCGGTCGCGCGGTTCCAGACTGAAGCGCCCAGAACCGCTAGGCCACAGCGGCCGGCTCGTGGCCGTCGATTACATTTCGACGAAGGGGTGCACGCTTGGGTACAGTCGTGGCTCCACAGTCAAACACAAACATTTTTCCATGAAGGCACTGCCTGTCTTGTTTCATAGAAGCATAAATTTATTAACGGATATGAAGATTGCTTTTGAAATAATAGTTTATTTACTGTTTTTCCATCTGTCGTTTCCATGCCACTGCCCCTCATATGTAGCCACGCGATATGATCAAAAGAACCAAACGCTCAACAGGGCCTAATCGACCGACGTGACATCCTCAGCCAAATCCCGTCATTTTGAAGCGCTATGGAGTAAAATGAGGTCAACTATCCAGACCTTACAGCCACTGCTTTTCTCAAGTAAATGGGCAGTTAGACTAGAAACGGTACACGTACCCCTTTCTAGTCCTCCCATTAAGGCAAAATTTCTCGCAGTACCTAGAACTGAAGCACCTCATATGTGCGATAGCAGCTGAGGATGTCACATTTATCTGGACCAAGAAAACTAACATTTCGTCCTGAAGCACAATAAAAATGTATCAAGCAAATGTTATTTAGCTAGCAGAGGGACAAAAACAAGCGTGATTGCCGTACTTACAACTTCGTTCATTGCGAAGATATGAACAGCGGTACGTCTTTTTTAAACAGCACCCTATACTTTTTACCCGATAAGGCACTTCCTACCCTCACGACCAGTTCAAAACATGTATCATAGAGAACCACTTACGAAAACACTAAATTGACTGACTCTCTTGTACAGATACGAAAGATAAAGAAACTCGACCACTTTCTGGCGCTGTCAATAAGTAAACAGAACCATAAAGAAAACACATACAGGTCATTCAGTCAACCGTGAGTCAAACGCCTATTTTGAAGCGCAGTAAAAAACGAAAAAAAAGTAAAGGTGATGCAGCTTTAATGAGGAACTGCCTTCACTGAATGACCGGTGTCAATTTTTCACGTCTTCCCCTCTGTTTGGTGTCAAGTACAGCAAGTGGACGAGTTACTTTACGCCGGGTAGCTGCGCTGCGTGCTAGTACAGGAGATTCGAAGTTAATTCCGCGTTACATTTCACCGACCTCATGTTCATAATAATGGTACACCGTGATACGTTTTTGAACAGATCTTGGGGAGAGGGTGTGGATCATCGAAATATAAAATGTAGGGTGCTATTTAAAAAAGACCTAGGCAAAGTGCTGTTTGAACTTTATAACGGACAAAGTTTCAAGAAAGGCGAACGTGATGGTTAATGTCCCGAAGTAGCTAAACAACATTTTCATGATACATTTTGTAATGTTACTTCTGGAGAAAAGCTTACATAACTGTCAGAAAGACGTTCTTCCTTTCGAGATATCTGAAAGAATATTTATTTTACGATCACAAATAAAACAGCAAATTCAAATAAAGAACTTATGATCCCCGATTATACGGGTTGACCCAAAGGTCCGTAAAAATTTGGAAATTCAGTAGTTCACGGAATAACGTAAGCATTGAGGCAAAACCTGACAGTCATGCATCAAATGACATGAGCTTTATTGAAATGAAACAAAGTACATTAAATGGCAACTGATGGCGCTTCACATAATCAAAAAGGGCGCCAGTTATGATATATCAAAGTAAGAAGTTTATTTTTACAAAAAACACTAACAAAATACAAACTTGTTCCACTAATCTTCCCATTTCACGTATGAAAAATGTGACGCGTATGACCTCCGCTACTGAACTGGCATACACGAACTCTGTTCATGAAATCCACTATGATTGCACGACTAGTTTACACATATAACGTATTTCGCTGACAACTCAATTTCCTCCTTCAAGGTATAGATGTTTCGGTGTTTCTCGGCATACACCATTGACTTAAGAGGACCCCAGAGAAAAAAGTCAGAAGGAGGTACGTCACATGACATTGGTTGTCAATGATTATCAGCATTGCGCGAAATGAGGCGATTCGGGAACCGCTCATACAGCAACCAAATTGTTTCGAGGGAAGTATGGCAGGTGGCACCATCCTGCTGAAACCAATACTCTTCAGAGTCCATTTCATCCTAATGAGGCCACAAATACTCGCTAATCATCGTACGGTGTCGGACTCAGTTGACTGTCACAACTTGTCCTGTCTCATTTTTTAAACAAAATAAGGGGGTAATGACACTGCCCGACCAAAAGACGCATCAAACTGTCACTCGTCGTCGATGCGTTTCCAGATTCGGCAGTTCTGCTTATTCACAAAACCATTTAAGTGGAAGTGTGCTGCATCAGTGAAGATTTTTTGTGAAGCTATTGTCCTCCTGTCATCCTGTCAGAAACCAGGCAACAAAGTGTCGTCTCTTCTGGCGATCCGTTAATTTCAACTGTTGCATCAACTGAATTTTGTAGGGGTGGTACTGGAGATCACACTGGAGAATCGTTCATACGGAAGAACAGCTTAAGTTGAATTGTTGGGAACGGTGATGCATGTTTGCCCGAAGGAACAGCCACTGTGACGACTACAGCCGTTATAAAAATACATGAAATGTATTCGCAGCTGCGAATATGGACTACCATCAGCTGTATAATGGAATGACGATAGTTAAAATTTGTGCCGGGCCGGGACTCACACGCGATTCCCCCGCTTACTGCGAGCGGTTACCTCACGATTTCTGTATCCGAGCACAACTCACGACCAGATCAAAACTTCCATATGTCTTCAACCGTGTGTCTACAACCTATAGCCGGCCGCGGTGGTCTCGCGGTTCTAGGCGCGCAGTCCGGAACCGTGCGACTGCTACGGTCGCAGGTTCGAATCCTGCCTCGGGCATGGATGTGTGTGATGTCCTTCGGTTAGTTAGGTTTAAGTAGTTCTAAGTTCTAGGGGACTAATGACCACAGCAGTTGAGTCCCATAGTGCTCAGAGCCATTTTGAACAACCTATACACGTAATCACTGGCTGTACTCCCGTTCGGGGAAGTCATTTTAGTTGAATGTTGTTTGCCCGACGTCCTCGGAGAAATACGACATTGCAGCGCCTGTGTTATTCAGAATTACAATGCAAAGTTCCGTCGGACATCCATGTAGACACGTGGTTGACGACATATGGAAGTCTGGGTCTGGCTGTGAGTTGTGCTCAAATAAAGAAATCGTAAGGTAACCGCTTGCGGTAAGCGGGGAATCCGATTTCGAATCCCGGTCTGGCACAAATTTTCATTGTGGTCATTCCAGCCGGCCGTAGTGGCCGTGCGGTTCTAGGCGCTACAGTCTGGAGCCGAGCGACCGATACGGTCGCAGGTTCGAATCCTGTCTCGGGCATGGATGTGTGTGATGTTCTTAGGTTAGTTAGGTTTAATTAGTTCTAAGTTCTAGGCGACTGAGGGCCTCAGAAGTTGTCGCATAGTGCTCACAGCCATTTGAACCATTCGTCATTCCATTATACAGCTGATGGTAGGCCATATTCCTAACTGCAAATATATTTCTTGTATTAAAGAATTACTGTTGAACCCGTCTCAAACAACTTTTTCGTAAGTCTGCGAACTGTTGATTCATTAAGTGCCTCGTGACACACTAGAATTGTGCGAAGTTACCTGACAGTTGCTGTAGACCTTTCTCCTTTCTGATCACACGTTTTCAAGATTAGCACACGCTGCTCACAAGTGAACTACTCCGTCGTCAGACACAGAATGCGACAAATTCAAACTCAGTCAACAGTTGGAATGCTCCTGCAATAGAAACGAATCAAAACAATGTCACAAACCGAGAAACAAAAATTTACCAGCCGTTTCAAAACTGGCGCTCTTTTGGAGCCACCCTTTACTCTTTCTAACAAATTCTCAACATTTCGGCTGTCATTCGTCAACAATACCTGTAGTCAAGGACCAATGTGGTGACCAATGGTGAGAAACTGCCATCGGAAGTCGTTTTCAGCATCACTAATAAGGCGTAGACTTGCGACTTCATGTAACCCCACACCCGATAATCACACGGGCTGAGGTCTGGTGACCTGGGAGATCAAGCACGACGGAATTGGTGGCTCAGGACTGGATCCTCACCAAACGATGTGGGCAAGAAATCTTTCACACGTGCAGTAATATGGGATGGAACGCCATCCTCTGCAATAGTTGTACCTTCCAGCAGGCTAGTGATGAAGCGATTCTGTAACATATCGGCGTATCTCGCACTGGTCACGCCAACGTTTTATACACGATTCTCATTCGGTGTCATTCACATGTTGCTGTAGGCAGGCTTTTGCGCTCGTGTTCTTGTTTCAATGAAAATCCATTTCATTTCAGGCATGTATGTACCTATATTATTCGGTGAAACAGTGCATTTTCAAATGGTAACGAGCTGTTAGTATACAGGGTGACGCAGCTTTAGTATAGTGAATCCCTGGGTGACACGTAAATTATCAGTATCAATGCGTGCCCCAGCTTATGCGTGTCCTTGTCGCCTCCTGTGGTAGCATTGTAGATAACCGGAGGGAGTACACTAGTTTGTACTCCAGCTTACTCACGATTAAATGGATGCCCAACCGGCTTTGCTTGGAACTCATAATACGTTACTTATCTTTGTCAGAAATCTTAGAATCATAAATTAAAGGTCGTATAATCGTATTTTGGTTATTAATGGAGAAAGTGTCACAATTTCAAAAATATTTCGTAAATAATGGTTCGCGAAATGTAACTGTTATTAAGTCATTCAGGATGGTCTGAAAAGATTTTAGGGTTGTAGCAAAGTAGGTTGTGCTGAGAAATAATAGTTAAAAAATCCAATACGTTGCTTCGTTTCCGAATTAATTAGCACTGAAGTTAAGCAAGCACGCCATTTCGCGAGCAAATCCAAGCGGCCTACCAGACACATTTAGCGTCAGCTTTTCTCATAACGAAGATGATGGCACAAGACATTGCTCAGCTTTCGGCTTGGGTTCGATCCTTACTACCACCCCACGTCCAATTTTTGTATCACTCTCTTATTCGGTTTTAGGAAACAAAACGAAGAACACGTTTGGCGACACCGCCGCTGGTGGGTCGCTTGAATTTACGCACGCAACGGCCTGATTGGCTAAATTCAATGCTAATTAACTCTGAAAAAGTGCAACGTATAGCATTTTTTCATAAAAATTATCTCGCATTATAAGCTAAACTGCAACGCCTTTATACATGGTTTTCTGACTGTTTCCTAAATTTTAAGCGAGCATCCGGGATACATTTGCTTCATTTTCCGATATTCTGTGGAAAGTCCTTTCAGTAAGGGTGAGTCGACATTTTATTTCTTGGAATGAGAAAACCCTTGTGCAAAGATACAATGTAAGGTTCATGATGTATGCATCACAGCTTGCATAGCACCACTCAGATCAGAACTGGGAATACAAAACAAACAAAAAATTTGAACTTTGCGAGTAAACGCATCGGGAGCCGCAATATTTCAACTAAAAATGGAAAATAATTACGAGCCAAATGGAAAGTCTTTCAACTTGTTGACATGTGTCGAAATGCTAGACAGAGAAGAGAACAGAATTTCCAATGAGGGTGAAGACGTAATGAAATCAGATTCCATGAATTACGTAATTTTTCTGACAACAGGTTTTCCACCGAGTCACTAAAGAATGGATCTGTGGCCTTCAGTGCAAACACCACCTGATACATAGGACACGCAGTGCAACTGTGACGTCGTCGGTGCTAGGCTGCTGCTGTAAACAACCATCAGCATAAGAGCGTGTACTTCCTCGTGAAAGCATAACCAAGTCACACGACTTAGTTCCCGACTATCAGTCTATGTGTCATTTCCAAAGAAATTGATCCGTTGTTGTAAGCTAAAGCGCAAAATGCATGTTACGCTGGTTACAATACACTGATCTTCTTTTGTTGTGTTTGAAATCATATCTAAAAGTTTACTAGTTCTTAAGAAATACGCGTGGCAGAAGCCTAGATATACCACAGCCTTTAAAGTACGCTAATAGACATAGTGTGAAAGAGATACGTACAGTGATAAAAGTTAGCAGGCAGGATGACGTAATTATTCTGATGATTGTAAGTTTAATTACTTCGACAAATCTGTAATTCAATCGGACATAAATGACTCACCAACGATCGCATCGATATTGATGTCGGAAATAGCTTAATTATAAACGCTCATGTAACCAATTTTTAACGAACAAAGCAAAAAGAGAGGTTTTATAAATATGACACCTTAGTCTGTGTCATCTTAACTGTGTAACATGTACCGGAATACTGCTGTGAATGAAATGAAATCTTTGTAAATGAAATATAGACCTACTTTTATGCCCGTTTAGTTTTAACAATGCAGTTACACATTTTGAGAAAAGTAGGACTGAGAAAAAATGACAAATATATATCTTAACGTCTCTCAAAATTTATGTCAAACTACTTTACATTGGACAATTTTCTCTTTTCGCTGTTATTGCTGTTATGGCTACCATTACTTTTTGTAACATAGTTGTTGAGAAACATTAGACGATACTTTTATTACACAGTGAAGAATTCTTCAGTAGTGTGTACCTGAGTACAAAAAACACCCTTAGAGAGACGTCTGCTCTTTTAATTACATGAACAGCTAATCTTATAACTAAATTTACCTGAAATGATCATCTCATGAAGCTCTGTTCATGTTCTCCAGACACTAAGTTTTTAACAACTAAATACGTAAAAATAATAGCATTAATAACCTCACTATTAGTAAAATACAATCCACCTCTGTCCACCTTCCTTATTAGCTCATATCCTTCATCATTTTCTATTCTTAATAATGTTTTATCTAGCGCTAAATGCGTTTTACATGTTTCACATCTCAGGTTCTTAAGAACAGCTCTGGCACCGTATCCCAACAAAGATGTGAAAACAGGCCAGTATTCCTGAACAGACTGAATTTGTTCCTCACTGAAACCCATTACACTGTCAAAGTTTGATTGTTGTGGTGGTGGTGGTGGTAGTAAGGTGGCATCATCTACACAGTTAGTTTCAAAAGAATCTAAATATATACAACCTTCTCCAAGAGCAGATGTCAAATTTTCAAGGATAGCAGGTCCTGCATTCTTTGCTTGGATTTAATTTCAAATATCTGTCTGAAAGGTACCAAATACTGAGAGCCTATTTGTTCGATATTCTCCAAACCTTGCTTCTATAGCATCTGTCTGAACCTTTCATGGCAAAAGATATTTAAAGTTCAAATCCATATTTTCATCACTTGTGCTGGAGAGTGGTTTCTGCAGTGCATCCTTAAAACTAATATCTCTAACAGGTATCCTAACATTTAAAATGTTCCACCACGTACAAATTAATTCAACGAATTCAGTACTGCCCTCAAAACTTTCAGATATGTTCCACCAAGGCTAACACACCTTAGATACTCCTCTCACTGAAAATATTAAGCATAAGTTTTACATTTTGTCGCACCAGGTTGCTTGGATAAAGAGACTAAGTTTGTTATCTGGGTACACTCTGTTATGTAGCTTTTTAACTGCAGATAACTTGGCTATAATCAGTCTGAAACAGCTTCAAGTTTGGGGTACTTTATTCTCTAATCAGGACCTTTTTTATTGATTCAGAGGGTCTGACACATTTTCAGACGTGAAAAGAATCTGTAACATAGGAAAGGGGGTTGAGTGTCATCACAAGGGTGTTTGTAGAAAACTGACAGTTGAAGAGGGGATACAAATAATGATAGCGCTGTCCGTTAGTTGAACTGTTTTCGCTAACAACACAGACTACCTTAAAACCTACTGCATGTAGTCCAGAAAATTTGTATAATATATACTTGAGCACTAGTTGCAACATTGTTAGAAGTGAATGCAGCACCCAAAATCTTACCTCCCGCGAAGTCCAAATAAGGCTTCTAGTGAATTTCATCAACCATTAATGAAGCGACATGATCTGATTCGCTAAGAAACTGATACTTCTGTATTTTATGCAACAGGAAATTTCCACCTAGCTGCTGACCGGCTGTTTTTTTCTAAAATATGATCGAATCTTACGCTGTGTGTTAGGATGGGGTAGCACAATATAGTGTGTGCTTCTTATGAACTTGAAAATAAAATACTATGAAATATAATACAATTTGAGGAGTATCGGTAATGTTTTTTTTTGGACAACCTTTATATTCACTTGCTCGCAAAAAAGTTAGTTTTTCTACTTTCAGACCCGTCAAACAGAAAAAAAACTGCCATATTTTCCAAATGATTTGTTATGAATAGTAAGTAGTCTGTTACTGAACTATCATTGTTCTTTCTGGTGAAGTTCTCCAAGTTCTCAATAACATGAATTGAGTCATTTAATGGTTAATGCAAACTTCATTGTACCAAGTTTTGTGATTACACTTTTACCAACATTTAACTTCATACTCCAGTCAGTATTCAACACACCAGAACAAAAAAGTTAGGAATATCTGTTGTTTCTATTATAAGAAAAGCTAATGGTGCTATCTGAATTTATGATACGCTAATCTTTTGGCAGCTTGATCCCCTCTAAGCACTTAGGAAAGCCACTGAAGTCCACGAAATGTCGTTCCTGTTCATACTGGGCATGAGGTGCTATAGACTAAAATATCTGTTTTCCAGACGCTCCCGTCCCTCATCTCCATTTCCCTTTCACAAGAAGCTGACGAATGGTACTTCGGACACTTAGGCAGAATCGATGTTATGGCTCCTGCCTTAAGGCAAGGTTTTGGAAGAGACACAGAATATTTCTTCCCTATGTAACTGTCGAAATATTCTCAAAGTGAGGGCCTCAGTAAAGTGGACTTCGCAGACCTTGAAATAATGAGAAAATTTTTTATTGCCTGCCGGTGTGGTCGAGCGGTTCTAGGGGCTTCAGCCTGAAATTGCGCGACCGCTACGGTCGCAGGTTCGAATCCTGCCTTGGGCATGGTTGTGTGTGATGTCCTTAGGTTAGCTAGGTTTAAGTAGTTCTAAGTTCTAGGGGACTGATGACCTCAGATGTTAAGTCCCATAGTGCTCAGAGCCATTTGAACTATTTTGAAAAACATTTCTATTACCTACATATGATAACGCTCAAGGGAAATCATGGCACTAAGTATTAACACAAACATGGGATTAGTGTCGGTTAATTAAGAAACATATCGATTAATACTGACTCAGCATTTTAAGTTATAAAGCTAAAGATATTCTTACATAAGTAAATCACAGTCCACCAGTGATTGGATACAGTATACAGTGCACTTGTCTGCTATAGGAAGCCATCAGGTCAACCGAAAAAGCGTTGTTACTGAACATCCAGACATATTGTTAACTTACACATGATAAATTGCTCATGCTCTCTATATTAAAGCACACGTACACTGAGACAATTTAACTGAACTATTACAACGGTGAGCTTACCTTAGAATTCTGTGTAATCTGGAATTTTTATTGTGTACTGCAACTATTCTTTTCTGTTGGAGTTCTGTGCTTTTAGGAAAAGGAAACACCGCTACTCGTGATCCATTTTGATAATTTCCTCTGCAGCGTAGCACACAACACTAGTAGACTATTTCGAATGATTACATCGAAACCTCAGAATTAAAAACAGATTTATGTCTGTAGATCAAGTCTCATGATCAAACAGTATATTTTGAAAACATAATAAACGGTAACCAACTTTTGTTTAGTGCATGGGTTAGCCAACATAAACACTTTATTTCGAATTGCTTATACAGATAAATCCACTGCAATTAACCACATTATTATACAGCAGAAGTTTTTCACCCCGTATTGCTTTGTAATCGTCACTTCTTTTTTTTGTAATGCTTCATGTATGAAATGAAATGAACAACGCATTCAATCGATGGATTGAGTCTGCATTGTTGATACGGCCATTAAATCCAGTTCTGGCTACCAGTAGCGCGAGTTGTAACAGATTTTGTAGATCCACAAGCGGTCTACCGGAAATGTCACATAGCCTACTCGTCTGATTGCGGGGGGGGGGGCTGTAGGTTAGAAGGCGTTGTCAGTGCTCGACCACTGTAGATTAGTACGGCTGCCGACGGTGGTGGGCAGCTACTCTTTCTTGCACCGTCATTATATTGTGTGTGTCCATAACATTCATGTCACTAGCCCAGAATTCTATGAATTATCGCCATTCACAGAAATGGATCACCCTTCCCATTTTAATAAACAGGTACAAGGTCACACTAGGAAGGAAGTCACATACTCGTCTTGACAATACCAGGAAGGTGCTCAGTCTACATATGGAAAAAGGAGGTAATGCTGCCTCTGATGCGCGGTCGGATAACGTTAGGTCATTTCGCTCGCCGAGAGGACTAAGAACTACATGAAACCTTTCCTTTTCTATTTCGTTTACTTGCAAGAGATCGTGCGTGAAGAAAGTACCCCGCAGTTTTTTCCCAGTGTAGTGCCAATTCTTTCGTCGAAGAATGCCATGATATTCGAGATATTAATTGCGCTTTAGAGTACACAGGGTGATGTCAGTTTTCTGCAGTAAATATTTCTTAAGTTTCCGCTACCTAGCAACGAGGATTCTATCATTCCAGTCAGATGATTAACACTGGTGACATATCACGCACAGTAGCAACTATAACTCCTATGTCCCAGTCACATTGAATGTCCGACTTCATTCATAATGAACTGTTCAGCTCGAAATCGTTCAATACTCTACATACAGGCACCTAATGTGCTGCTGCCACGAAGCTTACGTTTGTTGTGTCCCCGTGCTAAAAACCAAGAACAGCTATCAAGGCAAATTTTTAGTGGTCATGTTTGTGTCGATAGATTATCTAAAAGCTCAATTTTAGCAGCACGCATATGAAGGGACACAAGTTACTACTTAATCGGATTAATCAATAAACGCACTCACGGAACAAAAAAAATGTATCAGCAAATGAGGTTGGCGACATACTTATTTAACCTGAAGATCTTGTTTCTGAGTAGGTTATTTGGTTTTATGGTTCACAGCATCGTAAGTTAACAGTGAATAAATGTTCGTAAAACCCATAGCTATTAGGTTGGTCCATAAGTTAGCAGTGTTTTTGTTTTGCTTGTTGGTATTCCGGTTGCTATAGGTTTATTTATGATTGTCACTCTGTTATCTGTAGTTCCGTGGCATCCGAGTTTTCAACTGCCATTTTGTTATTTGGAGATAATGAGTGGAGATGTGGGCGCTAGGCAGCGCGGAGTGGCCGCGTGGTTTAGGGCTGTATGTGTAGTGGGACGTGAAATTGAAGCGTCACCCATCCACTAGTGTCAGCGCAGTTTGCAGGTGAATATAAGTTTAATTTAGTGTTTTGTTTATGTATTTTGTATTATTTGTAATGTTTGTGAATTATCTAAAGTTTTGTATTTATTTTTATGTTTCATGTACGGAGAGGGTGGCGCAACGAACGGAGACAGCATCTTCACTGCCGGGACCTGAGAGAAAATTGCTGGCCACTATACGTCGCGGGTCGACAGTCAAAGAGCAACAGAAGATCCTGAAACCGAGTTGTTGCGTCGTGCTCCTAAAAACCGAAAAAAAAAAATAAGAATTTGTAATGTTTGTACAACAATGACGTCATAGAAAGTTAATCATGTTGTAAATGTTCAGTACTATCTTGTCAAGGCTCAGGTTCATGTCTATATGTGGTATATAGGAAGATAATAAACTAGTATATACTACAAAAGTTTAAATACGTGTTCCGACAATTTATTTATGAAGAATTATGTTAAGGAAGAAGTATTACTAATTTATTTGACAAGATTATTAATTTTTGACAACGTTCATCGCGAGTTTGAGTCTTGAAAGTTTATTCAATGTGGTTCTAATATTTATTAAAGCAGATAACTTGCATTAATATAATTTCTGAGAAGAAACAAACGACATCTAAATTGAAAAAAGTTTGCGCAAACCAATTGGACTGAGTGACGTAATTTTGCGATACGACTCAAATGATGATGTTTTAATTACAGTTTCGTTCAAGAAAAAAATAATTTAAATAATTCTGAAGTGTTTTGTAACTGACGTTGGTGACGAAGTCTGCACATGGTCAAATGTCAAATGAAAATCATTTATACAAAACTTACGTCGTTACACTACATATGTCACGGACTGAGCGGTCCCTCCCGCCGGAGGTTCGAGTCCTCCCTCTGGCATGGGTCTATGTGTTGTTCTTAGCATAAGTTACTTTAAATTAGTTTAAGTAGTGAGGAAGACTAGGGACCGAATACGTAAGCAGTTTGGTCCCTGAGGAATTCACACACATTCGAACTTTTGTGGACGCTAGAAAATGGAGTGCGAAGTGGAGAAATCGGAACATTTCCGACATATTCTTTTGTTTGAGTTCAATAGAAGAGTGACAGTAGCCAGAAACATTTGTGTCGTGTATGGGGATAATTCCATTGGACAAAGCACGGCAAGACGACGGTTTTCTCCTTTTAAGGAGGATGCTTTTGACATTTGTGACTAATCAGGTTCAGGAAAACTTTCGGTGTTTGGTGTTTGCTGAATATCGTTTGAATGCATTAGTCCACAATGATCCTCGTCAGAGAAGAACTGTAAAATGTTGCGAACTGCTATCATTCCACCATCGTGCGACATTTGCATGCAATGGAGAAGGTTCAATAATCTTGTGTATGGGTACCGTATGCTCTAATTCAAAATAACACAAATCAGCGGGTGCATCTTTGCTAGATTGTCATCAGTTGGTTTGTGAATAACACCGACCATTCCTATTATATATTATTATGGGTGACGAGAAATGGCGTCTTTATAATAAGAAATCAAACATAGGAGCAACTACCCGTACAAAGACTTGTGAGGATCTACCCATTTGGTGGACAGCGACAGTGCGATGCACTACGAATTGCCACCCCTAGGTGTAACCATCATAGCTGACACCGTCGACAACTGAGACCTCTTGCCGACGCAATCCAATAACAATGACCAGAAAGACTGCATGAAGTGATGATACTCCATGATAACCCCGCTCGCATTCTGCTAGACTAACAAAAAATATTATGCGAGAGTTGCGTTGGAGAGTCATTCCAGACTCACCTTATTCACCTGATCTTGCACCCTCAGATTTTCACCTTTACCGCTCACTAACACCCTTCAAGGGACTTCCTTTCCAGTTGAAAATGCGCTCAGAACTTGTCTCGACGAGTTCTTCGTCTTAAAATCATGCGATTTTTACAGTTTTGGAACCGTAAAGTACCCCAGGTTTGGAGACTGTTGTACATATTGAAGTAGAATATGTTATTGATGACTAAGGGCTGTGTTACGTATATCTGTCTGCTTATTAAACTTATGAAAAACCGCCACTAATTAATGGAGCAAACCATTATTTGTTACAAGAAAATGTGTTAAGAACTATGTCTCTGTGAAATTATAGATCATTACTTAAGTCTGAAACGGTCTACTTAGTTAACCAAACCTCCCCCCAGCGTACAGAAGAGGAGAAGTGGAACATGACACGTAAAACTGTAACAGTACTGGAACAGGAATTTTGCAAAAACAGACATAATGTCTTATGGGATAACAGCAATCAGTGATTTTATAATGTTACTTAAAATCCGTCTTGATTGCAAATTTTTTTTATTCATATGACCGGTTTCGGTTCATTCAGAACCATCTTCAGATCTGATATTTCAGTTACAGGAGTAACCCACCCAAATCCAGCAACTTTCACATGCTACGACACAGGAACTTCACAATACAAGAAAAGCGTGTGTAATAAAAGGTCATAACTAGCTGACAATGCCTCAGTTTTACATATGAAAGAAAGGTGGACATTATATGGAAGTATGAGAGGATAAACCCGAAGGCGTCTCCTACTAGCGAAAATACGAACGTAGGCATCATGTAACACGGAACATGCAAGAAAGTTAGATGTTGATGGGAAGAATGAAACGTACAAAGGTATTAAACTATTTGAGAAACTGGGGAGGATGCGTTGTAAGAACTTTGCAGCTACAGCTCATTCGCGACGTAAGTGGCTAACAATACACACGCTCAACAAATTATTACTTTGAAGCATCCTGAAATTTGAACACGTCTACAAGAAACATATGGGCATATAGTTCATCCTCTACATTTAAGAACATAAGGAATTCAACATAAATGGTCCTCATTGACGATCAAAGGAAACAAGTAGCCAAATTTGTAAGGCATTCTTAACATGAAAATAAATTCACAACTAAATGCAAGCACTTGGATCAACAAAAGGAAGCCTTGAACAGCCAGAGTTCGTTCACTACTAGATGACTATCAAATGTTTAAGTCCTCGCTCTCCTTGGTGGAGCAAACTGGAACAGATTAACACTTAAGGTACTGTCAGTACGAGTTCATTGTTTCTACAGTCTTGTCAAGTGAGTCTAACAGAATACCAACCGGCCGCGAGCCGGTTCAGAGGTCCGTTAGCAGCGACGGCGACGCGCGGTCGGCGATTCTGGATCCGGAGCAGACATCCTCTCTTGACTGGCTGCGTCGTAACTGTCGTGATTGTCGCGGAGGCGGCCCTGAATTCCCGCACGTCGGAGGTACACTTCTTTCTCATTGACTGTCAGTGACATTGGCGGATGCAACAAGATGTTTGTGATATGAGCGACCCCTCTTGCTAATTTACACGCGCTCTGTACTGTGATCCGGTGTACGCAAAGACCCTCTGCAAGTTGCGCCGCAAGTGACGGAGTCGAAACGTCGTATTGTCAAAGGGGCTGAGGTGGCAACCATCCCAACGGTGGTGCTTTGCAGTGTAGCGTCGGCGCTTGGCGGCTTTTGCGAACCACCATACTTCTCGTCGATATGAGGCTGTTACAAGTAGACATTAGAAAGAGAGTAAATAGGATCCAAAGAAGATCTACTCGTTTTATCACGGGTTCGTTCAGTAATAGTGACAGAATACAGAGACACTCGCCAAATATCTGTGGCAGATGTTACAAGAGGAGGGCATTAATGTTAATGTTGTGAGATCTCTAGGAAGACTCAGGAAACAAATTGCTTCCACCCACATACAGCTCACGAAATTCCCGCTGCGGAGAAATAAGATAAATCAGAGTACATACCAAGACCTACTTGACTTCTCGAAGAGTGCACCCTTCCAGTGCACTCTTCGGGAATGGAACAGGAAAACAGGCAAATGATAGCGGTGCCAGAAGTACCCTCCTCCATGACAAGTAGATGCTAATATGAGCAGTACACATGGGGAACTCTGGTTAATTGAAGAAAGATGAGTTTATTAAAAGCATATAAAATACATTGATAGAACAGGAACGAATAAGGAAAAGAAGGTGATTCTGTTGTATCGATGTGGGTTCGCGTAATTACCTCAGCTTGCCAATTACGGATTTTCGCTTAGCGACAATTGTGTCCCATTAAATCGTTTACATTGGTAGAGGAGAGACAGTAATTACTACCTGGCATTCGACAATTTTAAATTAAAGAGCGGTATAATGCAATCTGTAACGTGATTATATATTCAGTGACGTGCGATTTTACATTTCCAAAGTTAGTGTGCGAGTTTGCCAAGCGTATCTGAAACGGCGACCGTCTATCACACTTTTCTTGTCACAGGTGCTTCATTGTATTTTAGCAATATCATCTTCGTTAAGGTAGGTATGATCCTGGTGAAAGGGATCCCCGTAAACACGGAAATCGTCACGAAGATTCAAATGAAAGACTTTCTTCTCAATATTTCATTTCATTTCTTATGTTGTTAAAACTTGCTACTATGTGCTTAGTGTCATTTTGTGCACAATGATCCAATCGATCTCTAACGCGCAGCCAAAAATCTTCTTCGTAATATCCAGTCAACAGCTAGAAAGACACACCGCGTCAACCGTTTTCAGTGTCAAAACACTGGAATACAGTAGGGAGCGTTTCTTTGCGTTAACTAATACATTACACACAATTAAAAAATATGATTTGTAATACGACTACACATTTTAAGACTACATTTCTTGCTGTACAATAGTTTAAAGAGATAATACAATAACGGTACACGGCGTACGTGGTACAACCACAACGTTTTATAGGATAGCACACCAACTTAAATAAGCACTATACATTCTAAGCACCACTGGATTGTTTCAGTATCTTTTTTTCTGTAAACAGTGATATATAGCTTCAATTTATTCAAAGAACAGCATCATGGAACCACAAAACTCTATCGTGATGTATATTTTTATTCACAGACAATAAGTTTCGGTCATAGAAACACAAAAATCTATGGTGATGTATATTTTATTCGCAGGCAATAAGTCTCCGTAAGGCGACAGTGTGCATGTAACATAGATATGCATAACATGTATGAGAAATATTACACTGCAAAGCAGTTATATTAAGTTGTAGCATAAAGTCAAGCAGATGGCATGCGCTCATGATAAAATATTCAGAGCACGTTTTATATCAGTGCTAAATTATCTTGTTCTTAAAATCTTTTATATTGATCCCGCTAGGGCGCCGCCAGTCTTTGAAATGTCTCTCAGACTAATAGCAAAATCTTGAGCACAAAAAGCTGAAGGAAGTCATTAAAAGAAGTTGAAGGTGTTACAAAAATAAAGTAATCAAATCAAAGAAAACTGTATTCATACGAAGTATGTCGTGATGAGGTGTGCTCTACCAAAACTACGGTTCGGTAGTTTTGACACACTATGTAAATGAGGTAGTATATGGTAGAATTGCAGGTAGTATTGGTAGGGAAATAAACATAAGTAAATGTGTAAGAAAGAATCTGGGAGCCGACAATTAGTCTTTCTATTTTTTTCGTTGCTTCTTTTACACGTAATTACACCCCACCCCCCCCCCCCCCCCCCCTGCCGTCCGTAATCATTCATTGTTAGCTCAAATGGCTCTGAGCACTATGCGACTTAACTTCTGAGGTCATCAGTCGCCTAGAACTTAGAACTAATTAAACCTAACTAACCTAAGGACATCACACACATCCATGCCCGAGGCAGGATTCGAACCTGCGACCGTAGCGGTCACGCGGTTCCAGACTGAAGCGCCTTTAACCGCACGGCCACACCGGCCGGCTTCATTGTTAGCCCATTGTGTAAATTACATCCTCACGGAATATGAACTGCATGTTGTAAGTAGTAAAAAATTACTTGACCGCGTAACTTCTTCTTTCTTGTGTAATCAAAGCAATTACTTTTGAGACAAGAAAAATTTACATGCACAAATATACATATACACTGATCAGCCAAAACATTATTTACACTGTCCACCTCCAGGCTGAATGTCGGCTGGTGGCGTTGCAGGAAAATACCACGGGAAGGAAAACATAAAAGTGGATCAAAGACAGATGGTGAATTAGTGTAGCAACGATAGGGCAGCAAGTGAGGAAGTCTACTGAAAAAGGTGATATAATTGTTACCCATAGCTCGTGAATCAGTATCCCGAAAATGTCACAGCTGGTCGAATGCTCACGTGCTACTGCAGTGAGCATCTACGGAAAATGGTAGAACGACACTGAAACTACCACCGGGCGATAAGTGGTTGGGCGTCCACGACTCTCCACAGTTTGTGGGATTTGGAGTCTTGCCTGTTTTATAAAGCAGGACACGTCGCGATCTGTGGCATCTCTGCCAGAAGAGCGCAATGTTAGTTGGCACAGTAGGGTTTCGGAGCAGTCAACTCCTACGTGCTCACATGTTGGCGCAACGACATCGTCAATTAGGATTGCAGTAACCACGGGATCGTCGAGATTGGAAGTGAATCGTTGAAACCGTATCACCTCGTTGGAAGAGTCACGTTTCTGCTACAACAGATCGAAGATCGTCTCGACAAACGCCGTCATCCACGCAAACGCCGGTTCGAAATAAGCACCTTGTCGAGGACGCAGGCAGATGGGAGAAGTATTATTGTATGGGAGACATTCCGCTGCGCTAGTTTCGAACCTGTGGTAGTAATCGAAGACACGCTGACAGCTTTGAACCACCTGCACCCCTTCATGCCTGATGTTGTCGTCGTCGTCGTCGTCCCACCTCCCTCCCGGCGATGTCATTTTCCAGCAGAATAATTTTCCATGTCTTAAAGCCAGAACCGTGCTATAGTAGTGGTTTGAGGAACATCATAGTGCCGGCCGCTGTGGCAGAGCGGTTCTAGCAGCTTCAGTCTGGAACCGCGCTGCTGCTACGGTCGCTAGTTCGAATCCTGCCTCGGGCATGGATGTGTGTGATGTCCTTAGGTTAGTTGGGTTTAAGTAGTTCTAAGTTCTAGGGGGCTGATGACCTCAGATGTTAAGTCCCACAGTGCTTAGAGCCATATTTTAACATCACAGTGTTCTCATGTTGATGTCTTAGCCATGAAATACGCTCGATGTGAATCCAATGGAACCCGTTTGGGTCGCTACCAGGGGCCATCACCGCGTACACAAATCAGTGGCTAGCTGAGTAAGGAAATTACATGATTTTTGGATGGACATCTGTCGGGACGTTCCTCCACAAACATACGAACAAACCTTAGAATCCTTGATTCGTAGAATCGGCGATGTATTGCGTTTCAAAGGTGGACCAACAAGTTATCAAGCAGGTGGTCACCATGTTTTGGCACGTCAGTGCAATTATTGTTATTTTGTACTCAATAGTGCGTTTTTATCGTGATCAAAAGCAAGAGTTTCCTGTTATTACCGATAAACGCGAAAGTTGATTTGAATAACAGTATCATTTTTATATAATTTAGACTATTATTTTATCTTTTCCTGTTGCGAATTGAGTTTTGTAGCGCTACATAGTACCCAGTACTGTTTTCCTTATTTTTACTGCAACATCCCGGTACTTCACGTTTCAAATAAACGAATTTCGGATAGAAACTGAATTAAATGTTGACAAGTTCAGTTTTTCTGTAAATACTATTCATTTTTAAGTAACAGGCACGAAGTAAACTACATAGAACAAACATGTTCCATAGGTTACGGCGACCTTTACATATCCTTTCAGTTTCTAGACAGAGTACAGCTTCCAGGTTTAGGGGGAACTAGTAAGACACGTATCGTATAATTAAGGAATGCCGTCGTTACAACGCCAGATACGTATGCAGCACACCTAACATACAGGTAACGTGGGTACAACGTTAACTGACCAATGCTACAAGGGAAACTAGTCTACTCTTACTTAAGATAGTCTACGGAATCTTACTGTAGTTGTACAACTATAATGGCTTGACATGAGTATGTTCTCACTGCCAGTGCTTAATGGATGGAGAGTCGCCGTTACAGAACCAGGCCACTAGATGACGTGTCTGTATGGAGATACTAGTGTCCTCAGAAATAAATGAACAACTTGATAACAAAATAATAATGGAAATTTTTACATAAGTGAGATCAAAGACCTATACGTAAAACCAAATGCATCACATGGTTCATTTTAGGCCTGTAGGGAGGGGAAGAAGTGAAATGGGGGATGGAAGGGACAAGAGAACAGCATATATGGGGCGTAGAGAACCAGTCACAATACAAAATTCATATAAAGAACCTACGTTTGTACAGGAACAAAATCATCCTACGATCTAACTGACATAAGTAATTAAGCATACTAGTAGTTAAGGAGAGACATCAGGAATGGGGAGAAGGATCTTTGTGATACAAATGCTGTCAATGCCCCGATAAAATGTGTAAGATACCACTTAATTATGTACTAATATAGAAATCTGTAAGCAGTGTACGATTTTACAAACAATACCTAAACTTTTACATCGAAAGTATTTACAAATCTGTTGAAACGCTTGAGGCTGGTGTTACATTGTCGTTCTATTCTGATTATCGCTAATTAATCATTGATTGCCAGAAGTCGGATGTATTCAGAAATACAACCTTCAACCTGCGAATCGTCATGGACGGGCTAATAAATATAGTTGCAAGTACTTCCGTGACAGGTCAGAAAGTGGTAGCATATCCCCATGAAACGATAATAATGATTATCAATGTAACTGTTGTGCTTGTCAGAAACGCCAGTTTCAATCCTTATTTCATCATCACGCCTCAGTTAAGTGTTCATGCTTAGAGGGCGTGATTTATACTTCAATCATTGGGTTTGATCTGCTAATACTAAACATTTATTAATACATGAATAGCACATAAACATAATTTTTCAGACATTGACGCTATAATACAAACCAACGAGCAAATTATTCAGAAAGGCAAACTAGGATCACCACCAGTCTGTTGCTGCACAATGAGTAATTCAACAGTTAGATTTTCCTTTTTTTGTTAATTAAAGCTTTGATATTAATACGACTGATACAGATGATTGCAGAGATCCAGCTGTCCCTATGAAAAGTAAATGTGAATGACTGAGTATGTACTTTGCATGAGATACTGTTCTGGAGAATTGGGCCGGATCTCGGCTAGCCGTGATCCGTGGAGGTGCATTCACGGGAAAGCTTAACCTGAGGTCTGAAGCACCGCATCAAGCTGTGCAGGGCGATGACCCGGAGAGCGACTGGACACGTAGGTCAGAGGTCACCAGACCAATACTATTGTATAATTAGGGCTGCGATGGTGGAGCCCGGGGTATTTTCAGACAAACTTGACAGGCATCTGACGGCTGGGTGTCCTCGAAAGAGCCTTAGTAATGGGCGCTAAAAAGACAGCTGGGATTGTGTGAGAGATGTGCGTTTCTTTATATGGTGAGCTATTCAGCTAAAACTGTTTCAGGCATTGCTTACAGATATATTGTTTGGCGGGCGAGAGTACAAAACTCGTTTTCTGGAACAGAATATCGGCGTCGCATTGTAAGGAGTCACTGCGCGGGCAGTCTGTCGCCACACAATGAAGCTCGTTCACCCGACCAATGCAGAAACTAGCAGGGAAAACGAGGATTGAAGAATGCCTAAAATGAGGAGCTTGAGTTGGGCACTGAACGCAGTTTTCCGAGAAATTTAATCACAGATGCTGCTCGTATGTGTTAGCGCTGGATGTTTTCTCAACAGTGAGAGGTTGTTGCTGAATTGTTAAGACTGTACCATCTTGAAACAATAAGAGACTGGCTAGAGTTTAAACGAACTTTTTCGGAGGATAGGGGCAGGCATTAAGTTTTGCTACGATGTTTTCCGTTGAGAGAACGAATGACAGACTTTCTGATTGGAATAAGGGTGTGTTTTTGTGGGAGTTCCGAGAAGAACTGGGAGAAGAGAGGATTTTTGCGAGGCTATACTTGGAGTTCAAGCTAGGAACCATTCAGACGGCTGAAAGACATTCGGGGACTGTGATCTTCCGATGGGGCTCACATCCAGTATCTGAAACATCTGATACCCTCCGTGCGTGTCAAGACATCGTATGTAGACCACGTTGTAGCGGAGAGAAAATACGATAGCATGTTGCTGCCAAGTTGAAGATCAAACGAGAATGTTTAGGAGAATGTAAGAGAGATTCTATTAGTTGGATCTCGTTTCATAATTGCACTAAGTAATTGGCGGCTCATTAATGATTGAGGTATGTTGGGGTTTTGCATGAGATATCTTTCCTCTGACGACAGATTGAAACAAGCGTCGTGTCCTCAGAGGAATCGTCTCTTTGTTCTTTTTTGATGAATTACGAATTATTAATCTCAATCTTTTCTGTTCCCAAAACTTACGTGCTTTGTCGTTCCACTATCGCGTGTAGCTTGTTTAAAGATTTATGTTTCAATTTTCTTTTATCCCTGATTGTTCGGAATTAATAATTTGGAATCATCAAATAATATTTGTTCGTGCTTTCACTATTGATTCCAATAGAGTTGCGTAGGTTTGAACTACTATTTTATCTCAGTAGCTAAATGAAACCGATACCTCTTAATACTACTGATTTTTGTAAAGGCCACTGCGCCGTGCTGCGGCTCGCGTTGGTGCTGCTTGTAGGTGTCCGCCCTCTGTTGGAGGCCAGACGGTATAGTTTAGTTGGCATGGTTGCGGTTGTTTGTCTCCTTCTCGTGTTGACTGTCACCACTCGGTTTCGCAAGCGTACCCTGTCCGCTAGTGGCAGCAGCAGCGGCTATCGGTATGTAGTAACTGACGCTCTATCTTTGGGGCGACGTCGATATTTCTCCGGGTCGTGTGAGTGTGCGAGTTTGGTTGGGGACTCAGGAGGAGCCAGGTCCGCGCAGTGCCAGAACACGTTGGACCGCTGGCGGCACGCATGGACTGCCGGATAGAAGGGCTGTGGTCACGAGGGCGCACGAGCTCGTAGTAAACCGGATCCAGCAAGCTTTAAGATGAATGCATTTCAATCCAAGTAAAGAAACCTCCTACACTGTGATATACCGCAATTCTCCAGTGACTTGGGTTCGTGTTGCTGCTCGTAGTGTCGCCGAGGCAAAGAGCAACGAGTGGAGTGCTTGAGGAAGGCGCATCTGTTTATTTTTCCTCGACTTATTATTACTGTTTACTGCGTTAAACTTGTTACAATTTGTTAAGTTCAACCAGCGGCAATTTTTCTTGCCTAGTGGCCACTAACGCCCCAGTTACCTGCCCTGGGGGGTGAGTGTATGTAACGGCAGTGTACGTTTCCTCACCTTGCAGCTGCTATCCGGTAAGGCGTGTAGTTTTGACAGCTTCTTTATTGTAGGCCGTTTGGTGATTCTTCTACTCTGTTCCATCGTTCCATTTCGTTTATCGGACGTCAGGTAGCTTCAGCAAGATTATCATTAGTCATTCGTTGGACTGCCACTAGTCAGAGTTACTATCTTGCGAAGTGAATGAATTTCTTGGCTGCCTATCTCATCGCTCGCGAGAGTGTTTGTTGCCGGACCTTATCAGAGGTCGATTCCTGGAGCACCGTCTGTGGCCCTTGGTTCTTGTACGACATGTGTGTTCTAAAAGGAGGTCTGATGGCCATTAGTTCAGTGTAACGCTCCTTCAGATCACGCCTTCTGCGGGTATAATTTGCCTCAGTACCCTTTAAGGAACGTATGTACTAGACCTTGTGTTTTATTATCCTATTATTTATTACAATACCTTGTAATGCCTACATTAAAGGTGATAAACGTCTAGTTAATAGTTCTCGTCGCCTTCTGGTATAAATCTAGGAATGTAGTGTTCAGTGGATGTTAAGAGTCGTGTTACAAAGTTTACCATCATCTTATTTCACCTGTTTGGTGATCAGTTGCTTGCTTTTTATTTAATAAACTTTTGCTATTGTATTTGCTGTTTTACAGCAGGTTTATAATTTTTTTTTATATTATTGCCGTTTCTGGGGTGTAAGGCCTTCAGCCATGATTGTGGTCATTTGCCTTAAAACTCTAATTTTGTATTTGTATTTTAGCAGTAAGCCTTAAAACCTTATTTACTGTCATTCCTGGCGTCTGATGCCTTCTGCTGTGTTTGTGGCCACTTGCCCTTAACATTTCAGTACCTGTAATTTGTAAGTTGCTGCGAGTTTTAAACACTTCTTAATTTATTGCCATTTCTGGCATGTAAGGCCTTCTGCCCAGATCACAGTGGCTTGCTTTTAAAACATTATCTACTGTATCTGTATTTAATGGTGATTTTCTAAATTGTAACTCACTGAAAACAATATTATTTCCACAGTTGTTCATTCCTTCATTAATAACGTGTGGTATTTTTATTTATTGTTGAGTCTGGAATTACTGGTTTAAAATAAATTGTGTGTAACTGTAAAAGGCAACCAAAAGTAACTGACACACTAGATACGGCCCGCAATCCTTGTGGAGCACGTATTGGTCTCACCGTGGACTTTTAGTACTGAGACACACACAATTGATTTCATCAAAGTGTACAGGCCTGAAGATGGCGTTGACGCAACGTCGAAACTAGTAGCCAAATAAATATGAAATCTTAAGTACAGCTGGATGAGTTTCATTTTTAATAAAAATTATACCAGTTGTGTCCCACCGCCATAAAATTTAAATATGGATGTACGAAGAATGGTAACTGATTACGGCCACGTCAACAATCGTAACCGTATCCTGCCTTCCATTGACTACCAGATCACAGCCTGGACTCATTAATCGGGCCATTAATTTTCTAACATTTCCATTGCGTGACAGGCTTTCTTTCCACAAGTGAGTCTGTGGGGAGCCATCCGCACCTCGATATGATTCAGCAGGTGCAGATTAGAGCGGCAGTCACTAATAGGCTACGAGCAGGGTGGACATCTTACTCAGAAAAAGACCAAACAGTAACGAAAAAGCAATATTATCTTTTCTACCGTTATCGACCCCAGAATGAATCATATGATGGATTTGGCTTTGCGTATACAATTTTAAGTTATTGTATTTAGTTTTAAACACACGTCTTTGTTCGCGTATCGATACCAATTCCCACTACTGTTTTGTTATCCAGTTGTTTGGTTATTTCTATGGATGCTGTTAACACCACTTTGCACATACAGCCACTCCACCTGAGGGCATATTTTGGTAGATTGAGTCTATAACGGTGACTCTCCATCAGCTGAGCATCAATGGTGAGGATATAATCACGTGAAGCCATGCTTGTATGAATATTGTTCTCTCTGGTATGATTATTTTATTTTTTAATATTTCTGTCATACCTTCAATATCTTTACTTCTAATTACATTTGTAAGTTATGCTTGCATTTAAGGCTTCATATTTTGTTTGGCAGACATATTTACTATGTACTGCGCCCGAAATGCGACAGCAGAAAATCTTTGAGCTACAAGTGACCAGTTCATTTCAAGTGACCCTTTTACCATTGGCATAAGAAGTGCTGCCAAAACTGTTATGGTGAACCGTTGTATACAACAAATAGTGACGCATGAAGACTAAATCAATTTGAAGGGAGGTTCCATGAAGTCAAATACAAAACTGCTTTCAATTGTAGCATCTAGATGAAATAATTATAAATAAATGCTGCGTAAAGTCATTATTTATTCGTATGCGTACTACCTCCCTAAAACGAGTATCTCCTGCCACACAGACGTGCATCTTTCATCTTATACATTTTTTATCAGTCACCAAGTGCAAATATCGACTCTCAGTGCTGTGTTCAGTAGACAGTCTGGCCAACGTCGTATACTAAACTGACGGTGGAAACAGCTGAGGTTTGTTTTATATACGAGCATCTGCGGAGTGAACATTCAGATGTGCGTGACAGGTTTTTGTCGTCAGCATACGTTGATTTAAAACGTCACGTAACTTTGTTGGAATATAATGTTTGTATTTTTGTCTACACGTGCTTTGCAAATATTCAGTGTCATTAAGTCACTAGTCCCCTTCGATCCCGTTCAAAGTGCCGTGGATGTTGTACGCGCGTTTCATTCGAATCTTAATAATATGAATTCGGTATCGAGAGTGAATTTTGATTAAAGCGGTAAAGAGACAAATGCAACTGCATTTCACTTCAGCTGTCAAAGTTCAGTTCGCGTGTTACATTCTTATACAACAAAAGTAGCAATAGTCGCTGACATCGTTTTAGATTTTATGCTGCACTTTATCGAATTATCGACTCTCTATTTTAATTTTTAATGCCACGGTGACATAACAAAATGGCTTCCCAGTACGTCAGAATTTAAGTGTACCGATAAGTACAGAAGCTGATGTTATGAAATGCAGCAAGATAACGATTTTACGCACTGGGAATTTTGTTACAGACAAAATCAGTCAGTTTCCTACTTTTTGCTACAGCATGTTTACTCTCCGCCCGCTTTAGAGAAACTAAAGTATTAATTGCATCTACTCGTTCTCAGCGTCGTAGCTTCTAGTACTAGAGTTTCATACTGTTACTACTTTTAAAATAAACAGATTTATTTTAATCCTGAAGTAACTACACTAGGAGACATATTTAAATCTGGCATGCAGATAAAAACTGCTGGAAATGTGAATACGTTCAATTGTTAGAGCAGCAGCAACGACACAATACCAGATTTATCCAGCACTTGTCTCTAAAGTCGTATAAATTATTCCTTCAAAATGATGTTTCCATTCTACTGTGTCTCGATGTTAATCAGTGCACAAAGGGGCCCTTACTACTATCATAGCAGTAATTCGTGCACTCTTGTATGAAAATTAGCGTTTTGCATTTCTTTGAATTTTGATTTGTATCTGTAGCAGGAAAACTTAAGCACCACTGATGTTACTAATAAAGAAATGTGTGAATACAAGACAAATGTGTGTGTTTGCACATATGTCGGTCACATGACAACTTTAGTGTAATGCTGCCATCATGTGCAGTACGAGGTCAGCGATAATGCTTCAAACTTAGCATATCCAACGACATGACCATCGATTGTAATTTCTCCAGAACTTTAACTTACATCTACCTCCTTGATTGTAGGTGATGTGAACGACGCAGAGGAAGCTTCATCGTCGAATCTTAAAATATACATGCTTAAAAGTAGACCCATCCAGCATATTCTTCATGTGCCAAATAACCGTTCGATGCATATGCGAGCTGTACGTTTGGATATAACTCTACCTCTTTGTAATATATGTTGTCAAATAAAGCAGTCCGTCTTATACGGAAGTGCAAAACAGAATTTTGTTAAATTTAATTGCGAAATGTTACATCGTTTCGTACACTGATTAAGCAAGCAGCATGTTACACACTTTATTAGCAGCTTAGATAAAATAATTTCGGTATTACGCCAATCCCTAAAAATTGGTTCAAATGGCTCTGAGCACTATGGGACTCAACTGCTGTGGTCATCAGCCCCCTAGAACTTAGAACTACTTAAACCTAACTAACCTAAGGACATCACACACATCCATGCCCGAGGCAGGATTCGAACCTGCGACCGTAGCAGTCACACGGTTCCGGACTGCGCGCCTAGAACCACGAGACCACCGCGGCCGGCCCCTAAAAATTACGCAATGTCCATCTTCATGGAAATCACAATATAAAGCATATTTATTGTAATAGATAACTTTTTATAGAATGAAACCACCAAGACTAAATTAGTCTGTACAACAGCCGTTCATGTAGCCCTGACTAATCTAAGAAACTTGTCGCATATTAGCAGCACTATTAAAAAGCATTTGGCTATATTACAACGCTGTGTAAAACTGTCTAAAACAGTCCATCTTTAACTAAAATACAAGTAATAGTCACCCTATTTTTATTTACGAAGCTATGAGGATTATATCAGTCTGTACGATACTAGTTCTCTAATAGTTTTGCAGTCTAAGCTAAAAACACGCAGTTTATTCGATTCCACTACATTGTAAATATGCGGCACGTTTGGGCTACGCACCCGATCAATCATGCTTTGACTTAGTTATTTGTAATGAAATCAAGTTTTGTCACCACACTCTTTGTCCATGACCTGGTGTGTGCTGTTTGGGCAATTTGACTTCAGCATCCTGTTTTTCGTTCGTGGCTTGGCTCAGACTTAAATCGCAAAAACGAATGTGCTCTTTCTATTCTCATGCTCCAACTACGTCACAGATTTTACTACCCGTGTTCTTAAATGCCCCTTTGTGGACGGTGATGAAGCTAATTTAGCATATAAGCTTGCTTCCTTCTTCTCCCATAATCTCGCCTTCTGTCTGAAGTTTGTCTTCGTTTTTCTGTTCAGGCTCTGTTTGTTGTTGTTTCAATTTTCCTGTAAACGTTCTGAATGCAGATGTGTCTTCTATCATTTCAGCTGTGATGAGTATCTTCGTAAGTCCTCTTTCAAGTAAAATTTTAATCGTCTCTTTTTGAATGTGGTAGAGATTTTCTCTATCCACGTTAAGTGCTGAGATTTTATTTTCATTCAGATTCCACGAATGCAGTCGACGGCAGCGGTTTTCCTTTTCGTCTTGCTTTTCTGTGTCTTGAATTATTTAAGTTTCCAATGAGTGTACTGCATGATGTTTGATTACCATGTTGTAATATGTTACATTTGCGTTTCAGTATGTCGATTTTTTGATATATCAGTTCCAGGCGATTATGCAGGCTATTAATAATTCTGGGTTTCTCTTTTTGTTTGCTTCAAGATTTAATCCTGAAGGTTGTATTTGTGTCAGGAATCTGAATGTAGGTACCCGAAATATTTTGTCGAGTTGGCTTGTCTCAGGTATCTGAATTTAGGTACACGAAATTTCTGGTCGAATTGACCCATGCGTAATTTCCATGAAAGCAATAACGAGTTCCTTTTTATGTAAGAGATTGAATATGAGTTTTGGGATCTACTTAATGAAGTTGTTTGAGGAAGTGACTAGCTTCATTTCTTTTGGTGCACTGCCAGGTCGTCAAACACAGGAAAAGAATTTTATTTTCAAGTAACTACCACTGTTATATCTCTGCTAATTTTTCACGTTTCAGATTATTTTTCCCATTATAATACTGACCTGAAGGTGGAATTGTCTGTCTGTTTGTTGAGCTCTTGTTTTAATATCAAAAAGCTAAGACTTTTCGTCTAATAATTCAGTTTTTGACGTGGCGTTAGCTAATATTTGTTTGACAATTTCTGTTGTTTTTGAGTATAATTTGAAATCTTTCAGCATGTTCAACAGTGTATGTTTTTCTATCGAATTGTACTCTCTCGTGAACTCTACAAATGTAATAACCGTTTCTGTCTTTATTGATCTGTAAAATGGTTTTGAGGCTGATAATTTTTTTTCTGTCCAGCCATTTTATCAAACAGTCTGATACAGTTCTTTAGATATGCCAGTCATTCTTCTATTCCACCGCCCCTACGATCTCGTTAAAGGTTAAAACCGAGGTTCCTCCACAGCTGTAAATTGTTATTTTTACTTTACGACCACCCAGTTTTCTCCTTAGAGACCATTTTTTTGGTGATAGACGCCTTTAGCTAAAGGAGAAAATCAAACCGAGTATGAAAACACAGCCATAATCTTGTCGTAGTGAATACAGTTACCATATAGCTACGAAATTCATCACCTTTCATCAATGACATTTGTCTTTCCGTGATTCCACCCAAAGCTTCATGTCAACGAGTCAGTAAGGGTTGATAAAATCCCTTTGAAGCAGTTAACGGAAATGACGGACATATGAACCAAGTTATTCAGTCCATCGTTCAAATGATAGGTGACATTCAGCGCTGTAGCTATCACACAACCAGCATATAAAAAAAAATCACCCTTAGGGGGTGATCGATAAATCGTTAGAATCATTATTTATTTATTAATATATTTATACGAGTCAGGCACGCTCTTCCATCAGAGCAGGAAACTGACTTAAAATGATTATTTACCTTCTGAAATACAAGGAGCATATGAATGAAGTGCAGTGAGACTTGCAAACCAACTGACATAGTAGCTCTACTTTGAGAAAAACAAACCGTGCAACGTGCAGCGATGTATAGGTGATTAGTTTTCCTCACTTTCTAGACGACCGTTTTGTGTTGCATGAGTAATGGAGAAGTTGAATGTGAAATCGGAATATCAATGCGAGGAAAGAGTTTCCAATTTTAGTGAAAGTAAGGATCATGAAGAAAAACTGTTAAATGAAATAGCAACGTTTCAGTAGCAATTACAGTATCAGAAGGAAAAATGACATTCATCACTCTACATTAAGGTTGTCTCTAGTAAAACAATGGGTGCACAATGCCGCAACTAAAATTTTGATAACTTATCTAGTGACAGCAAAGTAAATTCTGAAAACAAACCGTAGCAGAATTTCTGTTAATGTAATGTGTAAAAGCAGGCAGATAGGAACTACTAACTCACGTCTGTACATTTAATACTAATAATAAAACTTCTAAATGTTCAGCACGTAGTCATATCTACAAACATTTTCAATATGAATGTAAAATGGCTCATTCCACATCATTTCAATTTATCGTGCAGATGATCCACGGAACGTGAAACTAACTAACAATCTCAGAGAATTTATGCTAAGGACAGGTATAAAAATCTGAATAATAGAAAAAAATAAAGCTATTACACAACCATGAAGGCCGAGAGGACACTGCAGTCGAATAGGAGGAACTCTACTGAGCAGGATGAAAGGGCATAAAGCGAAGTTAAGCGTGGGTTAAAACTATTCTACCACAAAAAAAAAGAAATAATACTGTTGCTAGACATTTGTTCAGAAGTAACGGATCAGTTTACGGATCTGAACTATTCGAACACAGTCCTGTGTTAAATTCTAGCCTAGATTATTTGATAGCAAGAAAATAAATTAAGCATTTAAAATATGGCAGTACAAAAGACTGTTAAAATTAAATAGTCATATAAAGTACGTCGTGCGAACAGCAGTTACCCAAAATAGAACAAAATATACGACGAAAAGTAAAGCAATCAGTACAGCAAACGTTAAAAGATTTGTAACGTACTTCACGGCGGACATGATATTTCTTGGTTACTAGGCCGTATTGCTTGTATTAACAACCGAGTAGATTTAATCCATTGTACAAAACACGGGAAATATTAAAAACGACTTAGAAGTTAGTGAAGTGTCACTATGTCCTGTGAGAAATTTATGGAAGGATAAACGTACCATTCTGTTTTACCTGTACATCAGAAGGTAAACTTTAAAGTCTTTCTGGAACGAAGGAAACTGTTGCCACGAATCCTCAGAGGCACTTGCGGTTTCTGACGTCTGCGTTTGTATAAGGGATGCGGGAGCTTTATTGACCTAACTCCGCAATTTGCTTAATTGGGAGAGTCCCTGAATGAAAAATAATTTGAAATGACACTTCTCGTAGTAATTACTCGGGTATTTCGCTGACGTATTCTTGCGCAATAAACTCCTCCCTTTCCTAAACCATGTTCGTCTGTCTTACACTGTCCAGAGGTCTTATTTTAGATTGTTCCGAGGTGGACAGTGTCCATTGTAATCTACATTTTGGGATGTCATATTCGTGTTTTGCGCTTCTACACTACCGTAATACCTGCAAAAAGTCGTGACCTGGCACAATACTGTATGTTACTTCATTATTGCAGCTCCACATGCTTTCGTCAGACAACAGAGCATTCTTAGGCATTCATATGCAGTGAAAATAATGTGACCGGTAACACGTGAGCTGTTCAATGGCAGCTCAGTTACTAACACACATCATTATTTCCGATTAAAAATTCATTTCAACACTTTACCCGAGAAAAGAGTGTGCAAAACTGCCAAAAAACGATGAATGGTTTCGTCGAGAAACATAAACATATCAGACATAAATCATACAACAAACTGTTGGATAAGAGCATATCTTGATCTATCCCTTCGTCGACTAGCACTATTGTAGATGGAAGTCTTCAAGAAGGTTCCTGAATTCAAACCTGAACTTTATTTTCGTGTAAAATGAGTATAAAACAGAATGTTGAGAGGACAATTGTAAGACAGTGTCCATTCCAGTATCCTACCAAATACTTCAGAAGCACAATTTTGGACTGTTCGCACTGATGAAAGACCAGCGTCGCATGTATACCGAATTTAATTCGCTGACCAATAACGAGAAGCGGTTGATGCAAGAAGATTACGACGACCATTTGTAGAGAAGAGATCTGGCTCGAAAGAAGCGCAGTGAAAACAAAATGCTGGCTCAATGCAGCCCAAGAGCTATAGATGTAAGTTTTGATCGACAAGCCTTGTAAATATTCAAAAGAGACCTTGTGGCCAAATACGCTACCTGAAAAAAACAGACAATATATAATCTGGAAAATCAAGACGTTACTCATGGAATGAGACGGTAAAAACAGAATCGACTTATGTCACTACCTGTAATTGCAAAAAGGTGCTATGAAAAATTGCAGAATTGAGGATGATGTTACATGGACGTAGGGGGTCATTACAAAACGCTACGTTGTCTAGTGTATCACTCTGTGCAAGAACCAATCGAACTTACTATAAACTGATCAAACATTAATCGCACACTGTATGCTTTCATAGCAGGCGTCTTCTTCAGCTGAAAGGCCACAGTCGATGATGCTTCTTGATGTTTCGTCTCCAACCGCAGGATACATCTTCCGAGCTAAAAATGTTTGAGGGGGCTCTCCCATTTATACAACGCACAGAGGGCACTACAATACGTCAAGTGCTGCAGACGTGTGATTATCCCTGGATGGGGTGATCATTCTACACTCCTGGAAATTGAAATAAGAACACCGTGAATTCATTGTCCCAGGAAGGGGAAACTTTATTGACACATTCCTGGGGTCAGATACAGCACATGATCACACTGACAGAACCACAGGCACATAGACACAGGCAACAGAGCATGCACAATGTCGGCACTAGTACAGTGTATATCCACCTTTCGCAGCAATGCAGGCTGCTATTCTCCCATGGAGACGATCGTAGAGATGCTGGATGTAGTCCTGTGGAACGGCTTGCCATGCCATTTCCACCTGGCGCCTCAGTTGGACCAGCGTTCGTGCTGGACGTGCAGACCGCGTGAGACGACGCTTCATCCAGTCCCAAACATGCTCAATGGGGGACAGATCCGGAGATCTTGCTGGCCAGGGTAGTTGACTTACACCTTCTAGAGCACGTTGGGTGGCACGGGATACATGCGGACGTGCATTGTCCTGTTGGAACAGCAAGTTCCCTTGCCGGTCTAGGAATGGTAGAACGATGGGTTCGATGACGGTTTGGATGTACCGTGCACTATTCAGTGTCCCCTCGACGATCACCAGTGGTGTACGGCCAGTGTAGGAGATCGCTCCCCACACCATGATGCCGGGTGTTGGCCCTGTGTGCCTCGGTCGTATGCAGTCCAGATTGTGGCGCTCACCTGCACGGCGCCAAACACGCATACGACCATCATTGGCACCAAGGCAGAAGCGACTCTCATCGCTGAAGACGACACGTCTCCATTCGTCCCTCCATTCACGCCTGTCGCGACACCACTGGAGGCGGGCTGCACGATGTTGGGGCGTGAGCGGAAGACGGCCTAACGGTGTGCGGGACCGTAGCCCAGCTTCATGGAGACGGTTGCGAATGGTCCTCGCCGATACCCCAGGAGCAACAGTGTTCCTAATTTGCTGGGAAGTGGCGGTGCGGTCCCCTACGGCACTGCGTAGGATCCTACGGTCTTGGCGTGCATCCGTGCGTCGCTGCGGTCCGGTCCCAGATCGACGGGCACGTGCACCTTCCGCCGACCACTGGCGACAACATCGATGTACTGTGGAGACCTCACGCCCCACGTGTTGAGCAATTCGGCGGTACGTCCACCCGGCCTCCCGCATGCCCACTATACGCCCTCGCTCAAAGTCCGTCAACTGCACATACGGTTCACGTCCACGCTGTCGCGGCATGCTACCAGTGTTAAAGACTGCGATGGAGCTCCGTATGCCACGGCAAACTGGCTGACACTGACGGCGGCGGTGCACAAATGCTGCGCAGCTAGCGCCATTCGACGGCCAACACCGCGGTTCCTGGTGTGTCCGCTGTGCCGTGCGTGTGATCATTGCTTGTACAGCCCTCTCGCAGTGTCCGGAGCAAGTATGGTGGGTCTGACACACCGGTGTCAATGTGTTCTGTTTTCCATTTCCAGGAGTGTAGATTAAAAATAATAGATTTTCATTGTATTGGCACAAAGCCGACATCCATATTGTATCTAAATTCCAGTCTTCCTCTTCAGTATTAAAATTATTATGGTGTTTTATGAATCTCTGTACCTTCTCCATACATACGTGAGTGATAAAGAGACGTCCTTGCTGTAACGTTTGTCTCACTGCATTTCATTTCGTGGTTCCCATCTTAATAAATATGTCCAGCTTCGGCCGATTTTTCGGTATGTCACAGATAGTTCCTTTTGAGTTCGGATGTGTGGGTTGTAAGAGTAACGCGAAAATTTTTTACGTTATATGCCACAAATTTTCAAACTGCTTTTATTTTTGGTTAATTTCAAAAGAAGTTTCCTCAATGTCTTTTATTTATGTATATTTCAAAGACACTGTACGAATCAACTTTGGTTGTAATAATAATGCTGAACCCGGGTATGAGCGTAGCAATGACGTGGAGCGTTCCGAAAGTGACAAGCGCGCACTACCGTAGCAGAAGGGAAAGCGCAGATAGAAATTTTGCCAACATGGCGTGGTTGTGTTAACATCGTTCCACTATATGTTCACAGTTTGAACAGAACTGTGTAGTGAGACCAGTCGGAAAGTGCTAAAACAGCATGGAAAGACTCAGCATGTATCTGAACAGTGACTAAAGTAATTGTTTTCGTTGCGAAGTGAAATTCAGTGCTTGAAGTTCTGTAAAGAGTAACTGCACAGTAGCGTGGTTTAGTATGCACAGTGTACTACACGATGAGAGGGCAAGGAAATGGTGAGGGCGCTACTGCTCCATAAATAACAGTTACCAGCTGCAAATGGACGTTAGCATTTGTACATAAACAGGGACATGAGTACAATATTTGCAGCATTCACATCCAGCAGCCTTAAGTGTAATCTTCATAGTTAGTGAGCACAACCAAGATGCATAGTGAAACACCACGTCAACAGCCAAGGCAAGAACTTCAAGTTTTATTGAGGTTTAAAAACGGATTTGGTTTTGATAATACTTGGTCTTAGGAAAATATAATGTAAAAGGTTACACCTTTCGTTATTTAGTAACCACCTAGGCTAGAGTCACTGTTAAGTACAAAAAGGTCTCTTGGCTTCGCTAGAGTCACTGGTAAGTATGCAAAGGTCTCTTGGCACAATCAACGTCATGATCTCCGGAAATATTTAAGCAATTAAACCTGAACTGTGGATGCATGAGAAAGAGACATTTGTGTTGACTAGAGTGCATCATTTGATAAAATGCACTATTAATTACACAGATTATTTCCAGAGACATTTAATAAATAAAACTACATTCATTTCTGACCTCATAGTTAACTTCTATTACTAAATGACACGGAAGTAGCAGTTTCCAGATGTTATAAAGTTACTTATAATCCGTCTTGATTGCAAATTTTTTATTCATATGGCCGGTTTCGGTTCATTCAGAACCATCTTCAGATCTGATATTTCAGTTACAAGAGTAACCCGTCCAAATCCAGCAACTTTCACATGCTGCGTCGCAGCAAAGTCCCAGATGTGCCAGTTAAAAACCTGATTACATTTGAATGTGAGAGCCGTAACAGAAAAATGAATAGTTATGCAACTTATTTAAAGGTTTGCATAATATGAGTTTAGTTCATAACTTTAGCAACAAGCTGCAATATGTTTAGAACATTACTGAAGTAATATACGTTTCTGCGAGCTCAATATCTAGTATCAGAATTTATAAAGTCAGTGTATGCAACTATACAGCCTTAATGATGTTCACATTACCAACATTATACATTACATTATAGAACCAGCACTACATAAATCTAGACTTCTGTGGCATTCATAATAGCAGTAGCAAACTGACAAGAAAATAGCTACTATCTATTCACTATAGAATAAAATACACAGATTCTGCAGCAAAGAGTAGTTATTTTCCTGATCTTACAGCTGAATTTAGTAACACATGATTTGTTTGGTGCAGATAAAGCTGCTCTTGAAAACCTCAATTTATGCTAGTTTTGTGCAACAAAGTGCTGCTTCTATCAAAGAGCTTAAACAGCAGAATAGATTCAGATATTGTAAAACATTCTTACATTATACTTAGAGAACCCAGGGTTTTAATGTTTGTAGGTGAAAAACTCTTGGTGAGTATTTCTTCCTGTGTAAGCAGTGGTTCCAGCACTGTCCCAGTAAAGTGGAGCTCTGAAGAAGAAATTAATGATCAGGTTGGAACTGATATTGGTGTGAAATGAGTGAAATTACAAAGGTCATTGTACAGTGTGTAGCATCTTCGGATTCTGACAATCTCGTTGTGAGATAGGTCGTGGTAAAGACACTGTGCAGTTGTTCAGTTATTATCTGCTTAGAGATTGTTTGCTTTACTAAATTAAAGCTCAGTAGTGTCATTATTTAGGAACTAAACAACAAATGTTTCTTGGAATATTTCTTTTTGTATGGTACATACAAAAGTGTAGGGTGTAAATAAATATTAACAAAGTGACCGTTTTCTTAAATTTAATAGGGAGATTTACAATTTTAATAGCACGCTGAGCTAATTAGGTTTATTTTTAGATATTCTTTCCAAATTATTTAGCAAACAATGTACAGTACAGTACAGTACAGTACAGAACAGTACAGACGAGAAAGGCTAAAGGGCCGTTGCATGGTGTTGTCACTTCTTTTCGTAGTTGCAGTATACAGGTGTTCACAAGTGCACGGTACTTTATATACCCCATGTGTTGCTAGGGGGTACCGTGCGTCTTCTATCGTTCTTCAAATTCATTAATCTTCTCGGTGGGTCTAAAGACACTTGACCAAAACTTTCCCGATGGGATCTGTAATTTTATTAATGAACGGGAGAAGAACTCTTCCAGGAGGCGGCCGATACTTTCGATTTCTTCTCTTCTTCTCTCTTCCAATTTTATTGAAGGCCAACAGTAAGTGATTTAATTCATCCTGCAAATAAACCGGCTAGCAGATTTTAATGGCTCTGTCAACCGAGGTTTTAACGAAACCTCTTTTGTCTACGATGGGGGTTTCAGCCCTTGTGGAGGTATCGATTAGTGTGTATCGTCTACATAGAGACATCGCTTAGCTGGCCTTTTACTGGCCGCCAGCGATCGCTGTTCGAAGGACTCCGAAAATAAAATGGCAACAGCTGGAATAAGAGGGTTGCCCACAGCCTCCTAGCCCATTTTTTTGTAAAATTCGTTGTTGTATTAGGTATAAGTGTCGTAAGACTGTTTCTAAATAAAGCCACTCTACCAATCGGAAAAGTGTCTGCTGTGTATGAAAAAAAAAACATCGACGTTGCATCAAAGCTTCCAGGAATATCACTTCGGCTGACGTTAATCTCCTTCACTTATTCAATAAAATACGTAGAATTTTTAATGTAACTGTCTGTTCTACCAATACACGGTGGCAGCAAGGAGTCGAGGTATCGGACGACCTCATCTGCCGGGGATCCTACGGCACTAACACTCTGTCTTGAAGAACCTTCGGCGGACCGTATAGTCTGGGTGGATATGCTTCTGTTTTGCAGAGTTGTTTTTTATCGTCCGAAGAGAAGGAAGACGATTTTATCAGTTGATTTGTCGGATCCTTCTGAAGCTTTTTGTAAGTAGTGGGATCCAGTAGACCAATAATGTTCTTCTGGTTATCTTCGCTCTTCGTCAGGACTGTGGCATTATCTCTGTCATCTGTAGTGACATGATGCTCTTATTCGCATGGATCTCCCTTAGCGCCTTCTTTTCCACAAGAGACAAATTACTGTTAAATGGATTCGCTTGTGTAATTCTCTGGCCGTTTCTATCCTAATTTCATCAGTGGATTGTAGTGATAAGAGACGAATTCCTGTCCGTGGGAACCTTTGGTGGGGTCACTTCAAGATTACATGCTTCGATAGAACTGAAATTAATACCCGTTCGAGAATTTTCAGCGACTGACATTTCTTTCTTGCGCTCTATAATTCATCAGACTTCCTCTTTTGCCGATTAGTTGTCACTTCTGCACCGAATTCCGTAGTGCTGAACATAGGAACCGTCCACCTTCTCCCAGTCATAACACTGCACTACAGAACTGGTATATAAAAGAAGATACATCAGCTTACTACTAACAGCCTCCATTTCTCGCTGTGTCTGGTGGATTCGCTCCCGTAGCATTGCTAGTTCTACCGCAGTTGTAAATACGGTTAGCTTCATCTGAGTGAAACATTCTCATCACCTTCGGAAGTTTCGGAACTGTCGCAAAATTCCGGAAATATAACAGGAAAGTAAGAGTACACAGTGGTTGAGCTGTCTTCTTGCGCAGTTCCTCGAGAGAAAGTCACACAGTCGGCATCACGTGATGTATGGCGGTGCCCTCTATGGGCTCTATAAATGCGATAGCCCCTCAAGCCTAGTGTGTTTGTGTGTGTGTGTGTGTGTGTGTGTGTGTGTGTGTGTGTGTGTGTGTGTTTCGTCTATTTTTGACAAAGGCCTTGTTGGCCGAAAGCTTATTTTGTGAGAGTATTTTTGTTGTGCCTATCTGCGACTCAGCAACTCCACTGTATGGAGAGTAGCAATTACCCTTTTTATTACATATTTTTAGATTCCATTCTGGATTTTCTCTTGTTTAATATTAGTAACATGCTTCTTAGGGCTTAGCTGACGTAATAGTTTTAAGTACGGTTCTCGGGATCACCATCGGAGTTTCCTATTCAATTTCCACAATATTTCGCCGTACAAACTGTCCAGCTTCACCAGGAGGCGTAGCAATTCGTTTAAAATTTCAGAAACTGCGCACACGAATAAACATTGGAGTCACATTGCCACGGAATAATCTGTAACCATTCCGACTCGCCGATCCCCGCGCAATCGTTGTCTCCATCCCTAATTCACTCAGTTTAGGATGGACTTTTTTCTTTTTTATTACTTTCTAATGTATCGTATGTTCATTATCGGGGTTCAAGCTATGCCTATACCAAATTTCATCCAAATCGGTTAAGCGGTTTAGTCGTGAAAATGTAGCATTTACGATGGATATAATTACTACATCGCACAAAATCAATAAAGACTGGCCAGGTGCGAAAACTGATGCTTTAAGGGTTCCGTACAAACTTAATTACATGTACATATAGTTCATCTACCATAGGAATCGAAAATCGCGACGATTCTTGTCCGCCATCTACACTGATACTTGTAAGATATAGGTCCCTGGAGTAACAAGTTTTCGAGAATGTTTTAGTTTCACCTTTGAAATAGAATAATATGTGAAAAATAAATGCTCTTTCCGTGTAGTATAATTACACTTCACTAGTTCCAGATTTTTTCGTTTGCTTGTACTGTGCCACCTTGGTTCTTCCAACTTTAATGATTCTATGACAACGGGAACAAGAATTCGAGTATCAAAAAATGTGGACTGAATGGCTGTATCTTTTGATTGCATTGACAGAGAAGCTTCCCTTCCTTGCACCACCAAAGGACCATAGATCTAAGTATGTGAAATATATATTAACTTGACACGTCAACCCATTCCTGACAAATAAGGACGAACCGACAGAGAGAGAGAGTGCCATATAACAAATGACAAAAAAATCATTTTTCGTGTGATGTAAGTACAAATTCGCCCCATGAACCATGGACCTTGTCGTTGGTGGGGAGGCTTGCGTGCCTCAGCTCTGCAGATAGCCGTACCGTAGGTGAAACCACAATGGAGGGGTCAGACAAACGAGTGCTTCCTGAAGAGGTCAGCAGTCTTTTTACTAGTTGCATGCGCAACGGTCTGGATGATTGACTGATCAGCCCCTGTAGTATCAACCAAAACGGGCTTATCTCTGCTGGTACTGCGAACGGCTGAAAGCGAGAGGAAACTGCAGCCGTAATTTTTCCCGACGGCATGTAGCTCTACTGTATGGTTAAATGTTAATGATATCCTCTTGGGTAAAATATTCCGGAGGTAAAATAGTACGCCCATTCGGAACTCCGGGTGGGGACTACTCAGGAGGCCGACGCTATCACGAAAAATAAAACTGATTTTCTGCGGGTCGGAGTGTGGAATGTCAGATCTCTGAATCTGGCAGGGAGTTTAGAAAATTTAAACAGGGAAAGAGACAGGTTAGAGCTAGGTATAGGGGAATTAATGAGATTTGGTGGCAGGAGGGACAGAACTTCTGGTTAGGTGAATACAGGGTTCTAAAAATAAAATAAAATAGGGGCAATGCTGGAGTGGATTTAATGATGAATAAAAAAATAGGAATGCGGATAAGCTACTATGAACAGCATAGTGAACGCATTATTGTAGCCAAGATAGACACGAAGCCCACACCCATCACAGTAGTACTAGTTTATATCCAACTAGCTCCGCAGATGAGGATGGGATCGAGGAAATATATAAAGAGATAAAAGAAATTATTCAGATAGTAGATGAATATGGACTGAGAGAAAGGAATGAAAGAGGAAGCCGCCTGGTAGAATGTTGTACAGAGTAAAATTTAATCACAGTTTTAGAAACATGAAAGAAGGTTGTATATGTGGAAGGGACATGGAAACGCCTGAAGGTTTCAGATTTCAGATTGATTATATTATGGTAAGACAGAGAGTCCGGAACTAAGTTTTAAACTTTAAGACATTTCCAGGGACAGATGTGGACTCTGACCACAATTTATTGGTTATGAACTACAGTTTAAAACTGAAGATACTTCAAAAACTGCAGATATAACTAACAGATATAACTAGTTATAACTAAGGAGATGGGACCTGGATACACAAAAAGAAGTAGAGGTTGCAGAGAGTTTCAAACGGAGCATTAGGGAACGATTGACAAGAACAGGAGAAAGAAATACAGCAGAAGAAGAATGGGCAGCTTTGAGAGGTGAAATAATGAAGGCAGCAGAGGACCATGTAGTTAAAAAGACGAAGGCTGATAGAAATCCATGGGTAACAGAAGAAAAATTCAACCTAATTGATGAAAGGATAAAATATGAAACTGCAATAAATGAAGCATACGAAAGGGGATACAAACGTCTAAAAAATGAAATCGATAGTAAGTGCAAAATGGCTAAGCAGGAATGGGTGGAGGTCAAATGAAAGGATACAGAAGCGTATGTCACTAGGGGAAAGACAGATGCTGCTTAAGGAAAATTAAAGAGAACTTTGGAGAAAAGAGAACCAACTGTGTGAATATCAATAACTTAGATGGAAAATCAGTCCTAAGCACAAAAGGGAAAGTAGGAAAGTGGGACGAGTATATGGTGGGTCTATGCAAGGGAGATGTACTGGAGGGCAATATTATGGAAATGGAAGACGACGTAGATGATTACACGGGAGATGTAATACTGCATGAAGAATTTGACAAAGCTCTGAAAGACGTAAGTGGAAAAAAGGCCTCGGGAGTAGCGTTAGAGCTGCTGATAGCGTTGGGAGAGCAAGCCATGACAAAACTCGTCCATCCGGTGAGCAAGATGTATTAGACAGCAGACTACTCTCAGACATAAAAAAGAATACAATACATCCAATTCCAAAGAAATCAGCTGCTGACAGGTGTGAAAATCATCGAACTATCAGTTTAATAAGTCACAGCTATAAAATCCTGTACAGAAGAATGGAAAAATTGGTAAAAGCCGAACTCGGGGAAGATGAGTTTGGATTCCGTACAAATGTAGAAACACACGAGGTTAAGGAGAGGCAAACCTATGTTTATAGCATTTGTGGACTTAGAGAAAGTTATTCAAAATATTCACGGGAGAACTGTCAAATTCTAAAGGTGGCAAGGATAAAAACACAGGGAGCAAAATGTTATTCACAATTTGTACAGAAACCAGGTGGCAGTAATAAGAGTAGAGGGGCATGAAAGGCAAGCAGTGGTTGAGAAGGGAGTTACACAAGGTTGTAGCCTATCCCTGATGTTATTCAATCTGTATATTGTGTTCAAAATGGTTCAAATGGCTCTGAGCACTATGGGACTCAACTGCTGTGGTTATAAGTCCCCTAGAACTTAGAACTACTTAAACCTAACTAACCTAAGGACAGCACACAACACCCAGCCATCACGAGGCAGAGAAAATCTCTGACCCCGCCGGGAATCGAACCCGGGAACCCGGGCGTGGGAAGCGAGAACGCTACCGCACGACCACGAGATGCGGGCTGTATATTGTGTAAGCAGTAAAGGAAATAAAATAAAAATTTGGACTAGGAATTAAGTTCAGAGAGAAGAAATGAATACTGTGAGGTTGCCGATGAGATTGTAATTCTGTCAGAGACAGCAAATGGCTTGGAAGAGCATTTGAACTGAATGGACAGTGACTTGAAAGAATTATAAAAGATGAACATCAACAAAAGCAAAACGAGTGTAATGGAGTGTAGTCTAATTAAAGCAGGTGATGCAGAGGGAATGAAAGAGTTAAAGTAGTAGATGAGTTTTACTATTTGGGCAGCAACTTAACTGATTACGGTCGTTGTAGACAGGATATAAAATGTATACAGACGATGGCAAGAAAAGCGCATCTGAAGAAGAGAAATTTGTTGACATTGCATATAGATTTAAGTGTCATAAAGTTCTTGCTGAATGTATTTGTATGGATTGTAGCCATGTATGGAATGAAACATGGACGATAAACAGTTTAGACAAGAAGAGAATAGAAGCATTGGGAATGTGATGCTGTGGAAGAATGCTGAAGAATAGATGGATAGATCACGTAACTGATGAGGAGGTACTGAATAGAACTGGGAAGTAGAGAAATTTCTGGTACAATCTGACTTGAGAAAAGGATCTGTTCGTGGGACACATTCTGAGTCATCAAGGGATCACCAGTTTAGTACTGGAGGGATGCGCGTGGGTATAACTCGTAGAGGGACACCAAGAGATGCAGAGGCTTGCACAGTATCATGGAGAACTGCATCAAACCAGTCTTTGGACTGGAGACCACAACAACAACAACAAAAACCATTACAAATTATGAACTTGGGATATTTTCCTTTACGTATAGTGAAGCCTATCGTCTTAACAAATGTGATGATTCTAGGCCGATGGGAAGAGTCCTGTAGGTTTTCATGAACGAATCTGCAAGTATCAAAATATGTTACATAAACGGCCGTATCGTTTGATTGCATTAACTTAGAAGTTTATCTTTTTTTACACCACTAAGTGATGATAGAAATTAGTAGGTGACACAAATGTCAACTCCATACGTCTACACGTCCCTTAGAAAATGGGTCTTAACAGACGAACACAACCGGGGGACAAATCAGAAATATTTTTTTGTGTGATACAGTTACATACAATGAAGAGCCAAAGAAACTGGTACACCCGCCTAATATCGTGTAGGGCCCCCGCGAGGACGCAGTAGTGCCGCCACGCGGGATTAGCCGAGCGGCCTGAGGCGCTGCAGCCATGGACTGTGCGGCTGGCTCCGGCGGAGGTTCGAGCCCTCCCTCGGGCATGGGTGTGTGTGTTTGTCCTTAGGATAATTTAGGTTAAGTAGTGTGTAAGCTTACGGACTGATGACCTTAGGAGGTAAGTCACATAAGATATCACACACTTTTTTTTTTTTTTTTTTTTTTGCAATAGTGCCGCAGTTCGACGTGGCATAGGCTCGACTAATATCTGAAGTAGTGCTGAAGGGAATTGGGAGCATGAATTCTGCAGGGTGTCTACAAATCCGTAAGAGTACAAGGGGGTGGAGATCTTTTCTGAATAGCACATTGCAAGACATCCCAGATACTCTCAATAATGTTCGTATGTGGGGAGTTTGGTGGTCAGCGGAAATGTTTAAACTCAGAAGATCGTTCCTGGAGCCACTCTGTAGCAATTCTGGAAGTGTAGGGTGTCGCATTGTCCTGCTGGATTTGCCCAAGTCCGTCGGAATGCACAATGGACATGAATGGATGTAGCTGACGAGACAGGATGCTTGCGTGTCACCTGCCACAGTCGCATCTAGACGTATCAGGTGCCCCATATCGCTCCAACTACGCACGCCCCACACCATTACAAAGGCTCCAACAGTCCCTTGCTCGCCTTGTCACAGTCCGTGCAGCTCCCCCCATCGGAGCTTCGAGTCCTCCCTCGGGCATGTGTGTGTGTTGTCCATAGTGTAAGTTAGATTAAGGAGTGTGTAAGCTTAGGGACCGACGGTCTCAGCAGTTGGTCCCATAAGACCTTAGCACAAATTTCCAAATTTCCAGTCCCTTGATGAAATGCAGGGTCCATGAACTTACGAGGTTGTATTCGTCCACCCGCTTGATACAAATTGAATCGAGACTCATCTGACTAGGCTACATGTTTCCCGTCATCAACAGTCAAATGGTGTTTACGGGCCTAGGCGAGGCGTAAATGTTTGTGTCGTGCAGTCTTAAAGGATACACGAGTGGGCCTTCGGCTCTGAAATACTGCATCGATCATGTTTGGTTGAATGGTTGGCACGTTGACACTTGTTGATGGCCCAGCATTGAAATCTGCAGCAATTTTCGGAAGGATTGCCCTTCTGTCAGGTTGAATGATTCTCTTCAGTCGTCGTTGGTCCCGTTCTTGCAGAATATTTTTCCGGCAGCAGCGATGTCAGAGATTTTGTGTTTTCCCGAATTCCCGATATTCACGGTACACTCGTGAAATGGTCGTACGGGAAAACGACCCCCCCCCCCCCCCTCTAACTTCATCGCTACCTCGGAGCTGGCGTGTCTCATCGCTCGTGCGGCGACTATAACACCACATTCAGACTCACTTAAATCATGACAACCTGCGCCTGGCGTTGCCGACCTTAGTGCCGTATTCTTCCTGTTTGCATATCTCTGCATTTGAATACGCATACCTATACGGAATGGACAGTGTCTTGAAAGGAGGATATACGATGAACATCAACAAAAGCAAAACAAGGATAATGGAATGTAGTCAAATTAAATCGGGTGATGCTGATTAGGAAATGAGACACTTAAAGTAGTAAAGGAGTTTTGCTATTTAGGGAGCAAAATAACTGATGATGGTCGAAGTAGAGAGGATATAAAATGTAGACTGGCAATGGCAAGGAAATCGTTTCTGAAGAAGAGAAATTTGTTAACATCGAGTATAGATTCAAGTGTCAGGAAGTCGTTTCTGAAAGTATTTGTATGGAGTGTAGCCATGTATGGAAGTGAAACATGGACGATAACCAGTTTGGACAAGAAGAGAATAGAAGCTTTCGAAATGTGGTGCTACAGCAGAATGCTGAAGATAAGGTGGGTAGATCACGTAACTAATGAGGAGGTATTGAATAGGATTGGGGAGAAGAGAAGTTTGTGGCACAACTTGACTAGAAGAAGGGATCGGTTGGTAGGACATGTTTTGAGGCATCAAGGGATCACAAATTTAGCATTGGAGGGCAGCGTGGAGGGTAAAAATCGTAGAGGGAGACCAAGAGATCAATACACTAAGCAGATTCAGGAGGATGTAGGTTGCAGTAGGTACTGGGAGATGAAGAAGCTTGCACAGGATAGAGTAGCATGGAGAGCTGCATCAAACCAGTCTCAGGACTGAAGACCACAACAACAACAACGTAACAGTTTCTTTAGCGCTTCAGTGTATTAATGCTTTCCTGATTCTTTTCCTTTTCTTGTACTGTGAAATCCTGCTCTTTTTCAAATTTCATGACCGTATGTCAACGAGAAGTACCCTACTCGTTTTCATGAGTGAGTTTGAGTGTATCAAAATATGAGGCATAAATGGAAGGGCCGTTTGATTGAATTGACTAGAAGTTTGAGGTTTTCACAATGCCAAGGGACCGTGGACCTTAGTATGTGACATAAATTTGAACTGGATTCGTCAAAATGTTTCTCAAGAAAAGGATTTTTGACGGATTTAGACGAACGGACAACAAATTGATGCTATAAGCGTTCCGTTTTTCAGCGATTGAGATACGGAACCATAACAGGAACGGATAGCGCCTAAATCATCGTGTTAAAAAGAGCATCAAGCAAATGGCAAATTGTTGGATTGATTAACCTAATGTCGCTACTTGAGGAGCCAATAAAACTCACTGTCCCTCATTAGTACAGCTATCTATACGAACTGGCAACAATATAGGAAGCGAAAGTTTCTACAGGAATGTCAAGAGTTTTATTTGATCGTGGTCTACTTGTGAAGGTCGCACAGTAAATTCAAGGTCGGCATATTGAGCCCACTCATATCTTTATTTTACAGCCTCGTTTCTTCTGTCGGCTAAAAGTATCAGCCTGATGGAGGCTCGCAGATAATTTACTTCCCTTTCTAATCCGCCAATAATAGCAAAACTTTCATAAACATTTCCGTGAAAGAGCTAGTGGCTGTCTCTACGGATCAGGATAACTTCTGCATGAGAGGTCCTTCTGCAGGCCGCAGACACTGGCTAGTGGTCTTCTGTCGCCTACGGGAGCCGGCGTCTGCCCCCATCATGGCGATGCTTCACTTGTTGCGACCATGATCTACAGTGTACTAGTATTGGCAAGCCTAATGACATTTCTTATTATACTTTGATTTTCAGCAGGAAATATCGTCGATAAATTGTTGAACATCGTCAGTGACAGTAGCAGTACGACCACTGTTCGTACAGCATATAAGGTGATCAGTATTGAAGTATATGATCTATCACTACTGAAAAGTTTACGTGAAAAATCAGATTGGAAGGTAAGCCGATGGCCGTTTTGCTTGGTTGCTACTAATGTATTAATCAGCTGCCATTTTCATTTGAGGATTTGGAAGTCTTCTTGCGATGTTATATTGAATGATGTATATTTGAAGGATGTCAGGAGGACTGACTAAGCTTTAGAAAACGGATCGCCAAAAGGAAAAATTCTAACATCTGCGACATCTGATTCGCTTTCTACTTAATAGAGAGGTAAGGACAGCGGATGCAGCTAGAAAACACTAACGGATAAAAATCGCAACATCAACAAATAATTAATGTAGGGTGACGACATTTCGGGAATACATTTGACTAGATAACATATGTAAGTGATTAACATTGTCAGATGATAGGTTAATGTAAGCGGCAGATAAGCCGTTGCAAATGTGAGGTGCTGGTACGCTAATAACCGGTGTGACAGACATAATCTTGAATGAAAGCATGCAAACATGCATGAGACATGTTGTACAGGTGCCTTACCTCAGTTTGTGGGATGACGTTCCATGCCTGTATGCACTTGGTTGGTCAACAGAGGGACGGTTAATGATATGTACAAGCCGCCCGGAGTGGCCACGCGGTTTCGTCCCTTAGGAATTCACACACATTTTGAATGTTATTTACAGATGACGCTGAAGTTGTCGTCCGACGATTTCCTGTATGTGCTCGATTGAAGACACTTCTGGTAATCGAGCGAGCCACCAAGGCAATATCTCAACGCTCTGAAGAGCATCTTGGGTTACAACCTCACCTATCTTGGACTCACCATTGACCGTCAACTCACCTGAATCCCTTATCCCACTCCATCCAATGCTAAGTCCACAATTGCCTCCGTCTCCTTAAACTCCTCTCTGGCCGGACGTGGGTGTTCCGCCCCTCAACCATCCTCCACACCTACAACTCCTTAATCCGTCCCATCCTCTGTTACGCCAGTCCCGCTTGGATATCTGCCCCTCTCCCCCTCCCCCCCAAAATTCTATGTCCGTCCAGATCCTCGAGCACCATGCACACCGCCTCGCCTTCTGTATACGCCTCCTGTCCCCCATGTGGCATGCAGATCCTGATTCCTTTCCGCTATCTGCTCCTTTTTCTCGAACATATCCGAGTCCTCTACAACCCCCCCCCCCCAACCCCTGGTTGCTCCTCTCCTTTCCAACCCCAGCCCACTGCTGTGCTTTCACTGTTGTGTCCCCCCTACCCTCCACCTCTACACACTTCATCTCCTTTCCCAAGGTGTCTTCCATCACCTCCCCCTCCCGGATGATGCTCTCTCTCCCTCCATTTATCACTCCTATCAACTCTGATCCTCTCCGTCCCTCTGTCCTTTTCCAGGCTCCCTCTCCCCCCTTCCATCCTGTTTCTTTTCCCCATCTGCCTTCTCTTTAACTCCTTTCTCTCCCTCAAGTCCTTTTGCTTTCCCCTCCACTGCCTTCCCTGCGCCTTCTTGCGTCTGCCCTCGCCTCCCCCCCCCCCTTTTTCCTGTATCCTCTCCATCGGACCCCCCTTCTTTCGCCCCTCATTTGTCTGGGTCCTCCCTCCCCCCACCATCTCATATGCCTTTGTACACTCTAGTCCAGTGTTTCCATAAGTGTGTGCGGTAGCGCTCTCGCTTCCCACGCCCGGGTTCCCGGGTTCGATTCCCGGCGGGGTCAGAGATTTTCTCTGCCTCGTGATGGCTGGGTGTTGTGTGCTGTCCTTAGGTTAGTTAGGTTTAAGTAGTTCTAAGTTCTAGGGGACTGATGACCATAGATGTTAAGTCCCATAGTGCTCAGAGCCATTTGAACCATTCCATAAGTGTTGTGTGTTCCCCTTTTTAAGTGTTACGAAGAGAAACCAGACTGTCGCCGTGATTTTTTTTATATTTTGCCTGTCTGATTACTATGTGTTTCAATCAGCATCACCAACCCTTTGTTATTATATTCTCTTCGCAATTTTTGCCATGTTCCAGTTTTAAGCAGTCGCGTTTTATCACCTGTTTTTATTGTTATGATATCTCCTAATTATGTTTTTTAACTTTTCTGTACGCTGCTGCCAGTCCGTCCCCACCTCTGGGGGGGGATCAAAATCCAGAAAAGAAAAAGAAAGGGAAAAAAATAGCTGCGGCCGCACTAGCAGACGATCAGTCACCCAAACGTTTAAGCGGTGGCTTATAAAGTGTTTTGCTTGCATTCAAATTGATTATTTGCATATTTTGTATGTCCCGCTAAAGTGTGTAGACATCGATGCTGTCGATGACCTCCTGAATGGCTGTTTTAGGCTCAGCAGTTGTTTTGGGGTTATTGCTGTACATCTTGTCTTTAATATAGCCCTACGAAAAGGAGTGGCATGTGTTCAGATCCGGTGAATATGGCGGTCAATCGAGGCCCGTGCCAATGGCCTGCGGTCTCCAAAGTGCCCCTCCAGGGCATCAGAAACTCTCTTTCCTCGATGGGGTCGAGCACAGTGAACCATATCTTGTCGAAATCAGGTTCGCTTTGGATAACGGGGATGAAATCTTCTACCAAAACCTTCACGTACCGTTCGGTAGTGACCGTGCCCTCAAGGAATATCGTACCGATTATTCAGTGACTGGACATTACACACCACACAGTCACCCACTGAGGGTGAAGAAATTTCTCGATTGCGAAATGTGGATTCTCAGTCCCCCAAATGCACCAGTTTTGCTTATTGACCAACCCATTCAAATGAATGAAATTACAATGAAATCCAGACCTTTATCTGCTTAAAGGCACTGATAAATATCAACAGGGACAGTTGAAAATGTGTGCCCCGACCGGGACTCCAACCCGGGATCTCCTGCTTACATGGCAGGCGCTGTATTCTTCTGCGCCACCTACAACACAGAGGACAGTGCGACTGCAGGGACTTATCTGTGTCACGCTCCCCGTGACACCCACATTCCCAACTTACACACTACATTTGCCCTACCCACACTACTCATTACTCGCGGCAGTCAATCTACCGATTCCCGTAAGAGTTCGGGTAATGTGAGTGCATCCGCACTGAAGAAGATGAATGGGACGAAAGCCTTATTTGTATGAAAATGTTATCTGTTCTTTCGGACAGGAACACTACAAATGCTGTGTGTGGACAGTAAGATGGGAATGTGGGTCTCACGGGGAGAATGCCAGAGATAAGTCCCTGCAGTCGCACTATCCACTATGTTCTCGATGGTTCAGACGAATAGTGTGTCTGCCATGTAAGCAGGAGATCCCGGGTTGAAGTCCCGGTCGGAACACACATTTTCAACTGATCCTGTTGATATTTGTCAACGCCTGTAAGCAGTTGAAGATCTGGATTTCATTGTAATTTCATTATTCGAGAGCCGCAAGATCAATGGTATCTGTTCTTTTGCACATGTCCGAAAAAACAGATACCATCTTCATATACATTCAAATGAAAGTGGACGACAATAAGGTCCATGCGCGTGCGCGTGCGCATAATAATTCCCATCATGCCCCGCGGCCAACCGTGCAATTAGAACATCATAACGTCAATCGTTCAGAAGTTATGACGATTTTATTTCATGTAATTCAATAATAGTCACCCTGTCCCTAGAATGTTTCAGCTTTCTGTGATGTATACAAGCCACACTGCTGCGCTCAGAACAGCGTCATGATGATTATAACCACCAGATATTTGGCGTTCGTTGGCTGTGTAGAGCGATTTCAGCGAGGGAATAGTTACGGAAACAATGAATTACACGTTTGATTCAGAAACATTTATCTTATTAGCCTCATACCATTCAAAGCCATCACGTTAGCAGTTTTCGACGTCTTAGTGAGTTTACAAGTTATTCCACTGAAATATCAAGTGCGTGGTGTGTTTAGTCTCAATGTCTGTTTGGCGTTTTTGTTCATCTGTGTTTATTTGACCCTCAAATTTCATTAGTTGAGCAGGAGCCGACGAGAACAAAGACAGAAGAAAGTTGATGTTGTCAGGGGCTATAGGGGCTATCTTGACGAAGCTAGTAATGGTTCAAATGGCTCTGAGCACTATGGGACTTAACATCTACGGTCATCAGTCCCCTAGAACTTAGAACTACTTAAACCTAACTGACCTAAGGACACCACACAACACCCAGTCATCACGAGGCAGAGAAAATTCCTGACCCCGCCGGGAATCGAACCCGGGAACCCGGGCGTGGGAAGCGAGAACGCTACCGCACGACCACGAGCTGCGGACGACGACGCTAGTAAGTCTTTCCAAGTACCTTCACGTCGGAATGAAATTACCGTTAGCGTTGCCGAATGAGTCGGTTTCGGTCGCAAATAAAAAAGTATTTAACGTAGCTTTTTGTTGGTTGAGTATGATGACATACGGAGAATCCGCCTATCTATTGCCTCTGTGTTCACCGGATTACGTCCTCTCCCTACTTATTTCACGGAGTACGTGGTGTTATACTCTCCGAAAAAAATTCAGGTGAAAGGAGCGAGCTGTGTTGCTATTTTACTAGACGAAACATAGGATATCACCAACCTTTCTCAATCATCGCCAGTGATATAGAGGTTGGATCATTTGAATCCATAATGGGGAATAGATTGGGATAGAGTTGAGGTACAGCAAAATTTTTAGGTAAAGTTGTATGTGGCAAAGAGCGTCACTCATTGCTACTAATGGCCGTCACCTTCAACATGATTTTACAGGCGATTTCGAGGTTACAGTGATTTTTTAAATGGGAGCCCTAATATTTGATTTAAGATTTGAAAAGAGCGGCAACTTTTACCTATAAAATGATACATTATTCAAAGTCGTGGCACAGTTCAATGGAGGGTCCAATAACTATGTTTTTAGTTCTACCAGGGACTGAGTAGAGGAGGGGTACAGCAAAATACTACGTTAGATACAAAGAAGCTTGAGAGTAATATATCATTACCAATAACTATGATCTTAAATTTAATTATCGAAGATCATTCGAGGTTGAGTTGTGACGTCGTCTTTGGAAAGAGCGAGGAGAGGTTTGAAATTTAAGTTTTAACTAACGCGTTTATTGCCAAATATACTCACAACGTATATATTATTTTGACATTTTAAAAACACATCAAACATAACTAAAGTCCGCAGCTCGTGGTCGTGCGGTAGCGTTCTCGCTTCCCGCGCCCGTGTTCCCAGGTTCGATTCCCGGCGGGGTCAGTGATTTTCTCTGCCTCGTGATGACTGGGTGTTGTGTGATGTCCTTAGGTTAGTTAGGTTTAAGTAGTTCTAAGTTCTAGGGGACTAATGGCCATAGATGTTAAGTCCCATAGTGCTCAGAGCCATTTTTTTGAACCATAACTAAAACATAAGCCGTTGATTTACAAGCATCTGAATGAGCCCCTCGCCTCTGATTCCTCGGGACGCTGCTACCAGTTTGTATATAATATTGTACTTTGCTGTATGCCTCCTCTATTCCGGTATAAGCCCTACTAGAAGTAAAAACAGATTTGCTTATTCGAACTTCATTGAAACTTGCCACGACCTTGAATAATGTATCATTTTATACCTAAAATTTACTGCTCTTTTCAAATCTTAAATCAAATATCAGGGTTCCTATTTAAAAAAATAACAATTTAACCTCCAAATCACGTTCAGAGTCATGGCCATTAACAACAGTGCTTGTCCCACTTTACTAACTGCAACTTTTATCAGAAACATTTTGCTGTGTCTCATCTCTATTCCGAGTTATTCCCCATCACGGATTAAAATTTTCCACTTTGTTATATTAATATACTGGGTGTTCATTTCAACTGAAGACACTGAAATATCTCGAAAAACTACACATTGGATCGAAGAACGTTGTAATTCCAGTTTGTTTGCTTCAGAGAGACACAACGATCGACATCACAGTCGACCCGCCCCATCCCCGTGCGTTTGCGGCGTCGGTGGGGAGGGGGGGGGGGGAGGCTTTGGTTTTAGTTACTTGGAGTAGCTTAGCTTGTTGACAACATCGGGAGGTCTTCGGTCGCAGTCAGGGAGAGAGAGACTAGAGGCGCATGTGACGTATGGTGGGTTGTTTGCAGAGTTTACAGGCGCACTGTTGTCTAAACGGCCAGTCGTCGCTAGAGTTGTGTTGATCGCCAATAACGTCGACGCAGCTGATTTAGCCTGCATTAAGAAAGCGTAGTGCAGTACTGTTTATTTTGTGGTGCCGTCTGCTCTGCCCTTTGTGGATAAGGTACTCGCTACTTGACTGACATATTTGCTCTCGTGTTGAAGTTGCTCCCGCTACGCTGGATTGCCTGTGGTTCTCCGTCACTCTGTTTGAAGAGTGAATTTAGCCTTTGGTGCGTCTGTTTGACATTATTCCAGTGCCACATTTGCGTTTTTTAAAAAATTTCTTTTAGTTATAACTTGTTCAGTGTCTGCTGATTTTTCAGTTGCCCCTGAAATTAACTGTCATATGTTCTAGGCAGCCACGTGTGTTAGTGACCACTGAAAGTCCTATTTGTATTGGGAATCGTTGCTTACCTGACTGAATTAGCGACTATAAAATTCTTGGCTCATTTGGGTAATTGAGTTCCATAGCGCTACTGAGATTTTGCACCTTCCAGGAAAATTAATGTTAATTTTTTTAAATGTAACTTCTGTTGTAGTTGTTTCAGTGTTAGCCCTCAAGATTTGCATGTTACCTCTTAAATCACTTAAGTTAGTGTGTCTGAGGACCGTGTGATTTTCTGATTAGAGGTAAAGGTGGATAAATGGGCCCCCACTTTGTTTTTCTCATATAACACCTTTTATTTTTAGTATAATCACCTGAAATTAACATAAAGCATTTCTCTAGTATGTCCTGCAAATAGTTACGACATGTTTTGGTTCAACGTTTTAATAGTTAAAACAAAATCTTATTTTTCCTGATAGTCTGCATTTTGTTGCGTCAAGAATTTGTGCTGGTAATATGGGCCCCAAGGTAGTTTGAAATAAAAAGAAACAAAAATTTGAAAAAATAATTTTATTTAATTTTTGTGTATAATGAAAGAAAGATTCACTCTGAACATTGTTAATTAGTCTACTGGTGGGATGATTTTCACAGCCTATGCCTAGTCTATTCACAATAGTCACACACATAAGCATCTTTTTAGATGTTACAAGTGATCCTCTTTCAGCTGCAGACAATGCACCAACTTGCCTTTTTCCCCTCAGACCGATGACACGAGAAATTTTTCTTTGACCAACAATAACACCTGACTCGTCTGCCAGCTGGGGTGGTCGAGCGGTTCTAGGCGCTACAGTCTGGAACCGCGCGACCTCTACGGTCGCAGGCACGAATCCTGCCTCGGGCATGGATGTGTGTGATGTCCTTAGGTTAGTGAGGTTTGAGTAGTTCTAAGTTCTAGGGGACTGATGACCTCAGCAGTTAAGTCCAATAGTGCTCAGAGCTATTTTTTGACTCGTCTACATTAAAAACTCTGTCTGCAGGATATTTGTAGTCACTGAACGCAGCTTCAAGTAAACTGAAGAAATTGTCTACAGCTTGTTTATTAAACTCATTAGCACGTGAAATTGAAGTTGCGGATGGCTTCAAAATAGACAGAATATTTTTGTGCCGTGACATAAAATGGTCAAACCAAGTTCGACCAGAAACTTCGCCCTTTACAAATGGATTTCTTGTGCAAAGCTGGTAGGCCATGCGCCTGACGTCATTTCTGGTAAGGCTGTAGAATTTGCATTCCATAATGAGAAGATATTTAACCAGTTCGTCCCCAAGTCCCTGTGGTAAAACCGGTCGACGGACCAGTTTAATATTAACTATTTCTTCGACAGGTTTATCGACTCGAGAAAGCCTTTGGAGCGTAGAACGAGGGACAGAGTACACTTTAACCGCTTTTTTCAACCCCATTTTTTCTCTTCAATAGCTACAATAGCATTTGACATATTTGCTTTGTCCCACGATTGCCGTTTCGATTTATTTGGCGGTACAAGATGTCTTCGAGGCATCTGAAACATAAAGAGTAGCAATATTTGTAAATGGTCCCATAAAATCTGATTGTACGGGGCCCATAATACCAGCAGCAAAAAGGGCCCATATATCCACACTCGACATCTTGGGAAAAACGATTTTGCCTACGGTTAGTTTGGTTCGCAACCGACGTTAATTAATGTAAAACAGCATCCCAACAACAATCCAGATACGTACCTTACCTTAGCTTTAGTAATAACATGATAGAAATTTGAGTTTTATTCAAATAAACACTAACCTTTCAAACTTTTGACGACAGCGAAAATATTTGCAGCACAACTACTCACAAACCATGACAGCTACTACGTCTGCACATAGTGAAGTTTGGCAACTAGTTCTAGTAGTTCATGTGCTCTCCGCTAGAATTCATGGCCTGTACTTCCAAATATGTAGGGGGCCCATAATACCAGCAGGGACCCATTTTTCCACCTTTGCCTCTATTACATTAACTTGTTATATTTTGTTGTAAGATTAACCGTTAAATCTATTTTAGTAATTCTTATTGTAAAATTCTTGTTGCTACTCGTAAAGTATGGTAGGGGCTTGTTGTCATTGTCACACAGAGCTTCTTGTCTTGGTCTGAGCATTTTCACATGTTGTATGATTATTTTGCATGGATTATATGTTTGCTTGTTTTCTCTCGGCCTTCCGAGCTGTTCGTAACATCTGGAGGCGCTGTTCCGGGGTCTTTTTTGTTACCCGCCGATCCACCGAGCGTAGCCTGTCCTCGTCGGCTGTGTACGTGCAAGTTGAGTTTCTATCTCGTAACAGTCGGGCATTAATTTACTCAGCAGTGCCCGTTATATTAAATCATCTTATTCAGACCTGGCCTCCCGTATTTGCCCCTTCCATGGTTTCCCTGATTGAGCGACTATGTTTTCAGAATTATGTGATGCAACTTTCTGCCAGTGTTACAATTTTCTTTACTTATTTATATTGAACCTATCTGTAAGCTGTTTACACGTAAATCTGAAATGAAGGGTTCCCATTGTAAAGTACGTTTGAAAACTGCTGTATATTTATGGTGGTAATATGGAATAGGAGAATTCAGAAGAAATGTGTTTTTTTCAGACAGGTGAATTATAAGATTTATCTGTGGAAAAAAATATTGTTGGACTCTTGCCCGTTTAGTTGTTCATTTATTCTGGGGCTGCCACTGACATTTCAAAGGACTTGAAATACTGTGTGATGTGGCCGGTGTCTCTGAGGATACTTGTTTTGGTATAGCCATGGTATCTCTCAATTTGGCCGCACTCAAACACCATCTCGGCTTGTGTCCGACATGAATACCGGACCATTCTGCTGCTTACAGCACGCTGTGTCATTCACATAGTCTGCAACACACGGCATGCGGTTAGAGGAACTTCTATTCCTCAACGCCTTTTCCTGTGGCAACGATGCATTTCCGGATACATGTTCATAGGACCTTTATATATAAGATTTGTAGGATTTACTGGCGTTAGCGATGATAAATTGAAGAGGCCACAGCAAAGGTTGCAATAGACCGTCATTTGAACGCAAATATAATTAATAAATTGGTCTCGCAGACGCATGAAGGGGCACCCGTCTTGGCGGGACGTTCATTCGGTGTGGAAACAAAAGATAGAGAAGTAATTTCATACCCCACATTTCTGCACTGCTACGCTCATAAGTCGAGTTTGGTTTCATCACAGGCGGTATCGTGCACGAGTGCATGTAGAGTGGGTTTTGCTAATCTTAATGGTTTTTGTAAATTTTTTTCCTCGAAAAGAACAAACTTATTAGACATAATAGCGAAGAAGACATTTCCAAAATTTGCACCAACAAAATGGAACTATTCTAGTTGTATACAAATTGTTGCAGGTTACAGTGTTAAACTTGAAGATTTGTACGAGTACATTTAGGAAGATCCCCAATATTGGGACACGAATGTTAGAAGAAAGTGGGTTTCTCTTGCCGTTACGAGACTTTCAATTTAATTTCCTTTAGTGTCTGCTCGAAAAACTATTTTCGCTGACAGACCTTACGTTTATCGTAGTGCAATCAGAATCCTTAGACGTTAAATTTGCAGCAAAAAGTGGAAGGTTTGAAAAAAAAAGACACAATGGCTTCGAGAAAATATGGTGCAGGGATGAAATCGCATGTGATACTCAAGCGATGGAAGAAACGAAAACTGCACAGAAACATCTGTAAACGGTGACTACGAGACTCATATAATCGTGTTTGTTAAAGGCAAATTTGATTCGTTGCTTGACTTAAAGTTGACTGTTATGTTCCATTCAGAGAAGTTATGTAGCTTTGAAGACGCGTTTCTAGAGGAGGCGTTTGAAAGAGGCCAACATACGAGAATGTTTCTGCTATTGTTAGTTTAATGTCTGAAATCTGCTACATTTACGTCAGAGCCACGTGAGACCGGGCTGTGAAGGAGCTAATTAACCTTCTTGCACCAAAATGAACTTCACACTAGACTTGTAAAACTCTATAAACTCTGTGAACTGGTTTTAACCGTACCGGCTACATCGTTATCAGTAGAAAGATAAAGACCATCAGGAGTAAGTGAAGACAAAGTCGTCTGTCTGCACACAACATAAAGTCCACAGAAAAGCTTATGTTGGTGCAGGTGAAAGTTTGAAACTCATTTCTCTACGACGTTACTTAGTTGTGCAAGAAGAACTGCAGAGCGGAGACCCACTGCTGACAGAACCATGGTGAGTGAGCAAAGCAAATGTACATTAATCCGAGGTACAACTGGTAAGTTTCATGCTGCACGCCTTACCAACATTTTCAGGATACGCCACTGGGTGAAAGAATATCAATGCCACTGGGTGAGAGAATATCAATGACAAGATCCGATTGGTATGGTACTGCTGTCCCCAGTGAGAGAGTAGAATTCGTGGTGCCATCGTAAGTGACCTGAGTTGTGCTTCGATACGATATCCAAAGTGCCATGTAATCTCTCTTCCTGCGTAGCTAAGCAACCGCCTCCTTGGCGTCCCACCAGGTGGAAAACACTCTCTACCGCGCCGACTTAATAGCGATGCGCTTGAGCTCGTCATTTACAGCCAATATCTTTGGGGCTGGCAGCCAAAGAGGAGTGCTAGCAGTCTTGTCGGACGTGGACGTTATGAGCAGTTACCACAGTTGAATATCATTTTAAGGGAGTGTGTATCACTATTCTATCATCTCACATTGCCAAGAAACACATCGCTGGGATTATGTGGAAAGCATCAGTGGAGCTTGGTTTGCTACTTGAAGATACAAAATTTAAAGACAAATTGGGGTAACTGAGCTACAGTCATCGGCACTTGGTGGAAGAATTGTTTGGTGAGCATCTTAGTGTACACTGTTTCAGAAGTTAGGCAGAGCTGTCTGCTCTGCTGCACGGCTCTTTATATTATGTGTTTTACACTTGACTTCCGGAAGGCGTTCCATACAGTTCCGCACTGTCGCCTGATAAACAAAGTAAGAGGCTACGGAATATCAAACCAGCTGTGTGGCTGGATTGAAGAGTTTTTAGCAAACAGAACACAGCATGTTGTTCTCAATGGATATACGTCTACAGACGTTAATGTTATCTCTGGCGTGCCACAGGGGAGTGTTATGGGACCATTGATTTTCACAATATATATACAAATGACCTAGTAGATAGTGTCGGAAGTTCCATGCGGCTTTTCGCGGATGATGCTGTAGTATACAGAGAAGTTGCAGCATTAGAAAATTGCAGCGAAATGCAGCAAGATCTGCAGCGGATAGGCACTTGGTGCATGGAGTGGCAACTGACCCTTAACATAGACAAATGTAACGCATTGCGAATACATAGAAAGAAGGATCCTTTATTGTATGATTATATGATAGTGGAACAAACACTGGTAGCAGTTACTTCGGTAAAATGTCTCGGAATATGCGTGCGGAACGATTTGAAGTGGAATGATCATGTAAAATTAATTGCTGATAAGGCGGGTACCAGGCTGAGAGTCATTGGGAGAGCCCTTAGGGGTGGCTAACAAAACACTCGTTCGACCTATACTTGGCTATTGGTCATCAGTGTGGGATCCGTACCAGGTCGGTTTGACAGAGGAGATAGAGAAGTTCCAAAGAAGAGAGGCGCGTTTCGTCACAGGGTTATTTGGTAAGCGTGATAGAGTTACGGAGATGTTTAACAAACTCAAGTGGCAGACTCTGCAAGCGAGGCGCTCTGCATCGGGGTGTAGCTCGCTGTCCAGGTTTCTAGAGGGTGCGTTTCTGGATGAGGTATCGAATATATTGCTTCCCCCTACTTATACCTCCCGAGGAGATCACGAATGTAAAATTAGAGAGATTCGAGTGCGCACGGAGGCTTTCCGGCAGTCGTTCTTCCCGCGAACCATACGCGAGTGGAACAGGAAAGGGAGGTAATGACAGTGGCACGTAAAGTACCCTCCGCCACACACCGTTGGGTGGCTTGCGGAGTATAAATGTAGATGTAAATATAGAGTTAATCCTAGTTTTATTTCATGAGTACCATTTCCATCGTGGCTAGCGTACACTGATAAAGGTTTTCGTCTGCCTGTGTCACAGTTGTTATTTGTTTGGTTTGATCCTAGTTTGTAATTTATGAATTTTGTTTTGGTGGCCTTTTGTAATTCATTTTTGTACTCAGGATTAACTCCACTGCTTGCTGTCTCAGTTTTACCTTGTGGACATTGGGCTAAAATTTAATATTTACTTTCTTTTATAGAGCTAGCCTGAGTCACTAACATTCTCCTTAAAGAGTTCAAGTGATACTTCTCTGATATAGCTAAATCTTATATTCCACATTAGTTTACAACTGTTCATTAGCTGTTTTGATTTATAGGCATACAGGTGTCAGTTTGTGTGGTGACTAAATGTTTAGTCAAGAGTGATGTATTTTTCTTTGGAACATGTCTTAACTAAATTGTTTCTCTGCCTGCTTTGACAAGGTAAGAAAGCATATTGTGCTGTATTATATTTACTTGAGAAGGAAGGTCAACTAAATGTCACCTTTGCAAAACGTAACTGAAAATGTTTCAAATATTAACGGCTTATTGGTAATATTCTTCCATTTACTGGTTTTAGTCAGAACTTACATGTTAAAAGAAAGTCGTAACAGCTTGGACAAATTTGTTCTTAAATGAAGTGTTCTATTTTTTGTGGTATAATACCTTACTACTCTCAATTCCTTACTTGTAAATGCATTTATAAGTTCCGATGATAGTGTGATTGTGGGATAAGTTAGATTATTCAAAAGACATAAAAAATAAAAATTTATTTTGTGAAGATATTAAGTACCATGTACCGTACAAAGTTACTCTGTTACCACAGGAAAAGGCGTTGACGAATAGAAGTTCCTCTAACCGCGTGCCGTGTGTTGCAGACTGTGTGAATGATACAGCGTACTGTATGTAGCAGAATGGTCCGGTCTTACTGTCGGGGGCAAGCCGAGATGGTGTTAGTGTGCTGCCAAATTCAAATGGTTCAAGTGGCTCTGAGCACTATGGGACTTAACATCTGAGGTCATGAGTCCCCTAGAACTTAGAACTACTTAAACCTAACTAACCTAAGGACATCACACACAACCATGACCGAGGCAGGACTCGAACCTGCGACCGTAGCGGTCGCGCGGTGTCCTTTGAAATGTCAGTGGACGCCCCAGGATAAATAAACTACTAAACGGACATAGAAAGATGCAGGCCATTTGTCACTAGTCATTTGTTACTTCACAAGAGTCCAACAATATTTTATTGCACAGATAAATCTTATAATTCAGCTGCCTGGCAAAAACATATTTATTCTGAATTCTCCTATGCCATATTACCACCATAAATATACAGCATCATCATTTTTCAAACGTACTTTACAATGGTAACACTTCAGTTCAGATTTACGGGTAAACAGTATACAGAGAGGTTGAATATACATAAATAAAATAATTGTAACACTGGCCAACGTTGCATCACGTAATTCTGGAAACACAGTTGATCAATCAGGGATGGCTCTGAAGTGGCAAAAATAATAAAATACCACTAACAATTGAGAATTACATCAATATAAAAACTATTACGTTAAAAACGTACTTCAGGCTGGGAAACCATGGAAGGGGCAGGTACGGGAGGCCAGGTCTGAATAAGACGGTTTAAAATAAGGGGCACTGCTGAGTAAATTAAGGCCCGATTATTATGAGATAAAAACTCAGCTTACACTTACACAGCCGACTCGGACAGGCTGCTCCCGGTGGACCGACGAGTAACAAAAAATACCCCGGAGCAGCGCCTCCAGACGCTACGAACAGCTCGGAAGGCCGAGAGAAAACAAGCAAACATATAAACATATAATTCATGCGTAATAATCATAAAGAAGACAAGAAACTCGGTGTGAGAGTGACAACAAGCCCCAACCAAACTTTACGTGTAGCAACAAGAATTTTACATTAAGAATTACTAAAGTGGATAAACTATTGAACCGTAGTTGTGCTGGGTTAAAATCTGTCTCATTGGAGAGCGACGCAGAACACGAGGTGACATTTAACTATTCGCTCGTCTAATCAGTGGATTTCCATCTTCGTGAACGGAGTTAATGAACTCACGTGTGGTGGGTAATTTTACTGCCATGACTTTGAATTCCATTGTTGAAGAATTGGCCGTTTATCGCAACGCTTCCAAGGGACGTCGACATTCTCTACATAAAGGGTGCGCACTTAGAGGCTGTGTCCTTCCTTGTAAAGGAAGTGCTAACACCATTACAGAAGATTTTAATGTAAACGTACTTATGCCGTCTTACGTGTTAACCTATCCTACCATCTCTTCTTCATTGTATTGTAGTTTTACGTTGTCTTGAAAGTAATTCCTACCGAAACTAGTCGATAATAAAGCATTAGTGAATAAAGGGAGCTCAGAGGCCAGCAAGACCTAATCTGTGTCTTATAAAAATTGTGAGGAACGAGTTCGAAGGTCAACTTAGTGCGTATGTTAATATTCAGGCTATCGAGGGCCAGTTAAAAGTGATTGCCAAACTTACGTCAAGAAAGGATACCCCTACTGTAAGCGACTCTTTCTAACCAAATCAGTGCATCAGTAAGTTGAATTTGTACCTAATCCATACACCACCTTGTTTGAAAGCTATCTATGACAGATCTAGTTCTTGGCTTAGGAGTCATACTGCGCATATACAGAGTGGGATATCGCAAGGGATTTCCCTCAACCAGTTCTACCTTGGATGGCCTGCAGAGAGAAAGAATGGTCTATGGCCGCAGTTTCGTAAAACTTTGCCTTTTAGATTTAGTCAGCTTTTACATTATCCCTGTGAAATTCGTGTTGCCACAGTTTTTACATCTTATTGTTTTTAGCGGTTGTGTTTCATTTTTACTTGTGTCTAAAATTATACATGTTTCATAAATAATGCATACGGTATTTAACGCATATGAAAGTTTGCCTTTTCAACTTCTACTACGATATATAGTAAATTTCACATGATTGTGTATGATAGGCTTCGGAATATACTTAAACAGTAGTTTTTGTTTTGTTTTACATTTCCGATGGACAGAGTATAAGTGTATCCAAGCTTCAATATGAACTTCAGTTTACTCCTTCGTGTTTTATAACTGTTTCATTTACGTTTTGTTAGAGCTTGAATCTCCATATGATGATTTTATCTATAGTTACTACAGACAACTGCTATGCAAGATAACTTGACAGTAGTTTCTCCCCACAGTCGTTTAATGAACAAAGTAAGAGCATATGGACTATCAGACCAATTGTGTGATAGGATTGAAGAGTTACTAGGTAACAGAACGCAGCATGTAATTCTCAATGGAGAGAAGTCTTCCGAAGTAAGAGTGATTTCAGGTGTGCCGCAGGGGAGTGTCCTAGGACCGTTACTATTCAATATACATAAATCACCTTGTGGATGACATCGGAAGTTCACTAAGGCTTTTTGCGGGTGATGCTGTGGTATATCGAGAGGTTGTAACAATGGAAAATTGTACTGAAATGCAGGAGGATCTCCAGCGAATTGACGCATGATGCAGGGAATGGCAATTGAATCTCAATGTAGACAAGTGTAACGTGCTGCGAATACATAGAAAGAAAGATCCCCTATCATTTAGTTACAATATAGCAGGTCAGTCATTTAGTTCCAATATAGCAGGTCAGCAACTGGAATCAGTTAATTTAATAAATTATCTGGGAGTACGCATTAGGAGTAATTTAAAATGGAATGATCATATCAAGTTGATCGTCGGTAAAGCAGATGCCAGACTGAGATTCATTGGAACAATCCTAAGGAAATGCATTCTGAAAACAAAGGAAGTAGTTTACAGTACGCTTGTTCGCCCTCTGCTTGAATACTCCTCACCAGTGTGGGATCCGTACCAGATAGGGTTGATAGGAGAGATAGAGAAGATCCAACGGAGAGCAGCGCGCTTCGTTACAGGATCATTTAGTAATCGCGAAAGCATTACTGAGATGATAGATAAACTCCAGTGGAAGACTCTGCAGGAGAGACGCTCAGTAGCTCGGTACGAGCTTTTGTTGAAGTTTCGAGAACATACCTTCACCGAGGAGTCAAGCAGTATATTGCTCCCTCCTACGTATATCTCGCGAAGAGACCATGAGGTTAAAATCAGAGAGATTAAAGCCCACACAGAGGCATACGGACAATCCTTCTTTCCACGAATAATAGGAGACTGGAATAGAAGGGAGAACCGATAGAGGTACTCAAGGTACCCTCCGCCACTCACCGTCAGGTGGCTTGTGGAGTATGAATGTATATGTAGATCTAGATATGGATTTGTAAAAATGAGTCTACCCGTGTTACTTTCTGTCAAGAGATAACTATCACATTGCACGCATTCTATTTGAAATCTTAACTCACGATTAGCTATTACGCCGCGCGGGATTTAGCCGATCGGTTTGGGGCGCTGCAGTCATGGACTGTGCGGCTGTTTCCGGTGGAGGTTCGAGTCCTCCCTCGGGCATGGGTCTGTGTGTTTGTCCTTAGGATAATTTAGGTTAAGTAGTGTGTAAGCTTAGCGACTGATGACCTTAGCAGTTAATTCCCATATGATTTCACACACATTTGAACTTTTTTTTAATTAGCTATTCCATTTTCTAAACTAACTTTCTTTCAGATTGTTACTTGAAAGTGGTTTTAGATAGTAAAATCCTAACATTGCATTATTTAAAGCAGTTTTTTGTACACGATTTGTTACTTTTTTTAAATAGTCTATCCCGTTTGTAAACTTTTGATACTATGCTAGCGTTCTGGTTAGCGCAATTGCAGAAAGTTTTATTCACTGTTATTAAAACTGATTTGAGCATTTGTTTATTCCATAAATGGCCAGCACAAAATTCATGTAATCTGGGCGTCGTAATGTGGATATGTCAGTCGTCGCTCCCCGTCAGTCTGCTAAGGTTAGTCAATATTTCTTTTAGAGTTATTTAAGTGGTACTAACAGTTTTAAATCAAAACGACAATGCTTGTAAGGATTACTACTTTGAGTGTACCACATTTTGACTTGATCGCTCGACGTGCTCGAAAAATTGCTGGTACTTAGGTATGCAAATGTGTCGTTTTGTAGCAAAGTAGGGAGATAGCAGGGGAGAACAAAAATTTAGAAATGCCAAAAACACATTACCATTCAAAATACGCTGTAGGAAACCATTTGGTACTCAAAATAGTTTCCAGTCGTCTTGCAACGGATAAATAGAGGTCCTGCATGGTTTTTGAGGGAATCTTATATCGTTATTCTGGGAAAACAGTGGCAAGTTCAGAAAAGGATGAAGCCGCTGGCTAGCGGACACGCACACCTCTCTCCAAAGTATATCATGAAGGCTGAATAATATTGAGCTCTGGTGATAAAAAAATCAGTCCTGGACGATGCAACCTGTATGAACAGAGGCTATGTCGTCTTGTACTACAACATCACCATCGGGGAACAATCACTGTGCCATGGGATGGACCTGATCAGCCAAAATGGTCACATACGCCTTGAGGTAATCTGAAATTGCGGACCAGTCATGGGTCTCATAGAATATAACTATCTGGCTGCTCAAATCGTCTCCGAACATATTCACCCTTGTGACATAAGGTTGGAAACAGTGTGAAGCGAGACTCTCTGTGCCAAACGACTGTTCCATTGCTCCATAGCATAAGTTCAATGGCTTCGGCACCACGTTTTCCTGTTACGGGAGTTTCCATCAATGATCAGTGGTTCTGAAATTCCAGATCGCTCTGCAGTTTCCTGCTTCTGTAGCTCCCTTCGTGTGGTTTCGGTGCTGGCAGGGTTGGAGAGTGCGACATTCAGCTCCGCAATGCCATTTGTCGTAATCCTATTTTTCGCCACAGTCCTCTTTTCGTCTCGATCATTTGACATAACAATTCGCCCGCCTTGTAACTCAGCAGATGATGTTTTACAGCTTTCCCTGTAAGCGGTGTATGCTGCCTCTTGAAACCCCAAACATTTCAGCTCCCTGGGTTACATAAGCACCCACCATAAAAGCATCAACAATTTGCTCATGTTCGAATCACTTCGATATGATGCACTCACAACTACAGCATAACACTGATCAGGAAATGACTGACACTAACAACATATTGAGGTAACCTGCATAGTCAAATACAACAGTGCCAACTGCACTCTCAGCTAGCATGTTGTGGCGTCGGGGTGTCCTTAGCGTTGACACGACTCGGCGGTGATGGTTGTCCCAGTCGGTATGACGTGGAACGGCGTCCGTCGCTCACGACAACGCCACCCTGTAACTAGTAGAAAAAACACAAACTCCTCGCGTGGTTTTCTTTTGTTGTGAGTCCGCGAAAGACTTTTCAGCTTGCGCGAAATGGATAATTGTAGTTCGTCTTTTTTATTATGCTAGGTAAGATAATGGTTGTTGAATATTGATAATATAAAGTCTTGAATCTAAAATCCATCACCCAAGTCGTGGCCACGTTATGGAATTGCGAGGATGTTAAGTTGATATTCTGTCGTCAAGACGTCGCTATGTCGCGTGTTCAATACCTGCACGACGCAATTCCAGAGATAACATATACTTAAGCAATGTTCAGAATGCGTCGTAATCTTGGGACAAATCGATGACTGTTCACTGTTAAATAACCATGGATACACTTTTCACTTCATAATATTCTAATAGTCAATTATTTTCACTAATACACATGATACTGTCTATTGAATTATGTAGACGACACGAAGAATTAAAGTTTGAATTCAGTTTTATTGTTCCTTGTAATTAACTATCCCTAAGCTGAGCACTCACACCGATTTCTCACTCAGGGAATTCCTTCCGTTTGCATCAGTAACACCTCTGACAACTCGGCGCAATTGTACGTTCTTCATGTTGGCGTTTGTATGTTACCTACTCGAGACTAATAATTATTTTTTTCTGTCGGCGATCTTTCTTTTTCAATTTCCTTGAATGTTCGTGCTTATTCACTATCACGAAGGCTAAGTCCCATCACAAATCTCACACGATTTAATTTCGTCGCGAATCTCTGTACCCCGTTATCTTGCTAACGGTAAAGATGACTTTGCCCTGATTTCTGAATAATGCTTTAGCCTATATCGCAAAACTTTCAAACTTCCGATTAGCTTAAAACAATATAGTAGCGCTTACATGCATGCTACGATCGCATTAGTACTAGAGAGCGAATACATAGCAACTGAAGCTAGCATTTCCCTTCACGAGCTACATTGTAGTCACATTGAACTTCCTTTTCGATGCGACTATGGTAAATGTTATCTTTGGCCAATTTACCATCTGGGCTGTAACCTCCGTTATTAATTATTTTGCAATTCTTTCTTTGATGATTTTGTTGCGTATTTTATCAGATACTTTCATTAAATCTCTATTTCATGATAAATATTATTATTAACATGACATTCCTGTTGATCAAATTATCACAAGTGTTAATTTTGTCGTCAGTAGCTGTCGTCACTGTCAGGATGACTAATTTTCCTACTTCTTTTACAAGAAAGGGTTGTTTATTAGGGTTTCTGTAATTGGGGTGTTACACTGTGCATTTACATTGATGACGTAACAGTACGATCACCTTCGTAATAGCTTCTTTTTCCCGTCATTGGAAAGAAATACATTACTGATTCTGTGTATCAGGGATCCGACAGTTCGTTGATTAGTTTGTGGAGGTATGTGGCATTAGATGTCATGTAACTCGCGTAAATAACGGGTCCCTGATATGCCAACGCGGTGGTAGTACCCGATAGCTACCCAGATGGGTTCCACAGGATTTACATCACGCGAATGTGGTCGCCGAGATATCAATGTGTGTTCACTATAATGGTTCTCAAGCCACAGTAGCACGGTTCTGGATCCGAGACACTGACAGCTATACTGCTGATAGATGACGTCGGCGTCGGGGAAGACATCAAGCGTGGAGGGATGCATGTGATTCGCAGGTGTCAGCGTACTTTAGATTACTGCCACAGGTCACATGCAAGCACAGGAGAATGTCTCTCACATCATAATACTGCTCCCACACCCTGCGTTCGTTGCGAGCTGCACGTTTCAAGCCGGCTTTCACCTCGATGACGACGTTTGTGGAGACAACCATCGGCCTAGTGCAGCAAAAATGTGCTTCACCCGAAGAGCCGAACCGTTGGGGACACTGTGAACTAGAGGGGCTGGTCTGTTCAACAACGTACCGTGAATGGTGTGTTCCCAAACACTCGTGCTGCAACACCATTGTGCTCTTTCGGCATAGATGTCACAGATCACCAGCTATTCTACTTTACAGAGCAGACAAGTCTCTTAACGCCACATTATGTGAAAAGTCGTGAACGTCAAACCATTTGGCGCCTAGAGCTAGTTTTACTGTTTCTCCACCTTTTCACGTAGACGCTCACGATAGTAGCACGTGAACATTCGACCATGCCTCGCCGTTTTCGAGATACTCGTTGACAGACCCTGCATAATAATAAAACGCCCTTTGTCAAAGTCGCTTATCTCAATGGATGTCCCCAATTGTAGCCTGTATCTTCGTTAGGGTGTCTCCCGTCCGTGTCTGCTCCGCTTACATATGTGCTCGCAGTGAGTGCTTCACCAGCACTGTGCTCTTTCGGCATAGATGTCGTAGATCACCAAATATTCTACTTTACAGAGCAGACAAGTCTCCGAGCCCCACGTTGTGTAACAAGTCGTAGACGTCCAACAATTTGGCGCCTAGTGGTAGATTCACTGTTTCTCCACCTTTTCAAGTAGACGCTCACGACAGTAGCACGTGAACATTCGACCATGCTTCGCCGATTTCGAGATACTCGTTCAGAGATCCTGCATAATAATAAACCACCATTAGTCAAAGTCGCTTATCTCAATGGGCGTCCCCACCTGCAGCCTGTATCTTCGTTGGGGTGTCTCCCGTCCGTGTCTGCCCCGCTTACATGTGTTCTCGCAGCGCCACCAGGAGGCATCCAACGTCGCTGTGGGCAGTGTTCATACTGTTTTGGCTGATCAGCGTGTATTCAAGCATGCATTTCTCACGGTGTTTCCATATTTTTATACAACCTCTGTAGCGAAGATGAAAAACTATGGGGTAGTAAATTATTGCGATGGAGGCCAAGTAGTAAATAGAGAGACAGGTCTTGAGAGATAGACGGAGAGTGGTAGCGGAGGTAGGGAAAAAAAGGGAGAAAGGCGGAAGATGTGAGTGAAGGAACGCAGACGAAGTGGAATAGATAAGAAACTGATAAATGTAAGTAACTGGGTCATGGGAAACATGTGACTGAAAAGCAGTGCGCTGTGTATCGGCGGTGGTACTCACTGGGTCGCAGCCCCACGGCGGGCAGCGGCAGGGGCGGGCCCAGCAGGCCCTGGTCCTCATCATCCCCCGGCATCGCCTCGCCGCGGCATCCTGGCCGCTCCTGCAACAGGTACAAGGTGGCTAAAATATAGCAACTAGGAGCGAACTGAACCAGTTCAGAGTGGACGTTAGATATACAGGGAGAACATTAATAAAACCGACAAATTGCAGGGACTGATTCCTGAGAGGAATTGGAGGAAGGAAGATCCGATGAACATGTGTGCGGAAAAGTACGGTGTGCGTGCAACGATAACAAATCTTTCTGGAACAGAGTACGGAGCTGAATCGCATTCACGTCACAACAAATGTTCAAGTGAGGTTGCAGATGACTGGGGTAGCAGCGCTTGTCACGCGGAATACACATAACCGTACTTTTTACTTACACCTTGTTGGTGGGCCACTTTTCTGGAGCTTTCACTAGGGATCGCCTCAGTATCCTGTAGAACCTGAACATTCAGGTCTGGTGTACACCCAGTGCGTCGCCTGCCTCCATATTCACTTGTCTGAAAGGGTCAATCATCACCCAGACGCCTGAAAAGGGTTTGAAATGTTGTGTGATGTGGTTGGTATCTGTGAGGGTACTTGTTTTCGTATAGCTGTAGTGCCATTTGACTGTTTCCATCTGTTTGGCCGTACATAAAGTCTATCTCGGCTAGTTCCCTACATTAATACCGGACCATTCTGTTGCTAACACAGCGTGCAACACTCAAGGGAGACACGGCACGTGGTCAGAGGAATTGTCATCCTATCTACCGTGGCAACGATACATTCCAGGACCCATGTTCATAGTGATTTTTTTCCTCCATTTCCATCCAGTAATCGGTCCCTGCAGCTTTTAGGTTTTATTTAAGTACATCCTGTGTAGGTGTTAACAGAAGATGTAATAACGTCTTATTACTGTGATAAAACAAAGTATTGGGTTGGTGCATAAGTTCGTAGCATTTTTCCGTAAGTTTGACGAACACTGATACACGTAACAGAGACTTTAGGCATCAATAACATACTTCCATTCACTATCTACAGCAGTCTGCCAACGTTAAGGTAACTTTTCGATTCCGTGATTTTGAGGCGAACAAGTCGGAGCGCTTTATCATCCAGAGAAGAAGTTCCTTAAAAGTCGTTCAATAGGGAGCGGAACAAGTGAAAATCTGAGGGCGCAAGATCAGGTAAATAAGGTGGGTGCAGAATGACTTCCCAATCCAATTCCTCCTACAGTGTTTTCTGTCAGTCTAGCAGAATGCGAGCGAGAGTTACCGTGGAATAGCATCACTTCATCCAGCCTTCATGGTCGTTGTTCTTGGACTGAGTCTGCAAGACGTCTCAGTTGTTGACAATAAATGTCAGCAGTGATGGTTAGGCCGGCCGGAGTGGCCGAGCGGTTCTAGGCGCTACAGTCTGGAACCGCGAGACCGCTACGGTCTCAGGTACGAATCGTGCCTCAGGCATGGATGTGTGTGATGTCCTTAGGTTAGTTAGGTTTAAGTAGTTCTAAGTTCTAGGGGACTGATGACCTCAGAAGTTAACTCCCATAATTCTCAGAGCCATTTGAACAATTTTTTTTTTAATGGTTAGACCTAGGGGAAGCAATTCCTAGTACGAGTACACCACACCGCAGCTGTTCCACCAGATGGATGCACGCAGGTCTTTCCATGGTAAGTTGCTACTTTGTTTGAACTCAACCATTCCTTCCTTTTCTCCATGTTAGCATAGAGACACCAGTTCTCGTCACCAGTAACGATACAGGATAGTAGCGGTCGGCGTTGTTCACGAGCCAATTGATGACGAGCAAGCAGAGACTCACATACTGCCACCAAGTCATTTTTATGATTTACAGTGTGCGGTACCCATTTTTGAACCTTCCCCTTGCATGCAAATGTCCAATGGTGGAATGATCACATTTCATCATATCAGACATTTGTCAAGTACACTTACGTTGATCAGTGTGGACTAATGCGTTTACACTACCTTCACAAACCCTCAAAGTCTTCATGAATGTGGAGGGTCACTGATGTCAAAACGATCCTCCTTAAAACGAGAAAACTTTTTTCTTGCCTTGCTTTATCCAATGGCATTATACCCACACACGGTGCAAATGTTTCTGGCTGCCTCCGTTGATGTCACTCTTGTACTGAACTCAAACAGAAGAATATGTCGGAAGTGTTCCGATTTCTCCATTTGCCACTCCAGTTTGTAGCGTCTACAGCTCCATTTGCTATCTCCAGTGACCAAATGACAATATGTGCGCTCGAGTAACAGCGGTGAACTACAGATAACAGACAATCGATAAATAAACCCATAGCAACCGGAGTACCAATATGCAAAACAAAAACGCTATCAGTGTATGCACCAACATAATATATTGCAGCGGCCGTGTTTTTAGTAAGCACTCTACAGCCCGCCAGGTTAGCCGTTCGGTCTAACGCACGGCTTTCCGGATTGGGAAGAGCACTTGGTCCCCGGCACGAATCCGCCCGGCGTACTTGTGTCGAGGTCCGGTGAGCCGGCCAGTCTGTGGATGGCTTTTAGGCGGGTTTCCATCTGCCTAGGTGAATGCGGGCTGGTTCCCCTTGTTCCCCCTCACCTACACTATGCCGGAGATTGCTCTGCAAACAAGTTCTCCATGAAAGCGTACACCATCATTTCTCTACCACGCAAAACAAGGGTTACATTAGTCTGGTGTGAGACGTTCCCTGGGGGGGGGGGGGGGGGGGGTCTAACGGGGACGGAACCGCACAATAACTCTGAAAGAGTGGTTCGGTGTGGGGCGGCGGAGGGGTGAAGTGGACAGCGGTAGTCGTCGGGGGGTTGTGGACCACTGCGGCTGCGGCGGGGACGGAGACTCTCCTTCTTTTCTAGCCCCTCCCCACCCACCCCAACATACAAGTACTGTACAATGTCCTTCAGAGAAGTATGTATGTATGTCTCAAATAACAGGCATTGCTGCGATCGGGTGCTGTATGATATAAAAGAAATGAATTTTCATTTGCGAATATGATCATACTCCAAGTTCACAATGTCCTGGTAACAATGAAAATTTATGCTGGAGCGTTACTCAGAACCGGATTTCTCTCTTTTCACGAATGATTGCTTAACCTCTCGTCTATCTGAGCGAGCCTCGCCGGCCGCTGTGACTGAGCGATTCTAGACGCTTCAGTCCGGAACAGCGCTACTGTTACGGTCACAGGTTCGAATCCTGCCTTGGGCATGGATGTGTGTAACGTCCTTAGGTTAGTTAGGTTTATGTAATTCTAAGTCTATGGGACTGATGACCTCAGATGTTAAGCCCTATAGCGCTTAGAGCCATTTGAACAATTTGAGCAAGCCTCCAGAACTGACCCAAACTCATTCAATTACTTTCATTCCCGTACAGGGAGAGACTTATGATTACTGTCGCGGCTATGTTTTCTCATGAAATACTCCGCTGCAGTGTATGTCTGAAGGACGTTGCAGAGTACATCATAAAACACAGGTACTGTTATATCGTATTTCATGACAAGTCAAGACAGCGACAATAATCTGGCTGTATGCGGGAATCACAGCAACTGAGCTATTATAGGAGACACGGTGACATATGAAAGTTTGGTTCGGTGCTGGAGGCATGCTCGGATGGCCGAGGTGGTTAGGGCAACTGCATGTGTAAAGTGGGAAATCCGGTCTTTGAGTCCCGGTCCCGCACAAATTTTCATTGTCACCAATACATTGTGCAGCTGGAGTCTAATCATATTGTTGTGAATACATTTCTTGTAAATATAATAATGTCTCAATCTATCATGGAACAATATAAAGCTCCACCTGCTTCGTTATCTATTAGTTTCTGGAGTGTTGGGCTTTAGTATGGGAGATGTACAGGGAGAATACACGTCGTTACTAAATAAAACATACCATGGGCCTAACACGAACACGTCTTTCTCACGCTTTCCAAACGTTACAGTTTCTCATTCATGAAATAAATAACAGTACCAATAAATAATACTTAGATTTATCCTTATAGCTCTTAACACACTTAACAATACATGGACTCACCTACTCTTATATCAACAATTAAGTCGTTGAAGTCTATATCAAGGCCAGCGGTGGTACCTACACACTGCTCATAGGTTGTCAACGCGTCAGTTTCGCGTAGCCTGCGGGACAATGCTTTCACAGAACCAGTGAGAGGCGACAAGAGAGGCAATGTTTCTCTAGAGCCTAAATTGAAACCATTGTCTTGTTTGTTTTTCGATGTACACTCCTGGAAATTGAAATAAGAACACCGTGAATTCATTGTCCCAGGAAGGGGAAACTTTATTGACACATTCCTGGGGTCAGATACATCACATGATCACACTGACAGAACCACAGGCACATAGACACAGGCAACAGAGCATGCACAATGTCGGCACTAGTACAGTGTATATCCACCTTTCGCAGCAATGCAGGCTGCTATTCTCCCATGGAGACGATCGTAGAGATGCTGGATGTAGTCCTGTGGAACGGCTTGCCATGCCATTTCCACCTGGCGCCTCAGTTGGACCAGCGTTCGTGCTGGACGTGCAGACCGCGTGAGACGACGCTTCATCCAGTCCCAAACATGCTCAATGGGGGACAGATCCGGAGATTTTGCTGGCCAGGGTAGTTCACTTACACCTTCTAGAGCACGTTGGGTGGCACGGGATACATGCGGACGTGCATTGTCCTGTTGGAACAGCAAGTTCCCTTGCCGGTCTAGGAATGGTAGAACGATGGGTTCGATGACGGTTTGGATGTACCGTGCACTATTCAGTGTCCCCTCGACGATCACCAGTGGTGTACGGCCAGTGTAGGAGATCGCTCCCCACACCATGATGCCGGGTGTTGGCCCTGTGTGCCTCGGTCGTATGCAGTCCTGATTGTGGCGCTCACCTGCACGGCGCCAAACACGCATACGACCATCATTGGCACCAAGGCAGAAGCGACTCTCATCGCTGAAGACGACACGTCTCCATTTGTCCCTCCATTCACGCCTGTCGCGACACCACTGGAGGCGGGCTGCACGATGTTGGGGCGTGAGCGGAAGACGGCCTAACGGTGTGCGGGACCGTAGCCCAGCTTCATGGAGACGGTTGCGAATGGTCCTCGCCGATACCCCAGGAACAACAGTGTCCATAATTTGCTGGGAAGTGGCGGTGCGGTCCCCTACGGCACTGCGTAGCATCCTACGGTCTTGGCGTGCATCCGTGCGTCGCTGCGGTCCGGTCCCAGGTCGACGGGCACGTGCACCTTCCGCCGACCACTGGCGACAACATCGATGTACTGTGGAGACCTCACGCCCCACGTGTTGAGCAATTCGGCGGTACGTCCACCCGGCCTCCCGCATGCCCACTATACGCCCTCACCCAAAGTCCGTCAACTGCACATACGGTTCACGTCCACGCTGTCGCGGCATGCTACCAGTGTTAAAGACTGCGATGGAGCTCCGTATGCCACGGCAAACTGGCTGACACTGACGGCGGCGGTGCACAAATGCTGCGCAGCTAGCGCCATTCGACGGCCAACACCGCGGTTCCTGGTGTGTCCGCTGTGCCGTGCGTGTGATCATTGCTTGTACAGCCCTCTCGCAGTGTCCGGAGCAAGTATGGTGGGTCTGACACACCGGTGTCAATGTGTTCTTTTTTCCATTTCCAGGAGTGTATTAATGAATTGCGGGAGAAGTCATTAAACTCACAATCCTCGTTGACAGCACTGTTACACTCTTTCTTCAGAAAATATTATTTCAAAATACATCGCCTGCCTTCTGCTCTCTCATAAGTAACGTAGCACGAACAGCTGACTCGCGTTTTTCTGTTCCCATCACACATCACGGCAAGCGCTGACAATATTCCTGCACGAAACATGTATGCACGCCACTAGCCCTATTCTTTACAATTACCCAGTTCAGCTCATTTCACATACATGCTGAATTAACCATTGCTGTATTTCATTTTCTCTTTAAGTAACAGGTATTCACTGACTACGGAAGCTTTTTGCGTACTAATAGCAATATATTCCGATAACGAAGTTACTAACCAACGAACACAAATTTGTCCCGCCTACGACTTTTACAAAAATACCGTGTCTCTTCCTGCAAATAAACAGGATCACAGAAATACTTTTACCACACGAGCCGACGTAATGTTTCCAACTTACAATCAAAATTTCTAGGAGATCCTCGCGAATATTTATGTGCATCGCACCTGCACTCGATTGCCCACTGCGTAAGCCGGAAAACAACCCCCTGCACACTAACTGCGCGTAATCAGTAGCACTAGCGCATTATTGATGTTATGTACCAAGACAATGCCTCTGACAGAGAAAAGATGCACTCACCTTCGAAAATTCGAGAAGCCAGCGATGAGCAAGGAGTACGATATTACTACGTCAAAACACCAATGACAGCAGTACTTCTTGCAATAAGAGGATGATAGTAGCGGTGTGAACATGGCGGCCGATTGAGTATTGCGAAAGGAAATACAAGTGACTGCGATCAAACACAAATGCCTGTCTTTAAGTGTGTAATACGCACGTTCTGTTCGTACCTCTCATCGATTCTACTTCGCATTATAATATTATTTTACCCATTTACAATTCTATGGAGGCATACCAATTCCCAGAGGACGTATGCGCGTAACCTGCGTTTTATGTTTTATTTTTAAGTGGCGTTTCTGGCCAGCAAATACCAGTTCTGTGCCAGTTCACGGTAGTGCATAAGTATGTAAGTTTAGCTGAGTCTTCGAACGGATTTCTGCTCTGCCCTTGTGAGAGAACACAGAAGGCTCCATTAGCTTTCGCGACGCCGGCCGAAGTGGCCGTGCGGTTAAAGGCGCTGCAGTCTGGAACCGCAAGACCGCTACGGTCGCAGGTTCGAATCCTGCCTCGGGCATGGATGTTTGTGATGTCCTTAGGTTAGTTAGGTTTAACTAGTTCTAAGTTCTAGGGGACTAATGACCTCAGCAGTTGAGTCCCATAGTGCTCAGAGCCATTTGAACCATTTTAGCTTTCGCGACAAAATAGCAAGATGGCCACGTTAAAAAACGGAGAGCCCAACGGCACTTACGTAACTCAGTCGGCGTGCGCCGATGTCGAAACGTATTTCCCGTCAAATTTACAGGCGAGGCGTTTTATTGGCCCATCCGATTCCTCGGGGGAAGCTCATAGAAGTCCTGTTAGATTTTTCTCCACAGAAGGGCTACAAGTAATGTGTCTTCCTATGCGCTCTTCTCGGAACCTGATTGGCCTGCACTGTTGCCTAGAAAAGGGTGACATATCACAGATTGCTGTAGACTGCGAGAAAGTGCAATCAAGATACCGTTGTGATCACTGTAGTAAAGGCAGACAGCTTTTGGGAAGCGAAGAGTAAAGTTGAGGCAGATTTGTGGATGCGAGGAAAACAGTCGTGTTACCTTTCAGGGACGCTGAAACAATTCAGATATTTGAGTATAAGTAATTATAAAGATTAGTCAAACTTCGTCGGGTATTATAGAGGTTATGGAAAATAACAACATTGCCTTGTGAAGTCAAACAAAAGCTGGGAGCAACTGGGAGTTACTTCAGTGTTGAGGTGCTGAGATAAGCTTCGGGGTGCTGCCCAAAACAGATTCATGTCGTGAACAGTAGATGAGTCATGGAAGTCCACGGAGGTTGCTGCCGTCCGAAGCTGTTCCAGCCAGCACACTGAAATGGTAATAAACAAGTAATTGCAAGCGTGGCTAGCGATAATTTGTGACCTTCGTAGTGATTGACAGCTTCATCAGTATTTTCATTTTCTACCTTTGTATGATGGTTATACTATGGGATGATTTAGAATAATTGCTTCATCACACGAGATGAATTTCAATATTATTTTGTTCCGAAAGAGTCCATCCTGTTATTAACTATTGAAGCGTTAATTACCGATGCTTTAATTTGCCTTCCTGTTTGTCTCGTACGTACCTGTAGCTATGATTGCCAAAGTATCAGTATTCGCTTTCGTTTCTCATATTTCCCTTTAACGGACCGAGGATCGTATTTCCATGATTAACATCTACTCCACTGTAGTTTCCGTTTCCTCAGTGCCAGAGTACATCTCACGCTGATCTTTCCCGACCTTAGTTTCACTCAGGTGCGAAAGTGTACGGGAAAATTTGATGAACTAAGTTCCCGTCCATCCACTGTCAAATTCCAAGTCAGTTCGACAAGAGAATGGTAACAAATGCCGTATTTTGCAATGGTTCTTCAAAATTACGAGTTTCCCTTTCCCAATAGTTGTAGTAGGTAATACAAATGAGAAAGGTACTAGTTGCATGCACAGATCTTGTAACCGTCATCCTATGTCAGTGGATTAAGATATCTCCATTACAAATCAGGGCTTAACTACTTCATTTTCTGTGGATAGAACTGGGACGGCCATTGCACTTAGGGTTGACCAACGATTTAAAGTAGGTTAGGATTTAAAATGAGCGAAAACGGTGATATACTGACATACGCCAGAAATGACCATCTGTTAACTCTTCTTAGGGTTTATGAACGATAGTCCCTCAGACATATACGCCGATTTATAATACCATTAATTGTAATAAAACACCAAGTATTTTTGAATTGTAACAGATAAAGAAGAGACACTATGAAATCAACGAAATTAAAAACCTGTCCCTTAGTATACACAGATGAATCAGAATATCATGACAAAAATGTGTGTGAAATCTTATGGGACTTAACTGCTAAGGTCATCAGTCCCTAAGCTTACACACTACTTAACTTAAATTATCCAAACACGCACACACACCCATGTCCGAAGGAGGACTCGAACCTCCGCCGGGACCAGCCGCACAGTCTATGACTGCAGCGCCTAAGACCGTTCGGCTAATCCCACGCGGCAGAACATAATGACCACATGCATTATAGCGTGTTCGTCAACTTTCGGAAAGCAGTACAGTAACTAATCTACGTGGCATCAATTGAAGTCCAAGGGAGGTTTTCGAAGGTACATGGGTCCAGATGTTTACGCACAGGACGCGCAGACCGCGTGAACTATGGGCCGGTGGTTTGTCGGCGCGGATATGGCACACGATAGCGTCCTGGTACGTCTGGTCGGGTTCAGATAAAGCGACATTGGTGGTCGAGACATCTACGAGAGTTCACTATACACTGCGGTGACCAGAGTCAACGGATACCGCCTGATCTCGCGTAGTGGAAATGGAAATGAGTGTTTGGCGTCATTGGCCGGGAGGCCCCTTACGGGACAGGTCCGGCCGCCTTGGTGCGGGATTTATTACATTCGATGCCACATTGGGAGACCTGCGCGCCGGATGGGGTTGAAACGATGATGAAGACAGCGCAACACCCAGTCCCTGAGCGGAGAAAATCCCCGACCCAGCCGGGAATCGAACCCGGGTCCTTTAGGACGGCAGTCCGTCACGCTGACCATCAAGCTATCGGGGCGGACATCTCGCATAGTGCAGCAGACCGACGTGGCATGTATTCAACAAGTCGTTGGAATCCCCTGCGAAAATATGAAGCTATGCTGCCTCTATAGTCGTCCATAATAAAGTGTTTCCGGTGCAGGATTTTGTGCACGAATTGCCTTCCCGATTATTTCCTATAAATGTTTGACACGATTCACTTCGGGATCTCTGGGTGGGCAAACCATTCGCTCGAATTATCCAGAATGTTCCTCAAAGAAACCGCGAACAATCGTGGCCCCGTGCCAACCATAAAAATTCCATTGTTGTTTGGGAACATGAAGTCTCTGAATGCCTGCAAATGGTCTTCGAGTGGTTCAGTTCGACCAGAGGACCCATTCCATTCCATGTAAACAAATCCCATAGCATTATGGAGTCAACACAATCACGCACAGTGCCTTGTTGACAACTTGTGTTCATGGCTTTGTGGGGTCTGCGCCACACTCGAACCCTGCCATCACGTCTTAAGAGATAAAATCTGGACTCATCAGACATGGCAACGGTTTTCCAGTGGTCTAGGGTCCAACCGATATGGTCACGAGCCCAGGAGAGGCGCTGCTGGCGATGCTGTTAGGTTGTTGCCACAGCCGATTAACGCCAAATTTCGTTACGCTTTCCTAAATGATACGTTTGTCGTACTTCCCACATTGATATGTGCCGTTCTTCTCACGCCGTGTTGCTTGTCTGTTAGCACTGAGCTTTCAGTCGTTAAGTGAAGGCCGTCGGGCAATGCTTTGTCCGTGGTGAAAGATAATGCCTGAAATTTGCTATTCTCGGCACAATTTTGACACTGTCGTTCTCGGAATGCCGAATGCCCTAACGACTTCCGAAATGGAATGTCCCACGTGTATAGTTCCAACTACTAGTCTGCGCTCAAAATCTGTTAACTGCCGTCGTGCGGCCACTGTCAGGTCGGAAACTTTTTCACATGAATCAACTGAGTATAAATGGCAGCTCCACCAATGCACTGCCCTTTTACACATCGCGATATTAGCTCCATCTACATGTATGCATATCGCTAAATCGTGACTTTCGTCACCTCAATGTAATGCACCTCAAACCACTGTAGGATGATTCTGGAAAATACCAACACATCAAGCATGAAGGGACGTAAGTGATCGGCAGTGACGTTAAATTAGTCCACAGTGTCCTGGTGCCTTCTGTTCCTAAGAATGGTGTTCATGAACCCATCGACTCCGTATCTGCGAGGCGGCCGCGGGGTCAGGACCACACAATGAGCAATGCTGCGAAGCAAAAAGAAAAATGCAATCTCGGCAGATCTCGATCCCTCCGCTGTCGAGTTCCGAGTACTGCCGGTAGATGTTTCTTTTGCTTGCACGGGACGTAACATAAATTCCTCCAAAACGAACATCAAATGTGATTTCAAAAAGAGAAATAGGCTGTATGATCTTTCCTTAACACAGAATTCAGATGGCGTTGTCCATATATACTTCATGCGGTAGCGCTGAAACGCTTACAGTTTTCATAAATTCTTTAAAAAAATATGCTTCATGCTTGGCCTTTTTTTCGCTCTTTTTATTTGTACTCTGCGGTCTCCGAGATTTCTTCAGATATCAATGGCATGAGTATGCATAACGCGATGGAAATCACTGAATTAGGTACATAACTTACATCCACCGAACATATTACCTGTACTTAAAAAGTGTTATGATGATCACTCCAATGGCAAAAGACTCCGGGCTTATCCCCCATTTCAATCTTCAGGAGAGGGGGAGGAGACTATGAGAAAAAGATTAAATAACCAACAAATGAATAACGTCCTACGATTCGGAGCGTGGAATGTCAGAAGTCTGAATGTGTTAGGGACGCTAGAAATCTCAAAAGGGAAATGTTAAGGCACAATCTGAATATAGTGATCGTCAGTGAAATGAAGTGGAAAGAAGACAAGGATTACTGCTACGATGAGCGTATAAGGTAATATCAACAGAAGCAACCGTAGTAGGATTCGTTCTGATTAGGAACGTAGGGCACACAGTGAGTTACTGTGAACAGTTAAGTGATAGGGTTCTTCACATCAGAATCCACATCAAACCAACACCGACAATAACAGTTCAGGTATAGACTCCAACGTCGCAAGCATAAGCTGAAGAGACAGAAAAAAACATGTGATAATACTGAAGGGGTAATTCAGTGTAGGAGGGATATGAAAATCTAATAGTCATGGGGGACTGGAATGAGGTTATAGGGTAAGGGGCAGAAGAAATGGTTACAGGAGAGTATTAACTTTGTACACTAATTAGAGAGCAGAAAGCCTGAGTTCTGCAATATATTTCGGCTAGTAACAGCGAATACTCTGTTCAAGAACCATAAGAGGAGGAGACATAATTGGGAAACGCTGGGAGATAAGGGAGGTTTCTACTTAGATTACATCATGGTGAGACAGAGATTCCGAAATCAGATACTGGATTGTAAGGCATACCCAGGAATAGATATAGACTCAGATCACAATTTAGCAATGATGAAGAGTAGACTGAGGTTTAAGAAACTGGTCAGGAAGAATCAATGCGCAAGGAAGTGGAATAACGAAGTACTAAGGAAATAGGAGATATCACTGAATTTCTCTAAGGCAATAGATACTGCAATATTGAATAGCTCAGAAGATAATTCAACTGAAGAGGAATGGACATCTCTAAAACATAGGTGCAATGAGGATAACTGCTAAGAAACCGTGGGTTACAAAGTAAATACTTCATTTATCGAAGAATGAAGAGACTACAAAACTGTTCAGGGAAAGTCAGTAATACAGAAGTAAAAGTCACTTAGGAATGAAATAAATCAAAGTGCAAAGGCAGCTAAGGTGAAATGGCTCCATAAAAATGGTGAATAAATAGACAAAGATACGACTGTCAGAAGGACTGGCTCAGTTTATAGAAAAGTCAAAACAACCTTCGGCGAAATGGAAAACAGGGCGCTAACATTAATAGTGCAATGGGAATTCCTGCGTCAACTGCTGAGGACAGAGAGCGGATAGGTGGAAAGAGTACACAGAAGGCCTTTATGAGGAGGACGTCTTCTCTGATGACGTGATATAAGGAAAAGCATGAGTCGACTTGGAAGAGATAGGGAATCAAGTACTAGAATCGGGCCTGCCGGGGTGGCCGAGCGGTTCTAGGCGCTACAGTCTGGCACCGCGCGACCGCTACGGTCGCCGGTTCGAATCCTGCCTCGGGCATGTATGTGTGTGACGTCCTTAGGTTAGTTAGGTTTAAGTAGTTCTAAGTTCTAGGGGACTGATGACCTTAGAAGTTAAGTCCCATAGTGCTCAGAACCATTTGAACCATTTGAACTAGAATCGGAATTGAAAAGAGCTTTCGACGAATCAAATAAGGCAGAAGAGATAGGTAATATTCGATCGGAATTTCTAAAATCATTGGGGATGTAGCAACAAAACAACTACACACGTTGACGTGCAGAATATACGAGTCTGGCGATATACCATCTGACTTTCGGAAAAATATTATCCACACAGTTCCCAACACTGCAAGAGCTGACAAGTGCGAGAATTATCGCACAATCTGCTTAACAGCTCTTGTGTCCAAGATACTAACGAGAATAATATACAGAATAATGGAAAAGAAAATTGAGGATGAGTTATATGACGATCAGTTTGGTTTTAAGAAAGGTAAAGGCACTACAGACGGAGTTTTGACGTGCGGTTGATGACGGAAGCAAGACTGCAGAAAATTCAACAGACGTCCGCAGGATTTGGCAACCTGGAAAAGCGTTCGACAATGTTACTTGTTGCAGGATTCTGAGAAAAATATGGGTAATCCAAAGGGAAAGACGGGACGTAAACAATATGTACAAGAACCAAGATAGAACAATAAGACTGCAAGACCAGAAACAAAGTGCTCGGACTATAAACCGTGCAAACCAGGGATACAGTCTTTCACCTCTCCTGTTTAACCATGGATACAACAGTGTGCGATTTGCATGGGGGGATGGGGGGGGGATTTCCCCACCTCTGCATCAGACCATCCCCTCCTCTGACTTTAGTTTATGCATCCCAACCTGGGATGTTTATTTCCCACGCACTGGAGTAAAACTTTACACATAATTAAAATTTGTGGAGCCGAACACTGAAAGTTTTTAATACAGTCTTACTATTAATACTATTAATATGTTTGCTTATTAATTTTGAAAAAGTGTTACGTAGTAGTTAGCATTTCAAAACATTTAGAACTAAATCATCATTCTCATGTTGTCATTGTTGCTTTCGTCTAAGGTGCGTCACCCGTTTACTTGCGAGCTTGCGAGGGAAGTAGTGTGGCAGTCATACCGCAGCAGTCGTACCGCAGAGTTGGATGAGCTGGGGGCTGAAAGTCCCACCCCGGGCCCTGACAGCACCGTTAGGCCACCTTTTGGCAACAGAATGGCGCGGACTAAAGCGCCTGGGACGAAAGCACACATTACTAAATAACGCACCATCGTCTGCTTCTAGTTCCTAGGATACTATTTCGTGGACCTTCTTTAAATACTCTTCTCTTCCACCATCGTTTTCTTTTCCTTTGGTTTTCATTTCCGTTGTTAGCTGCGTGTGCAAGTACCAAGTAGGCCGCCGCTCCGATACTTTATCATCCTTTATACTGCAAGACCGACACACGTGTGGCACAAATTCTGTTACTTTGGTATAAATTAACCTGCCGCATACAACATGCGCCGCAAGATGTTGCCTGTTGTAGCATGCTACAAGACGACGCACACCACATTTCCGTAGTATGCCACAATGTTGCAAGACGTCGCCCCAGCGTAAACGAGGCTTTAGAGCCAGATCTGTATTGTATGGTAGATGTGATGTGTTGCGTACGAAACTAAAACCTGCAATCAGATCCAAACGTCGTAGAAAGCTGTGAAGAGGTGTCATCCTGCAGCAAGATAACGCTCACCCACATTCTGCCAAACGGACAGCCGTCGCAATAAAGGAGTTGAGATTCGAGGTTCTGGAGCATCCACCATACAGTACAGACCTGGCTCCAAGTGATTTTTACATGTTTGGACCCTTAACGGAAGCACTACAGGGAAGAAGATTTGAAAGTGATGAAGGCGTCATTGCTGCGGTGCAAAATTGGTTACAGATGCAACCGAAAAACGTATTTTCTGATGAAATAAAAAAAAACCTCATAAAACGTCGGGAAAACTGCATTGAAGTCCAGGGAGGTTACGTAGAAAAATAACGCATGTTTCAGTTTTCTATCATCAGAATAAGTGCAGCTTTTCACAAATGTGCCTTTACTTTTTGAATTCCCGTCGTATACTTGTAAATAGATGATTTTGTAAATAAGCTTTACCTATAATGTACTTTTAAAGATATAACAAGGGATGGCTTTTCTGACAGTGCATACGCATGAATAGTGAGTTTCGACATTAACATCTGTTTATAAATAACTGTTTAACCATGCGTAACGCCACGGTCCAAGCTAGTAACATATGTAATTATACTAACCCCCTAAGACATCCCCCCCCCCCCATTGGTAAAAGCACAAATCGCACACTGAAAATGACAAAAATAAGAGAAAGGTTCAAGAGCAGGATTGAAATTAGGAGTGGAAGAATATCAATGATAAGTTTCGCCGACGACATTGCTGTTCTCAGTGGAAGTGAAGAAGAATTGCAGGGTCTGTTGTGGCGTGAACAGTCTAATGAGTTCAGGTTACAGATTGAGAGTAAATTGAAAGGAGACGAAAGTATTGCGAAGTAACAGAAATGAGAACAGAGGGAACTGGCGATCACGAAGTAGGCGAAGTTAATGAATTCTGCTACCCAGGCAGCATAATAATCCATCACGGACGGAGCCACGAGAACATAAAAAGCAGAGGAGCACTAGCGAAACTGGCATTCCTGACCACGAGAAGTCTACTACTGCCAACCATAGGTCTTAATGTGAGGAGGAAATTTCTGAGAACATGCATTTGGATTACAGCTTTCTGAGGTAGTGCAATATGGATTGTAGGGAAACCAGGACAGGTATGATAGACTGTTTCGAGATGTGGTGATATAGAATAACGTTGAGAATTGGGTGGCCTGATAAGATAAGAAATGAGGAGTTCCCCGCACAATCGGCGAGGAAAAAAAAATGAAAAGCACAGACAATTAGAAGGCACAAGATGATAGGATATACGAAGAAGGCACAAGGCGGTGGTGGTGGTGGTGGTTAGTGTTTAACGTCCCGTCGACAACGAGGTCATTAGAGACGGAGCGCAAGCTCGGGTTAGGGAAGGATTGGGAAGGAAATCGGCCGTGCCCTTTCAAAGGAACCATCCCGGCATTTGCCTGAAACGATTTAGGGAAATCACGGAAAACCTAAATCAGGACGGCCGGAGACGGGATTGAACCGTCGTCCTCCCGAATGCGAGTCTACGCACAAGGCGATAGTTGATCAAATGGTTCAAATGGCTCTGAGCACTTTGGGACTTAACAGCTATGGTTCAAAAAATGGTTCAAATGGCTCTGAGCACTATGGGACTCAACTTCTGAGGTCATTAGTCCCCTAGAACTTAGAACTAGTTAAACCTAACTAACCTAAGGACATCACAAACATCCATGCCTGAGGCAGGATTCGAACCTGCGACCGTAGCGATCTTGCGGTTCCAGACTGCAGCGCTTTTAACCGCACGGCCACTTCGGCCGGCCAGCTATGGTCATCAGTCCCCTAGAACTTAGAACTACTTAAACCTAATTAACCTAAGGACATCACACAACACCCAGTCATCACGAGGCAGAGAATTCCGTGCCAAATTTCGCGCGTCTGTAAATTTTAACCAATCTTCGGGATTTCGCGTTCTTCTTAACTTCGCATGCTTTTTCCGTTGCATCTGCAACAGAGTTCGGACCTGTTTTGTGTACCACGGGGGATCAGTTCCATCTCTTACCAATTTATGAGGTATGAATCTCTCAATTGCTGTTGCTACTATATCTTTGAATTTGAGCCACATCTCGTCTACATTTGCATAGTCAGTTCAGAAGGAATGGAGATTGTCTCTTAGGAAGGCTTCTAGTGACACTTTATCTGCTTCTTTAAATAAAATAATTTTGCGTTTGTTTCTGGTGGATTTGGAATAAACGGTATTGAGCCTAGCTACAACGACCTTGTGATCACTAATCCCTGTATCAGTCATGATGCTCTCGATCGGCTCTGGACTGTTTGTGGCTAAGAGGCCTAGTGTGTTTTCGCAACCATTTACAATTCGCGTGGGTTCGTGGACTAACTGCTCGAAATAATCTTCGGAGAAAGCATTTAGGACAATTTCGGAAGATGTTTTCTACCTACCACCGGTTTTGAACAAGTATTTTTGCCAACATATCGAGGGAAGGTTGAAGTCCCCACCAACTATAACCGTATGAGTGGGGTGTTTATTTGTTACGAGACTCAAATTTTCTCTGAACTGTTCAGCAACTATATCATCGGAGTCTGGGGTTCGGTAAAAGGAGCCAATTATTAACTTAGTTCGGCTGTTAAGTATAACCTCCACCCATACCAATTCACACGGAGTATCTACTTCGACTTCACTACAAGATAAACCACTACTGACAGACACAAACACTCCACCACCAATTCTGCCTAATCTATCTTTCCTGAACACCGTCTGAGACTTCGTTAAAATTTCTGCAGAACTTATTTCAGGCTTTAGCCAGCTTTCTGTACCTATAACGATTTCAGCTTCTGTGCTTTCTATTAGCGCTTGAAGCTCAGGAACTTTCCCAGCACAACTACAACAATTTACAACTACAATTCCGACTGTTCCTTGACCCAAGCACGTCCTGTATTTGCCATGCACCCTTTGAGATTGCAGCCCACCCCGTACTTCCCGAGGCCTTCTAACCTAAAAAAACGGCCCAGTCCACGCCACACAGCCTCCGCTACCCGTGTAGCCGCCAGCTGAGTGTAGTGAACTCCTGACCTATTCAGCGGAACCCGAACCCCACCACCCTATGGAGCAGGTCAAGGAATCTGCAGCCAACACTGTCGCAAAACCGTCTGAGCCTCTGATTCAGACCCTCCACCCGGCTCTGCACCAAAGGTCCGCAGTCGGTTCTGTCAACGATGCTGCAGATTGTGATAAAATAATTGTCAAACTGAATCGCACATCATCCAGTCCAGCGCCTCCATTGTTTCCGAAGTTACAAGAAAGCGCAGTGCTTGGTTCGTGTAGCTTAGGACTGGAATATACAACCATATAGCAATCGGCAACGAATTTTTACTTTCCGTTGCTTCAACAGGGTTTACTAGACCCGAATGCTAATAACAAAAAGAAAGATCCTTGTAATAATTGATTACAAGGTTTATAGTACACTAAATATCGTTACCAGGTTTTTGCAGGGTATCCAAATAAGATATGAAACAAGGTTAATGTATAAAATTGGTAGTAGCAGTGGCTTCGATTTGTTGCAGGGTTCTGGTACAGTGTAGAAGAAACCTCGTACAGGGCACTATGCAGCCAGTACTAGAGCTCTTCTCCAGCCTTTGGAGTCCTTATCAACTAGGAACGCCAGCAGCCGTCGAACAAATGCAAAACAGATTCGCAAAACAGATCGATTTTTCCCATACGAAAGTGTAACAAAGATGATCAAGGAACTTATATGGGAATCTTTCACGAGGATGTCTTCGCGAAACTGTGTTAAGTAAATTCAGAGATCGGTATCCGACGAAGGCTGTGTGATAACTCAGCTGCCTCTATCGTGTATCTCGCGTAGTGATCATTACAGTAAGAAGATACAGAAAACTTTTTTTTTCTCTCACTCTGTAGGCGAGTGGTTTTGGAGGGAAAGTAGGTATTGATAATATAAAGAACTCCCCCCTACAAACTGTGCAGAGCTTACGGAATATACAAACAATGAACACCTCCAGCAAACAGTACCAACTCATACTCTAGTACTCTGTTTCCCTGTCTGCGGGAAATATTGATTGAAATTGCACCCTTATTGGGACTTATTTTCGATACAGAATGAAGCCATTCTTCCGGGTGACGATTGTTGTGAGGACTTTGTGGCTATTGGGAGTGTGTAACGGTACTAGCACTTTTCAAGAGAATACTGCAATTCAGAATGCCCAGAAGTTATGTACATGCTGCTTAACGCCAACTTGATGGCCTTTCAGAAACGTTGAATCATTGCCAAGGCGCGTATTGGAACATAGCATTCACAGATCACAGAAACTGGTTGTATTGGAATGACTATAGAACGAATAGTGACAGGATCGACTCAAGACAACATTGTGGCAAGACCCGTAGGCACGGGTCCTTCCCGAAGGACTAAAACACAAGCAAATCGTAGGTTTGTTTGTGTCTGGCAAATAGACGCTTGACAACAGCTGTGGCATGGGCAGAGCTGAAAGGCAACGTGGCGCCACGAAACGTCGGGAACATATGGTTGGAAGTTCGGTAGAGGATGTCGAGTAGCCATGCGTCATTTACCACTGGCACCAAATCATAGAGGCATAGACAAGCAAAAACTTGTGTAGTGTAGAGCGCGTGTCAACTTGGACGTTAGAAATTAATTAGAAAACATGGTTTAGATCGCGAAGGCACGTTTATTAAAAGGTGACCGGTTTAGATCGTTACATAATCATCTTCGGATCCCCAAAACTGTTACATGACAAGGATAAAAATTAGAGGGATACATAAAAAGAATTTAAGATTATCTATAAAATTGCAAAACATAAATATACCCATATTTTTGGGCAATGGCAGGAAACGCTGAATGACGATAGTCAACTGCTGGAAGGAGAAGCGCAGCTATTTCTTAGATACTAGAAGCTCCGCCTACAGCTGACAGCATGAAGTCAGCGTTAGCCAATCAGGTATAAGTCGAAACAATTATGTACAAAAATATGTACTTGTTAGTAAATATAGCGTCAACATTACGTAGAATAATTATATAATGAAGAAGAAACAGCTTGTTAGTGCACGAATTGTGGAATAAATATCCTAAAGAACTTTCAAAAAGGAAACACAAACAACGCGTTCGTAGTGTAGTGTATAGGCTGCCCTAGGCCTAGGGGCGTGCTGGAAAAATAACACCAGTGTTGGTGACTTCTATGAAAATGGTGGACGTCGTTCCAATTACGCAGCGGCAGAGCGATTTCCAAAGAGATGCCGGTGAGTATCGATAGGTGATTTCCAGCAGACGACATTCGATAGAAGTACAAAGTAGTTGGTTACTGTGGAAATGGTAGACGTTGATCTCGGGCGGTTTGCATTGAAGTGGCACCAAGCATCGACAAATGAAGCTTACAGAGATAGCGTACCACAGATGCAGTCAATAGATGTTGATTCTAACATAATAGCAAACAGTAACAAAAAGGGTATGGAGGATATCAATGTTGAAGAAAAATGCGTGCACGTACACTGCAAAGGCAAAAGTCACGGGATTGCGAAGTGGACACATACAGACGGTGGTAGTATCGCGTATAAAAGGGCAGTGCCCTAGACGAGCTGTCATTTGTACTGAGGTGTTTCATGTGAAAAGGCTTCCGATATGGCTATGGCCGAAGGACGGGAATTAACAGACTTTGAGCGCGGAATCGTAATTGGAGCTAGACGCATGGGACATTCCATTTCGAAAATACACCAGGAATTCAATATTCCGAGATTCACAGTCTCAAGAGTGTACCGCGAAACCAAATTTCAGGCGTTACCTCTCACTGTAGACAATGCAGTGGCCGACGGCCTTCACTTAACATCCGAGAGCAGCAGTGTTTGCGTAGAGTTGTCAGTGCTAACAAACAAGCAACACTGCATGAATAACAGCAGAAATCAATGTGGGACGTACGAAGAACGTACCTGTTAGGGCAGCGCGGCGAAGTGTGGGGTTAACTAGCTTTGGCAACATACGACCGACGCGAGTGTTTTTACTAACACAACGGTATCGCCCGCAGCATCTCTCCTGGACACGTGACCATATCGGTCTGACTTTGGACGACGGGAAAACCGTAGCCTAGTCAGATGAGTCCGGATTTCAGTTCGTAAGAGCTGATGGTAGGGTTCGAGTGTGGCGCAAGCCCCGAAAACCAAAGATCCAAGTTGCCAACATCGCACTGTGTAAGATGGTGGTTGCTACCGTAGCCTAGTCAGATGAGTCCGGATTTCAGTTCGTAAGAGCTGATGGTAGGGTTCGAGTGTGGCGCAAGCCCCGAAAACCAAAGATCCAAGTTGCCAACATCGCACTGTGTAAGATGGTGGTTGCTACCTTTTGTTTACATGGAATGGTCCTCTCGTCCAACTGAACCGAACATTCACTGAAAATGGTGATGTACGGCTACTCGGAGATCATTTGCAGCCATTCACATACTTCATGTTCAGAGCCGGCCGGTGTGATCGAGCGGTTCTAGGCGCTACAGTCTGGAGCCGCGCGACCGCTACGATCGCAGGTTCGAATCCTGCCTCAGGCATGGATGTGTGTGTTGTCCTGAGGTTAGTTAGGTTTAAGTAGTTCTAAGTTCTAGGGGACTGATGACGACAGATGTTAAATCCCATAGTGCTCAGAGCCATTTGAACCTTTCTGTCGGCAGCAACACATTTCAATGAGTATGATATAAAATTGATACCCTAGTCCCTCCACAATATAGTAACCACAACTTAGTGGTATTCTGTGAGCCATTACCATATTGCTTTGGCTCTCTATACGGCCTGTTAAGTCACAGCTCATTATGTGGCGAATATCACAATATGAGGAACAGAGTAACGGCTCTCTGAGCACTATGGGACTTAACATCTATGGTCATCAGTCCCCTAGAACTTAGAACTACTTAAACCTAACTAACCTAATGACAGCACACAACACCCAGTCATCACGAGGCAGAGAAAATCCCTGACCCCGCCGGGAATCGAACCCGGGAACCCGAGCGTGGGAAGCGAGAACGCTACCGCACGACCACGAGCTGCGGACAACAGAGTAACATCTACACCGTTTCTATGAATGCTTCTTCATGCAGAAAAATTTCCCCTTGGTGTCACGTTACAGAATTTTCTTTAACAAATTCAACATAGCTATCTCTCCTCTTCGAGTGCATAGATGAACTGGTGAATTTCTAGCAAATTTAAATAATATTTACGCAACAGTCAAGCATTTTAGAACGACAAATCTAGCATCATTTTAAACCCTATACAATACATATTAGGAAATGTGCTCGCTTATATACATATATGTTCGCGTCAGTACTGGCGTATTAGCGATGCCAAAAACATGAAAAAACTTACCCTGTAAAAAGTTTCACATTTTCTCTCAAAGATTTCAAGTAGAAATAAATAGCTTCACAAGTGGATATTTGTTTCATATTTAATAACAAAAGCTGATTACATGTAATTTATACAAAATTTACTTGATCTGTATCTACATCTACATCTACACGGATACTCTGCAAATCACACTTAAGTGCCCGCCAGTGCGATCATCGAACCACTTTCACAAATTCTCTATTATTCCAATCTCGTCCGCCCCGATAGTGCCGGCACGGTAGCTCAGCGTGTTTGGTCAGTAATAAAAAAACTGAGTAAACCGATCAACGAACAACGTGAACGAGTGTCAACGGACGTCCGCCCCAAACAAATTCAACGAACAATACGTAGAACAAAAATCAGATAAAAAAAAGAGGTAGCTGAATAGCCAGCGTGACGGACTGCCGTCCTAGGGGGCCCGGGTTCGATTCCCGGCTGGGTCGGGGATTTTCTCCGCTCAGGAACTGCGTGTTATGTTGTCTTCATCATCATTTCATCTCCATCCGGAGTGCAGGTCGCCCAATGTGGTGTCGAATGTAATAAGAAGATCCCCGTAAGGGGCCTTCCGGCCAATGACGCCAAACGCTCATTTCCATTTCAATTCCAATCTCTTGCTGCGCGCGAAAAGAACGAACACCTGTATCTTTCCGTACGAGCTCTGATTTCCCTTATTTTATCGTGGTGACCGTTTCTCCCTATGTAGGTCAGCGTCAACAAAACATTTTCGCATTCGGAAGAGAAAGTTGGTGAATGGAATTTCGTGATAGAGTATCTCCGCAACGTAAAATGACTTTTTTTAATGATGTCCTGAATCATTTCAATTACACTCTTCCCCTATTTCGATAATAAAAAACATGCTGTCCTTCTTTGAACCTTTTCGATGTACTCCGTCACTCCTCTCTGGAAACGATCCCACACTCCGCATCAGTATTCCAAAAGAGGAGGACAAGGGTAGTGTAGGTAGTCTTATTAGTAGATCTGTTACATTTGCTAAGTGTCCTGCCAATAAAAAGCAGTCTTTGGTTAGCCTTCCCCACAACATTTTCTACGAGTTCCTTCCAATTTAAGTTGTTCGAAATTGTAACTGCTTCGTATTTAGTTAAATTTACGGCCTTTGGTTTTTACTGATTTACCGTGTAACCGAAGTTTAATAGATTCCTTTTAGTGCTCATGTAGATGACCTTAAACTTTTCATTATTTAGGATCAATTGTCAATTTTCGCACCATACGGATATCTTTTATACATCGTTTTGAAATTTGTTTTGATCTTCTGATGACTTTACTAGTCAATAAACGACAACGTCATCTATAAACATCATAAGATGGCTGCTCAGATTGTGTCCCAAATCGTTTACATAGATAAGGAGCAGCAAAGGGCCTATAACACTGCCATGGGGAACGCCAGAAATCAGTTCTGTTTTACTCGACGACTTTCCGTCAGTTACTACGAATTGTGACCTTTAACAGGAAATCACGAATCCAGTCACATAACTGAGACGGTAATTTCACTACAAGCCTCTGGTACAGTGTCAAAAACCTCCCGGAAATCAAGAAATACGGAATCAATTTGAGATCCCTTGTCAATGGTATTGAGCACATCACGCTTCCAAATGGTAGCCTCAAAAACTATGGTACACAAGTCCCACATTGCAGTCGTTATACCACCATCTGCTATCTTTCCTTATATGCTTGCCGGTCTCTCCTTTCCTTTGTCAGAACGAACTTTACAGTAGCTAGTGGCGTTTATTCTGATATCAGTGGATGGTACTTTTCCTGGAATATGCCGACCAAAATATCTATCAAGACTTGTAGTTGTTATTGGTTCCGAAGATCGAATGTCTCCTACTGCAAATACAAAGTCCGTGATAACATTTCGTATAAAGTCGACTAAAGATATATTTGCGTCGTGACACCCTTGTACAAAGTATAACCATTCACAGAGACGTTAGAAAAACGTGAAATAATTTTTTTTCCACCACTTCATTGTTTTATTTGGGAATGGCTAATAACTGTAAAGCTGGTTGACACGATATACACTAATTCTTGTTCATGTTGTAATCTAGGACAGTGTTTGGCTTTATTGTTTTTGTAAAACTGGCTTTGAGCGTACAGAAACATTTTTGGTGGTTCCCTGATGTTTATGTTATGTTATGTTATGTTAACCGGGGACCTAGAAACGATAGAGAGGCTCCGTCCCCACCGCAGCTGCAGCGGTCCGCAACCCCACAACGACTGCTGCAGTCCACTTGTCCCCTCCGCCGCCCCACACGGAACCCAGGATTATTGTGCGGTTCGGCCCCCGGTGGACCCCCCAGGGAACGTCTCACACCGGACGAGTGTAACCCCTATGTTCGCGTGGTAGACTAATGGTGGTGTACGCGTACGTGAAGAACTAGTTTGCACAGCAATCGCCGACATAGTGTAGCTGAGGCGGAATAAGGGGAACCAGCCCGCATTTGCCGAGGCAGATGGAAAACCACCTAAAACCCATCAACAGACTGGCCAGCTCATCGGACCTCGACACAAATCCTCAGGGTGGATTCGTGCCGGGGACCGGTGCTCCTTCCCGCCCGGAAAGCCGTGCGTTAGACCGCACGGCCAACCGGGCGGGCCTCCCTGATGTTTTGTGGAATGGTTCAAATGACTCTGAGCACTAGACTTAGAACTACTTAAACCTAACTAACCTAAGAACATCACACACATCAATGCCCGAGGCAGGATTCGAACCTGCGAACGTAGTGGTCGCGTGGTTCCAGATTGTAGCGCCTAGAACCGCTCGGCCACTCCGGCCGGCTATGTTTTGTGGAGAGGCAATATACATCACGTTTATTATTCCATTTTAGATCTAGAATAGGACCCTCCTCTTAAAAAAAGGACCATCCTCGTAAAAAACATATCTTTTTGCTTTAGCTTCCGTGTTCTGAAGCTTGTTGGTAGACCCTTCCTGTTCTTCATGACGGTCCCGACAGCTGGTGTATGATGTTCCTACAAAATGTTTGGAAAAGGCTTACTTGTAAATGGACTCCTGTTGAATCTAGTGGATAAAATATGAAGAACTACGGCTATCTTGCAGCCAACAGTCGCGTAGAGTGTCGGAAAACACATTTCAGTCGGTGAAAACGCTGCGCCTGTACGAAATACGGGCGCCGTCGACATGGCCAACACACGCGCACCCGTATAGCGTGTGGTCATAGTGCTGATTGTGTTGAGCAGATTTCTTAGACTGAGGCATTGAGGCCACCAACGACGCTGTGAGCAATCAGAGCTGTCACTGGTGGAAGCAGACAATGAGGCAGGCCTCACAAAGAGGAGTCTATCGACATAAACGTCCACTTTCGGATGAGAACTCTTCTGAAAAGGGTTCCTGCACAAAAGACTGTAAACGTCAATGGCTTCTAGACTACTGTTGCAATGTGCTTCGTACGGCAGTTTCGGCGTATTCTGTACAGCGTTTACATAATCTATACGACTACCGAACAGTGATGCACAGGAAGAACGTAATAAACCGTTATAGTCGGAATCGTAAATGAGTAATAGTCGCGATGTCACACGTAATGCCATTTGCAGATTTTTAGATGCATGAAGTGGCTTCAGCTTACAATGCGATACTAGAGGCCCTCACTAAAAATTTCCTTCTACATCTGTACTCTGGAAATCACTGTGAAATGAAAGGCAGAAGATACTTTTCACTGTACCAGATACTGGGTCATGGTTGCCATTTTGAAGTGTTCCCAGGAATTGGCACATAATGTCCAGCCTTCATTTTGTGCATCTACGCTTCCGTACTCAATCACTGTAGATGAACTTACTCGGACGTGCTACTGCGGCATTCGGATATCCTCCAGACAAGTTCTGTGGGTGAATACAGTCACTGCGACTGGGTTAAAAACTATTTAAGTGAATTGTTTCATCAGTGAGAGGCGTTGAGATTGACAGCCTGTTGTCACCACTTAACAATGGACACACCTCCCCTTCCATTGTCATTTCCGCCCCTGCAGTTGTAAAGCTGGTTCAGGCGAACGTAGGTGTCAGAAATAGGTCTGAAGTACCATTATTTTATGTATCTTCCGTATCTACGAGAGTAATTGGGTGTGAGTCGCACGTGATTTTATCCGTAGTTTGGACTTTCGGTTATCACCTAACAATAGTTAAAGAAGCCAATGGTGCTTCATGATCAAACATATAACATTTTTCAGGATATTGCCAAAGAATTTTCTGTCGAATGTTATTGATCCTATACAAATACGAGGGAAATTCAAAAATGTCGCCCCACGCTAAGACCGTTGCGCAACTAGTGTGCTACGCTGTCCGAAAAATGGAAACATCCTCTTAAAAAAATTAATGAATTACAGTGCTGATAAACCTCTTACGTTATTTGATTTTCAAGCAGCTGAGCAGAACTGAACGTACTCAGACATTTCGCTGTTTACTTATTCTGATCAACACTAAACTAACACACAATATTTTTAGCGCAACGCAATCTGCCGGCCGGGGTGGCCGAGCGGTTCTAGGCGCTACAGTCTGGAACCGAGCGACCGCTGTGGTCGCAGATTCGAATCCTGCCTCGGGCATGGATGTGTGTGATGTCCTTAGGTTAGTTAGGTTTAAGTTGTTCTAAGTTCTAGGGGACTGATGACCTCAGAAGTTAAGTCCCATAGTGCTCAGAGCCATTTGAACCATTTGCAACGCAATCTGACTTTCAATAATTCCTACAAAAGAACGGCCCTGACGAACAATAACCTATACCTTTCATGAATCACTTACCTCACAAAAATCTTCGTTACTCGAACTACTGCAATACAGCGAGCGCCAATACTGCCAGCTAAACAAAAGATTCTAACTACTGAAGGCACTAACTACTGATAGGCATAGTTAGCAAACGAAACATTTTGATAGAGAACAAACAATGTATTTACCTTAATAATGTTCAAAAGTATCCACCACTGCTGGCGGCTCACCTCCAAGCGCGCAACGCTACGCGCTGTTCACATCCAAATGCCCCTACAATAGCGAATATTTCAACAATGCCAACCAGCCACAGACTGCACACAGCACAGTCAGTGATTTTCATACAGAGCGCTACGCGGCGTTACCAACATCAAAACCTAAACAGCCTACTTACAAGATGTACATGCTCTGTGTTTCCTGCAGACGTAGTTCTTCATCGGTATGGGTAAGTCACAGTGCGGGAGCAAAATGGCGTTTCAAATGAAAACGTATTCCAAAGCTGAGGTATGCAATAAGGTACGATTCTTGTTGGCAAAACGTCTAATCTGCACTCATTTTCATCGTGAAATTATGGCGTTATAATTGTAAAATGGTGCCAACAATTTGAGCAAGGCCGCACAGACGTGGCTGTTACTGACCAAGAACGAAGGCCATCGACACCGACCACAGTGTTCAGGCAAAAGAGAGGCTGATTCGAAGCAACCGGGAAATTTTATGATGATGAGAAGATCTGCACAGCGGTTCATGAACGACTCTGCGATCATGGAGCGGATTTCTTTGTTGAGTAACTCAGTGATTGGCAGAATTTTCGACCGTTGCTTACAGAGCCTTTCTGACTACGTTGCAAAATATTCTCATGTTTCTGTCTTTCTTTGAAGTGCAGCATTCAATAACAGATACCTGTCCTGTCATAATGATCTACATCCTCGTCCACATGACTGCTCTGCAGTTAATAATTAAGTGCCTGGCAGAGAATTCATCGAACCACTGATGAATACGCCGAGAAAGACTGAAATCGCATATATCAACGAACCACGTTTAAGCTATTTCTCTACCGTTCCACTCTCGAATAGCGTGCGGGAAAAACGAACACACAAATTCTTCTGTGCGAGCTGTGATGATCATTTTTTACTATTTATATGGTCGCAAAAAAAATATTTTCAAACTCTTGGGATAAAGGTGGTGATTTAAATTTCACGTGAAAATACTGCTGCAAAGAAAACCGCCTTTATTTTAGTGACTGCTAGCGCAATTAGCGTATCATACCCGTGGTACTATCTCCTGTGTTTTTCGATACATCTGCATCTAAATGGATACTCTGCAAATCACATTTAAGTGCCTGGCACAGGGTTCATCGAACCAATTTCACCGTAGTCCTCTATTCCAATCTCGAACTGTGCGTGGAGAAAACGAACACCTATATCTTTTGGTGCAAGCTCTGATTCCTCTTATTTTGTTATGATGATCTTTTCTCTCTATGTTGATCGACGTCAACAAAATATTTTCGCCTCCGGGGTAGAACGTTGATGATTGAAATTTCGCGAGAAGATTCCGCTCCTTTGTTTTAATTGTGTCTACCAAAAATCCTGTGTAACGTCAGTGACACTATCTCCCCTATTTCTCGGTAACACAAACCCTGCCGCTCTTCTTTGAGTTTTCCCCATGTATTCCGTTTATCATACCTGATAAGAACTCCAGACTGCACAACAGTATTCCCGAAGAGGACGGACAAGTGTCGTGTAGGCAATCTGTTTAGTAGATTTGTACAAAACGAGCTGCCCTTCTTTGGACTTTTTCGATGCCCTCCATCAATCGCATCCGTTTATCTGATGTGGATCACACACCGCACAACAGTGCTCGAGAAGAGGGCGGACAGGCGTAGTGTAAGCAGTTTCCTCAGTAAACCTGTTACATTTTATAAGTGTTTTGCCAATAAATCTTAGTCCTTGGTTTGCTTTCCCCACCATATTACCTTTCCAATCGTTCCAGTTTAAGTTATTCGTAATTGTAGACCCTAAAATTTAGTTTACAGCCTTTAGAGTTGTGTGATTTATCGTGTAACTGAAATTCAGCGGATTGTTTTTAGTGCTCATGTGGATAACTTCACACTTTTCATAATTTTAGAGTCAACTGCCACTTTGCGCTCCGTACAGCAGTTTGTTTTGATCATGTGATGTATTTAGAAGACGGTAAATGATAGCATCATCTGCAAACAACTTAAGAGTGCTACTAAGATGGTCTCCTAAATCGTTTGCGTATATCAGGAACAATAGAGGGCGTATAACACTTCCTTCGGGAAAGCCAGATACTACTTCTGTTTTACTCGGCTACTTTTCGTCAGTTATTACGAACTGTGACCTTTCTGATAGGAAATCACGAATTCAGTCACACAACTGAGACGACAGTCTATAGACACGCAATTTAATGAGAAGTTGCTTGTTATGAGTGGTGTCAAAAGCCTTCTGTAAACCTAAAAGTATGGAATCAATTTGGCCTTCCCTGTCGACAGCATTCATTACTTCCTGGCTATAAAGAGATACTTGTGTTTCACAACAACGATATTTTCTGAATCCGTATTAGCTTTTTGTCAATAAATATTTTTCTAGAGATAATTCAAATGGTTCAAATGGCTCTGAGCACTATGGGACTCAACAGCTGTGGTCATAAGTCCCCTAGAACTTAGAACTACTTAAACCTAACTAACCTAAGGACATCACACACATCCATGCCCGAGGCAGGATTCGAACCTGCGACCGTAGCAGTCGCGCGGTTCCTGACTGAGCGCCTAGAACCGCTGGACCACCGCGGCCGGCTAAAGATAATTCATAATGTTCGAGCACAGTATATGTTCTAAAATACTAGTGCAAATCGACGTTAGTGATAAGGGTCTGTCACTCAGCGGATTATTCCTGTTTCCTTTCTTGGGTATTGGTGTGACTTGTACAACTTTCCAGTCTCTAGGTACTATCTTTCTAGAGGGAGCAGTTGTATATGACTGCTGAGGGCAACGTTTTCAGCATACTTTGGGAGGAAACTGGTTGGTATACAATCTTGACAAGAAGCCTTGCCTTTCGTAAATGTTTTAAGCTGCTTCGCTACGCCAATGTTATCTACTTCTAAGTTACTCATGTTGGCAGCTGCTCTTGATTCGAATTCTGGAATATTTACTTCGCCTTTTTGTGAACGAATTTCGAGTGTTTAGTAACTCTGTTTTAGCGTCGCCAATAACATCACTGTTATCAATCAGTTAAAGTACTGATTGGGTCTTCACACTGGTGTGCTTTACATACGACCGAATCTCTTTGGATTTTCTGCCAGTTTCGTTGTGGACACTATCAGAAACATCTCGCATTGAAGATCACGCTAAATGTCGAGCTTCGTAAAAGTTCGCCAATCTTGGGGATTTTGTGTTCTGTTAAATTCGGCATGCGTTTTTCGTCGCCTCTGCAATAGTGTTCTGTATTGTTTAATGGGCCATGGAGTACCAGTTGTGTCTCTTATTAATTTATTTGGTATATATCTCCAAATTGCCGTAAGATTGTAAGGAGTGGAGACCGTGTAACTTAATTTCTTCAGTTCGTCGCAGTGCGCTTAACAACTGAGCTTTGCTACACAGAGTGATACTTATTAACCTCTGAAGCGACGTAGACGACGATGAGACACATAATTTAATATGAGACGCATGCTGCCGTCATTATCGGGGAATACCCTGAAATTGGATGACAGATGGTGCACATGTGACGTCACCACGTGACGTACCTCGCCTCACTTGCGGCGGTTGTGGCTGTCGGTCCGTCTGTCGTACCTAATCATCCTATTCCAAGTAGTCACGTCGGTGTGATCCCCAGCCTGAGTGCGTCACCATAGCGCGAGGGACAGAGGGGTCGAGTCATATGTGTGTGTAAGGCAGTGCTTTGTTTTAATGTGTGAGACTACTACGTGTTTACATTGAGTAACTGATTTATTAATGTATTTACCAGTCTCGTGGTCTCCTCAGGTTTATTGTAAAGTACAGCACAACAGGAACACACCTTATTGCGTCACTAGTAAATGACTAGAAGCTTCAAAATTGTATCGTTACTAATAATAAATGACGTATGTTTTCTTTACTATTCGGAGAGGTCCAGAAAAAATGTAGGTACTTAGTAGATAGTTATTATCTTTGGAACAAAATGACGGTAGCGTAGCCACTGTTTTCTTCCTGGTTCGCATTTTCCAGCAGATGACAGTGCAGTAATGAATAAGAGTGTCGTTTGAGCAACGAACGGCTATGGTGAAGTGCTACAGGAAGTACGAAGACACGATGGATCTACAATGTTGATGGCTTAATGTGTACGGAACTCAGCCACCAACCGGTACGACCATTTATCGTAATCGGGATAAATTTGAATCCGACGGTGCTGTTCATGTTGTGCGTAACAACACGCCGACTGGCCAACCAAAAACATCAACAAGTCCAGCTTCCAGTGCTGCTTCGTTGCAACATTTTATTAGGTCAACTCAAAAATCGGTAAAGCATGTTGCACTTGAAAGCGGGTTAAGCCGATGAAACGTATGACGGATTCTGAAGGCTCTAAAGTGGAAAGTGTACACTCAGAGATCACTGCATGCTATAAACGCGGGCGACGAGGATCATAGAATGAAGTACTACGAGTGGTTTGAAGGTATGCTTCGTGGGGACGAACGGTTTGCAGCGATGATTACATGGTCTGACGAGGCACAGTTGAATCTGAACAGTACTCCAAACCGGCACAACTGCGTGTACCTCGCTCTGAACATCCTCACATTCATCTAGACAGACATGTTAATGTACTGCGTGTTCAAACTGAACGGCACTGAAAACCTTTAAAGCTGCGTATACTTGGTGTAGTGTCCCTTTTGAAATATTGAGGACAATAAATATAAAATTTATCAAATCTATTTCATGGATATATTATATCGATCGTTATGTAAAAAAAAAGACATTATATGTAATGCATGAGATCGCAGTGTATAACGTATAGACGCCATCATTATGATCTTTGTTCTTATGTATAAATTGATAAAGACACTGAAGTGCTCTTCTTCTGTTAGTCTACTGTCTGTAAGTTATGATCGCTATTGTATTGGAGAGATTACGTATAGCGATAGCATTTGTTCTGTTTGTTCTCTTGCTTAGCGATTAATTAGAGTGTATCCTATGCTTGGTGAACATATATAGATATAAAAGTGAGTGCATTGTGTCATTTTAAAACCCATACAAGCACCTCTTCATAAAGTGTCAATTGAAGAAAGTTATTTAGCATTTTCCAGTTGCTGCGAAGCGAGCAGTGGTGGTCTTTGTCTGGTAACAATTGGCCGCCATTACGCAGAATATTTAAAATTGCTATTTTCTGCAGATTACTTCAATAGCGAGCGCAGTAAAAATCATTCCAAGTCATTAAGTTATTTAAAGTGGGAAAGTTCAATAATGTTATTTTGGCAAAAACTAAATATTTTCAGAGATGCAATTATTTCTAGGTCAGTGGACTTGGCCGGAATTCCATTACGCTAAGAGCATTTGAAATAATTTGTAGGGAGCCTGGCGCTCTAGTAAATCATAACTTAACATTTATTTTGGCCACCTACAAATCAATTTTCTTATTACGGCCTCTATTGTTTGTTACGTAACAGTCAATACTAATAAATCAATATATCAAACAATAAATTACAGTAGAGAGACGTAATATTCGTTCTCGAAAATTCTCACGTACGTGAGGACAAACATGTGAGTCTATTGTGTGTCAACGTGTCCTGTAGTCTCTCATGGCGCGGTTTCCTTGAAAGTACCGTAACTGGTGTGGTGTATCTTCGTATGTTGCAAACATCGACTTTTACCTGTCATCCGAGAAGTGTCTGTAAATGGCGCTCCGCCTCACTGCTGTAGAGATGTCAGAGGCTGCTTGGATGAAAATCTATGTGGACGACGGAGAGTTGGAAGAGGAGCTGTGGGTACCCACTATGGTTTCCAGACCTTATACCTCTTGGCGTGTACCTACGGGGGACTTTGAAAAATGAAGTTTGTCGAGGGAAGCCAGCTACACTGAACGAGCTACGAGAAACCGTCTTGGTGTCTTATGTGGCTACCACACTGGTATCACTGACAGCCGTAGTTCGGTCAACAGTTCAACGGCCTCGACGTTGCTCAGCTGCTAATGAGGGTCACCCTGAACACACAAAATAAAACGACCTGCCCCCCCCCCTCCCCCTCCACCCCCACCTTCCGTCATACCAGAATTGTAGCCGTATGTCTTTTGTTCCACCATTTTTGGCTGTCAAAGTGTTTATACATTTTTCTGGACCTTTCTGTGTAATGACTGTAAACAAATAAAAAGGGGTGAGAAGAAAATAAACACAAAATCAGATGATTATCTTTTGCTTGGTTACAGCGAGGACAGTCTTGTAATTTCTGTGTTCACAACAGATCCCATTTACAAAAGGTATTCGAAATTTGCACCATTTGCTTGAATGTAAGTATCGCGTCATTCATTCATCCCATCACGCACATGCTCGAAAATATCCTTCGCATTTTGGATATCACTTCACAAGTTCAGCATTCGTCATCCACTTTTGGGATATTTACCGACGTTTGTGGACCCATGTGTCCTTTATTAAATCACTTGTCTAAGCATTATCTAAGACGCTTCGGGGTTTTTAAAAAACGTTAATAAGACTCGCTCTTTATATAGGGAGACCTGATCTTGAGAGCAGGTTCAATATTAACCGCAACTTGGAGCCACCCAGTTTATTAAAAAAAATTGTTCAAATGGCTCTGAGCACTATGGGACTTAACTTCTGAGGTCATCAGTCCCCTAGATCTTAGAACTACTTAAACCTAACTAACCTAAGGACATCACACACATCCATGCCCGAGGCAGGATTCGAACCTGCGACCGCAGCGGTCACGCGGTTCCAGACTGTAGGGCTAGAACCGCTCGGTCACCTCCGCCGGCCAAGTTTATTCGACACACATACCCAGTAGGTAAACAACTGCAAATATGTAGGACATGCTTCTCTGCCTAGAAAAATGCAGGAGCGGGTGAGACAATTCATTTGTGTGCAAGGTATCAAATTTAATGCGTTTGAATGAACTTGTTAATAGTAACCAGTTTTTTATATCTGCCAGACATCTTTGCAACATATTTACAAAGGCTCTCGCTTCCTGAAGGATAGCCTCACATCGTAGTCCATTTATGTCGCGAATCAAACTCGGATAAATTTCTGAAGTCCAAAACTTAGCATAATCAAGCCATTGCTCTTCTTTTTCTTTAGGGAATTTTGTATGCCTCCGTTGATAATTTAATATGTTGATATTTGGCTTCATATCACATAACTCCGTTGAACAGTATTCTTAGCTTCTGTTAAGGAGATAAGCTATTCACTCGCGTAAGAAATATGCTATTTAGTATTTTTAAACAGTTTAAAATATTCTTCACCATAAAGCGTGATAAGTTCGTACGCTGAAAAGCCCGACGTCAACGACGTCTAACTGCGTACCTTCATGTCTTCCGTCTACCACGCAATTCCTCGGTATAGTCTTCCCATGTAAGCGGGACTAGAATTATATCGATATCACGTTGCCGGTTTCTAGATTACTGTTTATTTCAGTAAGTCCCCAAATAACTGGAATCGAATTACAACCGTAGAAATAAGCTATAGAGCTAATACACTGACGATTGAACGGAAATACGTCTAGAAAAAAAGGTAGGATTTTCCGTGAAAGATACATAAGATGGCCTGGTCACTCGGTGAATAAAGTAGTGCCTATCCCAGCGGCGGCCCTGAATAAGTGAGGTCGACGACGTGGCCCTGCATGGAAGGCGGCACGCGGCACGAATGCGTGATGTGGTCTACAGTAAAGCGGGCGCCAACATTGGACAGGGGAGGCGACCAAACAGAGAGGTCATCGGTCCTATCGGATCAGGGAAGGGTGAGGAAGGAAGTCGGCCGTGCCCTTTAAAAGTAACCATCCCAGCATTTGCCTGAAGCGATTTAGGGAAATCACGGACAACCTATATCAGGATGGCAGCACGCAATCATTGGCAGTCACAGGTTAGACGTCCGTGGTTACTGAAAAGCTAGTTAAAATGGCAAGGCGAAGATTTGGATGGACCGAAACCAAGTAGCTGCAACGTCGCTTTTCAGTACATAACCAGCGAATGTAACTATGCATTACGCAATCTCTGTCGCACGGTCACGCGGTAAAGTGTATTCTTAGGGTTACCAGATTTCGGAATGCCAAAAAGAGGACGTTTTCCATATTTTAGGTTGAAAAAAGAGGACACTTTCTATTTCTTAAATTTATTACATGATAAAAAAATAAAAACATTACACACATCTCACACACCTACGTATTTCTCATTTGACTGAATCCTTTTTAAAAGTTCCTTTTCTTGACACAAATATTTAAAAAAGTTCTTGCAATTCAAATTTCTAAAATTAAATTTCACTATTGCAATCCCCTTTACAGCGCCAATAGTGAGTCTATTTCTCTCCTTTGTCCACTGTGCATGTATTAAGGGAAACAACCTCTCCACACAAGCATTATGGGCTGGCAACGCGAAGAAGAATTGTGCAATTTTTATTAACTCGCTAAACTGTTCATCACTGCTACACGACTCAACGTACTTGCACCACTTCTTATGGGCCGATGCTGATTTTCCATCATAAGTGGCTATGAATTTTTTTTAAATTGAAAACTGATCAAAGCACTTTTCATCGTCAATTTTAATATGTTTATTCAACAAAATTGGATTGATTCTTCCACGTAAGATCAATATATATCTGAAAAATCGAGCCACTTAAAACAAGAAAATTCACAAAATGGTTCCATCCACATATTCAGGTACTCCAAACATCCTTCATAGAGGGTAGCAACATAGCCGTTAAAATCCTTCACCTTCAAAGCATAACCATAATTTTCCATTTGAAACAATCTTTCTTTCACACTCAAAGATATAAAATTTTCATCTTTTCTGTGTTGAAGAACACCATTCATGACATCGATAAGGGAGTTTTCTTCCTTTCCTAAGATACTAATATAATTATGAAAAATGCCAACTAAAGATTGGATATGCCATAGATATAGTTCATTGACAGGGGCCATAAAAAATTCTTTAGGACTGTTGGAGATTTGTTTCGTGACAGAAAGGATTTCAGAGCGGGAAACATCTCTGTAAGTCTCTGAATGGCTGGAAATAGTGACTGCCATCGAGTCTTGCTATGGCTGAGAAGTTGTTGGTACTTTCTTTCGACAAAATCACAAAATTTCTTTAGTGACTCTACACGGACAGCGTATATCGAAAAATGAAAATATATTTTCATTATTAATCCTTGTAAGTCAATTTCAAGGAGATCAGTTCCGTGCTGAATGCAGTTATTAAGAACATGAGCAGGACATCCCACTCCAACCAATACATTGTTAAGTATCCTCTTTAGTATTAGCAAATACATTATTTCTTTCACCTCTTTTAATGCCACTAAACATTGTGTTGCAATTATCAGCACCAAACGCCACACATTTGTCCTTAATTTTAAACTTGTTAAGCGTATCAGTGATATATGTCGAAATAGTTTCTACAGTTACATTTGGTCTACTTTCTATATTTAGAAGTTTAATTTGCAGTCCTCCATGCCTGTGATCAAAGTAATGAACTATAATGTGGATCATTTTAATAGTCCCATGGTTGATAGCATCTGTCGAGACACCAACAAAAGGAATGCACTCCAGATCTTTCATGATGCATTCTAGTGAATGAGGTGCTACAACTGAATTCACTATTGCTTCAGTTTTGGTACGTCCACACGAGATTTTTGATGATATGGACGAGTCATGGAAAATTTCTCTCAACAGTCCGCTGGTACAGTCCATAGGTTTGTAACTCTTGTGGTGAAACACAGTATGATAAGCAAGAGTTCCTTCAGCAGCACTTGCTTTGGTGTCCAGTTCAGCACAGGGTTTTGTAAAAAGTTACTCACTTTACCTGACGAACTTGCACCTCTAACACACTTCATATGTTTTTCTGTTTTCATGTGCACTTCCAGATAGCTGGTGCCGTGATTTGCTATAGATACATAGGTCCCTGTGCAACAAACCATACATTCTGATTCCCATTGAACTCTTCCAGGACGAAAGCTCTGATATTTTTCTCGGAGTTTATCCGTAAATACACACTTTCTCTTTGGCATGATGAGAAATTATCTTGAACAAAAGTTAAACAATGAATGATCAAAACGTATTGTTCAGCTAAACCATGAAAAAGTCTTCACTTACAAAACTTAACTGTAATTCTGTGCCATAAGCTATATTTTGAAATTCGCTAAACTTACCCAATAAGATGAATACGGAAAGTAAAGATGCAGCTGGATGATCAACAAGTTCGCTAAAAACACGTGTGTCACACAAAAACAAACAGCACGTAGACAATCACAGCTATGCTTTGACCATAGATACTACCTACGGTCGAAGCAGCTATCTCTAAGGTAAAAGATACATAATTCGTATGCAATACAAATCGATATTTTCGATTTTGTGAGTGTAACAGATCGAATTTAAGCTAATAACAAATGATGCAATTCAATGACCTTAGTAAAAAGTACATAAATTGTTGACGATACCACATGAAAACAAAAATCAAAAGATCTTCATTCCCAAAACCAGAAAATGCGGACATTAACAGAAATCGCAAAAAATGTATGCGGACGCTACATTTCACGTCGAAAATGAGGACATGTCCGCATAAATACGGACGTCTGGTAACCCTATGTATTCTCACCCTTAAAACAGGATCTTTCTATATATCTCTAAACTAGCTAAACGTACACCGTTCAATCATTTTGTTAATTTTCTATTAGAAACGAGAACAAAAAATTTGTAGTGTAGTCTCGAAATGTTCATTCCCATGCATTCGTGGAAATGCCTTAGAAATTTTGAAAGAGTCCTGCAAAGAGGTATATATATTGTACAAACTGTAAGTGCAGTATCCATATTAAGAAACAAGATCCCGGAATGTCAATGTACGTTGGACGCAGCTACTTCACGTGTCTACAACGCGATTTTCTAAACTTCTCTATGGCAACGCCTCTGTAGATGGCTATCGTTTTCGCCAACAGCCGTTCGCGCTTCGCAGTAGAAAGATGTCAAAAGCAATGCCGGATGTCAGGGATTTCCTTAAGTTGACTCGATTGCAGGAGTGTCTTAGTAGTAAAGAATAAACGTATTAGGACTTCATGCGTAATGGGGAATTTTTTCACGCATCTCAGCGTTTATGACGTCATATGTCTTGAACTATGTCTCGTACATTCTGCGGCGTGTGCGTATACTGTTGGCGAAATATTTTGCCAATTGAGTTAATAGCAGAGAAGAGATAAATATAGACGTCAAGCATGATGCTGCAGTTTTTCACGCATTTCAGTGCTTAAGACTTTGTGTCATACAATGACAAAATTTTGTAGCTACATTCAGCGACATACGTAATTACTGCCTGAAAAATTTGTTGGGAATAGACTGAGTAGAAAAGAGTGACAATCTTAAACGTCAGGCACAGTGCCCCAGTTTTTTACGCTTATCACTGTTTATGACCTCATATTTCCCCCAACTATGTGAGGTGCCGTGGCATACTTTTGTAGGTTCATTTAGGTGGCATATGTGGATACTGCCTCCGAAATTTATTGCGAATATAATTAGTGGTACAGAAGTAATATACTGAAACATCAGGCGTGAACGGCAGTTTTTCACATACCTCGTTATTTATGATGTCATATCTCCTGAACTATCATATGTACGTGCTTCTTACCCCACAGCGATTGTTGCCTGACAGTAATGGATATGATAGGAAGTTAGGCTGAAATCGGCCCAGTAAAGACGGAAATGTGTGACTAGGGCCTCCCGTCGGGTAGACCGTTCGCCGGGTGCCAGTCTTTCGATTTGACGCCACTTCGGCGACTTGCGCGTCGATGGGGATGAAATGATGATGATTAGAACAACACAACACCCAGTCCCTAAGCGGAAAAAAATCTCCGACTAAGCTGGGAATCGAACCCGGGCCTTTTGGATTGACATTCTGTCGTGCTGACCACTTAGCTATCGGGGGTGGATATCGATCCAGCGATTCAGGAAGAGACGTAGAACATACATACGAACACACATACATGTAGCCATTTTTATAATATGTGTGACTTCCTCTTACTAACTTCTAAGACATTTAGGTGTAGGTAGAGCGTATCTTCTAGGAAGCCAGGATTTTATAACCTTCCCTGTGGCTGTGAGGAGTCACAGATATGACAGACTTGTTGCACTGAATAAGACACTTTCCTTGAAGGTCGACGGCACATATGTCTGGATCAAACAGAGAACTTTGGCGCGACCGAGCATTTTGTCAGTACAGCGCACAACAACGACTGCAAGCGCACTAAAAGTCTCTCGTCGACGTCTCCGTAATGAGATAGCGTAATTAATTAAGTAAGCGACCGTATATCGCGGCTCAACAACTATCGTGAACAGAGATCTACGTTTCCATCTTAGCACAACTAGAGATCCAACACTGGCGAAGTTAAGGCTACAGCAAACCGCAAAGGGAAACTACTGGGGATCCAAGGAGTAACACTCTGGTGGTAACTTAGATATTATGACATTGGCAAGGGTGACCAGCGCGGATGCATATTCTGGCGAGTGGATACAGATAGAGGCCTTAAGCTTCTCAGGCAGACTGGCGGCCGTCCAGGGGAGGAAAAACAGCCAACAAGCGTGCATCTTATAATTAAGCTATTATTAGCAGACAGTGCTAAATTATAATCATATTTGTGTTGGAGGAGACGTTGAATCCTGTGGCCACAGGCGCTAAAAACGTTATAGGATTTTTTTTTTCTTTTCGTTAGGCTCATTAGTAGGAGAAGTGCCAAGAATAGTTATTCTGTTATTGGTTTTATGCTTGAAAATATTATCCGCTATTTTCTGCTCGTATCCATTACTGACGGCAATAGTTTCAATCCAATTAATTTCAGCTTCCAGATTTTCACCGGGTAAAGGAGTAGAAATAGCTCTATTGAAGGAAAACTGTAACAAAGTGTCTTAGCGAGATTGATAGGTTATTTAATAGGGCGTCACTATTAGTTCATAGCAGGTTTCTTTGCGAAAAAAATTGAAAGAAATTTTGTTAATAACTATTGTTATTGTTAAATTCAAATAATGTAACAGGAGGAATTCGTTCTGGAGCTCACTAATTTTTTCGTCAAACTCGATGAAAATTTTGAACAGCTCTTCAGTGCCATTATTAGGGCCTCTGTAAATAATCAAAATGTCGTCTATATATCTGCAGTGTGAAAAAAAAAACTAAACAGGCAGATGCAAATTATTAAGAAATTTTTCTTCTGAGGAATTTATATACATGTTTACAAGGATACCAGCTAACTGATTCCCAGTTGCGAGTCTGTCGGATTGCTGATACAACCATCCATTGAAATCGAAATAGTCACTTTTTACTACCATTTCAGTTAAAATCATGAGGTCAGTGATCTGTTCATCTGAGGTCTCTTCTTTAAAAATACGTAAACATTTTTCTACAATATTCAAAGTTGTTCGCACAGTTACGTTCATCTAAGGATTTAACATTAACAGTAGCTGATTATAAAATTCCTTTCAATATTTTTCGCAAAAGAATCTGCACTGATCGAACAGTGCCGTCTTGTTCAAAACACAAAATTCTACCAAAAAAAAAAAAAAACTTTCTTCATTCTTCCGTCCATATAGCTCTTTCTCCTCCTTTATCTGGTGAAAATCTCGAAACTGAAATGAACTTGATTAAAACCATTGCTGTCGGTAACAGGTACAAGCCGACCATATTTTCAACAATAAATCCAATGACAGAATTACCACTCTTGACACTTCACCTTACAAAGAGTGTAATAAACAAAAAAAATTTTTCTACGCAATATTTAGGACCTGTTATTTACATGATACAAAGTCTCCTCCAGAACAAATATCACTGTAACGTAGCATTTTCTTCTATCAACTGCTTAAAAAATAATCTTATTCGTAACTTAAAACAAGTGCATCCTTCCTTACAAAACTCAGGTTTTTATAAAATCAGTTGTGTACGTGTCCAGCGTACTATATAGCACGTACAGAAGTTTCTGTTAGACATCTCTTGGGAAAAGGGGTACCAACATGTATAATTCGTCCTTTGGCGATAATTTATTAATTACAAGCCGTAAGTCTAAGAAATTTCATGACGTCAACACCCTGCTCACAGAGAGGAAAGGCCTTATACTTAATATCCTTGAAGAGTTAGAAATTTTCAAAAATCTTTCTTTTAACGGCGGTTTCACTATTAATGAGCAATTGCAATTACATAAGAAATAAAAAATTTAATGGTATAAAGTCGTTGCTTAGTAATACCATAAGCTGAGCCCCTTTTTTCCTCGGAGTAAACTCCAAAATATCGTTTTCCCCTCTTTTTTCATTTATACATTGTGATAATTTCGTACAAAAATGTTTGTTGTGGTATTTTCATTTGTTTTTTCATTTTCCATTATACTGGGTATTGATATTTGAGATGAACTCTTAGATGCTATTTCAAATTTTTTTAAAAAATGAGGCAGTTGTTATCTTTGATTGTTACTAGACGGCGCAACTTGTTCCGTCTTCACGTTTTGGCAACTTTGGCAACTTAGTCTGATGCCAGCTCTAGTGACTGTTATCTCTCGCAGTCTTTAGCAGCGTGTACAGTACTGCTCCATTCAGCTGTATGCTTTTATTGGCAGTTATCAACTTGATGTTAGTTCGACGTCTTTAATTTTATGTGCTTTTAGTATTAACTTCCAAATGAAATATTTTGTGTGACAGGAGCACTACCATTCTCAAAATCATTCGTTAGCACATCTAAGTATAGTCTTCTTACAAATCTATTCGGAATAAAAACTGGGTATTTTTAGTTTACTCTACGTTTATATTTATTTATAATCTGTTTATGAAATCGTGAATTTTCTGACGGAGACACCCACATTCAGTGTCGAAACCTGATAAAAATAAATTTTGTTGCATCAGATTGGCTGTTTTATACCTGCTATGTCTTTGTACAGTCACTGTCTCACAGTCACGTGTATAATGTTTTATTTTAATTTTCTGTTTATTAACCAATAGAGAAGTTAATTAATAAACGTGGATTCATACTTTTTATAAAAATAACATTTATATTGTTAATTCCCGATTTCTTGTAAATGTCAGTAATCACGACAAATTGAAATTTGGCGCAAATATGCGAAACGCCACATATAAAATCACTTTTTTCCGTACTAGAGATTCAAATATATTATTGATGCACAATTTCTTCATTTAACAATAAGACTTCTTCATGTCAGTATCAAATTTAATTTATTTCCATAGAGGTAGTAATTTAAAATAAAACTATATTATTTTTTATTAAACATATGATTCAATATTTGTTAACTAACATTTTTATTTGTTAATAAATACGAAACTTAAATAAAAATACATGTTGCGAGTATCGTGATGGGGACCAGTGACTTTACAGTTAAAAGAGTTTGGTTAAGCAATCACTCTAGTGACACTTCGATTGTACACAAGATTCCTTTCATTTAAACGTTGCCATTTCGTATAAAAGTTAATAAGGAGTATACTGGAGACAGTTGAGGGTCAGCTAGAAGAGGAGCAGTATGGCTTTCAAAATGGCAGACGACCCAATATTTAGGCTGAAACAGCTGATGGAAGGGCACTGGAGTGGGGGAAAGATCTGGTGACGAAATTTCTTGACATTGGGAAGTCCTAAGATTGCGTCCCCAGAGAAAATATACAGAAAACCTTGGAGAGAAAGGAGGTAAAAAAAATTGCAATTCTTCAAACAATGCGTTACGGGAGCTACAGCTGTGTCCAGGCCCAAGTTGGAAGAATGATTCGTTTAGGAATGTCACACAGCTGAAAAAAAAATAAGTATAGTTTCACCACTATTAGTTATAATGGTGATGGATTAAGTCTTGAAAGGGACAAAAGAACTGATGGAGGTAGATGAAGTTATTGGTATTTGCAGGTGGTATCATGGCCTGACGAACCAACAACAGTTATGTTGAAGAACAAATAGACATCTTAAATGAAAAAAGTCGAGAAAATTGGATTGAAATGCGGTGTGGAAAAAAGGAAGACTATGATGGTAACCAGAGGAAACACAGAAGGCAAGAAAATGGGACTTAACTTCTCAGGTCATCAGTCCCCTAGAACTTAGAACTACTTAAACCTACCTAACCTAAGGACATCCACACACATCGACGCTCGAGGCAGGATTCGAACCTGCGACCGTAGCGGTCGCGCGGTTCCAAACTGTAGCGCCTAGAACCGCTCGGTCACTCCGGCCGGCCACACAAGGCAAGGGACTAATCTAAAGGTCACAGTATTAAAATTGTGGACAACTTTAAATACCTGGTTAGTGTGATAATGGAATACGTAAATTAGAGAAAAAAATTAGAGCAACAGAGAAATGCATTTGACCAACATGTGAGGGGCATAGTCTGGGGAAGAGAGGTGCCGGTGAAGTGTAAGGAACTGCTGTACAAAGCATACTTTACACCCACGCTGACGTATGCGTCGGAGATCTGGACAAAGACAAGAAGAGAGTAGGACCCAAGCCAGTGCCATGAAATTCCTAAGTATTATGTTAGAGAAAACGAGGAGAGACAGTCATCAATAAAGATGTTAGGAAATAAACTGAAATAGAAAAACTGAATTATAAAACTGAGAGGTACACATTTAAATGGGTTCGACGTGTAAAGAGACTGGTAGATGGAAGAATACAAATACAAATGATGGAACCGAAGTCTGAGGGCAAGAGGGAGATGTAGAGCAGATGGACTAACTCTGTTAGGAAGAAGAAATCGGTGCTGAAACAAAACTGTTAAGAAGAAGAATGGTGAAGAGACAGGTGAAAGTGGGCAATTACCATAAATATCCCAACCCTCCTGACGCTGGCTGAAGGGGAAACGAAGAGGACGACGATAAGAAAGCTTATCATAATACATTGAAATAAAAAGTAATTTAAAAGGGATAAATACAAGAGAAGCACATTCGAAATTCTGTACTCTTCTTCTGAATTCTGACCGTTCACGTATTCCTGGTCTGTTCTAAGACAAAGTTCACAACATAACTGTCAAGATAGGCCAGCACTCAGAAACACGTGTCAGCAGCTCGAGGTCTCGCGGTCGCGTTCTCGCTTCCCGAGCACAGGGTCCTGGGTTCGATTCCCGGCGGGGTCAGGGATTTTCATCTGCCTCGAGATGACTGGGTTTTTGTGTTGTCCTCATCATTTCATCATAATTCAGTCAAGTGGCAAGATTGGACTGAGGAAAGGTTGGGAATTTGTACGGGGGCAAATAACCGCGCATCATCAGAGACACGTGCAACTACCGACAACTAAAACAGTAATAAACGAATGTTTTGTACTTACGAGATCTCTGTAATAATTAGTTAGTTAGTTAGTTAGTTATATGTTCCACACACCATTTGAGCGATTCTTTTGCGAAATGATTTCGAACAAGTGAGCTTAGAACATATGTATACTTAATTAGTGTTAAAATTAATCAACATATTTTTTATTCCTACTCTTGCAGCTACAATTAATAACCAGACATTTTATCTTATTTTTTCCCTTTACAGATTACCAGTTTTTAAATAGAAATTCGTCTATTAAATATAAAAAGTTGACCAGGAGAAATGATTTTAGGTTAGATTTAAGACTAGCTTTGCTATCTGTCAGACATTTCATATTACTGATGAATGAAAAACATTATTAATAATATCTTCTGTTGCTTTCCCTCTCATGGAATTTATTACAACATGAGTGTCGTTTGCAAAAGGTACCGATTACAATTTTTTAATATGAAGTGGGAGGTCATATATATATATATATATATATATATATATATATATATATATATATATATATATATATATATATATATATATATATATATATATTCCTGGAAATTGAAATAAGAACACCGTGAATTCATTGTCCCAGGAAGGGGAAACTTTATTGACACATTCCTGGGGTCAGATACATCACATGATCACACTGACAGAACCACAGGCACATAGACACAGGCAACAGAGCATGCACAATGTCGGCACTAGTACAGTGTATATCCACCTTTCGCAGCAATGCAGGCTGCTATTCTCCCATGGAGACGATCGTAGAGATGCTGGATGTAGTCCTGTGGAACGGCTTGCCATGCCATTTCCACCTGGCGCCTCAGTTGGACCAGCGTTCGTGCTGGACGTGCAGACCGCGTGAGACGACGCTTCATCCAGTCCCAAACATGCTCAATGGGGGACAGATCCGGAGATCTTGCTGGCCAGGGTAGTTGACTTACACCTTCTAGAGCACGTTGGGTGGCACGGGATGCATGCGGACGTGCATTGTCCTGTTGGAACAGCAAGTTCCCTTGCCGGTCTAGGAATGGTAGAACGATGGGTTCGATGACGGTTTGGATGTACCGTGCACTATTCAGTGTCCCCTCGACGATCACCAGTGGTGTACGGCCAGTGTAGGAGATCGCTCCCCACACCGTGATGCCGGGTGTTGGCCCTGTGTGCCTCGGTCGTATGCAGTCCTGATTGTGGCGCTCACCTGCACGGCGCCAAACACGCATACGACCATCATTGGCACTAAGGCAGAAGCGACTCTCATCGCTGAAGACGACACGTCTCCATTCGTCCCTCCATTCACGCCTGTCGCGACACCACTGGAGGCGGGCTGCACGATGTTGGGGCGTGAGCGGAAGACGGCCTAACGGTGTGCGGGACCGTAGCCCAGCTTCATGGAGACGGTTGCGAATGGTCCTCGCCGATACCCCAGGAGCAACAGTGTCCCTAATTTGCTGGGAAGTGGCGGTGCGGTCCCCTACGGCACTGCGTAGGATCCTACGGTCTTGGCGTGCATCCGTGCGTCGCTGCGGTCCGGTCCCAGGTCGACGGGCACGTGCACCTTCCGCCGACCACTGGCGACAACATCGATGTACTGTGGAGACCTCACGCCCCACTTGTTGAGCAATTCGGCGGTACGTCCACCCGGCCTCCCGCACGCCCACTATACGCCCTCGCTCAAAGTCCGTCAACTGCACATACGGTTCACATCCACGCTGTCGCGGCATGCTACCAGTGTTAAAGACTGCGATGGAGCTCCGTATGCCACGGCAAACTGGCTGACACTGACGGCGGCGGTGCACAAATGCTGCGCAGCTAGCGCCATTCGACGGCCAACACCGCGGTTCCTGGTGTGTCCGCTGTGCCGTGCGTGTGATCATTGCTTGTACAGCCCTCTCGCAGTGTCCGGAGCAAGTATGGTGGGTCTGACACACCGGTGTCAATGTGTTCTTTTTTCCATTTCCAGGAGTGTATATATAAGGGATAGGAGTGGACCTGTAATTGAACCCTGTGGGACATCCTTTGTAATTTCTCCTCAGTCATTAAGTTTTGTACCTTTTTCAACATTGTCTGAATTATTCACATCAACTGTTTGCATTCTCTTCATTAAGTATGATTCAAAGCAGGTGTGTGGGTGCAGTCCTCAAATTGAGAATTTTTTGAAATTTTTATAATTGCGTCTTACTCATTTAGGAAATTTATATTCGGAAAATGACTTTACAATCCAATAGTTAGATGTTGTTATATATTTCTGATAATGGCCAATTTCGACTGTTCAATCATTACGAGACCAATAGCAGCGAATAAACAAAAAAATTTACTGCCTACAACGCACACTGTTTCCTTTCGAAAAATATGCCGATGCTAAAAAGCTTTTATTTCAAAAGCGCATGAGGAGCAAGTTTTAGCTGATTAACCGTGTATACTTACTGGAGGAGCAACATGAAATATCACCAGACTCGCGAATATATCTCGTAGCAGTGCGCTATGGTACCTAAATACACCTACCGCCTGACTAAAAGAGTGAGAAACCCATAAGAAGAAGTCTGATGTCAAGGTAACTTCGTACACGCACATATCATCGACAAGTATGTAAATTATTAGGGTGGTTGTTACATGTGACATGTATATCAGCCACCGTAGGACATTAGCGTTATTCGTGTTTAGCGTTATTAAAAGGCCTCGTAGGATATATAAGGTTCGTGAACACAGCAGCCGAGTGGTAAGTGTGAAGGACACGGAGATTCCACGCACTTGTGTGAGTCAGCGTTATCAACACATGACAGAATTTGAAAGGGGCGTCATTGTTGACCTGCTGGGTGATCGAATCATGCGATATGCAGATTTGCAGGGCATTTCGATGTCACAGTAGCCTTATGGTGAACTGCATGGAAACGTGAGGGCAGGCATACACGTCATCGAGGTTCCGGTCGACCATAAAGGAGAATATATATGACATATGACGGTAGTATCTGTTCCCGAAAGAACAGTTACCGTAGATGACCGTGCAGCTTTGTTAGAACTGAAGTGCTAATTAAATGGACACCATAGCTGCAAACAGGGGTTGATGTACATCATTGAGGGACATGTTGAAAATGTGTGCCCCGACCGGGACTCAAACCCGGGATCTCCTGCTTACATCAACGCTTGTTTGCAGCTAGGGTGTCCATTTAATTGTCATTTCATTTCTAGCAAAGCTGCATGGTCATCTACAGTAACTGTTCTTTCGGGAACAGATACTACCGTCATATATAGTTAAAATATGGCTTCCCGGTCATTGACCTTCTTGTGCGAACGCACACGCTATGCCCGAACTCGCACGGGACTTTGTAATCTGCCACGAGTAATGAGTACGATGGGCAAACATCTATTAGGCGCACTATGAATGTAGTGGTGTGGACATGTTGGGAATGTGGGTCTCACGGGGAGCGTGCAAGGTGTAAGTCCCTGTAGGCGCACTATCCTCTGTGCCCTCGGTGGCTCAGATGGATAGAGCGTCTGCCATGTAAGCAGGAGATCCCGGGTTCGAGTCCCGGCCGGGGCACACAGTTTCAACATGTCCCCAATGAAGTACATCAACGCCTGTATGCAGCTAGGGTGTCCATTTAATTATCATTTCATAAAAGAGAATCTCCGTAGTGCGCACCAAGCACCCTTCACATCTTCACCCCTCACCTGAAACATTCTGTGTCATGCTGACCCATTTACTGACCCATTTACCGGAGTGAATTACCGTCCCATGCGTTGGCTTCCGGTAACTCTATAACGTAAACGACTGCGTATGATTTGGAGGAGTGATTGGGAAGCATGGACTGCCGATGAATGGCGACGTATTTTGATCAGTGACGAACTGCGGTTCTGGACTACCCCGGATGGGCATCGTCGGCAAGTATGACGAAGATTTTGATTTTGGTAGAGGTCCCATTCTTGCAATGTTTTGAAGAGTCACAGCTTCGTTAGTCCTAGCGTCATGCTGTGGATAGCCGTTGAGTAAGACTTCAGGCCGCAGTTGGTATTGACTGAGAGAACTATGACTTCAAGGCCTTCCTGCGTCCTCATATCTTACGTCTCATTTGACGGTACCGTGGTGCCATTTTTCGAACGATCATGCTCGTCCACACATGGTAAGTGTGACTATGAACTGTCTGCGTGTGTTTGAAGTACTCCGCTGGCAAAAAAGATCTTTAGATCTATATTCCATAGAACATGTGTGGAACCAGCTCTACCTCAACTCTGTCTCTCTGCCAGTATCCAGGATATCAAGGACCAGTCGTGACATTTATGCGATATTGCGAATCACGTTTTATTTGGTATCATCATATAGTGTGGTAGTTTTAACACTGCTATGGACCAGCAAACAATGGAGATCGGTAACACTCCCCATTCCATAAAAACAAATGGCTCTGAGCACTATGGGACTTGACATCTGAGGTCATCAGTCCCCTAGACTTAGAACTACTTAAACCTAACTAACCTAAGGACATTGTAACGGCGGAAATGCATATCCTCCTATTTCCGTCTATTGTACTATAAATTTTTCCCTTATTTTGTTACCTGAAGATATGACATTTCTGTGTCTTACATATATATATATATATATATATATATATATATATATATATATATATATATATATATATATATATATATATATATATATATATATATACATATGTGTGTGTGTGTGTGTGTGTGTGTGTGTGTGTGTGTGTGTGTGTGTGTGTCGATGTATAATTGCTTTGTTTTGTAAATACTAAAATACTATTTGTATTTTTACGCTGGGTCTTGCCTAGGGAAAACGATTACATCGATATGTCGTGTGGAAAACCAAAGTGTTTAGGATATTTGCGAGTGTTAACTTTGGCGCGTGGAGCGCGATCAGAGCGGAGTCTGGCTGGAGTAGGGCGCGGAGCAGGTGTGTTGAGTGACGCTCCCTCGAGTTGCCGTGCTTTCGGGGTTTTGCAGCATGTAATTGCGCTCGACTGGCTATGTTAGTTTCTGGAACGGTGTCGCGGACGGGAAACATTAGCTGGCACACATCAAGAGCCCGTTTCGCCTGGTGACGAGAAGAAGGCGCGCCAACATCCAGCTTCTGCAACAGCGACGGCCGACAATGAGTGACTGTCGCCACCTCCTCGATCGACGACTTCAAAACTTCAATCAACCAACAAGGAAGACTGAAAGCACGTAAAGTTTTAGAACTGTATGGCAGACCTCAGCTTTTCAAACTGTTCTATTTGCATCACTAAAACACAGCAACTTAGCATGAACCTTTGTTGCTCGTTGTCCCAATTGCATTACCAAGCAGGGTCCCTTCCTTTTCCGAAATTAACCCGCGTGTCGTTGATATTCAAACGCCAGCATTAAAGTAATATCATTCTATTTCACTGCTTTAATTTCAAAGTTCAGTTAAAGTATTCATAGGGGGCTACAATATTTAGATTACACAAGCACAAATTAAGAGTGCTTGTTTTGTTACCATATTTTAGCTTACCTGTGACTGCAGCTCAGCTTGGTACGTACTAAATTTTACTATTGTTCATTGTTCAAAATCATTTAATTCAAGTTCAAAGTTAAATCTTTTATTTATAATTTGCGTAGATTCAAGTTGCTTTTGAGATGATTGTTGAGGTAGCCCAAGACTAACATTTTATTTAACTACGTAGTGCTTCAGAAACAAAGTTCACTATTAATTTCAGTCACTAAACTAACTGTCAATTTTCCGGCTTTATTAATTCTTTTGCTAAATTAAGTCAGAGTGTAGCGAAATTTATTGTTTCTGACAAACATTCAGTTTTCACACAACACATGTCAACCTTCAGTTGCTAATTATATGTGCATTAACCTTTCTTTTTCAGTTATTATAGTAGTTGTCCATAGAACTGGCGACCGTAATTTTCCCCAAATCTCAAATAACTAATTAACGCCAGTTAATTGTTAACGTAACGAGCGCACATTTACTTCCTTTATTAACTTTACCCTTTCTCAAAATTAATTTACACCAATTTCATTTGTATTTTTCATTTCACATAGATGTATCCTTCCTCCCTCTTTACCGACAGATTAACTTCGGTGACGATTGCTTTTACCAAATTTCCAGTAGGTACACGCGGTTAAATTTTTCACTGTCATTAAGGTCGATAAGTGAGGGGGAGGTTACAACATCACACACATCCATGCCTGAGGCAGGACTCTAACCTGCGACCATAGCAGTAGCGCGGTTCCGGACTGAAGCGCCTAGAAGCGCTCGGTCACAGATGCCGGCCATAAAAACAGATATGAAGATGGTAACTGTTCCCAAAATAATAGATACCATTGACGTACGTGCAGCTTCTCTAGAGTAAATGATAATTAATCGAAACCCTCAGCTGCCGACAGGTAATGTTGATTTAACTCAATGAGGACAGCTGAAAATGTATGCCCTGACCGGGATTCATTACGAATGTAGATTATGGACAGATGGGAATGTGAGCCTCACGGGAAGCGTGCAAGGGATAAGTCCCTGCAGTCATGCTATTCATTTGTGTCCTCGGTGGCTCAGTGTCTGGCATGTAAGCAGGAGATCCCGGGTTAGAGTACCGGTCGGGCCACATATTTTCAGCTGTCCTCACGGAAGTAAAACAACACCTGTCGGCAGCTGAGGGTTTCGATTAATCTTCACTCATAAAAACAGATGGTCACGAATCGGAATGACGAAGGTGCGGGTAGGAGCCGTGTCGCACTGGAGAGTATGCAGCGTTTCGGACTACATGGCTTCTCTGCAAACGTATGACTTTGTTTATTAATATTTACTGTTTAAATAATCATATAAACACCTCCAATTCGGCTGTTGACATTACCAACGCTGATAGTTTCCTAAACATGAATTCAGTATCTCCAAAATTAAGCTCAAATATTAATTATAATTATATGAATGTTATTAATGATTGTTCGACTAAGCCGGCCAGTCACAAACGCGGTCTCGTGCAGGTAGGCGCGAAACACTTAAGCTAGCTCAGTACACAGTCTTCGACTAGGTTTCAAGCAGTGTAGAACTACACTCCTGGAAATGGAAAAAAGAACACATTGACACCGGTGTGTCAGACCCACCATACTTGCTCCGGACACTGCGAGAGGGCTGTACAAGCAATGATCACACGCACGGCACAGCGGACACACCAGGAACCGCGGTGTTGGCCGTCGAATGGCGCTAGCTGCGCAGCATTTGTGCACCGCCGCCGTCAGTGTCAGCCAGTTTGCCGTGGCATACGGAGCTCCATCGCAGTCTTTAACACTGGTAGCATGCCGCGACAGCGTGGACGTGAACCGTATGTGCAGTTGACGGACTTTGAGCGAGGGCGTATAGTGGGCATGCGGGAGGCCGGGTGGACGTACCGCCGAATTGCTCAACACATGGGGCGTGAGGTCTCCACAGTACATCGATGTTGTCGCCAGTGGTCGGCGGAAGGTGCACGTGCCCGTCGACCTGGGACCGGACCGCAGCGACGCACGGATGCACGCCAAGACCGTAGGATCCTACGCAGTGCCGTAGGGGACCGCACCGCCACTTCCCAGCAAATTAGGGACACTGTTGCTCCTGGGGTATCGGCGCGGACCATTCTCAACCGTCTCCATGAAGCTGGGCTACGGTCCCGCACACCGTTAGGCCGTCTTCCGCTCACGCCCCAACATCGTGCAGCCCGCCTCCAGTGGTGTCGCGACAGGCGTGAATGGAGGGACGAATGGAGACGTGTCGTCTTCAGCGATGAGAGTCGCTTCTGCCTTGTTGCCAATGATGGTCGTATGCGTGTTTGGCGCCGTGCAGGTGAGCGCCACAATCAGGACTGCATACGACCGAGGCACACAGGGCCAACACCCGGCATCATGGTGTGGAGAGCGATCTCCTACACTGGCCGTACACCACTGGTGATCGTCGAGGGGACACTGAATAGTGCACGGTACATCCAAACCGTCATCGAACCCATCGTTCTACCATTCCTAGACCGGCAAGGGAACTTGCTGTTCCAACAGGACAATGCACGTCCGCATGTATCCCGTGCCACCCAACGTGCTCTAGAAGGTGTAAGTCAACTACCCTGGCCAGCAAGATCTCCGGATCTGTCCCCCATTGAGCATGTTTGGGACTGGATGAAGCGTCGTCTCACGCGGTCTGCACGTCCAGCACGAACGCTGGTCCAACTGAGGCGCCAGGTGGAAATGGCATGGCAAGCCGTTCCACATGACTACATCCAGCATCTCTACGATCGTCTCCATGGGAGAATAGCAGCCTGCATTGCTGCGAAAGGTGTATATACACTGTACTAGTGCCGACATTGTGCATGCTCTGTTGCCTGTGTCTATGTGCCTGTGGTTCTGTCAGTGTGATCATGTGATGTATCTGACCCCAGGAATGTGTCAATAAAGTTTCCCCTTCCTGGGACAATGAATTCACGGTGTTCTTATTTCAATTTCCAGGAGTGTATTTCGTAACCCCACACCATTCAAAAGTTCAAATGTCTGTGAAATCTTATGGGACTTAACAGCTAAGGTCATCAGTCCCTAAGATTACACACTACTTTAACCTAAATTATCCTAAGGACAAACCCACACATCCATGCCCGAGGGAGGACTCGAACCTCCGCCGGGACCAGCCGCACACACACCATTTACTGCGAGTAGATGTTTTGCGTTACTCATCTTACACGGAAGTATTATACGACCTCGGGTAATATTTATGTGCTTTATTACGTGTGTGCTAGCACGTATTGGAATTAAGGAAGATAGGACGTCAAACGGGCCGACTTGGAGCAAGAGCGGCACCACAGAACATTTTATTTTCTAGTGTCTATACTTCTACAAATAAATTCATAAAACTTTGTCAGCATGACCAGGAAGGATTCAGAATTCACACTCATAGCAGTGGAAGTGCAAAAACATAAAAAATAATTTTTTTAGATATGAAATTTCATCATTTTTTCACTTACTGTTGCCTGCATTTGTTGCTATAGGTACATTTTTCATCACAAGTAAGAGAGATTCTCTGATGAATTTTGCACAGCATACAAACCATACTTACAGGTGTACGACACTCTAGAATTTTCCAAATCTATTAAAAACTGTAGTAAAAATTGAGATAATTAACTACAAAATTTGATTTTTTTTAACAAAGTTTAAAACGTAACAGATCATTCATTTTTTCAAAAATTAAATAGATTCTAGAGCTTCAAACACCTCTAAGTATGGTTTGTATGCTGTGCAACATTCATCGAACAGTCTCTCTTACTTATGAAGGAAAGTGTACCTATAGCAACAAATGCAGCCAATAGTAAGTGAAAAAATGATGAAATTTCAGATGTAAAAAAATTATTTTGGTATGTTTTTGAACTTCCGCTGCTACGAGTGTGACTCCTGAATCCTTCCTAGTCATACTGACAAAGTTTTATGAATTTACTTGTAAAAGTATAGACAGTGGAAATTAAAATGCCCTGTGGTGCCTCTCCTGCTCCAAGTCGGCCCGTTTAACGTCCTACCCCCCTTAAAGTCGTGTGAATAATTTTTCAGTGGTGCTCATAAATGATGATTATACTTCACGAACTTAATCAATTATTGACATTAAGACTGCTCCATTAATAAAATACACTGGTATCCTTTTATGCCGAGACTTTAATTGTAGTGGTTGTATGCATGATAGAATCTGCAACCTTTCCCAATAGAGTCAGTGCATGCGTCAAGGACAGAGGGGGTGCAACGTACTGCTGACAAGTTATAGTGCAATATAACTACATACCCTCTTAACCAGCGTCCTCCTCCTCTTCTGGGTGCTGCCGGTTCTATTTTCCTTTTTTTCTTTCACGCAGTAAAAGCTCTTCCTGTGTGACTGGTATATCACAGCACTAAGTAGTATTATACGGTAGTAAGAGACGTCAATGGGCTGGAGAGGAGAATCGTTTGCAGGCGAGAATTTTTCCTACCGTGAAGTGGCGGTAGTTACGGCAAGTTACGGCACGTTACTGCCTCTCACGAGCAAACCCAATCAGGGTGAGAGGCGCTCGTGATCGCACTACGACCCGAAGTCCCACCGCTAAAAGCGCAATCACAAAACCGCTGCATAATTCAGCGCCGGCCGCTTTAAAACTCCGGAAATTGCATTGCTGATGGGTAGCAATCCGTTACACTTCGGCGCTTATTGATCGGTTTTAACTGGCGGCCGCTGGCTGTGTTTCGACAGTCAAAGAATCTCGTTTCTTTTTCTGCCCACAGCGCATTTCTGATGCAGAGGCAAAATGAACACCCATAAATCAAACAATAACGGCTGTCTGCGTTACTATTCTTTCCTCCCATGCATACGATGCATAGACGAAAGTGAAAATTTAATGTCCCTTAATGAAAAAATCATGTTTTTGTGGAGTCAGTCAGTCACCAAGTTAGTGAGTCACCTTATGTCTGGTTTGTATAGAGACATTAGTACGTGGGACGTTATCAAATTATTCCTACACTACTGGCCATTAAAAATGCTACACCACGAAGGGGACATGCTACAGACGCGAAATTTAACCGACAGGAAGAAGATGCTGTGAGATGTGAATGATTAGCTTTTCAGAGCTTTCACACAAGGTTGGCACCGGTGGCGACACCTACAACGTGCACACATGAGGAAAGTTTCCAACCGATTTCCCGTAAACAAACAGCAGTTGACCGACATTGCCTGGTGAAATGTTGTTGTGATGCCTCGTGTAAGGAGGAGAAATGCGTACCATCACCTTTCCGTGTTTGATAAAGGTCGGATTGTAACCTATCGCGATTGCGTTTTAACGTATCGCGACATTGCTGCTCGCGTTGGTCGAGATCCAATGACTGTTAGCAGAATATGGAATCGGGAGGTTCAGGAGGGTAATACGGAACGCTGTGCTGGATCCCAATGTCCTTGTATCACTAGCAGTCGGGATGACAGGCATCTTATCCGCATGGCTGTAACGGATCGTGCAGCCACGTCTCGATCCCTGAGTCAACAGATGGGGACGTTTGCAAGACAACAACCATCTGCACGAACAGTTCGACGACGTTTGCAGCAGCATTGACTATCAGATCGGAGACCATGGCTGCGGTTACCCTTGACGCTGCATCACACACAGGAGCGCCTGCGATGGGGTACTCAACGACGAACCTGGGTGCACGAATGGCAAAACGTCATGTTTTCGGATGAATCTAGGTTCTGTTTACAGCATCATGATGGTTGCATCCGTGTCTGGCGACATCGCGGTGAACGCTCATTGGATGCGTGTATTAGTCATCGCCACACTGGCGTATCACCCGGCGTGATGCTATAGAGTGCCATTGGTTACACGTCTCGGTCACCTCTTGTTCGCATTGACGGCGTTTTGAACAGTCGACGTTGCATTTCAGATGTGTTACGACCCGTGGCTCTACCCTTCATTCGATCCCTGGGAAAGCCTACATTTTAGCAGGATAATGCACGACCGCATGTTGCAGGTCCTGTACGGGCCTTTCTGGATACAGAAAATGTTCGACTGCTGCCCTGGCCAGCACATTCTCCAGATCTCTCACCAACTGAAAACGTCTGGTCAATGGTGGCCGAGCAAATGGTTCGTCACAATACGCCAGTCACTACTCTTGATTAACTGTGGTATCGTGTTGAAACTGCATGGGCAGCTGTACCTGTACACGCCATCCAAGCTCTGTTTGACTCAATTCCCAGGCGTATCAAAGCCGCTATTACGCCCAGAGGTGGTTGTTCTGGGTACTGATTTCTTACGATCTATGCACCCAAATTGCGTGAAAATGTAATCACATGTCAATTCTAGTATGATATATTTGTCCAATGAATACCCGTTTATCATCTGCATTTCTTCTTGGTGTAGCAATTTAAAGGCCAGTAGTGTAAAATCCTATTATACAATTTGAAGGTTTGTACTGGAATCAGCGTGGATATAATGGGATATAGTGTTTGGAAATGTGTCATTCCATATTAAGGAAATTAATAGTTTTGAAGTAATCGCAATAAGCACCCGATGGATGCGTTGTGGAGACGTGGGACCTGCGGTAGTAATTGAAGGTACCATTGAAACTTTTCTTGTTTCTTTTTGTTGAGTCATCAGTCTTACGATTGGTTTGATGCGGCCCGCCACTAACTCCTCTCCTCTAACATGTTCGTCTCAGAATAACACTTGGAAGGTACGTTCTCAATTATTAATTGTATATATTCCAGTCCTTGTCTTCCCCTACAGTTTTTACCATCTGGTACCATGAGGTTATTCCCTGCTGTCAGTCCTTCTTGACAGTGTTTTTCACATGTTCTGTACTTCGCCGATTCTATGGAGAACCTCCTCATTCCTTACCTTATCTGTCCACCAAATTTTCAAAGTTCTTCTATAAAACCACAATCCGCTGCTCGTGGTCTCGCGGTAGTGTTCTCGCTTCTCAAGCACAGTCCCGGGTTCGATTCCCGGCGGGGTCAGGGCTTTTTCCCTGCCTCGAGATAACGGTGTTGTTGTGGCGTCTTCATCATCATTCATCCCCATTACGGTCGGAGAAAGGCAATGGCAAACCACCTCCATTAGGACCTTGCCTAGTACGGCGGTGCGGGTCTCCAGCATCTTTCCCCTGCGCTCTGTCACGGGGTATGGGACCTCATCATCAGCATCATCCGCAACACTACACCCCAACCACTTCCATTGTCTCCTGTTACGATTTTTACACATTCCGTGTTCATTACCATTAAATTCTGTCCTCCAAACGTACATCCTCAGAAATTTAGTTCTAAAATTAAGGTCTATGTTTGATAGTAGTAGACTTCTCTTAACCGGGAACGCCATATTTGTCTTCGCTAGTCTGTTTTTTACATTCTCCTTGCTTCGTCAGTCAGACGTTGTTTTGTTTCCGTAACCGTATATTCCGAGATCACCATCTTTGTTAATTTTTTCAATATTTCCTATCCTGCTACTTCTCATTGCTGTTATTTTTTGCGATTTACTCTCAGTCCATTTCTGCACTCATTAGACTGTCCATTCCATTCATCAGCTCCCGTATTTCTTCTTCACTTTCACCGAGGATAGCAATGTCAACTGTGACTCTTATGACTGTAATCGTTTCACTACGAATTTTAATTCCTCTGTTGAAACTTCCTTTTATTTCTTTCATTGCTTCTTCGATGTATAGATTGAACAGTAGGGCTGAAAGACTACATCTTTGCCTTATACTCTTCTTAATCCAAGCACTTCGCTCTAGGTCTTCCACTCTTACAGTTCGCTCATAATTCTTACACATGTCGTATATTATTTCTCTTTCCCTATAATTTTGTCCCATTTATCAGAGAATTTCGAACGATTTTTTCAAGTCAACAAATCTTTTGAGCGTGTCTTGATTTTCCTTAAATCTTGATTACGTGAGGATGTGGTCTGCACTGCCACAAAACAGGATGTAATCTGATAATAGAAAGATTAAATACAGCTGAAGCGACTTTTTAAATCGCAAGATAATTCAGAGGAGTTCGATGCATTTATAACCACAGCAGTACAACTGAAGAAAACTAAGTATTCACATAAAATACTTAGAAAAGGTGTTCAAAATAGTGACATCAGTCCACACTTCTGGATACTGATCAACTCCCTGTCAGCATCAACGGTAAATCGCGGCATTTTCTGTAAGTGTTGTCAACTCGGACACAGTACCAAGCAGAATTCGATCGTAGGTTCTATAGCGTTGTTAAGAGGGGAGGGGAGGATGTACATGAAGGCAATCAAAATTGTGACTTTTTTTTAATTGGCTCATCATTTACTATATGGTATCGAAATTTCGGTTACTGAATATTACTTTCTAATTACACTGCCAAAAGCCTGCACAGGGTCACGCCCCTAACTTTTTCTGTATTTCCTCATATTATTTACTCCTTCGGCGTTTCTTCCAGTTTTATCACCATGCAGGGAATGTTAGTTTAGGACATCAAGTAGGCTAGGGAACAGCATTACTTCTACTGATTTTGTATTCTTTGGTTTATGGCGTTTGTTTACAAGTGGTCGCAAAGGAGTAAAGTTTACGAAAGCTGATCTATTACTAAAATCTGCCGCGTGCCTCGTTCCAATGAAGTGCAATTGATACACTTTAATAATGTTAAAAGACTAATAACTTTACAGAGGCTGCTATTTGATCCAGGAGCTTTCACATTGCCAATACTTACTAAAATCAATAATAGGAGATTTGCTGCAGCAGACATTATTACTACTCAGTTTAAAAATCATATCAATCGATGGAAAAAAGCAAAGAAAAGACTGCTTAAGAATGAAAACGAGTAAGCATATGGTTTACACTAGTTCACTCACAGAAGGTAAGGCCTTATAAAAACAGGGACTAATCTTTAATTCGTGTTTCCATGTAACTCAAATTTTGGAAACCTTATGTAACTTTTCCTTACGAACCACTAACATTACAGTACTTAAATTTGACATGAAATCAGTCAGTACTACAGTGAAATATTCTGTGGAAGAAATTTTCATTTAATACAGTAGCAAGGCATTTATATAAGAGAAAAGCCCTAAAATTGGCCTATTTTTTTCACAGATATTTGGAGAGCTGTAAAAATCCAGTAAGAGCGATTATGACAATTCCATTCCACAGATATTTGTAATAATGATATAACAGTTTGTAAAAGAATGCATTTATTTCGTTCTGATACATTTTTCAAAAAAGGAACACTTTTACTCACATTGTTAAAAATATTTTCAGTACTTTCTAATACAGAACCTATAACGGCAATTAGCATGAAAGCTTATACGCGTATGTATATAACATTTCTTAGCGTCTGTGACTAATGTAGTTACACTGCCTTGATAACTTTGAACATGCAGTTTCGCATACGTCTCCCTTTAATGTTAAATAATGCATCTTCAGATACTTCCGGCTCTTGCTGTCTTACAATCATCTCCACCAAACGTGGTACTACATCCAGCAGTGTTGCCTCATGGCATACTTTATCAGGTGCATTCTCCGAAATAGTGGACTGTGCACCATTATGAGAAATAGTATTTTATTAAACTAAGTATCGTCGATAGAGCGTCATATGGTGAAGACCTCGGCCGCCATTTTCTGAACACGCTGTGTAGTATACCGGATACAGTACAGTGTACTGGAATACCCTGGTGCAGATACTCTGTATCTGACTCATATGCAAACAATAGGAGACATTTTAAGTAAATCAGAAACTACAGAAATCAGAAACGACAGGCGTAATGTTGATGGTGCTAGGACAGCAACCAGCCACAAATTTGCTTTCAGTTCTTTTATTCAAAGGGCACCTTTACCGGTTTCGAATCGTCGTGATTCATCCTCAGGCGGTTTACACGCTTTCTTGATGACATGTTGTGTGTTTTTTTACAGATTAATTTTCTTAAAGTATAAATAATACGTAATTATAAACACGCCACACACAGATGGTCACGTTACAGATTTTCGTTGCATGTGACTTACGTGAAACGTCGGTTTGGAGTGTTTGTTTCCATAACATTCGTCCAACAGATGTAAATTCATTCCCACTGCATTCTTATTGTTGCACACTTAAATTGTTCTCACTAAACACTTTAGATTTGTCACTCAGAAGATTTCTACCACGCACCACATGTTTCGATACATACAAAGAGCTTACAAACATATGAGTATCACAGATGCTATGATATATCGTAACATTTGACGATGATGTCCTATGTTTGGAAAGGATCATGTATTCATTTGCGCAACTGTAATGCCTTTTACACTAGTACAGAGACATTTAATTTTTGAGTTGATATTTTTAAATTAATTATAAAGTTTTTTTAATAGAACAATATAGGCAAAATAGTATATTATTTAATTACATTTAGCATCATGAGAATTATAGTAACATAAAAATTTGCTACTTGATCTGCAGATAGGTGTACTAATATTATTTGCTTTTGAGGCTGGAAAGTAATTTTTGGAAATTTTTCTTGAAAGGGGTGTTAGCTAACTCTGTTTGTTCGTTAAGGATATAGCCTGGGATACTATTTTGTGTCTGGGTGTATTTATAATTCTTCTAATATATTCATGTTGTTGTTGTTGTGGTCTTCAGTCCTGAGACTGGTTTGATGCAGCTCTCCATGCTACTCTATCCTGTGCAAGCTTCTTCATCTCCCAGTACCTACTGCAACCTACATTCTTCTGAATCTAATAATATATTCATAGTGGCTCCTTTTTCTGCTAGATGCAAAGTTTTAAGTTGTCCTCAACGTTTCCCACTGAATGGTTTTCTTCAGCAATATGGGCTGCAAATGCTTATTTGTTCAAGTTACCAATTCTTAAAGCATCAATATATTCTTTGTATCTAATTTCAAAACTTCTGCCTGTCTGTCCGATGTAGAATTTTGGGCATGTATCATATTTGAGTCTGTATATTCCTGATTTACGGTAGGGACTCTTTGAATGAATATATAAGACAGAGTTAGCTAACACCCCTTTCCTGAAAAGTTTCCAAAAATTACTTTCCAGCCTCAAAAGCAAATAATATTAGTACACCTAACTGCAGATCGAGTAGCAAATTTATATGTTACTATAATTCTCATGATGCTAAATGTAATTAAATAATATACTACTTTACCTATAATGTTCTATTAAAAAAACTTTATAATTAATTTAAAAATATCAACTCAAAAATTCAATGTCTCTGTACTAGTGTAAAAGGCATTACAGTTGCGTAAATGAATATATGATCCTTTCCAAACATAGGACATCATCGTCAAATGTTACGATATATCATAGCATCTGTGATACTCATACATTTGTAAGCTCTTTGTATGTATCAAAACATGTGGTGCGTGGTAGAAATCTTCTGAGTGACAAATCTAAAGTGTTTAGTGAGAACAATTTAAGTGTGCAACAATAAGAATGCAGTGGAAATGAATTTACATCTGTTGGACGAATGTTATGGAAACAAACACTCCAAACCGACGTTTCACATGCAACGAAAATCTGTAACGTGACCATTTGTGTGTGGCATGTTTATAATTATGTATTATTTATATTTTAAGAAAAGTAATCTGTAAAAAACACACATGTCATAAAGAAAGCGTGTAAACCGTCTGAGGATGAATCACAACGATTCGAAACTGGTAACGGTGCCCTTTGAATAAAGGATCTGAAAGTAAATTTGTGGCTGGTTGCTGTCCTAACACCATCAACATTTGTCTTCAAACAACAGCCGCGGTCTCCATCATGTCATCATATGACAAAATTGCGACAGGCGTAATATCTTTCCCTTACTACCACAAGTGGCCGCGAATGGCAATGCTGTTGCGCCCGTGACAGTTGTGAGAGACATTATTTAAATGACTTTATTGATTTTAGAGTAATACATCTTCCACGCGAATTCTGAGCAGTTTCCGTGGATAATATGATTCATGTGTCTGGTGTCTCACGACCACGTTACATCTTCACCTTGTCGCATTTTGTCCTCCAGTTTTTCTAAATGACCCGATAAGAGTTGTAGTAAAAACTAAGCTAATAAAAACAAGCCGTTTGTGTAATGGTTAACTGAAGCTCAGGACATATGGAGCGGAGTACCTTCAATAGGGAAAGAACCATTGTGGATCATGAAGAGTTGCTTACGTCCAATATATTTGATTTCTTCACACAGCTTCTGTCCTGCACGGGCTTATTTGCATGCTTAGCGCAGTAGCTAGGATTGTTTCTTGGCTCTTCGATCGTCAGTTTCAACGAAACATTGCAAATCTTCATGAAATAGTGCTCCAAGTTGATTTCACTGTGTGGCTTGAATTTAACTTTATATTTTCGCAAAACTACCACAGGTTCAGTCTTACACGAGGGTTACAGACACTGATGTAAGTGAAGCCTTCAGTACTAGTCCGTGTAAATGCTCCGTGGTTGAATAGCTCTCTTCTTAAATATAGAAACGTGTAAATTTAGACTCCCAAGTTCGAATCCACTTGCGTAGAAATAGTGTAAGGTGAAAGGAAGTCTCTCTCAAAACATCTTGTAGATTAAGAAGTTGCTTCAACCGTATTCAATATTGTTATTATCAGATCACAACCTGTCTCGTGACACTGGAAACCACATACCCAGATAACATGTGACAAAGTCAGTAATATCTAAGCAACCGGGAACATGGAACACAACGTCCGTTATCAGATAAATAAACTGCTAAACGGTTGTAAGTCAACGAATCAAATTAAATTCGACGTAGGTATCCAAGTTCAAAATGGTGGGTTGAGCCACCACTACAGTCTACGTCGATTCCCAGAAAGGGACGCGATCGAGTACTGTGAAATACTGACCAAAAATTCCCTAAAGTAATAATTACACAAAGAGTATTATTTACTCAAAGAAGTTTCGGTCTTGCAGCATGTCGTTGTCGGATTGGGCGTAATGATGAAGACGACGTGACTCTGTTCCCTTGGACCACAGGTCGCCTGACCCAACACCTTGTGACTTATTCCTTTAGGGGTACATTATAGACCATGTTTACGTACCTCCACGGCTAAAAACATGGGAAAAGGTCAGGGAACTCATCAATGCTGCTGTGATGGCTATTGACAGAACGTTGCTACATAAGGTATCGAACGAACTTTATTATTGCTTGGACATGGGTCGTGTGACCAGAGGGCTCTCGCAGAACGTTTGTAGAGTGAAAAATGCAAAAGTGGCGAGCTTACGGTTCTATTCTTACGTAAACCATATTTACACATGTAATACCCTTGAAAATATGGAGCTTTGAAAACGAACGAATCATTTATTGTATTTATTTGTATTTTGAAGAGAGACGAAAATAATCAAAATACGAGTGCAGAAGCTGACCATGTTTAGCGTCCGAAATCCTTTCATCGTCATCGTCATCGTCGTCATCATCATCATCATCTTCGTTATTATTATTATCATCATCATCATTACATGAAAAGTGTACCTTTTTCACAGTTACGCTGTATGTATTCTCTTAGCCAAAAATTACACCTCGAGTCTGGGGCTTGTATCTCTCTAAGTGAATAATCCCTACTAGAGCAGCGGAAGAAAAATTTCTCTAAGGAGCGAATCCAACTTTAGAATCCATTAAGAGTTACGCAAAACAAGAACGCACAAGTGTTATCCGCAGCGACAGTGTGATTTACTGAAAAAGAAAACTTGTATTCTAGATTCTAGCTTATTTCATTCAAGAGTCATGGTAAACGCTTCAACTATTTATCACTACTGTATGGGCTGGTAAGTAACTGAAAGATTTATTAACGGGAGTGTGATTTAAATTATTCTGCAAAGTGCCCATGTCTCTTGCATTTGACACAATGAGCGGTCCTGGGATCACTCCACGCAGTATCACACACTTTTCAGTCGCCCTTGCCAGTGTACTCCACACTCGAAGTCAAGCTCCACCCCTTGGGATGCGCTCTTTTTAGATCCCAAATTGAACATCTGTAGGAGAGCAGAGATTACTGCTCTACATAGCTTTATACAGTCAAATAAATGTCATTCTCTCTCCTGTTGTGTAAATCGCCTAATGTTTATATTCCGGGCGAAATATTCTCAATTTCATATTTCACGTATCTCCCCATGAACCATGGATCTTGCCGTTGGTGGGGAGGCTTGCGTGCCTCAGCGATACAGATAGCCGTACCGTAGGTGCAACCACCACGGAAGGGTATCTGTTTAGAGGCCAGACAAACGTGTGGTTCCTGAAGAGGGGCAGCAGCCTTTTCAGTAGCTGCAGGGGCAACAGTCTGGATGATTGACTGATCTGGCCTTGTAACTCTAACCAAAACGGCCTTGCTGTGCTGGTACTGCGAACGGCTGAAAGCAAGGGGAAACTACAGCCGTAATTTTTCCCGAGGACATGCAGCTTTACTGTTTGAGTAAATGATGATGGCGTCCTCTTGGGTAAAATATTCCGGAGGTAAAATAGTCCCCAATTTGGATCTCCGGGAGGGGACTACTCAAGAGGACGTCGTTATCAGGAGAAAGAAAACTGGCGTTCTATGGATCGGAGCGTGGAATGTCAGATCCCTTAATCGGGCAGGTAGGTTAGAAACTTTAAAAAGGTAAATGGATAGGTTAAAGTTAAATATAGTGGGAATTAGTGAAGTTCGGTGGCAGGAGGAACAAGACTTTTGGTCAGGTGAATACAGGGTTATAAATACAAAATCAAGTAGGGGTAATGCAGGAGAGTGCGGGTTAGCTACTACAAACAGCATAGTGAACGCATTATTGTGGCCAAGATAGACACAAAGCCCACGCCTACTAGAGTAGTACAAGTTTATATGCCAACCAGCTCTGCAGATGATGATGAAACTGATGAAATGTATGATGAGATAAAAGAAATTATTCAGGTAGTGAAGGGAGACGAAAATTTAATAGTCATGGGTGACTGGAATTCGACAGTAGGAAAAGGAAGAGAGGGAAACGTAGTAGGTGAATATGGATTGGGGCTAAGAAATGAAAGAGGAAGCCGCCTTGTAGAATTTTGCACAGAGCATAACTTAATCATAGCTAACACTTGGTTCAAGAATCATGAAAGAAGGTTGTATACATGGAAGAAACCTGGAGATACTAGAAGGTATCAGATAGATCATATAATGGTAAGACAGAGATTTAGGAACTAGGTTTTAAATTGTAAGACATTTCCAGGGGCAGATGTGGACTCTGACCACAATCTATTGGTTATGAACTGTAGATTAAAACTGAAGAAACTGCAAAAAGGTGGGAATTTAAGGAGATGGGACCTGTATAAACTGAAAGAACCAGAGGTTGTTGACAGGAATGGGGGAAAGAAATACAATAGAAGAAGAATGGTAGCTTTGAGGAATGAAACAGTGAAGGCAGCAGAGGATCAAGTAGGTAAAAATACGAGGACTAGTAGAAATCCTTGGGTAACAGATGACATACTGAATTTAATTGATAAAAGGATCTAATACAAAAATGCAGTAAATGATGCAGGCAAAAAGGAATACAAACGTCTCAAAAATGAGATCGACAGGAAGTGCAAAATGGCTAAGCAGGGATGGCTAGAGGACAAATGTAAGGATGTAGAGGCTTATCTCACGAGGGGTAAGATAGATACTGCCTACAGGAAAATTAAAGAGACCTTTGGAGAAAAGAGAACCACTTGTATTAATATCAAGTTATTTGATGGAAACCCAGTTCTAAGCAAAGAAGGGAAAGCAGAAAGTTGGAAGGAGTATATAGAGGGTCTATACAGGGGCGATGTTCTTGAGGACAATATTATGGAAATGGAAGAGGATGTAGATGAAAATGAAATGGGGGATATGATACTGCGTGAAGAGTTTGACAGAGCACTGAAAGACCTGAGTCGAAACAAGGCCCTGGGAGTAGACAACATTCCATTAGAACTACTGACAGCCTTGGGAGAGCCAGTCCTGACAAAACTCTACCATCTGGTCAGCGAGATGTATGTGACAGGTGAAATTTCCTCAGACTTCAAGAAGAATGTAATAATTCCAATCCCAAAGAAATCAGGTGTTGAAAGATGTGAAAATTATCGAACTATCAGTTTAATAAGTCACAGCTGCAAAATACTAACGCGAATTCTTTACAGACGAATGGAAAAACTGGTAGAAGCGGACCTCGGGGAAGATCAGTTGGGATTCCGTAAAAATTTTGGAACACCTGAGGCACTACTCACCCTAAGACTTATCTTAGAAAATAGATTAAGGAAAGGCAAACCTAAGTTTCTAGCATTTGTAGACTTAGAGAAAGCTTTTACAATGTTGACGGAAATACTCTCTTTCAAATTCTGAAGGTGGCAGGGGTAAAATACAGGGAGCGAAAGGCTATTTACGATTTGTACAGAAACCAGATGGCAGTTATAAGAGTCGAGAGGCATGAAAGGAAAGCAGTGGTTGGGAAGGGAGTGAGACAGGGCTGTAGCCTCTCCCTGATGCTATTCAATCTGTATATTGAGCAAGCAGTAAAGAAAACAAAAGAAAATTTCGAAGTAGGTAGTAAAATCAATGGAGAAGAATTAAAATCTCTGTTGTTCGCCGATGACATTGTAATTCTGTCAGAGACAGCAAAGGACCTGGAAGAGCAGCTGAACGGAATGCACAGTATCTTGAAAGGAGGAGATAAGGTGAACATCAACAAAAGCAAAACGAGGGTAATGGAATGTAGTCGAATTAAGTCGGGTGATGCTGAGGGAATTAGATTAGGAAATGAGACAATTAAAGTAGTAAAGGAATTTTGCTATTTGGAGAGTAAAATAACTGATGATGGTCGAAGTAGGGAGGATATAAAATGTAGACTGGCAATGGCAAGGAAAGCGTTTCTGAAGAAGAGAGATTTGTTAACATCGAGTATAGATTTAAATGTCAGGAAGTCGTTTCTGAAAATATTTGTATGGAGTGTAGCCATGTATGGAAGTGAAACATGGACGATAAATAGTTTAGACAAGAAGAGAATAGAAGCTTTCGAAATGTGGTTCTACAGAAGAATGCTGAAGATAAGATGGGTAGATCACATAACTAATGAGGAGGTATTGAACAGAATTGGGGAGAAGAGGAGTTTGTGGCACAACTTGACTAGAAGAAGGGATCCGTTGGTAGGACATGCTCTGAGGCATCAAGGGATCACCAATTTAGTACTGCAGGGCAGCGTAGAGGGTAAAAATCGTAGAGGGAGACCAAGAGATGAATACACTAAGCAGATTCAGAAGGATGTTGGCTGCAGTAGGTACTGGGAGGTGAAGAAGTTTGCACAGCATGGAGAGCTGCATAAAACCAGTCTCAGGACTGAAGACCACAACAACAAACAACATTTCACATATTTATATTTGAAAAATGTATATATGATCAAAAATATCCGGACACCTGGCTGAAAATGACTTACAAGATCGTGGCGCTCTCCATCGGTAATGCTGGAATTCAGTGTGGTGTTGGGCCACCTTTAGCCTTCATGACAGCTTCCACTTTCGCAGGCATACATTCAATCAGGTGCTGGAAGGTTTGTTGTGAAATTGCAACACATTCTTCACGAAGTGCTGCACAGAGGAGAGGTACCGCTGTCGGTCGGTTAGGCCTGACAGGATGTCGGCGTTCCAAAACAACGAAAAGGTGTTCTATAGCACTCAGGTCAGGACTCTGTGCAGACCAGTCCATTAAAGGGATTTTATTGTCCTGTAACCACTCCGCCACATGCCGTGCGTTATGAACAGGTTCTCGATAGTGTTGAAAGATGCAGTCGCCATCCCCGAATATCTCTTCAAGTGTCAAGGTGCCTAAAACATGAATGTAGGCCTGTGCTGTGATAGTGCCACGCAAACATCAAATGGTGCAAGCCCCCTCCATGAAAAACACGATCACACCAAAACACCATCGTCTCCGAATTTTACTGTTGGCACCACACTCGCTGGCAGATGACGTTCACTTGGCATTCGCCATACATTCACCCAGCCATCGGATCGCCACATTGTGTACCGTGATCCGTCACTACACACAATGTTTTTACACCGTTCAGTCATCCAATGTTTACACTCCTTACACCAAGCGAGGCGTCGTTTGGCATTTACCGGCGTGATGTGTGGCTTATGAGCACCCGCTCCACTATGAAATCCAAGTTTTCTCAACTCCCGCCTAACTGTCATAACACTTCCAGTGGATCCTGATGCAGCCTGGAATGCTTGTGCGATAGTCTGAATAGTTGTCTGCCTCATCAGTAAACACTTCCGGGCTAAGTTGCCCTACAGGAGAGTGTAACAACCATCAGCTGGAAAAGTATTTCTTCCGTTCATCCATAATATCACGGATCGCATTGGAAAAGTACTAGCCAAGTTTCAGGTAGAGACCATTTTTAGTCTTACTAAGAAAATTAGTGAATGCCTAAGATCAACAAAAGATGCTCGTCACCCCCTAGCCACACCAGGGGTATATAAAATTCCGTGTAGTTGTGGCAGGGTTTACGTAGGAACTACAAAAAGAAGCATCAATACACGGTTGACGGAGCACAAAAGAAACTGTCGCTTGGGACATATCGACAAATCGGCAGTAGCGGAACATGTTTTCAAGGATGGAAATCACGAAATAAAATTTGGTGAAACAAGCGTGCTAGCGAGGACGTCGCACTATTATACACGTATGTATAGAGAGGCAATTGAAATCCACAAACATCAATACAATTTTAATCGTAAAGAAGAAGGATTAAAATTGGATAAGATATGGCGGTCGACGTTGCATCAATCACGTGACAATCGATTGCCTGCAATCGAGAGAACAGACGATAGCCAGAGATAGCTGCACATCGACGCCACGTGACGTGTGGTGGCCCCCCTACGATCTCCATATAAGCGGCGGCCCCAGCTGCTAGCAGCCAGTCGTCGACTCACCTCGGAAGATGTTCTCCGTAGTTGAGAACGAAACGTCAGGGAGAAGAAGTTCTACAGATCGACCACGGCAACTTAGCCCGGAAGTGTTTACTGATGAAGACGCCGGCCGTGAAAGCCTACATGGAATGAGTTGTCAACCTATTACACATTACGACCCTCTTCACCTGTTGGCGGTCTCTGTCAGTCAACAGACGAGGTCGGCCTGTACGCTTTTGTGCTGTACGTGTCCCTTGACGTTTCTACTTCACGCATCGGAAACAGTGAACCTAGGGATGTTTATGAGGTGGAAATCTCGCATACAGGCGTACGGCACAAGTGACACCCAATCACCTGACCGCGTTCGAAGTCCGTGAGTTCCGCAGAGGGCCCCATTCTGCTCTCTCGCTATGTCTAATGACTACTGACGTAGCTTATAAGGAGTACCTGGCAGTAAGTGGCAGCACAATGCAGCTAATATGGAAAACGTATGGTTTTGGGACTGTCCGGATGCTTTTGATCACATAGTGTATATCAGAAATGTATCTGTGTTCTTTATTACTTAGATGTGCCCTGTTTTGGTTCATAAAGGGATAAATTCTATTCATTGTACTTACAGTCCAAACTATGTCGTCAGAAACATTTGACTTTCTGCTGCATAACAAACTGCAATAGTTTTTTCCTTTTTAAAGAACACACCACAATTTGATTGTTTTATTGTGTATTTAAGTACTACTTTTATTATATTTCATATACGGAGTGATTATAATTAAAGTTGAACTTTCAAACCGCTGTAGAGATTAACACCACCGGTCAGAATGAGGTCAAGTTGCAACGGAACATTATCGGAGAAGGGGTAAAACGTATCGCAGAAGTAAAACAAATAGTTACAAAATGTAGCAATACATGGCGCTGTAAATATCATATTTTAGTAGAGGTCGACTACAAATGACAAATGAGTCATCCAACGCAATGTAGGTTCACTTACAGTTCTTGACGACCTGATGTATAGATGTTTATTGCAAGGACGATGGTGCACAGTGCCACCTCTAAGGTAATTATATATAGTCTAAATACACTCCTGGAAATGGAAAAAAGAACACATTGACACCGGTGTGTCAGACCCACCATACTTGCTCCGGACACTGCGAGAGGGCTGTACAAGCAATGATCACACGCACGGCACAGCGGACACACCAGGAACCACGGTGTTGGCCGTCGAATGGCGCTAGCTGCGCAGCATTTGTGCACCGCCGCCGTCAGTGTCAGCCAGTTTGCCGTGGCATACGGAGCTCCATCGCAGTCTTTAACACTGGTAGCATGCCGCGACAGCGTGGACGTGAACCGTATGTGCAGTTGACGGACTTTGAGCGAGGGCGTATAGTGGGCATGCGGGAGGCCGGGTGGACGTACCGCCGAATTGCTCAACACGTGGGGCGTGAGATCTCCACAGTACATCGATGTTGTCGCCAGTGGTCGGCGGAAGGTGCACGTGCCTGTCGACCTGGGACCGGACCGCAGCGACGCACGGATGCACGCCAAGACCGTAGGATCCTACGCAGTGCCGTAGGGGACCGCACCGCCACTTCCCAGCAAATTAGGGACACTGTTGCTCCTGGGGTATCGGCGAGGACCATTCGCAACCGTCTCCATGAAGCTGGGCTACGGTCCCGCACACCGTTAGGCCGTCTTCCGCTCACGCCCCAACATCGTGCTGCCCGCCTCCAGTGGTGTCGCGACAGGCGTGAATGGAGGGACGAATGGAGACGTGTCGTCTTCAGCGATGAGAGTCGCTTCTGCCTTGGTGCCAATGATGGTCGTATGCGTGTTTGGCGCCGTGCAGGTGAGCGCCACAATCAGGACTGCATACGACCGAGGCACACAGGGCCAACACCCGGCATCATGGTGTGGGGAGCGATCTCCTACACTGGCCGTACACCACTGGTGATCGTCGAGGGGACACTGAATAGTGCACGGTACATCCAAACCGTCATCGAACCCATCGTTCTACCATTCCTAGACCGGCAAGGGAACTTGCTGTTCCAACAGGACAATGCACGTCCGCATGTATCCCATGCCACCCAACGTGCTCTAGAAGGTGTAAGTCAACTACCCTGGCCAGCAAGATCTCCGGATCTGTCCCCCATTGAGCATGTTTGGGACTGGATGAAGCGTCGTCTCACGCGGTCTGCACGTCCAGCACGAACGCTGGTCCAACTGAGGCGCCAGGTGGAAATGGCATGGCAAGCCGTTCCACAGGACTACATCCAGCATCTCTACGATCGTCTCCATGGGAGAATAGCAGCCTGCATTGCTGCGAAAGGTGGATATACACTGTACTAGTGCCGACATTGTGCATGCTCTGTTGCCTGTGTCTATGTGCCTGTGGTTCTGTCAGTGTGATCATGTGATGTATCTGACCCCAGGAATGTGTCAATAAAGTTTCCCCTTCCTGGGACAATGAATTCACGGTGTTCTTATTTCAATTTCCAGGAGTGTATATATAACGTTAAGAATAATATACTACTATTATATTTTAAGGACATGCGCTCATATTTTATTTACGAATGTAAATTTTCACTAAATATGACGTTCTCCCTCGATTATGTACTGATCTGTTGCAAGATTGTGATTTTACCTCTGGCATTTTGTGGGAAGCCAATATTTTTGTTGATTAATGGCCAACTTTGGGCTTGACAACTTGTTAAGTGTCCTGTAATATATGTTAAAGACATAAAACGTAAGTACATAAATTGTAATTACACAACAATTTTTATTTATGATGTAAGACGTTTTACATCTTTTGAAATTTTGGGTTGTCTTACTGTATGCTATACATCTTACTGTATGCAAATACTTGAAAATGGCATAAAAGGCCGAAGCCTGGGTTGTTCTTAATTGAACAATAAAACAGTCAAATGGCTTGCGTCCTTTAAAAACCATTGTATGACTGTTGCTCATCAACATTAGAAACTGTAAACTACAACAACATTGGCTGTTCGGGTTAAACTGTGCGTAAGTAGCATTTAATGAATATCTCTAATGGACTCAGATATGAGATATTGTTAACATCAACAACCGTATATTGGTACTCGTAATATGACTTAGTTTCTTTGTATACTCGTGTGTACAAGTTAACGGCTTCGCTGTACGGCTTTTGGTGAGAGTAAAGTCGTATAGTATTGTCGATGGGAGACCCGAAGGGCAGGTCTGCCGCCTTATTGGAAGGGTTTACCTATCCTTCGCGCACATTGGCAGCTATTCTTCGCGAAGTGTAACAGTCGTGTGTTTTAAGTGTACAAGTAGAGTGGCGTTATGTTTTAAGGAAGGAAGGCTATGATTTAACTCCCCTTTGGCACTGAGATCTCTGGAGACGGAGCACACGCTAGGAATAATTCAAGGGTGGGAAAGAAAAGCAGCCGTGTCCTTTCGAAGGAACAATCCCGGCATTTGCGTGTAGATTTAGGGAAATCACTTAAAACTGAATCTGGATGAGCGGGTAGGTCCTGGAGCTGTTGTCTTCCCGAATGTGAGTTCAGTGTGCTAAAGGCTACGCCATATTTTTCGGTCTGTCCTGTTTGTGTTGTGTGATTATTATGATGGTGGGGGAGGGGGGGGGGAGGGAGTGAGACCCGATGGCGGCCTACTCCTCTCGCATAGCATCAAGGAGGCGCCCAGTTTAACGTCCCCATCCGACGGACGGGTCACCAACAACAGTGTCGCATGGTCTCAGTTCAAGAGACACTGCGGAGAGGTTTAGAATGTAACCCAAGATATTGGCGCCACTACCCTTCCTCTCCTTCAACTTAAAGACAAAGGAAAAGAAACCACCACACATGGCGATATAGTCACGCTGTTCCCATCCAAATATACTGGCCACGCCCAACGGTGCGTAGCTTCGGTGATCAGTCGAGAATGGGTGTATTTCACGAGGCAACGACTTTGGCTACATGGTCTACGGTAAATCACCTCAGTGCTGGGTAAGCGCCCTCTGCTACTGCTAGCCGAAAATGGTTCGTGGTGGCTAAAGTCCAATAGCCTCTTAACAACTTTCGGATAACGAATCTATTTGCGGAGCGTGTTTTACAGAAGTGTGAGGGTTACGGGCACAGTGTCAATTATAGGAAAACTGTTGTTCGTCGCTCACACGCAGTCATTCTGCTTTATGGAAAAAAAATGGCTCTGAGCACTAAGGGACTTAACAGCTATGGTCATCAGTCCCCTAGAACTTAGAACTACTTAAACCTAACTAACCTAAGGACATCACACAACACCCAGTCATCACGAGGTAAATCCCTGACCCCGCCGGGAATCTGCTTAATGGAGGTCTATGTCGTAGAACCACAGTTTAAACATCTGCAAGCAAACGCAGCCGGCCAGTGTGACCAAGCGGTTCTAGGCGCTACAGTCTGGAACCGCGCGACCGCTCCAGTCCCAGGTTCGAATCCCGGCTCGGGCATGGATGTGTGTGGTGTCCTTAGGTTCGTTAGGTTTAAGTAGTTCTAAGTTCTAGGGGACTGATGACCTCAGCAGTTAAGTCCCATAGTGCTCAGAGCCAAGGAAACGCAAGTTTATGGACTGTTAGCCTTAATTCATTCGTATATGAAGGTACACCCTTCTACAAACCAACTCGTAATACTACAGCCATCAGCCTATCTCCCTGTTGGCCGATTAGTTACTGACCAAAGGTAGCTTTAACGTTTAGTTCCAAAATTTTGTAATACTCCGCATCACATAAAAATTTAGTAATGCTGAGTATCAGACTGCCGTTTAAGTGAGTTTTCAGATCGAATCAATGTGTAAGAAGTGGGATACTGAAATACTGAGGAATAATTTGCGTTTGAAGACAATCAATATTTTCGGGAAACTGTGTTCAAGCTATATAATGTATACAAGAACAAAGAGGGACACAGTTTCACCCAGTCCTTTTTTTGAACTCCTCTGGAGTTAGCCCGTGTAGTCCATGTTACCGCACGTAGTGCGTCCAGCGGCATTTGCTGTATCCTGAGAATGCCTCTATTTTAAGCGTCTCTTATTTATAAGAAACAGCATCAAAGATTTAGGCCCGTTGCACACTTACGCGGATGGTCCGCGCTCCGCGTTCCGCGCGCGGTGGTAGTCACGTATTCCAATGGGGCACCACACAGTTACGCGGACGGTCCGCACGCGGCGGAGCCGTCCACGCAGCCCTTGCGCGCCGCGGACCGTCCGCGTCAGTTGAATACACAGAAACAAGTTGGTGCGAGCACATTCCTGCGGATCCGCGCGCGCAGTAGAAGCAGAGTACCTCATTTCGGCCGTAGCATTCGACTAGTGTGGTAAATACGGGTGTGATTTAAGGAGTTTCCAGAATGTCTTGTGAAATCGATACAGACATGTTAATTGCCGAAGTTAAAGGAAGGCCTCACATATGGGATCCATTGCATGGGGACTACAAGAACCGTGAAATGCGATTGAAGGCGTGGCTAGACGTCTGGGCAAATACAGTACTCGGCTTTGAAGGTCTGAACGAGGCAGATCAGAAAAAGTGTGGTAAGTAGACGCATATTTTCCTTGTGTTTTTATTGTAGTTCTATACAAAATACAATGATTTACAATTATAGAATTATAGACATTCACAAGTTTAGTTTATGCACAATACAAACATTGATTATGTAGAAAAGCTGTACACAAGCGCAAATGTCTGTCATTGAGATAAGTGGCCTGTGTTCAGTGAATTTTTGATTCCTGCCAGGGCACAGCTCCTCTACCGACAAAATATTCCGCAAATTTATCTCGTACAGTATTACCCGATTTACTGACAGGTGTAGTTTCTGCCACATCTTCGAAGCCGGTAACATACAGGGTATCTTCAAAGTTGTATCCGTCTCTTACTCGAACAAAATTATGCAAAATGCAGCACGTTTTGACAATAGATACTGCTAGATCGAGATTGAAATTCAGGGGCCGGTGAAAAACCCTCCACTTGTGGCTTCATATTCCGAAAGTACATTCAATAAACCTTCGGGCTCGGGCAAGTCGGTAATTGAAAATCTTCTTTTTGTGAGTCATGTTTTTTCGCGCATACGGCCTTAACACATGTTGTGTTAATGCGAAGCCTTCGTCTGCCACAAGAACATATGGCACTGGAGAGTCGTGTGTACCTGGCAGTGGCTTTGGTGGGGGTAACGCTAATTTTCCTTTTTCCATTTCCCTCCAAAAGACGCTGTTTTTAAAAATATTTGAATCACATTTCCTTCCGTATCCTCCGACATCAATGAACGTGAAACAATAGTTAGTGTCACAGATGGCCATAAGAATAATGGAGAAATAATTCTTGTAATTGAAGAAAAGTGATCCACTTTTGATAGGTTTTACTAGACGAATATGTTTTCCATCCAGGGCTCCGATGCAATGAGGAAAATTAGCGACATTTTGGAAACCATGGCTAATTTCGTTCCATTTGTCTGTAGAGGGCTCAGGCATGCATTCTTCTCTTAACTTAGTCCAAATAGTGGCGCTCACCTGCCTTGTAATCTGTCGAATTGTTGATGCAGCCATTAAATAAGAGTAATGCAGATCTGTAAATGTGTTTCCCCTTCCAAGATACCTGTAACGTGTAAAGCATATATTTGATACGTACATTCACAGAGGAAAGTAGAATTAATTCTAGGTATTACGTCGGCTACGCTGACATAAAACCTTAGATCAGGGCTTCACAACATACGTGCTCGCGGAGCAAGCTGTGAGCAGCAAGGCGCGAGCAGGGAGCAGCGCGAGCACGCTACCCCCACTACCGGACCAGAGCGGAGAGTGGGGAGAGTCACGTGGGGCACACAACAGCTGCCGCCAGTCAATGTAAATCCGCGGCCACCTGCAGGGATATCACTCGCGAATTATTACTGCGGCAAATGAAACAAATAAAGGAGAATGTACACGTACCACATAATTTTATTAGCTTAGTGTATATCTCTGCATTCGTATTAATTTGTGAACTGTTACACAATAAAAGGTGTCACTGAAGTGTGGGATTCTCGGTTACCTTGTACTTTTTGCCCTTTACAATTGCGTCTGCGTTCGGAGTAATTGTTATTGTGCATTGTAGACGCAGCGTGCAGTTTAAATTTCGATCAGAAAATGCGTTTCTCAGGCGCGTCTTGTTACATTTCATTGCAGAGAACAGTTGTTCACAAACATACGTGAAACCGAACATTGATATTATTGTAGCCGCCAGTTTGTGCAAACGAGGAAATCTATCCTGAGGGAAGTGTCTGTAGAATTCCAAATTTTTTTCATGTTCTGAAATTTGTCTCTGTATTCTCTGTCACACTTAAAGTCAGTAATTTCTAGTTCCAGCTCAGGACGAATCTCTTCAATATTCGCTGAATATGGAGAGGAGAACAGATCAAAATCACTGTCTAGTGCTGTCAGATCTTGAAAGCGTTGATCAAATTCTTCCTTAAGGGCAACTAAACTATTTGAATAACGTTTACAGTCTTTGTGAACGTCTTGCATGGATGATAATTTAGGAAAATGAGCTAGATTTCCTGTTTCCAGCTGACTCACCCAAAGTGTCAATTTCATTTTAAAAGCTCGTATTCGATCTATGAAATGAGTAATTAGCAGATCTTTACCTTGTAGTAAAATGTTCAAAGCATTCAGATGGCTAGTTAAATCTGCTAAGAACGCGAGATCACATTCAAACGTGCGCGCGCATTTCCCCTCCCTTCCCACTCCCCGACCTTGCACCTGCTCGCGAGCACGTGCCTGAGCAGACGCGAGTACTCGCGCTCAAAACCGACCAGTTGTTAAGCCCTGCCTTAGATGTATTCCTTCTTAAAATAATATATGTACGCGTCCTCAGTAATAAAACACTTATCGATCTTGTTATTTCAGTTGACAAGGTCCAGACGAGATGTAAAACTGCACGGGATGCCTATTTTAAAAGCCTCACTAGAATAAAGCAAACGAGGTCCGGATCAGCAGCAACTAAGAGACCAAAATACATCTACCATGAGCAGTTACACTTTCTTGACCGTCTCCGAGTTGCACCAACGGAGGGTAACTTTGACTCAGTATCGGTCGTGCAAGATAATCTGTATAACAACAATGCACTCGCAGAAAACAGTCGAGATGAACCCTCTGAAGAACAAACCGACTGAATGTCAACACTGAAAAACAATCCTTCAAGAGGAAGAGGCCTATCAAGAACACAACATTCGAAGATAATTTACTTACATTATTAAAAGATTGTAAGGAGAAAGAGGAAGACGACGACCGAGCATTCTTTGTTTCACTGTTGCCCTCTGTGAAGACATTAAATGTTGATCAGAAGCTATTATTTCGTACTCAGGTACTTCAACTGCTTATGTCGATTAAGCACACAAATCAGGCTAATTTAAACATACACCCCCCAGCTCCCATCAGCTCTTTCCAGTATCCACCGACCTCTTTTACCTACGCCCCACCTTCAATATACCAACAGCATCCTAACCACTCAATGCAGTACCGCGAGGATCCGTCCGTACAGTCACAAGTTGCGACTCCCCATCCCTCTCCAGCCCAATCAACGTCATCATCATCTTGGGAGATGTTATAAAAATTATTGGAATTCAGTAGTAATACAATACAAATTTAAAATTGTCTATTGCCAAACGAATGTAATACATATCTGTAGCAAAGCTTTGAATGATTAAATATATTATTAAAGTAATCGTCATCCGTATTCTTACCTTAAGGTTACTGCTGCTCGTTCTGTCGGAGTAATAGGTATCCTTCTTAGACTTTCAAGTGTCAGTTTGTCTTGTATTTTGCTGACAATCTCGTCAAAGCAACGAATTGACATACGAAAATATGTATTAAATTTGTCTTCGTCTTTGCGCAATTCGGAATACAATGTGACGAATGCTCCTTTCGTACATCTTTGTTCCACCATAGGATGCACCCAAAACCGTCTCTCGCGCGTGGAATTTCTCTTTTTGTATATCATATAGGCTGAAATGACTTTTACTTGCAGCGAGCTCATCTCTATACATCCGATCAAACAGAACGATGTGTTACACCACAGATGAGATCCAGCACAGTGCAGGGAAGACCGCGTTCACTCGACTGTACAGAACCGCGCGCATCCGCCCGACTGTGTGAACCATGACGCGGGTCCGCCAACCGCGCGCGGAACGCGGAGCGCGGACCATCCGCGTAAGTGTGCAACGGGCCTTAGTGAGGGGGTGGGTACAAAATTGTTCGAATTTTGGTTCCGACCAATGCCTACAAAACACACTTAGTGAGCCGGAGCGCTGACTTTTTGACACAGGCAGTCCTTTGCCTATAAGTGAGCCATAATTCATTTCCTCATTGGCTGACGTAGATGTTCTAACACTTGCAGCTGGGAATACTGAGTAAGTGCATAGGAAGGAAAATAGGGTTTGGCTCCAAATAAACGACCATTATTGAGCAAAAGGGGCAACCACACTGCATTATGATACTGACACAAATTAGCCGCACACAAACAATAAATCGGGACAATAGCATCTGCATTAAAGGCTGCAACAAAAATTCGTGCATGCACCAGTATTGAAGAAAGAGCTAGAATGATTTAACAGTACATGTATTACACAGAAAAGCACATCTAAATTGTTACAGATAAAAAAAATTAAGAAAATATTTCCTTCGACTGGCGACTTCGCTGCTTTTGTACTTCCATGTCTGTGGAATGATAGAAACTTTTTGTCACGTATGTCATAAACAGTTATCAGGTGCGTCAAAATTTATGATGGCACAGAGTTCATCTGAGGATATTCTCACGAGAATCTTGTAAGCTGAGTTCGTCTGAAGATACTCTCACGAGCATCTTGTATGGCGAATTAGTTTAATTACACTCTTACCCACAACTTACGTTACTTACTTATTCTGTTGTTCTCTGTAGCCTCTCTTGAAAAACTCAATTTTGAAGGGCGCCACGCAGCCTGCAAGGATTATTTTGTTGCCAGAGCTCTTCCCAAATTACCGGAGTTTACACAAAGGACGGCCTCCCTTCTCAATCCATACCATCGCTCTCACCCTACTACCTACAGGCTGCACCAGGTCATTCCGCAGAATGTCGAGCGCACAACGGCTGGGATTGTTCTTTATTACATTACAACTAGCAAAGTGTTCGTACACGCCAATTTCCTTTCTTTCGTTTCTAGGGCGTCTCATTTCAGATCTAAAGGTACTTTGTTCTAAAATAGTCTATTTCGATAAGGGTTTATTTTTAGAAGCTGGACGTTAACATATGGAATAAATAATATATTTAGTACACATTGATACTGAAGTAAAAACAAAACGATGTGTTAGCCAACAACTGTAACAACGAGTTACCATTTCATTTTCTTTTTCGTTATTCATGCCACTTGCAGTTGTCAGATTCTTGGCATTTCCTGCACTATCGCAAAATTTCGACCGTATGCCATTTTCAGGTAACAGCACACATCTGTTAACAGTATGTTCATCAACATCTATTATGCCAAATGTTGCCACACTGGTTTCTTGCACGCGTTGCAATCATATCCGGTCTACAGACTTGCACTTCTGAGTGCAGGTCTCATATCTGTAATTAAAATTTTGGAACTGTCACCATTAGTATGGCAGCACGTCAATTGGTCAAATAACGTGTTTTACTAGAAACGTAATCATATTCGATATGATTATGATGTCAGTACGTCAAACGTTTGGTGAGACTTGAATATAGAGCAAGGAATTAAGAAAACAAAGAGGAATGAAGGAACGAGCTGAAGGCAGAACCCGGAAGACTTTACCAGTTATCTAAGAAATCTAATAATATTCATAATTATTATTAGTGACTTGAACAACTACTGCAAAAAAGAAAAGCATTAAAAATGGTTATACAATACGCAGCATACGTATAATGTCCTGTAGTATTAACACAGTGTCCAGAGTTGAGGTATATAAACTAGCAAGGACGGGGCATCTTGACAAAATATGGATCAAGGGAAGCGTTACGGATATCTCCTACACAGCTCAGACCAATGCAGAAGTAATAAATCTATGTTCACCCCGGATATGCAGAAATTCTTTGATGAAACCGATTGTCACAGGGAAAACGACGTGTAAAATAAGTTTCAACAGCCTTATCCAATTTGTGATTGTTCTCCTTATATACGTAATTTTAGGTCAGGAACAAATTAAATTAAACACAAGGACCAATTACACAGTTTTAGAATCACAACTGCTCATAGTGAGTAAGAAAGGAGAAAAAGAGAGAAAAAGAAAAATCCTACTTTCTTTTAACACAGAGATCCTAAAAGATTGTGAAACCGCGTTTTCGATGACCTAAGTGTAGTGTAAACTGTAGTAATTCCATTGACTCAGTTAATAGGTGTAAAAATTGCTATGAGTAAGATGAAAGATCCGTCCTTCACAGTGAAATTGAAGTATTTTAGATCAAAAAGTCACGACGACTCCAAATTATCCAACTCTGAACTCTTCGCATTTTGTTCAGTGTCTTCCAGTATATTCCACATCTGGAAGTCTACAGAAGACCCACACAGGGCTGCCGTGTCCTATTTATAGGAATAAAAACGATTTCTAGCTAAACTTTATTTATATTGTGACGTGTACAAGGATTAGCAAAAATGGTTCAAATGGCTCTGAGCACTATGGGACTCAACTGCTGTGGTCATAAGTCCCCTAGAACTTAGAACTACTTATACCTAACTAACCTAAGGACAGCACACAACACCCAGCCATCACGAGGCAGAGAAAAATCCCTGACCCCGCCGGGAATCGAACCCGGGAACCCGGGCGTGGGAAGCGAGAACGCTACCGCACGACCACGAGATGCGGGCAAGGATTAGCAGCCAAAGGCCTGTGAGGCGGATAATAAGTCAGTAGGATTAATCGACTCATCAGCATCAAGTAATCACGATACTGAAATAAATGTTGGAATCCCGTTAATGTATATTAATATAGGTAACAATCGGACTTGTTGTTATGATAATTTTTCACTCAATGTTCAGAGAAATATTCGCTTACGTGTCTCGTTGATCGTGACAGTATCTGAGATTGGAAACCCCTGTAGCAAGTGTTTCAGCCGCTAAGAACATGAAGAATTAGAGGCAGGGTGCAGCCTGCAGATATTTAAATATTTCGGTATATTGTCTTAATAAGACGAACGAAATGAAAGGACGCCTGTCCATCGAGGGAAAATCACCAACCTACAATGCCGGATTATGTTCTCCGCGGAAATCACAGTTTCTGTAACCAAGGATACATGTGATAAATGAACGAGTTCGTTCCAGTCCCTCGAGCGTTCTAACTGGCCAACAGTCGCGTAAAACTATTCTGAAAAATGGAGGAAAGACATTGGTTGATCATGAGAGCAATCGAGACTCGATGGAAAGAGCAGATTAGCTTTATTACCTCAGTATGTTGTAATGTTTGTTTTTCGAATGGACGCTGAATTTAAACGACTTTTTTTACTTGTGATCCAAGTCATTCTTCTAGGTTATAAATTTCGGTATTTTGGAAATAATTAGAAAATTAATTTCGAATTTTTCTCTATGACTTTCAGCAATACCAATCTTACTGGAGGAAGTGCCCATGAAGAATTTTTAGTATTCCTTTGAAACCCCGAGTAACTGGCGACTGATCATGAAGACTGGAGTCTGAATCATGGGGAAGTGCATGCAGTCTTAGTGATGGCTTCAGTTGGCGACTACTTTGTAGTTTAATACCGTGGAGAAAGGAAAGTAAAATAATTTCCTATTGGTCAATATTAGTTCCGAGATTTCGATACTGTCGAAGCTAACAATAATTTCACATTTTAATTCTTTATCATGTAGAAGCGACATGATAATTATTATATTAACTGTAATTTATAATTCAGCTACTTTCAAAGCAATACATGGTATAAACAACGTCTCTCCTAAAAGCTTTGAGACTGGATTAATAAAAATATAGAGAAGCATTAAGGCGGTGGTTTTAATGCCTCAGGTAGTTTACATTGTCACTCCGAACTTGAGTTAAACGCACATAACGTTAATAACAACATGTAAAATTATCCGAAAAGCACTTCTTTGTTCGACTCTCGCGTCACAATGAATATCAGTTATGTCGTTAAAGCGTTTACCCCTCATTTAAAATTCTGTGCTTTTGTAGTAGGTACACATTGTTAACATCAAGTCTCGTCATCCGTCATGAATTTTTCCAGAAATAAACGTTTGCTTTTTGCATTTCAACTAATCACTCAGGCAGTCAACCGAGTCGACGATAGTTTTTGTTCGTGAGTCAAGATGTGTAGGAAAAACACTGCACACACTTTTCTGTTCTCCAGTTATTCTGGAGAATGTCTTGAACATTTGATTTAGAGATGCTGTTGGATTGTGATTCGTGACACAAGAACATTGACATTGTACGGCCGCGTGTTCACTACACTGCTTAACACTTCCTGCAATGGCCGGCCGGGGTGGCCGTGCGGTTCTAGGCGCTACAATCTGGAACCGCAGGACCGCTACGGTTGCAGGTTCGAATCCTGCCTCGGGCATGGATGTGTGTGATGTCGTTAGGTTAGTTACGTTTAAGTAGTTCTAAGTTCTAGGGGACTGATGACCTTAGAAGTTAAGTCCCATAGTGCTCAGAGCCATTTGAGCCACTTCCTGCAATGCCCACCCGTCGTTTTCAGTTGTTGGTTCATGCTGCTACAGTAGTTACTGCACTGGCGTCGCTTGAACACCAAGAATAAAATCAGTGTCAAAACTTTTTGGACTTACTATTCATTTTCTGGCTTAATTCAATATCCGTCCGTAATTGAGTACCTGTAGTATTCCATTCAATAGATTTATAGATTTGATAATATAATAATTTAACTGTAGAATATTTATTAAGATAGGGAATATTAGTTTTATTAATGAAACTTACTTTGTAACGTTGCACTGTAATAAAAGCGATGATTCGAAAATGAATAATTAGGTATGAGAGATAAAGTACGCGTTAGCAAACTGTTCACAATAACCGTCACAAATTAAATTATCGGATAAATCGAGGTAATGTTGCTGAAATATTGCAATTAATTTGGCACATACTTCTTAGTTTCAATTAGCCATCTAGATGACATGTATGAAAAACAGAATTACTTTATTTTGTTAATCTACTCCTCACTGATTGCTGCAGAATGTATGAAAAATAAGGTAGAAAAAACATGTGGAATGTAATTTCAGCGTTTCGGGCAGTACATCAGTCGAAATAAATTATTAATTTTGTGTGATATTATGTTTGTTATGTGAGATATTTAATATATGCAATGCCCGCAGGCTTCACTATCACCAAGAACACACAAATATCACTCCCTTCACATTCCTTAATCGCAACCACTCAAAAATTATCGCGCTTAAGCCAAAATAGTCACGAAATGGTGAAGTGACAAAGGGGTGACATGCGACCAATAGGGGCCAATAATGAACGTCGCTCAAATTTAGGGGGTTACGTCCTGAGCGCATTGTCATCTTGGGATTCTAAACTAGTACAGAGCTTCGTTACTAGACGATACTAACGCATCCTACACAGTACAAAATCGCTGCTGCAGAACTTAAATCAGTAAGAAAAGGAAAAGAAACTAGTTACAATCATGGGTAATAATAACTATGCACTATATTTCTGATAGAAAATCTAATCCAAAAGCTTTGAAGCATTAAAACCATTCATTTACATAATTAGCAGTACTAAGGATTTCTTTCTAGTTTTATCAGCCCTCATAAGTCACTGTCCCATTTATATTCTCCCTGTCGCCTAGTTCCTTTGTTACTTCTTTCACTTGAGCTACATCTTCGGTGTTTTTCTTCTGTTCACTATTGTCTCCCTGTAGCACCACGTTTCAAAAGCTTCTGTTCTTGTCTCAGCGGTTTATCGTCCTCCTTTCACTTTTGTAGAAGGCTATGCTCAAAACCAATACCGTCAGAAAAGACTTCATAAATTTAAAATTATATCCGATGTTAACAAACATTTCTGCCGCGCAGAAGCAGAGCAATTAGTCAGTTGCTCTTAATATATTTGGTGTGATCTCCCATTTACTATTCGCTAGTTACCTCAAGATGATTTTCCTGGCGGCGACCTTTTGGCGGGTCTTCTGGCAGTGGTAGCTTTATGGCAGTGATCTGTCCAGCACGGCACCAAGGTATGTTGGTTTGTGCGTATGTTCCAGATTGTTCCCATTCCAGGTAATGTACAGCTTTACGTTTGCCTGGTGGAAAGCGCTACCTTGTATCTTTCAGGGGTTTGGTTTAAGGGGGTTTTCTTGGCAATATGCAGACATGATGTTAAACTTCCTCAAAGCTCTTTCCCTGTGCAGCAATAGTCAAAACATCGTCATGCAAGAAGCGGATAATAGAGTCTGATGTTGGTTGATTACTCGTGCTTATAATTAAATGAAAATGAGCCCTCAGCGAGACCGTTCTTTTTAGCTTCTTATAAACCAGTACTCCCTTCCGTCTTCCAAATTTTCCACATTATTATTTTTGTAATGAATTGTTGTTTTCATTTGTGTTTCCCTCTGTCACTTCTTTCTGATTTTATTTATAATACGGGTTACTTAACTTGTTCAATCGACATAATCGTTCACCAGAATCAACTGCACTTTCAGTTGGTGGAGAATAACACTCACGACCACGAAGCTCACTCAAAGCAATTGTTTATGAAATATGCCAGATAGAGATCACGTTACATAGTTCTCACAATCAAGAGTCTAGGCTGTGTAGCGAAGATGTATGTTCTGTTATAAAAAAAAGTACAAAAAATTACTCAATTATGAAATATTAAAAAAATTCTTACGTTACGATAGAAAACATAATGAACCACAATAGTTAATTTCTTACTGACTGAAGCAACCTTTGGGAAGATACACTTCAATGGAACTTATCGACATGGAGTTTCTTAATTCGCTTTTGAACTGTAGTGTCGTTTACAACTTTTATCCATTACTGATGTGGAACAGTGCGATAGCAACAATTCGCCTTTTGTTTTATTATTCAGTTTTTATTTACCATTACCGATTACGAACTGACTAGCAATTCATTAGATGATACATATTCATTGCTTGTTTGCAGCATTGTGGGGATTGTGTAGCTGTGGCAAAATGTATAAACGAAACATGTAAGCAATTCATGCTGAGCTCTAATGTTTATTTCGTAACTAACGATGAGTGTCTATTAAACATCACGATAAATGGCAAACCTAATGTCGGCACTAAAACTGTAGATGAAATATCATCGAAACTCATTGCTTAACACATTTTGTAAATAGCACATGTCAAGTTTGTAATTTAAAGCATGTCATTTTGCAATATTCAGTACAATATAAATAGATATATAATTACGGTTACCAATGTGCAATGCAAGTGCTGAACGAAGAAACACTTTGCTCTAACACAGACGTAACTTCAGTCATGCTCTTTTGTTTATTTGCGTTTTGTAAAACATGTGAAAGTTATTGCCAAGAACAAACTAATAGTTGGTACTAACTGTAATTAATGCAACTAAATCGCTCTTGTAATATTTGTATTTCTCGCCACATTTTGTACATACATGTTTCAATTAAACACTTTGTCATAGCTACACAACCCTTCCAATCCTGAAAACATGCAATGAATATGCAACATCTGATGATGTATCGCTAAGTGATTCGAAACCGCTAACTGAAAATAAAAATAGAATCATAAAACAAAATGAAACTGGTTACAATAATTTGTGGAAACCTGTAGTATACTGTGAAACTTCCCCTTTGAAACATTAATAAATTACTGTACTGATATACCGAGCGAGGTGGCGCAGTGGTTAGACACTGCACCCGCATTCGGGAGGACGACGGTTCAATCCTGCGTCCGCCCATCCTGATTTAGGTTTTCCGTGATTTCCCTAAATCGCTCCAGGCAAATGCCGGGATGGTTCCTTTCAAAGGGCACGGCCGACTTCCTTCCCCATCCTTCCCTAATCCGATGAGACCGATGACTTCGCTGTCTGGTCTCCCTCCCCAAAACCAACCAACCAACTGTACTGATAAACCTCTACTGAATGTACTTAGACATTACTCTCTTTACTTATTCTGATGAACACTAAACTGACACACAATATTTTTAGCGCAACGCAATCTGTCTTTCAAAAATCCCTACAAAAGAATGGCCCTGACTAACAATAACCTATACCTTTCATGAATCAGTTACCTCACAAAAATCTTCGCGAGCACCAATACTGCCAGATAAATAAAAGATTCTAACTACTGAAGGCACTAAATACTAATAGGCATAGTTGGCACATGAAAGATTTTCATAGAGAACAAGCAATGTATTTACCTTAATAATGTTCAAAAGTCATATATATATATATATATATATATATATATATATATATATATATATATACTCCTGGAAATTGAAATAAGAACACCGTGAATTCATTGTCCCAGGAAGGGGAAACTTTATTGACACATTCCTGGGGTCAGATACATCACATGATCACACTGACAGAACCACAGGCACATAGACACAGGCAACAGAGCATGCACAATGTCGGCACTAGTACAGTGTATATCCACCTTTCGCAGCAATGCAGGCTGCTATTCTCCCATGGAGACGATCGTAGAGATGCTGGATGTAGTCCTGTGGAACGGCTTGCCATGCCATTTCCACCTGGCGCCTCAGTTGGACCAGCGTTCATGCTGGACGTGCAGACCGCGTGAGACGACGCTTCATCCAGTCCCAAACATGCTCAATGGGGGACAGATCCGGAGATCTTGCTGGCCAGGGTAGTTGACTTACACCTTCTAGAGCACGTTGGGCGGCACGGGATACATGCGGACGTGCATTGTCCTGTTGGAACAGCAAGTTCCCTTGCCGGTCTAGGAATGGTAGAACGATGGGTTCGATGACGGTTTGGATGTACCGTGCACTATTCAGTGTCCCCTCGACGATCACCAGTGGTGTACGGCCAGTGTAGGAGATCGCTCCCCACACCATGATGCCGGGTGTTGGCCCTGTGTGCCTCGGTCGTATGCAGTCCTGATTGTGGCGCTCACCTGCACGGCGCCAAACACGCATACGACCATCATTGGCACCAAGGCAGAAGCGACTCTCATCGCTGAAGACGACACGTCTCCATTCGTCCCTCCAGTCACGCCTGTCGCGACACCACTGGAGGCGGGCTGCACGATGTTGGGGCGTGAGCGGAAGACGGCCTAACGGTGTGCGGGACCGTAACCCAGCTTCATGGAGACGGTTGCGAATGGTCCTCGCCGATACCCCAGGAGCAACAGTGTCCCTAATTTGCTGGGAAGTGGCGGTGCGGTCCCCTACGGCACTGCGTAGGATCCTACGGTCTTGGCGTGCATCCGTGCGTCGCTGCGGTCCGGTCCCAGGTCGACGGGCACGTGCACCTTCCGCCGACCACTGGCGACAACATCGATGTACTGTGCAGACCTCACGCCCCACGTGTTGAGCAATTCGGCGGTACGTTCACCCGGCCTCCCGCATGCCCACTATACGCCCTCGCTCAAAGTCCGTCAACTGCACATACGGTTCACGTCCACGCTGTCGCGGCATGCTACCAGTGTTAAAGACTGCGATGGAGCTCCGTATGCCACGGCAAACTGGCTGACACTGACGGCGGCGGTGCACAAATGCTGCGCAGCTAGCGCCATTCGACGGCCAACACCGCGGTTCCTGGTGTGTCCGCTGTGCCGTGCGTGTGATCATTGCTTGTACAGCCCTCTCGCAGTGTCCGGAGCAAGTATGGTGGGTCTGACACACCGGTGTCAATGTGTTCTTTTTTCCATTTCCAGGTATATATATATATATATATATATATCAGTTCATGATATCCAATGTTACAAATTTACTCTTTCTGGCGGACACACGTCCAGATCGTCCGCTCTTAAAATTTTGCCATCTCTCTCCCCACATCCACCACTGTTGGCGGCTCACCTCCAACTGCGCAACACTACGCGTTGTTCACATCCAACTGCCCAACACCACAATAGCAAATATTGCAACAATGCAAACCAGCCACAGACTTCACACAGCACAGTCAGTGATTTTCATATAGAGCGCTACTTGGCGTTACCAACATAAAAACCTAAACAGCCTACTTACAACTGTACCTCACAAAACACATGCAATATGCACTTACCCACTGAGAATTTTTTGTGCACATACTTGTCTTTTCTAGGGGTGTTCTACACATATAGATTTTTTTTTCTTTGTGCAGTACATCATGTGAATCACGACATAGTTTTAAGGCAGTATTAAATACCAGAGGTAATTTTCAAATATGACCCTAAATCTCCTATAATGTTTTCGTAATAATCTGAGTACATGAAACTGTGTCTTCAGAAAAATTCCTTGAATGTGCTTCCTTCTTTTATATAAAATTTTAAGCGAAGTAATAATTTATAACGCATCATACCACTGTTTCATAAACGTTTCGAGATTAGGTGATGCTTAGATTGCGCAACGGGGAGAAAAGGAGGCACAAATGAATATTTGGGTGAATATGCTGTCACAGGTACTTCTAGAAAGTTAATAGCTCCATTTGGTGAATATGTAATTAATCATTCCTGTAGATAGATCAACTGCCATGAGGATGTGTGACTAATAGCTAACACCCGTCCATACAAAAAGCATTAAACATTTATGTCCACGATATCGAAGACCATCTGATAGACAGCAGGCAGTCTGGCAATTTCAGCGGCACCACTCACCTTCTGAGCTGTACAGCTTGCAAAGAACTGGGAAAGTTTTCTGATGACTGAAGTTTTATAAAAACTTGTGTTAACTGCAGTTTTCCTTATTGACTAATGTTCCTGCTGAAGGCAGAATTCAGAGTAAAGTTCGTTCTCGAATTAAATACAGATTTAAAAAGGAATATAAAAGAAGTTAAATTTTAGCATGGACGTCATGAGTGACTCAGGAATTGAAATAAATTTTAGATTCTGTAGTTAAATGTATAATTATTAAGACTGATTTCAAAAGCAATAAAAAGGAAAGTTTACGCTTGTCCTACGAAGGACTACATGGTATACTAGTCCACGATGTATGGAAAATTGAGCAAAGCAGTACTCAAGATACACTAGGAAATCCTGAACGCCTTTAAATTAATGGGAATGTTATGTAGCCAGTACGCCTATTCCACAGATGAAAGATTGGAAAGCCGATTCTCTAATACGAGCGTGGATCACGATTTTCTCATTGAACAATTGCATTTTGGACTAAGTAAAGGCTCATTTAAAGAACTGAAACGTTGCAGTCGGAATATTGCACTAGGTTGCAAAATGCTGGCTACAGGCTCATAGTTCGTAGTCTGAGAACAGACTTCAGAAAGTAACCTCAATTCAAATACCAGCCTCCATGAACAAGCTGCGATGCCAGTCGTCCAGAACAGAACCGCATACAGAAAGCGGAAGGGACAGTAACCAAATGCAGAATGCAGTATGCAGACTAGTGAATGCAAAATGCTTTGTCCACCGATCTACGCTGCTCACAAATGCACGTCGTGTCCCATGCAGACTGTGATTAGCTCATATTTACCGCCTCTGAAGTTTAGGGTAGCAGAAATGCCTTCACTCGACTAGTCAAAGTCTGTAATACGAGGGACTTTCATTAAGTGATGCAACGCACCATATTATTCCTCACTCTAAAACAATATTTTTCAACATAATCTCCGTTCAATGAGACGGCCCTACACCACCTTACTGGGAGGCCGACGTCGGAGCCAAAGCTTCGCTGCTTCAGAAATCCCCATATCATTCATGTACTGCTTCCCACGGAGTGCATTCTTCGTTGGGCCAACAGATGGAAGTCTGAATATGCGAGGTCCGGGCTGTAGGGCAGCGATAAACGCAGTTGGCACATAGCTTTACCTACCCCAGCTTGTGCACCGCCAACAGAGATGTCCAGTAGTTTAGCGAGGTGTTTGTGATCCACCGATCACCTCCAGTGAGTGTGTCCACGCGTGCCAGCATTGTAAATCAAATCTCCGACATCGCTGCGAGCGGAAAAAGATCCTGCAGGAACGGGACCAATGATGGCTGAAGAGAATCGTACAACGTGACAGAAATGTATCAGATTTCAATGCTGGGTCAACGACAAGCGTTATCGTGGAATGCATCCAACGAAACATCATCGACATCATCTTTTGCAGCCGAAGGCCCACTCGTGTACAGTTGATGACTCCACGACACAAAGCTTTACGCCTCGCCTGGGCCCGTTAACACCTGCGCCCGTCAACACTGATATCGGACTGTTGATATCTGGAAACATGTTGCCTTGTCTCGTTTCAGATTGTATCCAGAGGATAGACTGTACGGATATGAACATAACCTAATTAATCCATGGACCCTACATGTCAACAGGGGACTATTCAAGCTGTTGGAGGCTCTGTAATGGTGTGGGGCGTGTGAAATTATAGTGCTGTGGAAACCCTGATGCGTCTAGATACGACTTGACAGGTGACAGGTACGTAAGTATCCTGTCTGATCACCTGCATCCATTCATGTCCATTGTGCATTCCGACGGATTTGGACAGTTCCAACAGGACAATGCGCCACCCCACACGACCAGAAGTGCAGAGTGGCTCCTGGAACATTCTTCTGAGTTTAGACACTTCCGCTGGTCACCAAACTACCAAACAACGAACGTTACTGAGCATATCTGCGATGCCTTTCAACCTGCTGTTCAGAGCAGATCTCCACTCCGTCGTACTCTTACGGATTTATGGACAGCCCTGCAGGATTCATGGTGTCAATTCCCTCCAACACTACTTCACACGTCATGTTACTCGGGGACCCTACACGATGTTAGGCAGGTGTACCAGTTTCTTTTGCTCTTTAGTGTAGGAGGTCACCTATCGGAACTTCATGAAACTATAGGAGCTGAAACGAGGTTATTCCACGATGTCAAACAACAGATTCCGCAATTTTTCAATCGAAATCGGCCAAAAAAAAGTTCTGTTGCATTACTTATTGAAAGCATCTCCTTTATTAAATAATCGATATACCTGGTACGGAATGCGTTTGTAAGAGACTTCCTACTCAGATTTCGGGTAAGAATGAGTAGCTTCGAAGTTGACATTTAAACGAAGGACTTTCATGATAACGTGAAAGTGTGGAAGCACTGTCTGACCCGTCCTCCTCGAGCGTGCTAGTGCAGTAAAACGACAAAGAGGATTTTGCAGCTAACTACCGACGGGTGCAGTGTAAACTCAGACCGGCAGTCCGTTGGTAAACTGCTCTGATAACGGGCAAAAGGACGGGTTCTTTCTCCCCTAGGTCTTTGGGGACGTTTAAACGGCGACAGAGTGCCGTGCAGCCGGCCGGGTGCAAATAAGCGGCCAGTGGCGTCCGTAATGAAACGCTTGGCTACAAAAGCGGCACCAAACAAAGGCGGCCGGACGGGATGGGATGGGGAGGGCGTGCAGTCGATAGCCGGCCGCCGCAACCCCCACCCCCTCCCCCACACACTCCAGCCGTCACTCCTGCCTAGACAAAGGGTTGTTTGCAGGCGAGTGCCATTCCGCAGACGGCGCGGCGCCGCGAGACAACGGCCAACAGCCAGCGTCAAGTGACCACTCCCAGGAGTTCATTAACCCACTCCGAAAACACGTATCTGCGATACTGTTGCTGTTATCATCTAACACTACTTCAACTTAGAAATTCTATAGTTATATACACTACCCATTTGGAACATACAGTATACTGTCCGCGTCGAAGAGCGTTCATAAGAAACGAAGGTATCATCAGGAGTACCAAAGAGTTGCAACACAGCTCTTTGATACGCCAGCTAAAAACGCTGGGCAGAAGAGGTCATTAGGACTGTGGAAAGGGCCAAATAAGGTGGCGCTCAGTTTCACTTTAAAATTGTAATTTAATAACACATTTAAACCAAAACGGCACGTAGCCGAACCTTTACAACTATGTGTTTCAAAATCCAATTCTTTCACGGCTTAGGGCCTCCAAACAAGAAATTAACAAGAAAAATTTCAAATGACTGAAGACACGCAGTTAAAATTTCAAATAATATACATTGTGAGTCACCTAACATTACCGCTGGATATATTTCGTAAACCACGTCAAATACTGACGAATCGATTCCACAGACCGAACGTGAGGAGAGGGGTTAGTGTAATTGGTTAATACAAACCATAAAAAATGCACGGAAGTATGTTTTTTAACTCAAACCTACGTTTCTTTAAATGGAACCACGTTAGTTTTGTTAGCACATCTGAACATATAAACAAATACGTAATCAGTGCCGTTTGGTGCATTGTAAAATGTTAATTACATCCGGAGATATTGTAACCTAAAGTTGACGCCTGAGTACCACTCCTCCGCTGTTCAATCGTGTGATCGGAGAGCACCGAATTACATAGGGATCCAAAGGGAACGGTGATGGACCTTAGGTACAGAAGAGACTGGAACAGCACATTACGTCCACATGCTAACACCTTTTTATTGGTCTTTTTCACTGACGCACATGTACATTACCATGAGGGGTGAGGCACACGTATACACGTGGTTTCCGTTTTCAATTACTGAGTGGAATAGAGTGTGTCCCGACATGTCAGACCAATAGATGTTCAATGTGGTGGCCATCATTTGATGCACACAATTGCAGTCTCTGGCGTAATGAATATCGTACACGCCCCAGTACATCTGGTGTATTGTCGTCGCAGGCTGCCACAATACGTTGTTTCATATCCTCTGGGGTTGTAGGCACATCACGGTACACATTCTGATTTAACGTACCCCACATAAGAAGTCCAGAAGTGTAAGATCAGGAGAACGGGCTGGCCAATTTATGTGTCCTCCACGTCCTATGAAACGCCCGTCGAACATCCTGTCAAGGGTCAGCCTAGTGCTAATTGCGGAATATGCAGGTGCACCATCATGCTGATACCACATACGTCGACGCGTTTCCAGTGGGACATTTTCGAGCAACGTTGGCAGATCATTCTGTAGAAACGCGATGTATGTTGCAGCTGTTTGGGCCCCTGCAATGAAGTGAGGACCAATGAGGTGGTCGCCAATGATTCCGCACGATACATTTACAGTCCACGGTCGCTGTCGCTCTACCTGTCTGAGCCAGCGAGGATTGTCCACGGACCAGTAATACATGTTCCGTTGATTCACTGCCCCGTGGTTTGTGAAACCCGCTTCATCGGTAAACAGGTAGAACTGCAACGCATTCTCTGTTAATGCCCATTGACAGAATTGCACTCGATGATTAAAGTCATCACCATGTAATTGCTGATGTAGCGACACATGAAACGGGTGAAAGCGGCGACGATGCAGTATGTGCATGACACTACTTTGACTCAGTCCACCGGCTCTCGCAATGCCCCGTGTACTCATGTGTGGGTTTATGGCAACAGCAGCTAACACACCAACTGCACCCGCTTCTCCTGTGACGGGCCTGTTACGGACCCGTTTGCGTGCTACGACCATACCTGTTGCATACAGTTGGCGGTAGATGTTTTGCAATGTGCGGCACGTTGGATGCTCTCTGTCCGGGTACCGTTCTGCATACATCCTGCAGGCTTCAGCTGCATTTCGTCGACACTCGCCACAGATGAGTATCATCTCCGCCTTTTCAGAGTTTGAATACACCATGGTCACAGTTCCTACAACACTACACTATCACAGACGTCTGGTAACACGGTGTACTACAGTTGGTCTGCGTGCGGAGACGAATGCAGAATAACAATAGCAGCAAGCGCTACATGCGGACACTGCGACAGCTAAACCAAACCACAACAGTGCACTACAGCCACACTCGTAAACACGGTCGTCATCGTAAAAATGTCCCTGCAGATGCTGCTCGCCGAACGTGGCCCGTGTTTGTTACAACACGCAACTGAACGTCGGAGGTTTCAAGCGTCAACTTTAGGTTACAATATCTCCGGATGTAATTAACATTTTACAATGCAACAAACGGCACTGATTACGTATTTGTTTATATGTTCAGATGTGCTAACAAAACTAACGTGGTTCCATTTTAAAAAAACGGGGGTTTGTGTTAAAAACCATACTTCCGTGCATTTTTTTATGGTTTTTATTAATCAATTACACTAGCCCCTCTCCTCATGTTCGGTCTGTGGAATCGGTTCGTCAGTATTTGATGTGGTTTACGAAATATATCCAGCGGTAACGTTAGGTGACTCACCCTGGATATATACAGGGTGTTACAAAAGGTACGGCCAAACTTTCAGGAAACATTCCTCGCATACAAAGAAAGAAAATATGTTATGTGGACATGTGTCCGGAAACGCTTACTTTCCATGTTAGTGCTCATTTTATTACTTCTCTTCATGCATCCACCCTCCGTCGCATGGAATCCCTGATGCGCTGATGCAGCCCTGGAGAATGGCGTATTGTATCACAACCGTCCACAATACGAGCACGAAGAGTCTTTATATTTGGTACCGGGGTTTCGTAGACAAGAGCTTTCAAATTCCCCCATAAATGAAAGTCATGAGAGTTGAGGTCAGGAGAGCGTGGAGGCCATGGAATTGGTCCGCCTCTACCAATCCATCGGTCACCGAATCTGTTGTTGAGAAGCGTACAAACACTTCGACTGAAATGTGCAGGAGCTCCATCGTGCATGAACCACATGTTGTGTCGTACTTGTAAAGGCACATGTTCTAGCAGCACAGGTAGAGTATCCCGTATGAAATCGTGATAACGTGCTCCATTGAGCGTAGGTGGGAGAACATGGCGCCCAATCAAGACATCACCAACAATGCCTGCCCAAACGTTCACAGAAAATCCGTGTTGATGACGTGATGCGGATTCTCGTCAGCCCACACATGTTGATTGTGAAAATTTACAATTTGATCACGTTGGAATGAAGCCCCATCCGTAAAGAGAACATTTGCACTGAAATGAGGACTGACACATTGTTGGAGAACCATTCGCAGAAGTGTACCCGTGGAGGCCAATCAGCTGCTGATAGTGCCTTCACACACTGTACATGGTACGGAAAAAACTGGTTCTCCCGTAGCACTCTCCATACAGTGACGTGGTCAACGTTACCTTGGACAGCAGCAACTTCTCTTACGCTGACATTAGGGTTACCGTCAACTGCACGAAGAATTGCCTCGTCCATTGCAGGTGTCCTCGTCGTTCTAGGTCTTCCCCAGTCGCGAGTCATAGGCTGGAATGTCCCTTGCTCCCTAAGACGCCGATCAATTGCTTCGAAAGTCTTCCTGTCGGGACACCTTCGTTCCGGAAATCTGTCTCGATACAAACGTACCGCGCCACGGCTATTGCCCCGTGCTAATCCATACATCAAATGGGCATCTACCAACTCCGCACTTGTGAACATTGCACTGATTGCAAAACCACGTTCGTGATGAACACTAACCTGTTGATGCTCCGTCCTGATGTGCTTGATGCTAGTCCTGTAGAGCAATGAGTCGCATGTCAACACAAGCACCTAAGTCAACGTTACCTTCCTTCAGTTGGGCCAACTGGCGGTGAATCGAGGAAGTACAGTACATACTGACGAAACTAAAATGAGCTCTAACATGGGAATTAAGCGTTTCCGGACACATGTCCACATAATATCTTTTCTTTATTTGTGTGTGAGAAATGTTTCCTGAAAGTTTGGCCGTACCTTTTTGTAACACCCTGTATATAAATCACAGCTAGGCTGAAAGCCTCAAGACAAAAGTGAATAGAACAAAAATATACAAGGTGCAATATAAACGGCTGAAGGCCACAATTAAATTTCAAAATTTTAAAATATATTACCATAATCTTTTAAAGCAGAAGGTCGCAATGTTTTCGCTTAAGGGGAAATTTGAGAATAAGGCTTTAAGCGGCTGAAGGCCGACAGAAGATTTTCCAAAAATTCACAAAATCCCGTAACCTTTAAGTTTTAATTGGCTGACAGAGCATTAAATGAAAAGATAGCACAACAACAGTAACTTTCAGAAAAATATCCACTTGCCAGAATTCAAACTTATTTATTCAGGCTGAAGACCCTTGATTTACATAAAACACAATAAAAGAAGTTTCTTTTAAAGCATTAGCAATAATAGATTACCAACAGACCATTAAACATCTATGAAAAGGACTCAGACGCCTCCGGGGGAGGAGGGACGGGGGTCGGCTGCCCTCGTAACATTAACAATCACTTAGGTGAGACAGGTGGCGGGCCAAACCACACTTGATCCATCGATAACCCAACCAAGAGACAATCACGGACCGACGGACCAAATGACTTTCTAGCCACCAATCGGTACATGAAAACTCAAAGAACAAACTGTTACGGACGTGATTATACACAATGAAATATGTTTTCTAAGCTGTCAAAACTACACACTGCCTGATATTACGTTAGTGGCCAGAGCAGGTAACCAGAACACTAACGGCCACAAGGCAGAAAACACCGCTGGTGCACTTGAATTTGAAATATGGTAATATAGTTAACTCCACCAAAAAAGAACACTGCCGCAATTAACGTCAGTGGTCAGGGCAGATAACCAGAAAACTAACGGCCGCAAAGCAGAAAATTCCGCTGGTGCACTTGAATTGTAGTGAACAAACACAGTTGATTCCACCTCATGGCGACTCGATTTCACCACCACAAACACTCGGTGTTTCTCACAAGAAAAGCTCCCAACAGCGAAACACCGAAACGAACGACACAACGTGAACGGACGTGGTTTTGGTACTTAAGGCTCCACTCAACTTTGACGTCTTGGGTCGGTGGGTGAGCCATGAAGCTGATAGCGATCGGACAGCTCCACACACACTTCAACACTGCGCAGGGACAGCCAGTGGACCCAGCCGACCGCGCTGCACGGGGATATACTCCCTGGACCGCAGCAATCGACCGACTCACTCAGAATGCCGACAACATCTAAAATAGTCGTCCAACTACACACACACAAAACCAGACAAACACTTCCAGGAAGACCTGAACAATACCCAACAGTAACTAAGCACGCACGAAGACAAATCGAGAGGCGATGCGCGCTCACACACACACACACACACACATACACACACACACACACACACACACACACACACAAACACACACACACACACAGCCGACTCCTGAACGATTGGCGAGCCAAAACGCGTCGTCCGGTAGGACGACCTACCGACGATCCACCAAGACCGTGGCCCGGCTCAAGTGATGCGTGGCGGCAATGGTCGGGCGAGCCATGTCGGCGCAGACCTCACTCCTCCAACCCAACTCCACTAGTGCCGCATCGAAACTCCCCGACTGGCAGGTCCGAACTGCGCTCCAGAAGCGTTCCAACTGACTGGCAGCCCGAACTCGTGACCCGAAGTCGTTTCGACGGACAACGATCGGAAGGTAACAGCAGTCGAACGAATATACTACGAGAGGGGATATATTGATACGCGCTGTTAGCGCCGCTCACGGTCAGGCAAAGGAGCAACTCAGTGACACCAGTAATTTAAATTAACGTAGTGAAGTGGAAGTACCTTAAAAACAGGGTGTAAAATACATGATGGCGGGAACATGAGCCATGCACAGCTCACTCTTATTCTCTGTATACGTAAATGATACGGCAGACTGGATGAACAGCAACCTGAGGCTGTTTGCTGATGATACTGTGGTGTACGGGAAAGACAAGACTGCAGAAAATTTCTAGTTTTTTGATGGCAGCTTGCTCTAAACGAAGAAAAATGTAAGTTAATGAGGATGAGCAGGAAAAACAATTCTGTGACATTCCAATACAGTATTGGTAGTACACTGCTAATCACAGTCACCTCCATTAAACACCTAGGCGTAATACTGCAAAGCGATGTCAAATGGAACAAGTGTCTCAGGTTAGAAGTACGGAATGCGCACGGCCTACTTCGGTTAATCGAGTGAATGTAGGGATAGTGTAATTAATCTATAAAGGAGTGCGCGTATAGAACTGCAGTGTGACCTATTCTTGAGAAATGCTCGAGTGTTTTGTATTCCCAACAGACTGGATTAAGGGAAGACAACGTAGCAACTCAAGAGTAAGCCGGTAGTTTCGATCAACACTCGAGTATTACGGAGATGGTTCGCGAGAACTCAAATGGAAATTCCTGAAGGGAAGAAGATGTTCTTTTCGCAAGGCACTTTTCTTTTGAGTCTTTTGTCATCTGACTGGTTTGATGATGCCCGCCAGAAATTCTTCTCCTGGGGCAACCTTTTCATCTCAGGGGAGCATCTCGTGGTCGTGCGGTAGCTTTCTCGCTTCCCACGTCCGGGTTCCCGGGTTCGATTCCCGGCGGGGTCAGGGATTTTCTCTGCCTCGTGATGGCTGGGTGTTGTGTGATGTCCTTAGGTTAGTTAGGTTTAAGTAGTTCTAAGTTCTAGGGGACTCATGACCATAGATGTTAAGTCCCATAGTGCTCAGAGCCATTTGAACCATCTCAGGGGAGCACTTCCAATGTCTGCCTTTCTCTGTAGTTTTTACCCTCTACAGCTCCCTCAAGTACCGTGGAAGCTCTCCTCTTCTCGTCAGCAGTGTTTTGAATATACAGCACTTGCTAAAGCCACAGCTGTCCGTCGCGGTATGTGGTGCTAAATCTTCGGTTTTATACAATCGCAGCCAATTATATCTAGAAATGCACGGGAACTCTGTAGTGGATGAAGTCTGTAACCCCCCCCCCCCCCCCCAATTCTTTGCCGCAATTCCCCCTCCCGCTCCCCATCGCTGACGCCTTTGCTTCTACGCTCGTTAACGTTGCATAGGCCGAATACTACAGACAGGAGGGGGTCAGTGAAACCAGTAACTCTGCTAACGATGATAGATACTTGTGAGTAACAGTGATCCTTGCACCGGATGTGCGTTAGCGCAAACAACAATGTAGTCTGTAGTGCCCTACGTCTAATATCGCTTTCACGCTTTTGAAGGATTCTATGTTAATTATGAAAATTATAAACTTTATATAGTACAGAAGTCAGGTAAAGTAATAGTACACAGTGCTCCGATTTCTGTTTCTCTTCTTCATCAAGTGAACTTCAGCAAAAGGAGTCTATTATAATAAACTGATATGTCTAAGTTAAAATGTTGTTGATTAACGTAGCTGCAACGTTTTTTAACCTTGACGCTATCCGTGTTCATTAGGATGTCAAAAGATATACAATAGCACTTGTGAGTGGGGGTTTTAAAAACAGAAACACAGACGGCACACGTGTGGCTGTGATACGCAACTCACTATGCTAATGGCAGTTAACTATGTACAAGGCCGTCGTTAAAGCAACTAATATTAAGAGCAATTCAGTCAACAAATATGAAAGACATAGCAAATAGTCTCTGAGACAAAAGAAGAAGACATACCAAGAAGGAATTATCCGTAACGTACGAAAATCGGTAGATGTGACGTACATGTACAGGCAAAAAAATAAATAAATAAATAAATAAAAATAAAAATGATTGCAGTTTCAGTAGAACTGAATGACTGATACAAGAGGAAGAGCTTCACGAATTGAGCAAGTCACTAGCGCGTTGATTCACCTCTGGCCCTTACTCAAGCAGTCATTCGGCTTGGCATTGATTGACAGATCTGTTGGAGTTCTGCTGTGGGATATCGTGACAAATTCTGCCCAACAGGTGCTTTAGCTCGTTAAAATTCCGAACTGGTTGGCGGGCCCTGCTGTAATGCTCCAAAAGTTCGTAACTAGGGAGAGACATAGCGATTTTGACATACAAGGTAGGGTTTCGTAAGCACGAAAATAAGGAAAAGAAAGTTTAACACTGTTCCCGTGGGCATCATCTTGATGAAATGAAAGCCTAGGATGGATTGCCATGAAGGGCAACAAAACGGGCCATAGAATATCAGCCAAAAATGACAGCCAAAGGCCGCCTGCTATGAAATGATACTCGACATCATCACTCCTGGTTTTCGGGCCGTTTGGCAGGTGACGATTTGGTGTCCCACCGCTGTCCGGATTGTCTCCTGACGCGTCTTTTCTGTTTACTGGGGTCTGGAATCTCACAGACTGGAGTACAATTGTCTTCAGTGATGAGTCCCACTACGAAATGAGCCGCGATGACCAACAAAGACGTGTTTTGAGACGTCCCGGCACACGGCCCGACAGCCAGGAGTAATGATGTGGGGTCCCATTCCATTTCATAGCAGGATCCATTTGGTTGTCATCCGCAACACGCTTGCTACACAGCGGCACGTCGACTTTGTTCTACGCCCCGTTTCGTTACCCTTCACGGCAAACCTGACTTCCATGTGAACAAGATAGCCCTTCCGCACAAGGCGAAAGCTTCTACTGTTTGTCTTTGTGCCTGCCCAATTCTACACTGTCCAGCAAGGTTGCCAGATCTCTCCCCAGTTGAGAACGTTTGGAGCATTACGGGCAGGGTCCCCCAACCAACAAGGGGTTTTGACGACGTAACGCACAATCGGACAGAATTTCCAACAACACCCCTCAAAAGACATAAAGCCAAATAACTACTTGCATCAGGGCCAGAGGTGGATCGACGCGTTATTGAATTCCTCACTTTGACTTTTTCCTGAATAAATCGTCCAATATTTCTCAAATTGTAACTGTTTATGTGTGCATGTAAGTGACGTCTACTTATTTCCGTCCCATTCAGAAAGTTCCTACATGGTGCGTGGTGCATCTTTTCCTTTTTTTTTGTATTATTCATATTCTAATTACTTTTATGGATCGTCCTTCATGAACCACGGAAAGTGGTAAAGACAAACAGTTGCCGCAGCAGGTTCGTTTCGAAAATGAGAATGGGAGTAGGGGAAGAGATTTTGTCTTCCGAAGTCTGCGTAATACGAAAAATTAAGGTCCCACAAACACGTAGAACCACAGGAGGTTGTTAAGGTGAATAAAATAGCGTATACGTAAAGTCTCGAGGTTTCGGAACTCTTCAGAGTTTTCACCGTCGCAGTTAGGAAACAAAAGAGAAAAGCAGAAGTCGCGCCGAACGCTGGACTGAAAGACACAACCGGGTTGACAGCGACTTATCGCTCGCCTCCTAAAAATCCGAAAATCAATCATTCGCCTCTAACTTTTTCCTTTTCTTTGCTACTTATCGAAGATGAAACTGCTTACAGACTTATGAAAGCTGGGAACTCAATATCTCCTTTTCAGCCTGTGCGCCTGCTGTGATTTGGTTCACATCGATGTATTAACGCTGTAATAACGTTTCACAACCTCTACGGCCAACTCCAGTTTTTGCTCTTAGACCACCCAGCAAGTTAGTTAATGCATCTGTTGCAGTTGGTGCTAAAAGTATGGATGTGCACATTTGTATCAAAGTCATTAGAGTCAAAGCGAAAGTTTGGGAATCTGTTACTTCCTTTCAGTACAAAACGATGTATTCATAAAATATAATATACTTTGGCCTCAAATGTTGATGAAATCTTGGAACTTAATTGTCCTGAATTTATTATATATTTTTATAATACAAAGTCCTCGTGTTTGAGAAATTTATTTGTTTATAGTGATCTTTTATCAGTTATTGATAACTTCATAGGTAATTTTTTTTCATCGTGAAGATGAATCAAGGAGTAATTGCGGCGGGGGAGGTAGGGGGGACAAGAGCGGCAACTGCAGGGAGGAAAAGACTTTTCATTCATTTTAGAACACTGCCGCATCTCTAAGAATTGTTGGGATTCTACATAACCGTGAGTTCAGCATCCAAGTGCATCGGGAAATTATTGTGAATTTAGAAATATCTGAGTAATCTGTTTCGCTGGTTATCATGTTGCTTAGGAAAATCAAGCCATTTTCTTGGACCGGCGGACGTGTCTGTCCTGTTGAGCAGTCAATAACTCTGCGAACCTTTACCGAAAAGAGCAGAGATATTACCGTCAAACTTCTATCCGTCGCATGCTCGTGTAGCCCTTATGGAGCTGCAGAAAGGGAACGTTTAGAAAATCGAAGCAGAGTCGAATGTCATTTGTCTGGATACTTTCTTCTATCTCAAGGTGTACTTGAAGATGGTTCTTGTGTTGTACCTGGCCGAAATCCATCTACGATTTCATCACAGACACCGCTTTTTCCTGTTTCGCAACTGAATCTCAATAGCGACCACTACATTGTTTGAAATGGCAGAACGATTTTGGTAGGTTTTGGAGAAAATATATGTTTTATGTATATATGGTAATCTTTGACTTCTAATGTAGCCTTTAGATTGAGAAACATTGATATTGAAGAGAGGATAAGTGTGAAATTTCGAGGTGGGAAAGACACCTCTCGAGTAGTTTTTTTCTGTACCTACAGGGGCGAGGGTCCAGGATAGTTTCGCACTCTAGTGTTCAGTGGGGTTTTTGGAGGTTTGCCACATGAATCTAATCTAGTGTTGGACCGGGGATGCACTCTCCACAAACAGTTAAAAAGTTAGTTTACAAAACATGTTTGATTTAACTTTACTCATACCAGACGGTACCAGCAAATGCAAGTCACGAAAATAAAGCAATAACTTCATTACAATTAACAGATGTTTATCCTCAGACTTTAAACAAAATACGTTTTTAAACATTTATTTCATGTTTCTCCACTAAGTTAACTATTAATCAAGCGTAGATTCTGCTAGTCGTTTCTACTGACTTCCAACAGGACTTCTTCAACCATTCTGACTTTTTCCTGTTTGAGATTTTCAATGTTCAGTGCTAACAGTGAAATCTTTACGGTTTGGACTTCTAACGTTCGTTTCTGCACTTCTAACATGTCTGAGTGCCCTTTACAGTTTGTGCTGCCAAATGTGACTGCAGTGTAGTCCTTAAGGCGTGTACCCTGCATACTGTGACATGAGCATTAAATGGCTGCGTAACATTCTGAATATTGGTTGTGTAACATTTCTAAAAGGAAATGTTATTTAGTATCTGTGAATGACAACTTTCCGGCAATGAAGGTTTTTATACTGACTGACACATAGAACAACGATGTCCAGTTACTGATACCAATTTGAATAGAAATAGAGATGTGTAATTATTCACTGTTGCGTGAATACCGCGAACATTGTTTTGTCACGGCCCTGATATTGGTTCTTACCTGCGTAACCAAGATAATGAAGCTCAGCTCTGCGCTGCCACCTCGCCTGTAGTGAAACAAACTGCTGCATATGGAGTTCAAATGAATCACGCGGCTTTTGCTGAAAGCGCTGTTAAGCAATTATTATTTCATAAATCAAGCGAGTTTCAATGCGAGTGAGTATACCAGTACTCAGTATGTTTTCAAGCAACAAACGAAGATATGAAGACAAGGGATTAAGTAAATTAAAAACCTATTTCAATTTAGCTTCTGCATTTTAAGTTACTGCATTTTAACTGAGAAAGCATGGACAGTTAAAAGGGCAGTCTTTGAAAGTATTATTGTGTCTGTATTGAACAATGTTGCACTAACAGTCACCTGGACACAAGCACGGTAACATAAAACAGTATTAGTAAACTGAACATTATTAAGTAGACAGAGTTTCGGCATTTAGTGGATTCAAAAGAATGAAGAGTGGTGTGATGTTTTCCTGAGGAAATGAGTGATAATCATGAAATACCTCCCCAGACAATGTCCTGTTCACCAGGAATCGAATTTCTGCATCGTAGCTCGCGAAATAAAAGTCTTCCACAAGCATATAGCTCAAGCATCTGTATTCGCAGCAGACGCAAATGTATCAGCGGATATTAGCTCATTCAGCGTAGCCAGAGACTGAGAAAACGGTATTCCAAAGTAAATCTCCACACAATCACTGAACAGTACAAGCCAGACTAAAGTGCACGCCCAACCAGAAACGAGGCAATTAAAAAGTGATGTCGTATACCTGGAACAACAGTAAATCCAGTATCTCAAAGAGATTTCGTCCACACACATATGCTCGGAAACTAAGCTCTCTGTGGCAAAGATTACAAAACTACTAACACTCCTCCTCATCCAGACGAAACCTAAAATTACGGATAAACGGATACACATCGAAAGTTTAGGTCCCATGTATCGTCACGCGTCATCTCCTGTTACTACCTTGTTGACATAAATACCACTAAACAGGTACGCCTTTGGCAATCAAAACACCGATAGGGCAATAAAGACAGGTAGGCCTTGATTAATAAATAGTTCCAGCTAACCCAAATTATGAAATAGCTCTTAATTTAATTAAAAGGTAGCAGGCAGCTTGTGACGGCTCCATGTGAGCTGCTGCATGATTTTATGAATGTTCAGAGGTAGTTTAGCAAACCTTTGTATTAAGCAGAGTTCTACTGCACTAGACCAGAGAGGCATAACTTCCCTGTGCGTTAGAAGGTCCCGTTGCGTTGGCAAATAGCCTCTGCGCGGAATATCTGAGCCCTTCCGGCCACCGTGTGTGGCACCGGACGAGGAGAGGATTAGTCATTCTCTTCCCGAGGACGCCGGAGAGTACAGATGCTCTGAAAAGCATCTCTGTTTGCTGAGTTCCGGCAGTCACTCTGGTGTGTGACATTGATAATCATGCCGCACCAACTAATTCAATCAGGGAACGGTACAAATTTCAGTGCTACTAAGTTTATTCGATGAGATCTTTTGTGCAACTGTAACTTGGCGTGGAGGAGCGGTTCCCCCACATTATTTACAGTTTTAGCTAGTTTAGCGTGTTATGTATGAATGTGTGGTGTGCTTTGTGGAATGAATGTGTTCAATTTTATTTAATTTACCGTCAAATTTGTGTTTAATTCCCACGGATGTAATAGCCCCTACTCTGGTGCACCACGTGTGTTTCTTTGTACGCCATGAAGCTCCAGTTCGACGTAAACACCTCCCGTGTCAGAATGGAAGCCTCGTAATCTATGGAATTTTAGAAGTAGACTTTGTTCTCTGAAACTGACCGTTAAAGGCAGTCACTCTATTACCCAGTGAGCTTACATGTGAAATAGGGAGGCTTTATTCTAAATTCTGTCTTTCATTGTGTGAATGATCAATATGAACCAGGTGTGTGATCTTGATAAATCGTTGTTGTTGTTGTGGTCTTCAGTCCTGAGACTGGTTTGATGCAGCTTTCCATGCTACCCTATCCTGTGCAAGCTTCTTCATCTCCCAGTACTTACTGCAACCTACATCCTTCTGTATCTGCTTAGTGTATTCATCTCTTGGTCTCCCTCTACGATTTTTACCCTCCACGCTGCCCTCCAATGCTAAATTTGTGATCCCTTGATGCCTCAGAACATGTCCTACCAAGCGGTCCCTTCTTCTTGTCAAGTTGTGCCATAAACTCCTTTTCTCCCCAATTCTACTCAATACCTCCTCATTAGTTATGTCATCTACCCATCTAATCTTCAGCATTCTTCTGTAGCACCACATTTCGAAAGCTTCTATTCTCTTCTTGTCTAAACTATTTATCGTCCATGTTTCACTTCCATACATGGCTACACTCCATATAAATACTTTCAGAAACGATTTCCTGACACCTAAATTTATACTCGATGTTAACAAATTTCTCTTCTTCAGAAACGCTTTCCTTGCCATTGCCAGTCTACATTTTATATCTTCTCTACTTCGACCATCATCAGTTATTTTGCTCCCCAAGTATCAAAACTCCTTTACTACTTTAAGTGTCTCATTTCCTAATCTAATTCCCTCAGCATCACCCGACTTAATTCGACTACATTCTATGTGAAGACAGTAAGTGTTCTCGAAAGAACAGAATACTGTTGATGACCATGCAGCTTTTTCCCTGGAATAAATGATGACTAACTGAAACCCTCAGCTGCCGACAGGTGTTGTTGATATACCTCGATGTGGACAGTTGCAAATGTGTGCCCCGTCCGGGGCAGGAGATCCCGGTTTCGTGTCCCGGTCGGGGCACACATTTTCAACTGTACATATCGAGGTATATCAACAACACCTGTCGGCAGCTGAGGGTTTCAGTCAGTTAGTCATCATTTATTCGACTACATTCCATTATCCTCGTTTTGCTTTTGTTGATGTTTATCTTATATCCTCCTTTAAAGACACTGTCCATTCCGTTCAAGTGCTCTTCCAAGTCCTTTGCTGTCTCTGACAGAATTACAATGTTATCGGCGAACCTCAAAGTTTTTATTTCTTCTCCCTGGATTTTAATACCTACTCCAAATTTTTCTTTTGTTTCCTTTACTGCTTGCTCAATATACAGATTCAATAACATCGGGCCGGCCGGTGTGGCCGTGCAGTTCTAGGAGCTCCAGTCTGGAACCGCGTGACCGCTACGGTCGCAGGTTCGAATCCTGCCTCGGGCATGGATGTGCGTGATGTCCTTAGGTTAGTTAGGTTTAAGTAGTTCTAAGTTCTAGGGGACTGATGACCACAGATGTTAAGTGCCATAGTGCTCAGAGCAATTTGAACCATTTTTTGAATAACATCGGGGACAGATTACAACCCTGTCTCACTCCCTTCCCAACCACTGCTTCCCTTTCATACCCCTCGACTCTTATAACTGCCATCTGGTTTCTGTACAAATTGTAAATAGCCTTTCGCTCCCTGTATTTTACCTCTGCCACCTTTAGAATTTGAAAGAGAGTATTGCAGTCAACATTGTCAAAAGCTTTCTCTAAGTGTACAAATGCTAGAAATGTAGGTTTGCCTTTCCTTAATCTATTTTCTAAGATACGTCGTAGGGTCAGTATTGCCTAACGTGTTACAACATTTCTGCGGAATCCAAAATGATCTTCCCCAAGGTCGGCTTCTACCAGTTTTTCCATTCGTAGCCAATAATTTAGCAGTTTTGCCCCACTTGTGTCGGTTGCTCTGTATAATGTACCATGTCTCGCTATTCAGGCGCTAGCATTCCAGTTAACTATATTTTAACTTCTGTGTGTGTGTGTGTGTTACTCTTAATGAAGAAATGAATGTGAATTATTGCTAAATTCTTTGTTATTACATCTCACAGCGTCATTCCGCTCCCTAGTCAGGTTTCTTAAAATCAGTTTGCACCGCCTCTTAGCAATGTTTCAATGAAATTTATCCTGTTTATTGCATATCCAATATATGGATTGGTATTTTATTAAACCGTCAAATTATCCGCCAGGTGGCTCCTTTTTATCGTTTAATTAATTAATATTTAAATAAATTACGCCCACTAATCAGAAATTGTGTTTGGTACTTGTTTCAGGCAAGCGAACGTAGCCACTACTTGCAGAGTTATTCTTGGTATTTAGGAAATCATAAGAGATATTTTGCGTAGCTGATCTTACCGGTACTTTGCAGTAGTAAAAGACGGCAGGTATCATTCAAGCTTTCACTAATAACAGATTTATTTAAGTAAAATTACCCAACAGGAAACAGCCAGGCCTTCTGTAATAGCAGCTTCAGTTAAGTAAGAAACTTCCTGGCGGATTAAAACTGCGTGCCGGACCGAGACTCGAACTCAGGACGTTTACCTTTCGCAGGAGAGCTTCTGTGAAGTTTGGAAAGTAGGATACGAGGTACTGGTGGAAGTAAAGCTGAGAGGACGGGGCGTGAGTCGGGCTTGGGTACCTCAGATGGTAGATCACTTGTCCGCGAAAGGCAAAGGTCACAAGTTCGAGTCTCGGTACGGCACACAGTTTTAATCCGCCAAGAAGTTCCATATCAGCCCACACTCTGCTGCAGAGTGAAAATCTCATTCTTGAAAACAGTAGGCCTTCAAGAATAACTACTTCAGTTAACTAACCAAGAATTTTAATTGCCTCCTCACAAGGGGTGCACCAAAAGGCTTATACGCAAAGAGCACAAGGCGCCACCAAACAGGAAATCCGAGAGGACCCGCCTTCAAAGGCCCTTTTTGTTGGTACAGACCGGCGAAAGAAATATTAACACAGCAAGGATAATTACTGAACAACAATAAGTAGCCAAACGGTATACCTGCGTTACTGCAAGATGCTGCCTCAACAACGACGGCGAAACGCCCGATAGAAAACTAGGGTGCCTCAACAATTGCAAATGTTGTTACTCGGGCACCTCCCAAGCCAAAATAATTAACAGAGTGATGCGTCTGCAATGCCCGAAGGTACAGTATCACCATAGCGTCACCCGACTGTATTACAAGAGACAGGTACTTATCTGCTGTGCGAATACGTTTGGCCGGCCGGAGTGGACGAGCAGTTCTAGGCGCTTCAGTCTGGAACCGTGCGACAGCTACGGTCGCAGGTTCGAATCCTGCCTCGGGCATGGATGTGTGTGATGTCCTTAGGTTAGTTAGGTTTAAGTAGTTCTAAGTTCTAGGGGACTGATGACCTCAGAAGTTAAGTCCCATAGTGCTCAGAGCCATTTGAACCATCTGATTTGAATACGTTTGGCAGGGAGGTCCGCTAAAACCCAGCGATCTAGGTACTTCGTCATATTGTTGTGGGGCGTGGGGGAGGGAGAGTGATGGGGGGCAGCCACAGCATAAAAGCTTTACATTATCGCTCCGGGTCAGGAAAAACCATTGGCTCACACACTTTAAGATATCCTGTTAACAAACAGCCAAGGCCAATATTGACTCAGGAAAGACAAACAACAGCCACTGCTGGTGAAATAGATCACCTAAGAAAAAACAATGATCGCGACAGACCTATAGGTATCAATAAGAAAATAACAGTTGAGACCGCAAAATCGAAAACTTAACTGAAGTTCACAAATCGAAGCTGAAGCTTGCCGCTTGCAAAGGGGGCCCAGAATTCAGCACAGCGAAACTGGCTTCAACTCTCTCATTCATATGCCACGTCTCAGAGCTGGCTGGCCAGGCTACGCACAAGGTCGGCGCTCGATGTCAGCCACGGATTCAAATCGGCCCCCAAATATGCCCAGCAACCACTCACAGGACTCCGTCCCCAAGTCGATAGCGGAAGTTCTGCCTTACTCGCCGAGCAGTCCTCTCATAGCGTCCTCCTCGCTCCGGTACCACGCCCCAACTCACCCCGTACCCATCAACTTTTTGCAAAGATCTTAGTGACCCTAAACCAGAGAGACATCGCACGACATATGAAGCTAGTGGTGACAGCAATTCACCAGCAGCCCCATCACGGCTCACGAGACACCTTCCAACTTAACTCTGTTTGAACCATGGACTTTGCCGTTGGTGGAGAGGCTTGGGTATATCAGCGATGCTGATTGCTGTACCGTTGGTGAATCACAGTCACACAACGGAGGGGCATATGTGGAGAGGCAAGACACAAATTACATTCAAATTACAATTTTATATAATGGTTCAAACAAAAGAGCCGCTCAGACTGTTTTGTTTGTGTACCTGTGCGCATAGGGAGAGTATGAAACGATGAAGAGTGACTGAAGAACGTGCTGAACGAGTGAGAGTCCCATGTGTAACCTCAAGAAAACAGTTCTGAATGCTAGTCCTGAATTTACAGTTCCAGTGACATTTGTGTCGAGACTTTTGAGGAGACATACCTATCGTTTGCAGTTATTACAAGCTCTAAGGCCTGCAGACTATGGTTTACGTGCCAACCTAGCAAATAAAACGTTGCTGCTTTTCTAGACCGTGTCGTGTCGTCTTCAGTAATGAATCGACATTTCACCTAATCGGAAATGTGAAAACAAATAATGTGCGCATCTGGGGGTCAGAAAATCCACACGATATGTTACAGTTGCAATGAGACTCACCTAACTGAATGTTTTTTGAGTCATATACCGGTGGAAAGCTTATGAACCTTTTTTTCGGCGAAGTAACTGTGTTTGGTGTTTCTTAACTTTATGGGCTAGAACTATTGCATTTTCCTCTATTGGAAGAAGATGAACCACAGAACCTTACTGGAAGCAAAATGGTATTCCACCTCACTGGCATGACTCAATAGCGGAGTCGTTAAACGTCGTTGCACCCGACCGCTCGATGGTGAGCAAGGGGCTGGATGGCAAACGTGATTTGCATGGCCTCCACGTTCGCACATGATAATGTAGCCATGCGACTTTTACATTTGGGAGTTCATAAAAGATCATGTGTACATGCCTTTGATATTAGCTTACCCACCCGACTTTGGGAGCAGCGTTATTGCTACAATTACTCCAGACACACCTCTTGACTCCACGTGTGACGAATGGCGCTCACATTGAACATTAGTAACAAGAACTGTTTGAGTTGCTCTTTCATTTGATGTATTATTTATAATTATAAGTTGAATGTGATAAACACTACAAAGCCTTAAAATCAGTACACTCATTTTGTAACATCCTGTATTACACCATAAGCCGCTGTCAAAAGTATTCTTTAATAAGTACATTTCCCAGCGCAGCTTACCTAAGGAAGAATAGTTAGAAACAATAATTAGAATTTCTTCAAAAATGGAGAACACTGTCAAGAAGTCGACTGGAGACTGCATAGTTTCCTCGTTACAAATCGGTATCTCAAATATGGGGTTACAAGATACTTGCTGAATATGGGCAGGCAGTAGGAGGAATGCGGGGTAAAGTCGCCACTCTAAGGGAAATTGATTTTTTACGCATTCATGATTGGTGATAGAAGCTTGCCGCTTACAAATTTTCAATCTACATATTATAAAACAGCACTTTAAATATTTTTAAGTGAAGAAGAAAATAATAATAGGAACCATATTCGTTTTTTATTTTTAATTATTTTATTCTTTTTAAGTATTACGTAGTGACCACGTTCCCCTAGCTGAGGGGATAATGCGGCCAGTGCCATCTCATTAAGATCCCGCTTTTGTTATTTGGTTTTTTCTAGGCATCTTGATGCCCTAGTATCTGAAACAATACCAAGCAGCTGCAGCAGACTGCATTCAATCGGATTTATTTTTTAGGTCAAATATAATAATTTTAACTTATATAAATTAATCACGAATCGCCACAGAGGGATACAATGACGAGTGATGGGTTTGCATATAGATGAGTTTAGAAGTCAAACTGAACTGTAGTATTACGTTTGATACATGGTGGTAACTATTACTGGGTTGAACACCTTGACCACTTTTCCTGACAAGTAACGTGGCCACTTTTCCCGATGGGGTGCCATGTCCGCATTAGTGGTTCACACATCAAACCGAAAGAAACAACAAGGATATACATTTACAGGCCAAAATTCATTGTTTAAAAACTGATATTGTCAAAAAATTACTATATTTGTAAGGGAGATAACAAGAATAATATAAATGACTTACATCAGACGACTGAAAACAAGAATTTTTTTTAAAACAAAAACAGCCGAACAAGCTTCTTTTGTGAAATACATTGACAACACTGATGGTGTGTATTACAATCATCTTCTCGGCGAGCAGCGGCGCTCTTCGCGGCAAAAATCTCCAATGGCAACTTTCCCAGCTGTGGCCACATTACCAAACGTTACTTGATGCAGTGAACGAAATCACTGCGCAACTAATTGAAAATATACGCTAGTTACAGAATTGACGAATGACTATGAGGCAAAGTAATAGGAGGTGAGTGATACGGTTCGCAAATACGACACTATATCTTCTCAGTGCTGACAGTTTGCACTCTGCTCTCACCTTACAGGTACTTGCCGCAAAGCAAGCTGCCAGCTCAATGAGAGCACGATGGTACGTTTTCATTAACTGTACAGCAGTTCCGTAGAATACCGTGTTATATTCGGAAATACAATATGCATTTCGCGATCCACTGTTTGTAACTAGTCCTATATGCTCGTTAAGTGTTAATATATGCCCAAAGTAGCGGGTTACAGTGTCTCGTCTTGTTCTCGTTCAATGAGGTGACAAAAGTCATGCGACTGAGACGTCCACATACACAGATGATCATAGTATCGCGTACGTGAAGTATAAAAGCGTAGTGCATTGCCGGAGCTGTAACTTGTATTCAGAATGATTCATGTGAATACGTTTCCGACGTGATTATGGCCGTACGACGGAGATTAACAGACTTTGAACGCGATATGGTAGTTGGAACCAGACGCATGAGACACTTCATTTCGGAAATCGTTAAGAATTCGATATTCCGAGATCCTCAGTGTCAAGAGTGTGCAGAGAACACCAATTTGAATGCATTACCTGTCTCCACGCACAAGGCAGTGCCCGACGGCCTTCACTTAACGACCCACAAAAGCTGCGTTTGCGTACAGTTGTCAGTATTAACAGACAGACGGAACTGCGTGGAATAACAGCAGAAATCAATGTGGGACGTATGACGAACGTATCCGTTACGATAGTACGGCAAAATTCGGCATTAAAGGGCTGTGGCAGCAGACGACCGACGAGAGCACCTTTCCTAACAGCACGACATCGCCTGCAACGACTCTTCTGGGCTCGTGACCCTATCGGTTGGCTGGAATTTGTTTGGATGATAAAACGCCATGTCATCGGACCACAACTGTTGTCGAAACGGGTTTGAACAACATTCTGGAAAACTGGAGCGAATGATTTGGAAACCCAGATCGCCCGACATGATCGAGAGGTCAGTTCGTGCACAAAATCCTGCACCGGCTACACTCTCGCAGCTACGGACTACTATAGTGGCCACATTGATCAATATTTCTGCAGGGGACAACCAGTTTCAACAGACTATGCTGCCACCTTCAGGTCTTAAAATCTTTTGTTGCAATAATTTTCATTTTAGGCTGACCTCACGCACAAGTGGATAAAAATAGCACATTATAAAAGGGTATGTCAAATTAAACACCTTTCAGCCGTCAATTTTGAACCTTATTTTATTTGGCAACCAATTTCAGTGCTTTACTACGTCATCTTCAGGCCCCTGACCGACGTGCAGGAAGACTCTACCTCAGGGCTTGAAGGTGGCGTAGCAAAATGATGAAACTGGTTGACAAATAAAATAAGGTTCAAAACTGACGGCTGAAAGGTGTTTAACTTGAAATCCCCTATCGAACAGCGGAGTACCGCAACCATCTGTAAAAAGAGGGACATACAGAGACATTATAGAAGATTTTTCATCGTTAAAATAATAATAATAAAAAAATAAAGCACATTGTGCAACAGGCTATGTCTATGTACACATTACTCGCAGTTGCTTGCTGCATCATACAACAAACACGGTACATAATAGCACAACTCTCTACACATTTCTAAACAGTTTTTACCTATGCAGGTATGGAACCATAAAATTGAATGAAATCGGCGTAAGGAATCTTCTGCGAGCTCCAAAGCGCTGTCAGCAGCCTGATTACTACAGTGGGTACAGAGTTAAGAAGAATTGGGTACAATGGTGGAGCAGCTCCTCATAAGCCAAACACTTCAGCAGTCAGTGGTGAGGTGCTGTGAAGAGCGAAGCCACTGGACAGTGAACGACTGGAAACTACTAATTTGGAATGATGAATCACGTTTTACCCTGCCGCAAACTGATGGAAGGATTTGGGTTTGACGAATGCCTGGAGAACGTTACCGGCCATCATGTGTAATGCCAGGTGTTACGATGTGGGTACCTTTTTTGGAGTAAGGAAGTGACCCTCTTATGGCACGAAACAAATCTCTAAATGCTGAAGAACACGATGAAGTTTTACGGCATTCCGTGTATCTTACAGTAGGGGAACTGTTCGGAAATGACGATTGCTTGTATCAGCGCGACACTGAATCCTTCATAGAGCAGTGTCGGCGAGGCAGCGGTTTGTGGACAATAACATTACTGAAATGGACTGGCCTGCCGACTGTCCAGACCTGAACCCACTGGAAGACTTCTGGGATGAGTTAGAACGTCGACTTCACTCCTGGCCGAGAAGTCGAACATTGTTACATCTTCTAGTATCGTATTCTGAGAAGAAGTGGGCTGCTGATCCTCCACAGACATTCATTCCCCTCATTGAAATTATGCCCAGCAGGTTGGTTCTGAGCACTATGGGACTTAACATCTGTTGTCATCAGTCCCCTAGAACTTAGAACTACTTAAAACTAACTAACCTAAGGACACCACACACATCCATGCCCGAGGCAGTATTCGAACCTGCGACCGTAGCAGTCGCGCGGTTCCGGACTGTATGCCCAGCAGGATTCAAGCCATCATAAAGACGAAGGGGGGAGGTATCTCATACTGACACGTAGTAATGTGTGTCTGGGTACCCAATCAGCTCGTCTATGTTCACCCAGGAAAGTCTGCTCTATACTCCAGAGGCCTTCTGTCATGTTATAAGATATTATAACGAACTAGTGGTAAATATTTTTTAAGAAATTCAAAATATCTGTCCTCCTAAATACGCATAAACGTACTGAAAAGTTTCCGTAACAACAAAAAAAATTCCTACTTCCTTTAAAGTAACTGAAACTGGCTGCAATCAAATGCTTGAAAGTCACGTACTGGATTGAACTTTATAAAATTACTGGATTACGTTCATATAATGCTGTAGTAAAAATTATTGATGTTATCTAGTTAAATACCAGTATCTACAGAAACTAAAGCAGTGGGTGAACTTGTTGAACATATACTTGAATAATCTGCATCGAAACGATGATCTGCTGGTGTCGCTGTATAAAACGAAGTCCAGGTCCGGGTAGAACAACAACTGACCCGAGCGAGCTATTTGTCCGCATTAATTTGTGACACACATGTTTTTGAACTTAGAAGTAAATTATTTCCATTTTGAAGTCATCCAGACAAGGAGCAAGGAATAGTGCAACTGAGCTAAGGTGGCACAGTGTGTGTCTTGAAGAATCGTTACATATTTATATAATCAGGCCGACACAGTGGCCACCTCGAAAGTTCCCGCAAACCTGGCCGACAACAGTACGTCCCCATGGGCCACACATACGTTTTTGTTACAACTTCTGTGAGTGTTAAAACCAAAAATTTAATAAATACAATGAAATTTGACTTATGTCCGAACAAAATATGACATAATATCAATGGTAAAATAAAATGTCATTACGCAGTAAATATATTTCGTTACAGAACAGTTTCATGCACAATGAAAATAGTCAGACATTTAAATATGACAATGCATCATACTGAATTTTTGTGGATTACATGAAAAATTACGAACATAATTTTTTCCTAGGATGTTTCCTAGCTTCAATAAAATTGTACTTCAAAATGGTTCAAATGCCTCTGAGCACTATGGGACTTAACATCTGAGGTCATCAGTCCCCTAGACCTTAGAACTACTTAGACCTAACTAACCTAAGGACATTACAAACTACCATGCCCGAGGCAGGATTCCAACCTGCGGTCGTAGCGGTCGCACGGTTCCAGACTAAAGCGCCTAGAACCGCTCGGCCACGACGGCCGCAAATGTACTTCATTTCAGTAATAACAGTCCCTCTAAAAACAGTCTGGAAGTTCCTTAAAGTAGTTTGTTTACATACTTGCAATTCCTTTCCTGTTAATAAGAGCAATTACATTTCACACAGATGGGAAAACGCCTTGCAGTTATCTTTTAAGATTCATATTTCAATTAATTTTTGTTATTATTATTACTTACCAATGATACCGAATTTAAAATATGCGTCACAGGGAATGATCGTAACCGTGTTTTAGTGAATTTCAGTAACTAGCGTGGTGTCAAAGATTGAGGCATAAGGGACACTTTGTAAGGGTTTATTTTATGTTAACAGGTGCTCATACGCTGCTACGCCTTTGAGCGAGATTGAATATTGTAATCAAATATTGTAATCACCAAATCCTCGAAATATAAGCGAAAAATATACCTATTCAAAGAAGCAGATAAAAATTCACTTGAAGCCCTCCTGAGAGACAATCTCCACTCATTCCAAATTAATAACGTAAGTGTAGACCACATGTAGCTTAAATTCAAAGAAATAATATCGGCAGCAATTGAGAGATTTATACCAAATAAATTAACAGACGACGGAGTTGATCCTCCTTGGTACACAAAACGGGCTAGAATACTGTTGCAGAAACAACGAAACAAACATGCCAAATTTAAACAGACGCAAAATCCCTAAGATTGGCTATCTTTTACAGAAGTTCGAAAGTTAACGCGAACTACAATGCGAGATTCCTATAACAGTATCCACAACGAAACTTTGTCTCGAAACCTGGAATAAAATCCAAAGAGATTCTAGTCGTATGTGAAGAATGTTAGCGGCAAGAAACAATCAATGCCTTCTCTGCACCAAAGCAATGGCGATACTATAGAAGACAGTGCTGCCAAAGCAGAGTTACTAAACACAGCCTTCCGAATTGCCTTCACGAAAGAAGACAAAGTAAATATTCCAGAATTCGAATCGAGAACAGCTGCCAACATGAGTAAATTAGAAGATAATATCCTCGGAGTAGCGACGCAACTTAAGTCACTTAATAAAAGTCTGCTGGTCCAGACTGTATACCAATTAGGTTCCTTTCAGAGTATGCTGATGCATTAGCTTCATACTTAAAAATCGTATGCAACCGTTCGCTCGCCCAAATATCTGTGCCCAAAAACTGGAAAGTTGCACACATCACACCAATATTCAAGAAAGATTGTAGGAGTAATCCACTAAATTGCAGGCCCATATGGTTAACGTCGATATGAAGCAGGATTTAGGAACATATATTGTGTTCGAACATGATGAATTACCTCGAAGAAAACGGCGTATTGACACACAGTCAACATCGGTTTAGAAAACAACGTTCCTGTTAAACACAACTAGCTCTTTATTCACATGAAGGGTTGAGTGCTATTGACAAGGAATTTCAGATTCATTCCGTATTTCTGGATTTCCGAAAGGTTTTTACACTGTACCACACAAGTGGCTCGAAGTGAAATTGCTTGCTTATGGAATATCGTCTCAGTTATGTGTCTGGATTTGTGATTTCCTGTTAGGTACGTAATAATTGACGGAACGTCATCGAGTAAAACAGAAGTGATTTCTGGCGTTGCCCAAGGTAGTGTTACAGGCCGTTTGCTGTTAGTTATCTATATAAACGATTTGGGAGACAATCTGAGCTGCCATCTTCGGTTGTTTGCAGATGAGGCTGTCGTTTATGAACTAATAAAATCATGAGAAGATCAAAACAAATTGCAAAACGATTTAGAAGAAATATCAGAATGGTGCGAAAAGTGGCAGTTCACCTTTAATAACGAAAAGTGTGAGGTCATCCACATGAGTATTAAAAGGAACTCGTTAAACTTCGGTTACACGATAAATCAGTCTAATCTAAAAGCTGTAAATTCAACTAAATACCAGGGTATTACAATTACGAACAACTTACATTGGGAGGAACACACAGAAAATGTTGTAGGGAAGGCTAACCAAAGACTGCGTTTTATTGGCAGGACAATTAGAAAATGTAACAGACCTACTAAGGAGACTGCCTACACTACGCTTGTCCGTCCTCTTTTAGAATAGTATTGCGCGGTGTGGGATCCTTACCAGATAGGACTGACGGAGTACATCGAAAAAGTTCAAAGAAAGGCAGCACGTTTTGTATTATTGCGGAATATGGGAGAGAGTCACAGAAATGATACGGGATTTGGGATGTACATCATTAAAAGTAAGGCGTTTTTCGTTGCGACGGAATCTTCTCACGAAATTCCAATCACCAACTTCCTCCTCCGAATGCGAAAACATTTTGTTGACACCGACTCACATAGGGAGGAGCGATCACCAAGATAAAATAAGGGAAATCAGAGCTCGTAAGGAAAGATATAGGTGTTCGTTCTTTCCGCGTGCTATACGAGATTGGAATAATAGAGAATTGTGAAGGTGGTTATATGAACCCTCTGCCAGGCACTTAAATGTGATTTGCAGAGTATCCATGTAGATGTAGATGTAGATTACTGTTCACTCGTTATTAGCTTTTCAGTTAATCAAACGTCAACGAGAATTTTCTTTCGCTTACGTCGTAGTCCCGCAGCGATCGCAGGGTCGCCGTGGTTACAACGGATGTTGCAATGTTAGTGTTAGGGATGGCTGGATGCCGTTCCTGCCGCTACCCCATACCCCCCAGGACGGAATCAGTGTACCCCAAACGTCTGCGACTAGTGTAAATCGTGAAATAGTGCAGACGTGTTTCAGATGTCTGCGACGCGTATAACTGAGGCGGAACGTGTTGACCAGCCCGGTATTCACCTATCAGGATGTGGAAAACCGCCTAAAAACCACATCCAGGCTGGCCGGCACACCGGGCCTCGTCGTTAATCCGCCTGGCGGATTCGATCCGGGGCCGGCGCGCCTATCCGATTCCAGGAAGCAGCGCGTTAGCGCGCTCAGCTACCCTGGCGGGTAAACGTGAGCGACAGTCTGGTGGTAATTAAAGAGTCGGAGAGGATTCTAGCTGACACTTCTCAGTATTCACGGTAGTGGGAAAAAAAAGAAAACTTATTTCTGGGCTTTTATACAAATATTTTTCTACAGCCAGTATGGCGCCTATCTCTCTCTCTCTCTCTCTCTATCTATCTCTCTCCATCTACACTCCTGGAAATGGAAAAAAGAACACATTGACACCGGTGTGTCAGACCCACCATACTTGCTCCGGACACTACGAGAGGGCTGCACAAGCAATGATCACACGCACGGCACAGCGGGCACACCAGGAACCGCGGTGTTGGCCGTCGAATGGCGCTAGCTGCGCAGCATTTGTGCACCGCCGCCGTCAGTGTCAGCCATTTTGCCGTGGCATACGGAGCTCCATCGCAGTCTTTAACACTGGTAGCATGCCGCGACAGCGTGGACGTGAACCGTATGTGCAGTTGACGGACTTTGAGCGAGGGCGTATAGTGGGCATGCGGGAGGCCGGGTGGACGTACCGCCGAATTGCTCAACACGTGGGGCGTGAGGTCTCCACAGTACATCGATGTTGTCGCCAGTGGTCGGCGGAAGGTGCACGTGCCCGTCGACCTGGGACCGGACCGCAGCGACGCACGGATGCACGCCAAGACCGTAGGATCCTACGCAGTGCCGTAGGGGACCGCACCGCCACTTCCCAGCAAATTAGGAACACTGTTGCTCCTGGGGTATCGGCGAGGACCATTCGCAACCGTCTCCATGAAGCTGGGCTACGGTCCCGCACACCGTTAGGCCGTCTTCCGCTCACGCCCCAACATCGTGCAGCCCGCCTCCAGTGGTGTCGCGACAGGCGTGAATGGAGGGACGAATGGAGACGTGTCGTCTTCAGCAATGAGAGTCGCTTCTGCCTTGGTGCCAATGATGGTCGTATGCGTGTTTGGCGCCGTGCAGGTGAGCGCCACAATCAGGACTGCATACGACCGAGGCACACAGGGCCAACACCCGGCATCATGGTGTGGGGAGCGATCTCCTACACTGGCCGTACACCACTGGTGATCGTCGAGGGGACACTGAATAGTGCACGGTACATCCAAACCGTCATCGAACCCATCGTTCTACCATTCCTAGACCGGCAAGGGAACTTGCTGTTCCAACAGGACAATGCACGTCCGCATGTATCCCGTGCCACCCAACGTGCTCTAGAAGGTGTAAGTCAACTACCCTGGCCAGCAAGATCTCCGGATCTGTCCCCCATTGAGCCTGTTTGGGACTGGATGAAGCGTCGTGTCACGCGGTCTGCACGTCCAGCACGATCGCTGGTCCAACTTAGGCGCCAGGTGGAAATGGCATGGCAAGCCGTTCCACAGGACTACATCCAGCATCTCTACGATCGTCTCCATGGGAGAATAGCAGCCTGCATTGCTGCGAAAGGTGGATATACACTGTACTAGTGCCGACATTGTGCATGCTCTGTTGCCTGTGTCTATGTGCCTGTGGTTCTGTCAGTGTGATCATGTGATGTATCTGACCCCAGGAATGTGTCAATAAAGTTTCCCCTTCCTGGGACAATGAATTCACGGTGTTCTTATTTCAATTTCCAGGAGTGTATCTATCTATCTATCTATCTATCTATCTATCTGCCTTCGTACACGTCACGACCTGGCATGGTGAGCTACTCACTTTATAAACACGGTGGCTCAGACGATAGAGCCTTCAAAAAGGCGTGTAAGGAGGCGAATCGCCACATCTCCACATAGTGCGACGAAACAGGCCGAGACACAGACGATACGGGTGTGATACAAGCAGCGAGGGCAACGGCTGGGGCGAGACTATCGACGAGACGCGACGCGACGCGGGTTCGTGTTAATCGCCGCTCGCCCCTCGTAGGTTGCCTGCTTCGTTAAGAACGTCCAGAATTTCATTAGCGCGGCTGGGCAGAGGGCGCCGACCCTGATTAACATGGCCCTCAGTGTGATTCCAGGGGCGGCGTCATCCGGGATTAAAGCGGCTGCGCGGGGTACTGCTTTGTGCTGCAGAGGGCGTTGCTATACGTATCAACGAACCGGACGTGCTCGATGCTTCCATCACCAGCAGGTGCCAGTTCTCTGGAAGCCGACGCTATGTGCAGACGTCGTCACTGTCCTGTACGGTGTTGTGTGAATATGAACTGTGCTGTAAATATAGGGAACGGCTGTTTGAATTAATGACACTGGACGCCGACTTTGCTCCGAGATGTAATGATGATATGACATAATGTTGCTTTGGACACGATGAGTTCAATAAACACAGAAGAGCCAAAGAAACAGGTGCACATGCGTATTACCGTATAGGGTCCCGCGAGTACGCAGAAGTGCCGCAACACTACCTGGCATGGACTCGACTAATCTCTGAAGTTGTGCTGAAGGGAATTGAAACCATGAATCCTGCAGGGCTGTCGATAAATGCGTAAGAGTACGAGGTGGTAGACAGCACGTTGAAAGGCATCCCATATAGGCTCAATAATGTTCATGAGTGTTCAAATGTGTGTGAATTACAAAGGGACCAAATTGCGGAGGTCATCGGTCCCTAGACGTACACACAACTTTAACTAACTTATGCTAAGAACAACACATATACCCAGGACTCTAATCTCCGGCGGAAGTGCCCGCGCAATCCGTGACAGGGCGCCTCAAAACCGCGCGGCCACTCCGCATGGCCATGTCTGCGGAGTTCGGTGGCCAGCGAAGTGAAGAAGAGTCTTCCTGGAGCAACTCTGTAGCAATTCTGGACGTGTGGGGTGTCGCATAGTCCTGCTGGAACTGCCCAAGTCTGGAATGGATGCAGCTGATCAGACGGGATGCTTACATACGTGTCACCTGTCAGAGTCGTATCTAGACTTATCAGTGGTCCCATATCACTCCAACTGCACACACCCCATACCATTACAGAGCCTCCACCAACTTGAACAGTCCTCTGCTGACATCGAAGGTCCATGAATTCGTGAGCTTGTCTCCTTACACGTTCATCCGCTCGACACAACCCAACGAGACTCGTCCGACCAGGCAACATGTTTCCAGTCATCAAAGGACCCAGGCGAGGCGTGAAACTTTGTGTCGTGCTGTCATCAAGGGTACATGAGTGGGCCTTCGGCTCCGAAAGCCCATATCGATGATGTTCCGTTGAATGGTTCGCACGCTGACCCTTGTTGATGGCCCAGCATTAAAATGCGCAGCAATTTGTGGAAGGGTTGCACTTCTGTCAAGTTGAATGTTTCTCTTCAGTTTTCGTTGGTCCAGTTCTTGGAGGATCTTTATCCTTCCGCAGCGATGTTCGAGATTTGATGCTTTACCGGATTCCTGATGTTCACGGTACACTCGTGAAATGGTCGTGCGGGAAAATCCCCACTTCGTCTTTAACTCAGAGATGTTGGGTCCCATCGCTCGTGCGTCGACTATAAAACTCACTTAAATGTTGACAACGTGCCATTGTAGCAGCAGTAACCGATCTAACAACTGCGCCAGACACTTGCTGTCTTATACAAGCGTTGCCGACCGCAGCGTCGTATTCTGTCTGTTTACATAATATCTCTGTATTTGAATACCCTTCCCTATACCAGTTTCTTTGGCGCTTCAGTGTAGGATTCCCTGACGTGGAGTATCTGTCGGTTTGGTACATTTGTACCGATATGTGGCATCGTAGAGCGCAATTGCTCCGTTAGAGGGTGTGGTATCGCATATTTCATGTGTGAATGTAATGTCGTCAATCGAAGTCAGTTTTGAAATAATGTAAATTTGAGTCCACCGATAATATTTCTACACTTTTATTGAAAAACTCCATAAATGTATGAATTAATTTGTTTTCCAACTTCAAATATTTAAATGACGTTGTGTTCTCTTTTAGCTGTAACTGTATTTATTGCGTTATTGCAGTTTCAGCTTATGTGCGATTGTTGTTGGTACGAGAATCAAAGTCCGCAGCTCGTGGTCGTGCGGTAGCGTTCCCGCTTCCCGCGCCCGGGTTCCCGGGTTCGATTCCCGACGGGGTCAGGGATTTTCTCTGACTCGTGATGACTGGGTGTTGTGTGATGTCCTTGGGTTAGTTAGGTTTAAGTAGTTCTAAGTTCTAGGGGACTGATGACCATCGATGTTAAGTCCCATAGCGCTCAGAGCCGACGAGAATCAATGGCTCTTACCAGTGACATGAGGAACGTGATAGATTTGTGCCACATACATGTACGTAAATGTTACTGATCTCACTGATAACAGCCATTCACTCCATCACCATCAAGAATGATCCAAATCTACAAGAATGTAATATTTAATCCACTTTCATCCCACAATTTTGACACCAAATCTTATGTTGACAATGGCACATAAATCGAAACTGAAATAGCGCCATAAAAACAGTTAAACGTAAATGACGTCATTTAAGGCATTGATAGAATTTATGGACTGTATGACAACAAGTTAATCACATGATCCACACCAGTAATTACAATTACTATGCTTGATTTAAGCCATATTTACAGGTACAAGACTGATCACATAATAGTCAGTAAAAACAAAACTAATAACATCCTTCCTAAAATAAGACATAATACTTAACTGAAAACTAGTTTTGAAGAAAATTGTTGAATTGTAATAAATTGCAGTGTGTTTTGTAGATCTCATGAACTACAACATATTAAGTTGTATCTAATACCTTTGCTTTCTATCCATCTTTGACAGAGCCATGCTTTGTAAAGTAGCTGCCTTTTAAAACTTACGGCGAGATGAAGTTATCTGCAAAAGGAAAGTATATATGTGGAAAAGGAAACCATACGTAGGACATCATGGAGACCGGATGGAATCTGGAGAATGGTCACTATCTTATATAAATTATGTCTAATTTCTCTAAATAAAAATGATGCTTTTATGAAAAATGCATTTGAAGGAAGTTAATTCTCTGAATACCAACGGTTAAATAATCATGCTTAATACTGAATAACAAAGATCCGGAAAAAATGTATAGTGGAGTTTACACAATGGCCAGCGTTCTGCGAGACTATAAAATGTAAGTAATTTCTCCACTATACTCGCATTCTGCTAAGTTAATTACATTTACATTACGTTGTAAATATTCGTTATACCTTGGATGCCGCAGCAGTTTTCACTAACGAACCGTTGACAGTAGAACTGTGTTACAATTTGACGTCATAAGTGCGTGGAAAAAAGAGAGAAAACAGAACTCTGACAACATTATTTTGCCTCTATACTTTTTCTTGGTATGTAGTTTGTGGTGACCTCAACCTAGCCTAGGTTGAAAAGTTGAGAGATGGAAATGGCGAAGAATGTGGTATGATGATTAGAACTGTAATTTTTGTTATAGCGCGTATTTTACACATTTGGCAGTCGATTAACTGTATATGTTCGTATTTTTGATGACGACATTGGTCAAAGCAGATGGAGGGTGACGTCGGTAAGGTCAACTGCTAACGAGGAGAACACGTTAGGAGCCATAAGCCGATTTCCCACAAACTTCGCTCAATGTAAGAGGAGCCAAAATAAGCGGACATGTGTTTCGGCTTATTCGAAGCTACTCGACCGTTTCTGAGAAAATGATCGTCAAAGTTTTCGACGTAATTTAAATGTCCTTCAGCGATCGATAAACTCATGCTAACTGGGGGCGCAGTGGCTAGCGTCCAGGCCTGTCCGTTTTGCACCCCGTGTTATTTATTTTATTTTATTTTTTCATTTATGTACTCATGTCCCTAGAAGATTAATACACGAATATTCCTTATCAACTTAGGGGAGGCGTAATATTAATCAGAAAACTATAACTGGGTTACACAATAAGTGTACGGTATTTTCAGGTTTTACAATCTGTTTTGATTCTCATATTATTGTATTTCAACCTTATATCAATTTTCAATTATTATGTTACAACCTTATGTTTATTCTTCAGTAAGATTTTGTGCATTCCCTTGGATGGTACAGATCTTAGAAACACTCGAAACATAGAAATTTGGACCACCGCGGGCACTGTATGAGGGTAGGTTAACCGCAGTCACATTTCTTCGTATAAACCTCACTTGGGAAAGAAACATTGTTAACATGTGAGCGATAATTTCGAGATAAACCACACATAACAGAACACTTTTACGAAACCTGGGGCTTGTGGCTGAGTACGAATAAAGGAAGTTCACCGATATCAATTTCAAATAATTTTTTCAGTGGTTTATTTTTTAAATTTATTTACTAGACATACTCTTAGTAGATAAGTAAGGAAAACGTTATTTCAGTATACACTGGAAAACATCCGTGCAGTAATCTTTTAGTTGCATGGGCAGATGAACGAAAGAAGAAAAAAGAAAAATAACACTCGTGTTTCAAATACGGTCCCACGCCCGGGTTCCCGGGTTCGATTCCCGGCGGGGTCAGGGATTTTCTCTGCCTCGTGATGGCTGGGTGTTGTGTGCTGTCCTTAGGTTAGTTAGGTTTAAGTAGTTCTAAGTTCTAGGGGACTGATAACCATAGATGTTAAGTCCCATAGTGCTCAGAGCCATTTGAACCACCATCAAATACGGGGTGCAAAACTGTGAAACCGCAAAGCAAGCCACAGTGCCACTGCTTACTGTACTCGCTCAAGGTAGCTTCAAAACGTTCACCATCAGTTTCTCAGTAACGGTCGAGTATCAATTGGAAAATGGGGTTATGGTACCTGCCGTGTTCTGCTCACAAGTAGTTCGAGTAGGAACGTGTGTTGTTCAGAGAGTTCTAGTTAACAGATTACAAAGAAACCTACCGTGGCATGAATCACTCTGCACTCAATGGAAACCATCTTACAAGCACCAAACATTCTAAAGTAAAACCTTGCAACATCTGACTGAAGCGGCTAATAATAGCGAATCAAAATGAATCAGTTGTGATCACAGTATTGTTATTTGTAACGTGTGGCCCTCTGCTATGTAATGTAAGTTATCACGTTGTAAGTTGAATCTGTGAATTTATCTTGATTTGTGGTGGTGTATCACATTACACGAGTCTTTGACACAGTTCTGAAGATGCTCACATTGGTCGAAGGAAACTTATAAAAATAAAGGACAAGTTACGTGGGACTTATGGCTGGTCTACAGCTTCAATATAAAGGTTACTCTACTTAATATCTATATTAATGAGGTTACCCATAATTGGTAGGAACGTTTACATTGTTGTTTTTATTGTTGCTGTTGTCTTCAGTCCCAAGACTGGTCTGATACAGTGTCGACGCTACTGTATCCTGTGAACCAACTTCATCTTCGAATAACTACTGCAACCTACATTCACTTGAACCTGCTTACAGTATTCTACTTTTACTCTCAATCTACAACTATTACCCCCCACCCTTCCCTCCTGTACAAAATTCATGATTCCTTCATATCTTAGGATGTGCTCTACCAACTTATCCCCTTCAATTCTAGTCAGTAATTCTTCATCAGTTACACGCTTACACGATTTACCCATCTACTCTTCGACATTCTTCTGTAGCACCACATTTCAAAAGCTTCTATTCTGTTTTTATCTGAACTGCTTATCTTCCAAGTTTCACACCCCAGACAAATGCCTTCAGAAAAGGCTTCTAACACTTCATACAGTGTTAACAAATTTCTCATTCTCAGAAAGGCTTTTCTTGCCATTGTAATTCTACATTTTATATCTTCCCTCCGCCGGCCATCATTAGTTGTTTTACTGCCCAAATGGCAAACGTCACATACTACTTTGTGTCTCATTTCCTAATCTGATTCCTTATCCTCGCCTGATTTACTTCGACTATATTCCACTACACTTGTTTTACTTTTGTTAATGTTTGACTTACGTTCTTTCAACACACTGTTTATTCTGTTGAACTGCTCTCCCAAGTCCTTTGCTGTCTTTGAGAGAGTTAGAACGGTATTACGAAACTCATTTTATTTTTTTCTCCTTGAAATTTAATTCCTTTTCCAAATATTCCTTTGCTTACCTTAACTGCTTACTCAGTACACAGATTGAGTAGCTTAGGAAATAGGCTACAACATTGTTTACTCCATTCTCAACCAATGTTTCACTTCATGTCCTTTCTTTTAAAGGCCGCCTGGTTTCTGTACAAGTTATACATAACCTTTCGCTCCCTGTTGTTTACCTGTGCTACATTCAGAAATTCAAAGAGCGTATTCCAAACAACAGTGTCAAAAGCAATGCATACATAATGATGAAATAATGCATTTAGGAGAGCAGAGGTTTTCGTAACCGTTGCATCTTCAATAAAACTACCGCGCACGTGATGTTGCTGTTATGTCTTGGGTAAATGAAACAAGCTGATGAAGACTACTTGAAACAGTGGTCCAAACGTAGGTCTATAAGACGGCATGGGAAAACGCTCGCAAACATGAAGTTTTATTGAAATATATTAAGTACTGTATGCCACATAGGCGATCGATCGCATCAGTTACAGTGTGCACTTAAGCTCTACATTTGTTTATGTAAACGATACGATGAACAGATTTCGAATACTATGATTAAAGTGATAATTTGGTTGAGAAATGATTAACCATAAACCAGAATCGATGTTGACAAGATGATTTTGGAGCTATATCCTGCAGCAATAGGTCGCCAAACTGATCTAGTCAGAAGTAGGTTTAAAACTGGTTGGATTTGCTACTGAATGACATTGTACGCAACTAGAGAGCGGATTTTTATGTGGCTGCATTTTCTTTTCCTTCGCCTCCAATGGAGAAGTATAAATGTTCACGAATTATGTTGCCAGCGTTGATATATTTCATTATATCGTTATATATGTTTTCATATTTAGCAGCAATTACTCGTTTTACATAGTTTAACTGCACACTGCATACATTTATATGTTATTACATTTTTACACTTCTTCATATTTTATCACACCTTCAGTAATCCGCCTCTTTAGAAAACTGCCCGAATGCGACACACCACAGATGACACACGAAATGAACAGGGATGGTGGGGTATGCAAACTGTAGCTTGCTGTTGTGTGTAAAAATTTCTTTCTTCTTTTATTTATGTGTGAATAGATAGCGTGAAAGCGCTGTTCTGTATTGCTGTTTCTGAAAGTGATATGTTCGTAATACTCACATGCAAGACAGTTTATTTAAAAGGCTTCCGCAGACATTAATTTTCAACGCTCGGAGTGTAGAGGCTGCCGGAAGTGGCCTCCGGTAGGTTGTGCAGAGCGAGGGTGGGGATTGAGAAGCGGGGGGAGGGGATGGTCGGCACCAACATGTAGAGAAAGTGCAGCCCCTGTCCCTCCTCTTCCCACCATCAGACACAGCTGATGGCTGAAGCATGCTGTTGCCATTCTTCCTCTGGAGAGTTGTCTTTGGCGCATCTGTGACGAATAATTGAGTGTAGCACTATTGATCCATGGGTCGGTATTTCCTAGAAATATGTTCGATTCCTGCAGACCTGAAACAGTATATCATTCTCAACCTAACACTGACCAAAGCAGAGCATCGCCAGCAGATGGATCTCTTTGTGTACCATCAGCGAGAGGCTAGAACAGGCCTGGAAAAGCAGTATTCCTACCTACATGAGAGTCAAGCTACAAACTGGAAATAGTACAATATTGTCAACACAACACCGAAAAATGCAGAGACCCTGCAATGAATAGACCTCTTTGTGTACCATCAGCGACAAGTTAGAACAGGCCTGTAAAACCAGTGTGCCTATCAACAGGAGGAGGACAGGAAGGGAGGAACACAGGTACGAGGGGAGTTAGCTAGTTCTAAGCTGCTTAGTCTGTATCCACACACTGAGGCGGTGATAAGTACAATGTTATGATGAAAAGCTTTACTCTCTTTCTCTTTCTTCTTGGGCCAGCCGATCTTCTCCGCAGTCGAGAACTGCCCGTTGAACGGCCGGGCGCCGGCTTATCTAGCACCTGGGCGGAAGGATATTTCCGGGACTATTTGCACACACGTGACCGCCAGGAAATAGCTCGTCGATTGTGACGCCCCCTTCCTCTGCTGTTGGTTGTTGCCCTCTGATGGACGTTGCCTGTACCTACGTGTTTGTTGTCAACTGTGGAACTTGCCGGTAAACACTCCTGCGTCGACCAGACTTCGCAGTTTAGCTGGCAACCCGCATCGCTGGTCTGTCTGAGGAGTTGCCGCCGTAGTTGGCTTTTGTGGTGACGGCAGCAAAGCCAACATTGAACATTGTATGAGGCGAGCGAAGTATCTCAGCCTTCCACAGTATATGAGAACACACACACACACACACACACACACACACACACACACACACACACACACACAGAGAGAGAGAGACAGACAGAGAGAGAGAGAGAGAGAGAGAGCTGTTATTCGGTACAGTGGAACTCTACCAGACAGCCTTCAGACAGTTTACGTGAAGAAGTAGGATAAATACGAGCAATTATGGGTTTTAAGTGCATGCAGTGGTAGACGCTAGCAAGTGTGGAAACTGTTCTCCATGCTTTGGTGGCAGAGCGGGTGGACTGGCGCGCAGCGAGACGTCTACTATAAGATTCGTGTGTATCTCATTTACATGGGCTGTATTATTTCAACGTTTTATCTACACGAGTCTGATTTTATTTAGACGAGGACAACTTCAGAAGTGCCGGCACATCTAGAACGTTTGAAAGCATGCCAGTTGACCATTCAGTTCTTCATGCCCGAGTGATAATGAGGTATTTTCCTGTTGTCCCAGGGGGCCAGTCTTTCAAAATGAATACGTCAAACAGCTTTCACGAAGCATCATGTTCTTGCGTCTTTTGGCCAACGACAGGTTAAAATAGGCCTGGAAAATAGGTATCTCTAACTACAGGGCAGGGGAGAGGGAGTGAGGACAGAGGTAGGAGGGGAGGTTGCTTTTCTGTATCACACATGGAGGTGAAACATGCAGCTGCCTCTGCCTTCTCCTGGAGAGTTCCTTCAAGGTCATTTTTTGTGCTAGTTGTGTTATGACACTGATTTTTCTCAACTCCCACTGCACATGTAACATTACGATCTGTTATTTATGAATGGAAGTTTTTTCATGTCAATTTAGATGTGTATTTACACAGTGAAGTATTTTCTGTTTTGGTAGCATATATTAGAGTTCCCACACTTCAGTGATAGTTTGCTGCCCAGTCCCTTCATACCATATATCTGTGTAGAAGTTCCTGAACAGCTATACACTTGTGGATCAGTATGAGGCAGTTCCTGCAGCAACGGCTGTAGGTCAAGTTCAAGCGTCATTGTGGACTGGGACACACAACCGGGAAGAGGAATAAAACCCGTTTCAAGCATCCTCAGTTGAGCCTCTACATTAGGACAACCACCTCTGGTATGGAGAAATGAAACACGAAGAAGTTGTCTCCTCATCTGGGGATTAACTGACCATTTCAGAAACCATAAGCAGGTGCAGCAAAGACAGAAGGCACTACTACTTGTGAAATTCATTTTCAGTCCATCCCACTGTATCAAGATTATTTGTTGTAAAGTATTCAGCTTCATCCATTCCTTAGATGTATGCTTACAAGAAACACAGTTATGAAACTCCACTCTGTCCAACACCAACATCTCGTCGGTTGAGCACATTTCCCGCAAAAATAAAGACAACACCTTCCTCTCCAGCCTTTCTCCCACAAGTTCACAAGTGACCTGGAGGGGGGAGGGAGGAGGTAGGCAGCCATAGAACAGTTCAGATACTTGTACAAATAAATAAAGTCAGTGACTTACATCTTTCCTCTCTAGCAGCTCAGCACAGACTTTTTCCCACCAATTTACAAGTGCGAGGAGGGGGAAGGGGCAGCCTTGTCTCATACTATGTGATTAAATAAGTAATATGGAAACTGAATTTTATAAATAAGCAATATGTTGTTATGTCTTACGCCGTGTGACTGACATTGATTTGAATTTCGTGTCACGAAATTCTTCCACATCAACAGCTCAGCACATATCGAGCATTTTCCACCAATTTTCAGATGGGGGAGGGGGGAGGGGAGGGCTAGGGAGTAGTAGGGAAAGGAGGGGTTGGGAGGACAGCGAATTTCCCAGGTGTGGTGAACTGGATCAGAACTGAGCTGAGGTTGGGGTGACAAAAAGAAGTTCCAGAATTGGCAACCCTGCAGAGGGTTTGTGAGGGTTTTCATCAGGACCATTTAGGAGGTCGTAAATCAATTAGCATAACAATAGGTTATTGGAAGTAGTAGGGGGTAATTTTTCCCTGAATGTATGCTTGCCCAGAATGTATGCAGTCCACTGAAACAAAATCCATCATAACTCTCTTTAATCCAATATCCATGTGCACCAAAAGGAATGTCCCAAATTGTACTTTTTGAGCCTTCACGACTAAGTACTCATTATGCTTCCTGGTGTATCAAAAGTGTCAGCTAAATTAATATAGACAACTCCTTCACTACTGATGGAGAAGCTGATCTATGTTGTGTGTGTGTTGCAAGCAATTCGCGTACTCTCTTAGGCTCTATCCTTAGCAACATATGGGTAGTGACAAGCACAGAACAAACAGGGCAGTGGAGTCGTCTAAAAATTCAATGCCGTGCTCCGCTACGGCTGCTGAGAACATTCCATGGTATAAATTGCAAGTGACTGAATATCACGCGTTTAAGAGAAGTACTGTGGTCAACATACTCCTGATGAATCGACATTCACAAGAAAAGCTATTTAGATTCTTGTTACAAGGAGTCACTGAAGAATGCGCTACGTAGGTAACCACCACTTATGGGTCGCTATCGTTTGACTGAGAACCTCATTCTTGCCAAACTCGACAGAGATGCTACCAACCTTCAAAATGATTACTGATTTCCTGCATAGTTCTTGGGCACAGAAATCATTCAACAATAGGTCGTTTTGTGAATGGGGGAGAGCTTGACCTACATGCTGCAGACGGCAGCGGCGCTAAACGTATGCTACGCGCATTTAATCAATTTCCGCAACTTATCGCCCAAAACTACCCAGAAATAAATTAATTTCATACACAAAGAAAGTGTTTCTTGGAGCCCCGTATCATGTGTCACTCTATAATTCTACAGTGAACTGTTACCTTGACTTGTCCTAACAAGGTGAGACACATGGACTGAAACTGAAGCGGCCATTTCTATGAAGAACTATTCAAGCCGTAAAAATTGTTATTCATATCCGAGAGAATCTTCAGTTTCAGTATGCGAAGCACAAAATGCTTACAGACAACCTAAAATCGAAAATGCGCTGATGTACATCCATAACAGCATCGACTTCCTTGGCAGCAGCGTTAGAGAATTAAAATCGATCGGACTGCCTTTGCTATAATCGTTAAAATTGTTGAGAATGTAAACTGTAAGCTGTCAGTGGCGATACTGCCCAGACGGTTCTGTGGTTTCGATGGAAATTATTGTATTATATTAAATACTGAATAAAATTTATTCGTGATACTACACATTTTATTACACACTAGTTGAGAAAACCAGAGTCCCCCTGCTATTTATTTATTCCAATCTTCTATTAGTCCATCTCCTCTTCCTTCATCTCTGTCTCCATTTCCTCGTGCGCCTCTCTCTGTCCATGTTCTCTCTCTCTCTCTCTCTCTCTCTCTCTCTCTCTCTCCATCTATCTATCTATCTGTCTCTCTATCTCCTCCTCCCATCTCTCCTCCCCCTCTCTCTGTCTATCTCCTCCACCTCCATCACCTCCTCCTCCTCCTCCTCCTCCTGCTCTCTGTCCATCTCTTGCTTTCTCTCTTGCTGTTCATCTCCTTCCCTTTCCTTCCTGTGACCATTTCCTCTTCTTCCCTTTCTCTGTCCATTTCCTACTCTACTTCATCTCCTCCTCGTTCATATCTTTGCCTGTCTCTCCTCCACCTCTCCCTGTCTGTCTTCTCCTCTTTCCTTCCTCAGTCCACCTTCTCCTCTCCTGTCTCTTTATCTATTTCCCCTCCTCTGTCTCTATCCATCTTCGCCTCTTCCAATCTGTGCCTATCTCCTCCTACCCTCTCGCTGTCTGTCCATGTCCTTGCCCTCCCTCCTCTCTCTCTATGTTGTCATACTTACCCTTAAAGTCTTTCTTTCCAGGCTGTAGGGAATATGTGTACCAACTTTCACTGAAATCGTTTCAAGGATTTTGGATGAGCTTTTCACACGTGATTTCCTCGGCATATGCACATATCGAACATATTTCGCAAATATTTAACAAATTTCAAGCGTATTTGTATACATTTTTCATCTGTATGTAGAGCGAATTTTGCCTAGCTCTTTAACTTTCACACAGCTTAATGTTTCTGACGTCGCATTCCTATGACCAGTACAATAATATAATTTTGCAGATACATATAGTGGTATATGCGAAAACCGTCTGCAAAATGTTTCACGAGTATTGTTGGTAATAAAGAAGTAATAAATTAAAACGTCACGCTTCACGTGTTAGTTTTACTGCATTATCAGCGAAAAATATAGTAAGCGACAAACTTTTGTCCTTTTCATCATCTTGTGGGTGTCGTTTAAGAGAAAATGTTTTTTAAAGGTTTGAAAGTACGTGTATGGTTTGTTGCAAGACTCAAAGTGCTCTCATTTTCAGACACTGTGTAACTTAAGTATGGGTATTCTCGCGTCGTGGGCTACACTGTGTCTTCACACCCACCCCCACCCCCACACCTTTGATACGTGGTACTTACCCCCAAAGTAATTCAGTCCAGAGAGTAAATGATACGTGTACCAAGTTTAGTTTGGTCCAGAGATTTAGGAGGAGAGGTGGACCCTACATACGCACGTACATTCATATGTACGTACATACACACACACACATACATACGTCAATTTTTATAATTTGTATGGATTTTACCGATATTCATTACATAAATATTTACGTATTTTGTGTGTTGACATTATTTAAAATCGGGGCTCTATGACTATAGCATACCTGAGCGACACCTGTCCGCAGTCCCTAAAAGGACAACATTGAGGTGGAGCAGTGGTTAGCGCACGCGACTCTCAGTCGGGAGGACGACGGTTCAAACCCACGTCCGGCCATTCAGGTTTAAGATTTCCATGATTTCCCTAAATTACTCCAGGAAAATCACGGGATGGGTCCTTCGAAAGGCCACGGCCGACTTTCTTTCCCATCCCTCACACAATCCGAGCTTGTTCTCGGTCTCTAATGACCTCCATGTCGATGGAACGTTGTACCAAACCTATCTTCCTTCCTTACTTGTCCTCTACCTGCTTCACAATTTAGTCGCAACAGTAGCTTACCTTTTCTCAGCACTTGTGCGCAGGCAAGATATTTTTTATTTTTATTTTCTTTTTATACTGTGTTGTGTTTCCAGAATACTACCATCCGTGTGGCTGGGCTTCTGGAGTGTGGGTAAATGGGTCAAGTTCATCTTAATAGTGTTAAGCCTGGGTTCCGGGTCCGTAGACCGTATTGAGGTGGTGGTTCCTGATTTATTCATTTTAGCTTTCTGTTTTCTTTTCCTTGCCTTCACTCGGCACCAGGTCGACGTCATTATGGAACTCCTTTCACGTTGGCTGGGCGTACCTTGAGCCTGTCCCAGTGTGCAGGTGCCACAGAGCCGACATACTCATGCAAGACTTATGGCCGATTAGTGTGACTACATTCAGTTTGAAACTGCATAGGGATAATAGTAGACCGTAAAGAAACCGCCATTTTATACAATGATTGATGCTATAATGCAGATGCAACAGTTGGAAAGACAAAGTGTGAAACTGTGGGATCGATAAAGACATCCTCTCCAAAAGATGGCAAATTCACAGTTACGAATTCTGCAACCAGTTCGAAATCCAACACAATCACGTCTCAAATTGGGGAAGAATGAACTGTCTTGGGTGAATCCTAGGCTGTTCAGATAGTTTTATCAGCCAATTTGAGGGTGATGTAATGTAATTGAAAGCTGGTCCTGCTTACACTTTGCGCTTTTCTGATTACTGGTGACTGTGATCCATTCTACCTTCTGTGTACCTGTTACAGTAATTTGTAAACTGATTCTAAACTTTTAAGACGGGGGAACTTCTGACAATGATTCTATGTAAAAAAGGTCTACTCCCTTTAACCATGACTCACTAGTGTGCACACTACAACTAGTTAGCTCCACCGACCTTCCTTTCCCAACACTGTTGAGATGCCAGGAGACGAGATACTGGCAGAAGCCCGCGTAAGGCAAAGGTCCCGAGTTCGAGTCTCGGTCGGGCACACAGTTTTAATCTGCCAGGAAGTTTCATATCAGTGCACACTCCGCTGCAGAGTGAAAATCTCATTCTGGAAAAATACCCCAGGCTGTGGCTAAGCCATGTCTCTGCAGTATCCTTTCTTTCAGGAGTGCTAGTTCTGCAAGGTTCGCAGAAGAGCTTCTGTAAAGTTTGGAAGGTAGGAGACGAGATACTGGCAGAAATAGAGCTGTGAGTACCGGGCGTGAGTCGTGCCTCGGTTGCTCACATGGTAGAGCACTTGCCCGCGAAAGGCAAAGGTCCCGAGTTCGAGTCTCGGTCGGGCACATAGTTTTAATCTGCTAAGAAGTTTCATATCAGCGCACACTCCGCTGCAGAGTGAAAATCTCATTCTGGAAACATCCCCCAGGCTGTGGCTAAGCCATGTCTCTGGAGTATCCTTTCTTTCAGGAGTGCTAGTTCCGCAAGGTTCGCAGAAGAGCTTCTGTAAAGTTTGGAAGGTAGGAGACGAATACTGGCAGAAGTAAAGCTGTGAGTACCGGGCGTGAGTCGTGCTTCGGTAGCTCAGATGGTAGAGCACTTGCCCGCGAAAGGCAAAGGTCCCGAGTTCGAGTCTCGGTCGGCCACACACTTTTAATCTGCTAAGAATATTCATATCAGCGCACACTCCGCTACAGAGTGAAAATCTCATTCTGGAAACATCCCCCAGGCTGTGGCTAAGCCATGTCTCTGCAGTATCCTTTCTTTCAGGAGTGCTAGTTCTGCCAAGGTTCGCAGAAGAGCTTCTGTAAAGTTTGGAAGGTAGGAGACGAGATACTGGCAGAAGTAAAGCTGTGAGTACCGGGCGTGAGTCGTGCTTCGGTAGCTCAGATGGTAGAGCACTTGCCCGCGAATGGCAAAGGTCCCGAGTTCGAGTCTCGGTCGGGCACACAGTTTTAATCTACCAGGAAGTTTCACACCCCACAGTATTTCTAAACTGACTGCAGCTCTCCCTACGTTGACTTGCGTAATACAGACGCAGATAACGATAGAATCTCAAATTGTACCCGTTTATAGAGAAAATACACTGTCGTAACTTGTTTGTCAATCCAGAGCAACATACGAACGGTGTTCATACAGGATTAGTTACCTGCGATCTGACGTAGAGGGCTCATTGTACAACGATTCCAGGTCACACTACAACGCGAGAGAGATTGGCCAATTGCGCTAATTGCCGGGCGCTCGCCACCACCTCATTACTTTTGATGGATGTGAGGCGAGGCTCACTAACTAATGGCTGTCCGAGAAGCAAATCGCCCCGACTCCGAATTTAGCATAACTGTATTTCCTCGTAGGCACTCGTTAAATAGTATTGCGATACTTTTTGCCATGAAATTGTTGAGTTAAGATTATATCTAATACAAGTAAAAATCTGTGTTACAAAATTAGTTTACGCAAAGGCAATTACGCAAGTTACAGCTGCTTGATAAAAGTTTCTTGTAAGCTAGCAAACGACTACAGACCGCTTCATACAGCGTGAGTCGGCTAAAACGGACCACACAAAATACACCCAGAAACAGAAAAGGCACAGGATCTGCGTCGAAGGTTTGAAGAATACTTTTTAAAGATATTTATTGGTTTTTGGACTACTAAACCTTATAAACCTTCTAAGAGCATTCCTTCTGCACCTGTGCGTCGCTGCCATCACTTCGCCCATTTCGCTTAAACTTCCGACAACTCCTTTGTTTTTTGTGGCATGCCAACAACTCGCGGTATTTCAGCACACGAATTTACTTTTTTTGATCAGTCACCGCTTCCACATCTACACCTACATCAACATACACACACTGCAAATCACCGTGCGATGCGCGCCGGACTCTACCCTGTGACATCACTAGTCATTTCCTTTGCTGTTCCATTCGCGAATAGAGCGAGGGAAAAACCACTGTCTATATGGCTCCCTACGAGCACTAATTCCTCATACCTTATCTTCGTGGTCCTTTAGTGAAATGTATATCGGCGGCAGTAGAATAGTTCTGGAGTCACTTTTAAATGCCGGCTCTCTAAATTTTCTCAACAGCGTTCCTCTAAAAGAAAGTCGCCTTCCCTCCAGGAATTCTCATTTGAGTTCCCGAAGCATCTCTGTAACACGTGCGTGCTGTTCGAATCTACCGGTGAAAATTCTAGCAGCCTGTCTCTGAATTGCTTCGGTGTCCTCCTTTAATCCGACCTGGTGCGAACCGATACACTCCAGCAGTATTCAAGAATAGGTCGCACTAGCGTCCTATTGGCGGTTTTATTTACAGACTGACCACACTCTCCTCTAAAATTATCCCAATAAACCGAAGGCAGTGGGGAGAAAAGCTTTTCTGAATAAGAGAAAATTGTTAACCTCGAGTATAGATTTAAGTGTCAGTAAGTGCTTTCTGAAAGTATTTGTATGGAGTGTAGCCATGTATGGAAGTGAAACGTGGACGATAAACAGTTTAGACAAGAAGAGAACAGAAGCTTTTGAAACGTGGGGCTGCTGAAGATTAGATGGGTAGATCATGTAATGAAGAGGGACTGAGAAGAATTCGAGAGAAGAGAAATTTGTGGCACAGGCTGACTACAGAAAGGGATCAGTAGGTAGGACACATTCTGAGGCATCAAAGGATCATGAAATTTGGTACTGAATGGAAGCGGTGGGGGGGGGGGGGGGAGTAAAAATCATAGAGCGAGACGAAGAGATGAATACAGAAAGCAGATTCAGGAGGATGTAGGTTGCAGCAGTTACTCGGAGGTGAAGAGGCTTGCACAGGATAGATTAGCATGGAGAGCAGCATCAAACCAGTCTCTGGACTGAAGACCACAACAACAACAAAAAATCGAAGCTGACCTATCACAATCCTCATATGCTCGTACCTTTTCATATCGTTCTTCAACGTTATGTCCAGATATTTAAAACGACATAGCTGTGTGAAGGTGGACACAACTAACGTTGTATCCACACACTAAGATTTTTTTCTACTCTATCCACATTAACTTACATTTGTCTACATTTATAGCTTGCTGCCATTTATCACACCAAGTAGAAAGTTTGTCTAAGTCATCTAGTATCCTGGTCCCTTCAGCCCCACAAACCAACTTATCAACCACCATCTCGTATCCTCCTACAGCCACTTAACTTCGACATCCTCCTGTACGTCAAAGAATCACCAGCTTATAGAAAATAACAGCGGTCCTACCACAGTCCCCTGGGGCACTCCTAATGATACCCTTGTCTCTGATGAACACTCGCCGTCGAGGACAACATATTGGAACGTCCTTTGCGCAAGCTTTACTCATCCCTAATTCTTTTCTCAAAATGTGATAAAAATTCGATTTCATCATACTGCAGTCATCTGCCATCATTCACAAGGTGTGTGCACACTAATTCAACGGACGACAGCCAATATATTCAACCGAACGTTGGCCGCCACCACACTGATGTGCGGCCTCTCATCCTCACCAAAATAAGAGGTTTTGGACAAGTCGTTCGGTCACGTAAAATCACAGTTTGCTCTCAGAACATATCGAGGTTGCTCCAATTGTCTTATTGTTATAAAGTAGCGTTTTAACAACAACTGCACCGGCCGATATTGCGAGAGAAGATGATTCAGCATAAGTGCACCATTTATTGTACGTAAAGAAGCTGATCATCTGAAAAAGAAAAAGAAGAAAGAACAACGCTGGTGAACTAAATCTCTTTTAAAAAATAGGGAGCAGTGTTGTGGGACAAAATTAATATCTGACCTTAAAGCTGAATTGGAATATGGATCAATTCACATTTTTTTCCGAGTGGAAGCTATTGATTTAGAATTGTTACTGGATTGTGTAGGCCCTAACATTTCCTAAGGTGACAGCTATTTCTTTATCGGCAGCAGAAAGGTTATTGGTAACTCTGATACATTAAAAATAAAGTAATTTCAAATTTTTCATGTATTCTGTTGAGTTCAAAAAAATCTTTTATTTTTAAGAACGTCAATTTCCATAGTAATAATAATACGATAGCCGTAACAGTCAACTGATCGTACAGTCATGTTCAAAATTGTAATATATAGAAGTTAACCGCTACAGGCAAGCCATGTCAATTTGTAGCCTCCATCGGAACCACTTCCAGCTTCGTTTCCCTTTGTCGTTCACGGTGAAAATATCATTAACTACTCCAATTTCTTTTTCACATCGTGCACATCACATTCTTACAGCTCACTCATTTCCCTCCTAACCTAATTTTTCAATTTGTATTTATAATCGCAGCTCCTAGAATACTGTGAACATTCCCACGCACGATAAAATATTGTCTCCATATTCGACTCCATGAGCCAGTATCTTTGAACACAATAAATACACACCCGTTCAACTGAAACAGCAAATCGCTACTCAGCCAACGAACATTCGATCCGGCGTCCATTCTGGGAAGGCTGCGAAGATCAGCCCGCCGCCGACTCCTCGGTGTTACAGACCAAACCGCAGCCAAGGCCATCCGTGCATACTAAGAAATGGGTCTGAGCGCTATGGGACTTAACATCTTAGGTCATCAGTCCCCTAGAACTCAGAACTTCTTAACCTTACCTGACCTAAGGACATCACACACATCCATGCCCGAGGCAGGATTCGAACCTGCGACCTTAGCGGTCAGGCGGTTACAGACTGAAGCGCCTAAAACCGCTCGGCCACAGCGGCCGGCAAACTCTGTATAGAGGTTCGGATTTGGCGTAATTATGGAAGGGAGTGTGGAGAGTTTTGTGGGCCACGCAGGTAACTTTTAACGTTTATAGCTACTGAATTAAACATTGAAGAATATATTTTTTTCCAGGATATCGGAAATAAGGTTTCCAAGAGGAGTTCAACAACATAAAATCTGTTTAAAACGACCAAATACTCGTAGTATCAAGATAGAAGTGATGCGGTGGACTAGCCTTTCGTCAGGAGAAGTGATTAAGCATTAAAATATTCGCCAAATTGTGCGCCGCAGTTTAGCTGATACCGCTTCGCCATATACAGTTTTGTGCTCGACCTGCATACAGGTTATCCCAGGAGGAATGGGCAGTATTCAGATATATAACACGAACAACCACTTGAAACAAAAAGCTTACTTTGAACATACGCCCTATTCCAAATGAATTGTGAAGCAGGACACATTTAATGTACACTTTTATTTATTTGCTGTATCATTCAATACATTTCCAAGTTTTCGTGTGTACACGCCTACAGCAGTTAGTAAACATTACACCATGAGTTCTAGAAAGTGTAATATGAAACATCCGTAATTTAAACATAGTCACCCCTAAGCACTTGCTTGCACCTCCCGGCACAGATGTCGTACGGTTCACAATAAATGTTCGTCAACTTCAGTTCATTTTTGCCCTCTTGGAAGAACATGTTGTGTTGCTTGTCACAAAGTCTCTGGATGTTCAATAGTGAGGGCAGCAGCGACCGTGAAGTGACCAAGCGGTTCATCTCAGGTATTCACTTTTCCTTTGTAAACCTCCGATTTCATCGAGCCACATAAACAAAATCTAATGGCGTAACGTCTGGCGATCTTGGTGGCCAGTTAATTTTACAACCACGACCAACCCAGAGATTAGGATTAAGTGCAGTTTAGATGTTTCCGCAAACGACTTGTTAAATGCGGAGATGCTCTCATACTGGAAACACATCACAGTCGGCATGGCTGAAGGATCGTCTTCTAGGTGCTCAGCAAACGAATTTTCGAAAAAATTCAAGTAATTCTGTCCCGTCATTAGTTCTTCTAAAATTACTGGACCTATCACAAGTTACCGAGCATGTCGCAAAAAATACTGATCACGGAACGAACATGGAAACTAGTTTCTTGCGACCTTCGATGATTGTTACAACAAAACGTCAGAGATGTTGGGTAGGTAAGAGTGCGTGTGTGTGAATTGCAAGGGACCAAACTGCTCAGGTCATCGGTCCCTGGACTTACGTACTACTTAAACTAACTTAACCTAACTTATACTAAGAACAACACACACACACCCATGCCCGAGGGAGGACTCGAACCTCCGGCGGGAGGGGCCGTGCAGTCCGTGACATGGCGCCTGAAATCACGCGGCCACTCCGCGCGGCTGGGTGGGAAAGACATACACATTCGCGCCACAAATCCAAAAACTAAAGCACATTAAGTTCGTTCTACCTCGTGATCCATTCCCAATAGGACATAAGTCCACATTAAGTATTTTGCTTCAAATGATCGTTGCTGTCATATTCCCGAATACTGACCATTCGTCTAGGAAGAATTTGTACATTTAAAGTGATCTATCCCAATCGTCTTGCCATGAATGAATCACTGTAGGCAAGCAAGCTCTCGACAGTTTTTAAACATGCGCTGCTGTTCTGTTAACGAAATAATATTGGTATACAAAGATTTCTTATTGGGGCATTGAAAGTCCGATTAACTTCGTAAGGTCTACAAGCGTACCAAAGTCGCACATGGATGAGCATTAACGACGTCGTCAATGGCATCGCTGAAGAGTCCACCAAAATGTTCATTTAAACTATCAACCGGGAACTAAATGTGGACGACCGGTCGGGAAATTAAATTTTGCGTTGCTGAAATATAGCTACAGAGCCTTAACCACTTCGTTTGGAATTCGTTTTGCACTGCACTCGTTTCACGTCATGCCTGCTTGGCTGCGTTACTTCCACCTCGCGTAACAACGATGAAAACAGAGAAAACTGCTCACACACCGCCGACAGTCGTTCTGTCTGCGTCGCATCAACTAATAAAACACCAAGGGTGCGGCGGTGCGTTTCCTTTTGTCCTGCACCTACCTGTGAACTCGTTGCAGCTGATCGCCAGTATGAAAGCCGAGCAGAAACCTACCGCGCTGCAACTCGCACCAGGCTGCATGCAGCGTAACTATTCTAAGCTTCCGGCAAAGCTCTTAATTTTGAATGAAAGGTGAAAATACTGGCAAAACTTAGGTATGTTCTTAAGTCGAGAATTACACGTTCACTGCCAAGCCCGTCTTAATCGTAACACAGTCATTCACAATCCCTTTCATTCACGTTAGCAAGTTTATAGTAACGTACATCCTCAAAATGTGAACAGCTAATAAGCAAGGATTGTTCTTAAATGAAAATGCTCGCCATACTATTAAGTTTATCAGTGTCTAATGCAGTCGAGTTTTTAGTCACCGATATGCTCAATACGCCACAAGCAATTACTGTCTTTCCTCATACAGGCGAGCGGTCGTAGGCGCTGCAGTCATGGACTGTGCGGCTGGTCCCGGCGGAGGTTCGAGTCCTCCCTCGGGCATGAGTGTGTGTGTTTGTCCGTAGAATAATTTAGGTTAAGTAGTGTGTAAGCTTAGGGACTTATGACCTTAGCAGTTAAGTGCCATAAGATTTCACAAACATTTCTCATACACAAAATTACTTAAAATGCGTACTTTCAAAAAAAACCACCGGTATAAATATGCCTTTTCTTTAAAGCAGTTTTGAGGCATGTAGCACAACTAAAACCGGCAAATTATACCTTCCTTCGGAGCTCATACTACAAACACGACCGTACCACTCAAAGGCTGGGCTCCGACTACTTAGACTGCTGTAAGCATTCTCTATCTCCAAGAGAAAAGACGCGCGCAGAATACTCCGTTCCGATTGGTCAGGCCAATAGAAAAACATTATTCCCCCGCGTTAGTCCGGGCTTTTCATGACTAATCAATGAACAAATAAAACACTTTCGAGCTGTACTTTTTCCCGAAATAAATATATAAGATTCTGATATTTTGTTTATATTTTACTTTATTAACTATTTACATTTGCACTAGAATTAGGTTTCCTTTTACCATAAACTTACTTAACATATTATGATACAAAATTCCCTGTCGTCTGCATTCACACTGTCTTGAAACTTTCTCACACTACGGGGTTCATTAGTAGAACAAAGATCTACATACTTTAGATCACATTCACGCATCATTCATATATACAAAACTGTACAAACCTCCAAGAAATAAACAGAACAATTCACAAAAACACTCTCTTGACCTGTTTCTTGAGAAACCCTGTGCGCTTCTGTGCTCTGGTGAACGAAAATTATTACTACGTACTCGACTGAATCCGCTTCAGACCATCTGCTACTGTGCACGCATGAGTCATTCTCCCGATACACAGACTCTAGACAGGAGCGATTTAAGGCGCCAAGCCTCAAGGGGACGGTATTATATCAGTACTCCATGCGTTGGGCATGGTACCACTGATTGCAGAGCTTATGTGTAGACATATGAAACGGTTCAGCAGTCCGTTAACCTCGCTTAAAGTACTTCTAGACTAGTAGTCAAATCAATAACATTTGTAACTGTAACACAGAATCAGAATGGATCACCGATGAATTTGAACGGGTGTCATGGGACGTCCGCACCGAACAAATCCAACGAACAATATCGAACAAAATGAGATTTAAAAAAATGTGGTATGGCGACCGCTTGTGATAAGCGGGAAATCTGGGCTTGGGTCCCGATCCGACACAAATTTTCACTGTCGTCATTCCGTTCTACGGCTGATAGTTGTCCTTATTCGCAACTGCGAATGCATTTAAGGATACGTTAGATGTCGAAGCGTGAAATTGAGCCTTTGCAGTGTATCAATAATAACATCTGTTTCCTTACAATAAGCAGTGTCCTCCTCCTATCGTACACGTAATACGTCCGACTCGCTTATGAAGTCAGGAGTCGTTTCTGCTCTTTTGCCTCAGTTCCAAGTAGGGGCTGTTCACATTCATCACTCTAGCCTTCTTTTTGACGCACGGTTGTCATTGCCCCGCGTTACCCAGCGCTCCTTTGTGTGCCGGCATCGACGCCTAGCTGGAACAACCTCCCCCCTCCCATCCCTCACCACCAACCTTGACGCCGGCAACTGCAGCTCGTAAACAAGGCGCCAGTGGCGACGTCGATCGAACGTCCTCCCCCACTGCCAACTGGCATGGCGCGGTGTGACGTGACACATTCACACCACAGCCATCAACAGCAGCGGACATTCCAACATTTCACCATCTCTCCTGTAACCTCTCTCTCCTCGTTTCATTAGATACTGGAGGTGAGTAAGTCTAGAAGAATCACAAAGGACAGGTAGTCTATAGTCTGCAATGTGCTGATGGTGAGCAGTGAATATTACGTGAATGACAACTATAGGGATGATAGCTACAATTGCAAGAGAAACCCCGCTGTTTCAATAGTCTCAAAAACGCTGTAAATATAAGAGAAACGGGCATGTACAGGCAAGTCTCTCAGAAGGCACTATCGGTCATATCTGAAAAACATTAAATGTATTCGCCGTTCCTAATATGGACAACCCTCAACTCCAATGTAATGACGAGAACGAAGATTTGTGCCGGATCGTTATCCGAAACCGAATTTCCTGTTTACAGCCAGACCAAAACTTCCATACGTCGTCACCCAGTGTCTACAAGCTGTACTCGTACATCCATTATGTATATTCCCATACAGCGGAGACATTTTAATTGAGTAGCTTGCCCGGGATCGGCGAATTAGTATGACGTGCATGCATGTCCGACGGAACATTAATTTTTCTCAAGAACACAGGCACCGCGGTATCGTATTTATTCGCCAATTCTGGGCAAGCGCCTTTCAGTTAAAATGTGTCCCTTGTCCGGGAATGTGCGAGTGCAGATTATAGACTGGGCTGACGACATATGGAAGTTTGGGTCTTACCATGGAGCGTGATCGGTTAGCGTAATGGTAAGACAACCGCTCTCTGTAAGCGGAAAATCAGGGATCGAGTCCTTGTCACACGAAAATTTTCATTGTCGGCATTCCATTATTCAGCTGACGATTGTCCATATTCACAACTGTAAATACGTTTCATGAATATTTCATAACGGCTGTAGTCGCCGCATTGCCTTTTTGCTCCGACTTGCATGCGTGGAGAGCACAGACACTGCAATATCGTATCGTACTAGTCATACGGTCAAATTTCCTATCTCTCGATTAGTTCTTTTATTAGAGGCAAAGGTGGAAAAATGGGCCCCTGCTGGTATTATGGGCCCCGTACATATTTGGAAGTACAGGCCATGAATTCTAGCGGAGAGCACATGAACTACTAGACCTAGCTGCCAAACTTCACTGTAGAGTGTGCAGACGTAGTACCTGTCGTGGTTTGTGAGTAGTTGTGCTGTGAATTTTTTCGCTGTCATCAAAAGTTTGAAAGGTTAGTGTTTATTTGAATAAAACTCAAATTTCTAACATGTTATTACTAAAACTAAGGTAAGGCAAGTATTTGGCTTGTTGTTGGGATGCCGTTTTACATTAATTAACGTCGGTTGCGAACCAAACTAACCGTAGGCAAAATCGATTTTCCCAAGATGTCGAGGGTGGATATATTGGCCCCTTTCGCTGATGGCATTATAGGCCCCATAAAATCAGTCAGATTTTATGGGACCATTTACAAATATTGCTACTCTTTATATTTCAGATGCCTCGAAGACATCTTGTACCATAAAAAAAATCGAAACGGCAATCGTGGGACAAAGCAAATATGTCAAATGCTATTGTAGCTATTAAAGAGAAAAAAATTGGGTTGAAAAAATCGGTTAAAGTGTACTCTGTCCCTCGTACTACGCTCCAAAGGCTTTCACGAATCGATAAACTGGTCGAAGAAATAGTTTATATTTAACTGGGCCGTCCACCGGTTTTACCACAGGGACTTGCGGACGAACTGGTTAAATATCTTCTCATTATGGAATCCAAATTCTACAGCCTTACCAGGAATTACATCAGGCGCATGGCCTACCAGCTTTGCACAAGAAATAAAATCCCTCATCCATTTGTAAAGGGCGAAGTTTCTGGTCGAACTTGGTTTGACCATTTTATGTCACGGCACAAAAATATTCTGTCTATTTTGAAGCCATCTGCAACTTCGATTTCACGTGCTAATGGGTTTAATAAACAAGCTGTCGACAATTTCTTCAGTTTACTTGAAGCTGCGTTCAGTAACTACAAATATCCTGCGGACAGAGTTTTTAATGTAGAAGAGTCAAAAAATGGCTGAGCACTATGGGACTTAACTGCTGAGATCATCAGTCCCCGAGAACTCAGAACTACTTAAACCTAACTAACCTAAGGACATCACACACATCCATGCCCGAGGCAGGATTGGAACTTGCGACCGTAGCGGTCGCACGGTTCCAGACTGTAGCGGCTAGAACCGCTCGACCACCGCGTCCAGCAGACGAGTCTGGTCTTAGTGTCGTGTCATCGGCCTGAGGGGAAAAAGGCAAGTTGGTGCATTATCTGCAGCCGAAAGAAGATCACTTGTAACGTGTAAAAAGATGCTTATGTTTGTGACTATTGTGAATAGACTAGACGTAGGCTGTGAAAATCATCCCACCAGTAGACTAATTAACAGTGTTCAGAGTGAATCTTTCTTTCATTATACACAAAAATTAAATAAAATTATTTTTTCAAATTTTTGTTTCTTTTTATTTCAAACTACCTTGGGGCCCATATTACCATCACAAATTCTTGACGCAACAAAATGCAGACTATCAGGAAAAATAAAATTTTGTTTTAAATATTAAAAAGTTGAACCAAAACATATCGTAACTATTTGCAGGACATACTAGAGAAATGTTTTATGTTAATTTCAGGTGATTATACTAAAAATAAAAGGTGTTATATAAAAAAAAACAAAGTGGGGGCCCATTTATCCACCTTTACCTCTACTAATTGACTAAAACATGTGGTTAGATCCCTGTAACGTGGTACTGAGTATAGTGCGTGTAGTGCAGCCTTAAGGAAATCGTCTGAAACTAGTTCGCACAGTACCGAAAACCTATTGCGCTAGGTGTCAAGTCTTCAGCATACTCTGTAGGTCAGGAAACTCAAGAGCGAGCAGCGCTGCTGGTGGGGAATGTGGCCTGTAACTGCCGTAGAGGCACATCAGTAAACACATCATTTCTAGAAGGGTAGTGCAGCGTGCGGTGACTTACCACAGATTCTGTTCGTGTTCGTTAACTGCGTCAGTTATATTAGCTACTAATTTTTTATTTCGTATAGCAATAACGCATTTTTAGAGACACACGCTTATGGGCATGCATACCTGTGCGCTGCGTCGCCACTTGTTGAGAAGGTGCTCTACGGAAGGACCGTTGTAAAATTGCGAAACAGACTGTAGGTGCTATTTGTGAGGTATCTGCATTGGAATCCGCTTGCTCGCTGTTCGGTTTACAGACACAATGACTGTGCTGTAAGCGATACAATACTATCGAAGCGGAATATCGTTCTGGACTCTTGCTTGGAGAGTGAGAGTTTTACACAAAAGCGTAGAACGCAGCACTTGAGATGCAAATAACAATCGGTTTGGGAGTGAAGACGCTGGGTAGGCCATTCAGTTTACAACTGCAAATGAATCAACATTAACAAATAAATTATTAATTACTCACATTTGCAGAGGAAACAGATCAGTAAGATCTTCAAAGAGAATAGCCAAAGTCTTACAAGAGTTGCCTACAGCGTAACTATTTTAAATCAGCTTATGATGAAACATTGTTTCTAGGTATCGTAGGGTAGGCGTACGCCAGTTGTGTAAGACAGACATACAATCCGAAGAATCGGATTTTGGAGTCCATTAGAGGAGAAGGTATTGCGTGCAAATAAAAGCTGTAACACCGTCGCCACAATAAGTAAACATGAAACGAACATTTTCATTTTAACCCTCGTAATACCTAGGAGAGGGGTGTGTACTTTATGCCACTCTTTGAAAATGCTATAACCTAGTCATGTAATTTGTATTTAAAAGTTTTGAAAAACTATTTATTGCTTTTAATTATTTGTTATGACATATTCAGTATTTGCTTTTAATTTTTCATTAAAACGTGACTTAAAAATTTAGGCCTTAGTAGCAAATGTGACTTCTCGCAACAAATTTCACATTCATATTTTCGAGTTCTGGACTCTACTTATACATCTACACTCCTGGAAATGGAAAAAAGAACACATTGACACCGGTGTGTCAGACCCACCATACTTGCTCCGGACACTGCGAGAGGGCTGTACAAGCAATGATCACACGCACGGCACAGCGGACACCAGGACCCGCGGTGTTGGCCGTCGAATGGCGCTAGCTGCGCAGCATTTGTGCACCGCCGCCGTCAGTGTCAGCCAGTTTGCCGTGGCATACGGAGCTCCATCGCAGTCTTTAACACTGGTAGCATGCCGCGACAGCGTGGACGTGAACCGTATGTGCAGTTGACGGACTTTGAGCGAGGGCGTATAGTGGGCATGCGGGAGGCCGGGTGGACGGACCGCCGAATTGCTCAACACGTGGGGCGTGAGGTCTCCACAGTACATCGATGTTGTCGCCAGTGGTCGGCGGTAGGTGCACGTGCCCGTCGACCTGGGACCGGACCGCAGCGACGCACGGATGCACGCCAAGACCGTAGGATCCCACGCAGTGCCGTAGGGGACCGCACCGCCATTTCCCAGCAAATTAGGGACACTGTTGCTCCTGGGGTATCGGCGAGGACCATTCGCAACCGTCTCCATGAAGCTGGGCTACGGTCCCGCACACCGTTAGGCCGTCTTCCGCTCACGCCCCAACATCGTGCAGCCCGCCTCCAGTGGTGTCGCGACAGGCGTGAATGGAGGGACGAATGGAGACGTGTCGTCTTCAGCGATGAGAGTCGCTTCTGCCTTGGTGCCAATGATGGTCGTATGCGTGTTTGGCGCCGTGCAGGTGAGCGCCACAATCAGGACTGCATACGACCGAGGCACACAGGGCCAACACCCGGCATCATGGTGTGGGGAGCGATCTCCTACACTGGCCGTACACCACTGGTGATCGTCGAGGGGATACTGAATAGTGCACGGTACATCCAAACCGTCATCGAACCCATCGTTCTACCATTCCTAGACCAGCAAGGGAACTTGCTGTTCCAACAGGACAATGCACGTCCGCATGTATCCCGTGCCACCCAACGTGCTCTAGAAGGTGTAAGTCAACTACCCTGGCCAGCAAGATCTCCGGATCTGTCCCCCATTGAGCATGTTTGGGACTGGATGAAGCGTCGTCTCACGCGGTCTGCACGTCCAGCACGAACGCTGGTCCAACTGAGGCGCCAGGTGGAAATGGCATCTCTACGATCGTCTCCATGGGAGAATAGCAGCCTGCATTGCTGCGAAAGGTGGATATACAGTGTTCTAGTGCCGACATTGTGCATGCTCTGTTGCCTGTGTCTATGTGCCTGTGGTTCTGTCAGTGTGATCATGTGATGTATCTGACCCCAGGAATGTGCCAATTAAGTTTCCCCTTCCTGGGACAATGAATTCACGGTGTTCTTATTTCAATTTCCAGGAGTGAATATATCTTTAAATAAGATATTGCAAATAAAATTGACCAACATTTCACGAAATCTGTATATTTTTACACTTTTTGTGGTGGTCATAAGGTATCCCCCTCTCTGTGATCACATCCCTGAAAAATTCGGCCGCGCGGGATTAGCCGAGCGGTCTAGGCGCTGCAGTCATGGACTGTGCGGCTGCTCCCGGCGGGGGTTCGAGTCCTCCCTCGGGCATGGGTGTGTCCTTAGGATAATTTAGGTTAAGTAGTGTGTAAGCTTAGGGACCGATAACCTTAGCAGTTAAGTTCCATAAGATTTCACACACATTTGAATTTTTAAAATGCGCTGTTACCGTCAACATTGGGTAAAAGATATTTTCTGTTTCTGGACCATACTTATGCTCATGCTTCAATACCTATTTAAAAACTATGTTTTTAATAACATTTAACGACAATTAAGAAAATTTGACTTTAATTGTTATTTTCTTGTGTTAGGCATAAAGTACCCCTCCTTGGTAGTAGGCGTTATGAAAATACGTTGATATTGCTAGGGTTAATAGTTCGCAACAACATGTGGTCTCTACATGACTTTCAGGGAAGCCACAATACAGCTAGTATTCGTTACTGAGACTAACTCCTGCTGGAATATTCGATGCTCCAATAGACTGTATACACTTTGGGTTGTGCGTACGTACTTTCAGAGTAAATTCATATTCAAGCGAATCACGTGCATATCATCGAACCAATAAATTAAAATAAATCCAGTCTTCTTTCGTCCAAGATTTTCGAATTTTTCTGGTGAGTGAAAGGTATTCACTGAAATTGGAAATATTCTTTTGACTGAAAGGTACACACTGAAACTAGAAAACACCTTCGGTCTGCAAATTATCCTATGCTTCACTCCCAGCTCGCTTCAGTATCGATGAACAGGAATGAAATCCATGTAATAATTTAGCTTCTAAATCTACATCTACGTCATGCCATACAAGCCATCTAATAGTGTGTGACGGAGGGTACTTATCGTACCAGTAAATGAGCGCTCCAACGTGTTCCACTGGTCTTGTCGTCTTGACAAGACTAAGCACGCATAAGAATTGTACCGCTATATTCGTGGCTGCCAGGAATGGCAAACCTCTGACTGTACCCATTACTCAAGCAATTACTGTCGTTTATGTTAGACGCAGGAAGCTTTAACCAAATTAGAATTGATTGCGATGTCCATGCACCCATTGCAATTGGCAAGGGCAGACTGCCTTGTGAAGTAACTCCGAACTCGTTTCCTGAAAATTGTCTTGAGTAGCTAGTTCGACAACCCACGTGCAGGGGAAAGAGGAAATATGTGTCGGTATAGAGAAGAGGATTAATGATGATAATGTCATCATATGGACCATGCATACTGAAGTTAGTAACTCCACCAGGAAATCTAGAAGAGTTTTTATGCTGAAAGCACACATAAGCAGTTGTTATCATCCTACTTAGACAGTCAATCATTTTCATTTAGGTCCAGTATAATGAACGTAGAAGAACTACGGGAAAGTTTACACTAACTGTACATCGCAGTCTGAAGAACAATGTGCCGAGTAAGAGACTCAGATTGCCTTTTCTCATATGATATCCTGCGAACTATAGGAGGAACCGCAACAGGCTGATTCCATATTCCTAGATTTCCGAAAAACGTTTGATACGGTGACCCCCACTGCAAACTGTTAATGAAGCCAGTGAACAATTATTCAGTGGAGTTGTCCACATATACGGAGAACATCGAAATAGATTTTAGGGTGAAAAAGCGCCAATATTACTTATTGTTAAATATAATCTTTCATTGATAAATTTTGAGCATTAATATAGTAAAAATAAATTTTGATAAAGAATTGTTACTTTTTCGTTAATATATAAACTTCACTCCCGCATCCGCCTCCATTCCCGCTTCTGCTAAAATTGGCTTTTGACATCTGTTCCCGCTTCTGCTTCTGTTATAACACTTCCGTCGCATCACTAAACAAAGAGTTTGGGAGTTTCAGAGCTAGCATTATGGAACGATTGACTAGAACAGTGGAAAGGAATACATTCGAAGACGAAATTTGTTCAAATGTGTGTGATCTCCTAAGGGACCAAACTGCTGAGTCATTGGTCCATAGTCTTACACACAACTTAAACTAACTTATGCTAAGAGCAACACCAACACCAATTCCCGAGGGAGGACTCAGACCTTCGGCGAAAGGTTCAAAAATGGCTCTGAGCACTATGGGACTTAACAGCTATGGTGATCAGTGACCTATAACTTAGAACTAAATGGTTCAAATGGCTCTGAGCACTATGGGACTCAGCATCTTAGGTCATGAGTCCCCTAGAACTTAGAACTAGGTAAACCTAACTAACCTAAGGACATCACAAACATCCATGCCCGAGGCAGGATTCGAACCTGCGACCGTAACGGTCTTGCGGTTCCAGACTGCAGCGCCTTTAACCGCACGGCCACTTCGGCCGGCTTATGAATATCAAAAGCTCATATGGAAAACCAGTCCTAAGCAGAGAAGGGAAAGCTGAAACGTGGGAGAAGTATACAGAGGGGGCAAACAAGAGAGAGGTACTTAAGGGCCTTATCATAGAAATGGAAGAGGATGCAGATGAAGATGAGGTGGGAGACATTATAGTGCGAGAATAATTTGACAGAGCATAGAATGATGTGAGTCGAAACAAGGCTCCAGAAGTAAACGACATTCCGTTATAACAACTGATAGCCTTGGGAGAGACAGCCGTGACAAAACTCTTTCATCTGGTGTGCAGGATGTATGATACAGGCGAAGTATCCCGGACTTTAAGAAGAGTAAGGAGCGAAAGGCTGTTTAAAACTTGTAGAGAATCCAGACGGCAGTTATAAGAGTCGACAGGAGTGAAAGGGAAGCAGTAGGGACTGAGATAGAATTGCAGCCTATCCCAGATGTTATTCTCTTTGTACAGTGAGTAAGCAACAAATCACGTAATTAATGAGGGTGTACTGAATATAACTGTGGATAAAAGAAATTTGTGGCTCAACCTGACTAGAAGAAGGTACCTGTTGAAAGAACACATTCTGATGCATCAAGGTATCACCAGTTTAGTACTGGAGGGAAGTATGGGGGAGGGCGGGGGCTAAAATTCGTAGAGGGACAACAAGAAACGAATACAGTAAGTAGATTCAGAAGCAGTAATTTTTTCGGAGATGAAGAGGCTTTCACAGGATATAGTAGTATGGAGAGCCGCATCGAACTAATCTTCAGACTGAAGACCATAACGGCATTCCAGCATCTGTTTTCCTCTACTGTTTTTACCCTCTGCAGTTCCCCCTAGTACCATAGAAGTTATTGCCCGATATATTAACTCATCTCCTACCATTCCGTCTTTTTTCCCTTTCCTCGCCGATTCTGCGACGAACCTTCTCATTCCTTACCTTATCAGTTCACATAAGTTCCAATGTTCTTCTGTAGCGCCACAGCTCAAATGTTTCGATTGTCTTCTTTTCCGGTTTTCCCACAGACCGTGATTCACGACATAAAATAACGTGCTCCAAAGTACATTCATAACAATTTTTTCCTCAAATTAAGACCTTAGTTTTATACCAGTAGACGTCTCTTGGCCAGGATCGTCTTTCTTTCTGCAGGTGCTAATCTGCTTTTATATCCCCTCGCTCTGTCCGTCATGGGTTTTTTCGCTGCATTAGTAGCAGAATTCCTTAACTTCATCTACTTCGTGATTACCAGTCCTGATGTTAAGCTTCTCACTGTTGTCATTTCTACTACTAATTACTTTCGTCCTTCTTCGATTTAGTATCAATCCATATTCTTTACTAATCAGACTGTACATTTCATTCAGCATATCCTGTAATTCTTCTTCACTTTCACTGACGATAACAATGTCTTCAGCGAATCTTATCATTCTTATCCTTTCACCTTGAATTCCACTCTTGAACATTTCTTTTATTGCCGTCATTCCTTCTTTACAGATTGAACAGAAAGGATGAAAGACTACATCCCTGTCTTACATCCTTTTTAATCCGAGCACATCGTTCTTAGCCTTCCTCTCTTATTGTTCCCATTGGTTTTATACTTATTGTATATTACAGATCGTTCGCTATAGCTCACCCTTATTTTCTTCAGAATTTCGAACATTTTGCACCATTTTAGACTGTCGAACACGTTTTCCAGGTCGAAAAATCCTGTGGAGGTGTGTTGACTTTTCTTTAGTCTTGCTTCCATCATCAACCGCAACGTCAGAATTGCCTCTCTGGTGCCTTTACCTTTCCTAAAGCCAAACTAGTCGTCGACATACACATCCTCAATTTTGTTTTCCATTCTTTTGTATATTATTCATTAATCGTTTTAGCAACTTGGATGCATGAGCTGTTAAGCTGATGGTGCGATAATTCCAGCATTTATCGTCTCTTGCTATCTACGTAATTGTGTGGTTGACTTTTTTTTTTTTTTTGAAAGTCAGATAGTATATCGCTAGACTCATACATTCTACACTCCAAAGTGAATAATCGTTTGTTGCCAATTCCCCCAGTGATTTTAGGAATTCCGATTGATTGTTATCAATCCCTACTGCATTATTAGATCCTAAGTCTTCTATACCTCTTTTAAATTCTGATTCTAATACTGGATCCATTATCTCTTTTATATAGACTCCTGCTTCTTCTGCCCTGTCGTCAGCTAAGTCTTCCCCCTCAATGGGGACTTCAGTGTGGTCTCTCCATCTTTCTGCTCTCTCTCCTCTGCATTTAACAGTGGAATTTCCATTTCACTCTTAATGTTACCACCCTTGCTTTTAATTTCGCAGAGAGTTGGCTTGATTTTTCTTTATTTCCAGTACTAGGTACTATCTATCCTGATCTCTGAGTATTATTGCCGGCCGTGGTGGCCAAGCGGTTAATGGCGCTACAGTCTGGAGCCGCGCGATCGCTACGGTCGCAGGTTCGAATCCTGCCTCGGGTATGGATGTGTGTGATGTCCTTAGGTTAGTTAGGTTTAAGTAGTTCTAAGTTCTAGGGGACTGATGACCTTAGAAGTTAAGTCCCATAGTGCTCAGAGCCATTTAGCCATTTTATGAGTATTATTTGTTGGGTTATTACTTATTTCTGCAAAATTATTTTCCGATAAGAATTTCTCGGCTTTTTCACAACAATCGTGATTACATTTAATAGCTAATAATTTTACATTACCATCCTTGGTCCCCCCCATGAACCATGGACCTTGCCGTTGGTGGGGAGGCTTGCGTCCCTCAGCGATACAGATGGCCGTACCGTAGGTGCAACCACAACGGAGGGGTATCTGTTGAGAGGCCAGACAAACACGTGGTTCCTCAAGAGGGGCAGCAGCCTTTTCAGTAGTTGCAGGGGCAACAGTCTGGATGATTGACTGATCTGGCCTAGTAACATTAACCAAAACGGCCTTGCTGTGCTGGTACTGCGAACGGCTGAAAGCAAGGGGAAACTACAGCCGTAATTTTTCCCGAGGACATGCAGCTTTACTGTATGATTAAATGATGATGGCGTCCTCTTGGGTAAAATATTCCGGAGGTAAAATAGTCCCCCATTCGGATCTCCGGGAGGGGACTACTCAAGAGGACGTCGTTATCAGGAGAAAGAAAACTGGCGTTCTACGGATCGGAGCGTGGAATGTCAGATCCCTTAATCGGGCAGGTAGGTTAGAAAATCTAAGAAGGGAAATAGATAGGTTAAAGTTAGATATAATGGGAATTAGTGAAGTTCGGTGGCAGGAGGAACAAGACTATAGGTCAGGTGATTACAGGGTTATAAATACAAATTCAAATAGGGGTAATACAGGAGTAGGTTTAATAATGAATAAAAAAATAGGAGTGCGGGTTAGCTACTAAAAACAGCATAGTGAACGCATTATTGTGGCCAAGATAGACACAAAGCCGATGCCTACTACAGTAGTACAAGTTTATATGCCAACTAGCTCTGCATGTGATGAAGAAATTGATGAAGTGTATGACGAGATAAAAGAAATTATTCAGGTAGTGAAGGGAGACGAAAATTTAATAGTCATGGGTGACTGGAATTCGTCAGTAGGAAAAGGGAGAGAAGGAAACATAGTAGGTGAATATGGATTGGGGAGGAGGAAATGAAAGAGGAAGCCTCCTTGTAGAAATTTGCACAGAGCATAACTTAATCATAGCTAACACTTGGTTCAAGAATCATAAAAGAAGGTTGTATACCTGGAAGAATCCTGGAGATACTAAAAGGTATCAGATAATTATATAATGGTAAGACAGAGATTTAGGAACCAGGTTTTAAATTGTAAAACATTTCCAGGGGCAGATGTGGATTCTGACCACAATCTATTGGTTATGAACTGCAGATTGAAACTGAAGAATCTGCAAAAAGGTGGGAATTTAAGGAGATGGGACTTGGATAAACTGAAAGAACCAGAGGTTGTAGAGAGTTTCAGGGAGAGCATAAGGGAACAATTGACAGTAATGGGTGAAAGAAATACAGTAGAAGAAGAATGGGTAGCTCTGAGGGATGAAGTAGTGAAGGCAGCAGAGGATCAAATGGGTAAAAAGACGAGGGCTAGTAGAAATCCTTGGGTAACAGAAGAAATATTGAATTTAATTGATGAAAGGAGAAAATATAAACATGCAGTAAATGAAGCAGGCAAAAAGGAATACAAACGTCTCAAAAAAGAGGTCGACAGGAAGTGCAAAATGGCTAAGCAGGGATGGCTAGAGGACAAATGTAAGGATGTAGAGGCTTTTCTCACTAGGGGTAAGATAGATACTGCCTACAGGAAAATTAAAAAGACCTTTGGAGATAAGAGAACCACTTGTATGAACATCAAGAGCTCAGATGGAAACCTAGTTCTAAGCAAAGAAGGGAAAGCAGAAAGGTGGAAGGAGTATATAGAGGGTCTATACAAGGGCGATGTACTTGAGGACAATATTATGGAAATGGAAGAGGATGTAGATGAAGATGAAATGGGAGATAAGATACTGCGTGAAGAGTTTGACAGAGCACTGAAAGACCTGAGTCGAAACAAGGCCCCGGGAGTAGACAACATTCCATTAGAACTACTGATGGCCTTGGGAGAGCCAGTCATGACAAAACTCTACCATCTGGTGAGCAAGATGTATGAGACAGGCGAAATACCCACAGACTTCAAGAAGAATATAATAATTCCAATCCCAAAGAAAGCAGGTGTTGACAGATGTGAAAATTACCGAACTATCAGTTTAATAAGTCACAGCTGCAAAATACTAACGCGAATTCTGTACAGACGAATGGAAAAACTGGTAGAAGCGGACCTCGGGGAAGATCAGTTTGGATTCCGTAGAAATGTTGGAACACGTGAGGCAATACTAACCTTACGACTTATCTTAGAAGAAAGATTAAGGAAAGGCAAACCTACGTTTCTAGCATTTGTAGACTTAGAGAAAGCTTTTGACAACGTTAACTGGAATACTCTCTTTCAAGTTCTGAAGGTGGCAGGGGTAAAATACAGGGAGCGAAAGGCTATTTACAATTTGTACAGAAACCAGATGACAGTTATAAGAGTCGAGGGGCATGAAAGGGAAGCAGTGGTTGGGAAAGGAGTGAGACAGGGTTGTAGCCTCTCCCCGATGTTATTCAATCTGTATATTGCGCAAGCAGTAAAGGAAACAAAAGAAAAATTCGGAGTAGGTATTAAAATTCATGGAGAAGAAGTAAAAACTTTGAGGTTCGCCGATGACATTTTACTTCTGTCGGAGACAGCAAAGGACTTGGAAGAGCAGTTGAACGGAATGGACAGTGTCTTGAAAGGAGGATATAAGATGAACATCAACAAAAGCAAAACGAGGATAATGGAATGTAGTCAAATTAAATCGGGTGATGCTGAGGGGATTAGATTAGGAAATGAGACACTTAAAGTAGTAAAGGTGTTTTGCTATTTAGGGAGCAAAATAACTGATGATGGTCGAAGTAGAGAGGGTATAAAATGTAGACTGGCAATGGCAAGGAAATAGTATCTGAAGAAGAGAAATTTGTTAACATCGAGTATAGATTTGAGTGTCAGGAAGTCGTTTCTGATAGTATTTGTATGGAGTGTAGCCATGTATGGAAGTGAAACATGGATAATACCCAGTTTGGACAAGAAGAGAATAGAAGCTTTTGAAATGTGGTGCTACAGAAGAATGCTGAAGATAAGGTGGGTAGATCACGTAACTAATGAGGAGGTATTGAATAGGATTGGGGAGAAGAGAACTTTGTGGCACAACTTGACTAGAAGAAGGGATCGGTTGGTAGGACATGTTTTGAGGCATCAAGGGATCACAAATTTAGCATTGGAGGGCAGCGTGGAGGGTAGAAATCGTAGAGGGAGACCAAGAGATGAATACACTTAGCAGATTCAGAAGGATGTAGGTTGCGGTAGGTACTGGGAGATGAAGAAGCTTGCACAGGATAGGGTAGCATGGTGAGCTGCATCAAACCAGTCTCAGGACTGAAGACCACAACAACAACAACAACAACAACAACAACAACCATCCTTGGTGGTTACAGTGTTAAGATGTTTTTGTTTCTAATTAATGTTATGACATACAAAAAGATCAAATCCGTCAGTTGTAGGTCGGTTTGCAGATTCACTTAGAATTCTGTTGCCTCCTACGACTAATCGCTCTTGTTCTCCTTCATTTACTTTTACAGAATCTGTTGCTATTCTGGCGTGAGCTAATAAATTCCGAAATGCCAGCTGGAGTTATTGTTTTAATGACTGTGCTCTGACTTGTGTGTGCATATGTGAAATGCCACACTACTCTCCTCAAGTTGAATTTCTGGTAAGACCCGAACAAGCATCTGAAAACTGCATCTAAAGGAATGAATTTAACCCTGTGACAATCAAGTTAAAGTCTGGTATTTAGCACAATTACTCCTGCTCCTAACTATTTTTAATAACGTATATGACTTACATGAGTTGAATTTGATACTTCTTAGTAACGCATCTGAAGTACTTGAATTTACATTTTGCATTTCTTTCAGTCTTCATTCATAACGTTCAAATTTAATGGATAAATGGTGCAACTACTTGAAACAAAAATGTTGAGTTCAACGAATACCATGTATTTCCGTTATGTAAAAGCTGTGCACTGATCATGATTCCAACAGCTGCTGATCACGTTAAATAAGAAACAGAAGCTCCATCAGAAGGACAAGAATTAATATAATTGAATTAGTTGATGTGTGTCTGGTTGCAGAAAAACGGGAAATAGAAACCAACAGATTCCTACTTCCTATACGCAAGATAAATCGCTCTTCCTGAGTAACAATGAATGTGAATTGCAAATGTTGTGCAAAATTCGAAACAAAATGAAGTAAGAAATATATAATGCGACGGAAAAAAATATGGTCCGGAGTGAAGCTCCTTAATAAACCAACAGTTAGAGTCAAATCTTCCCTATCATAGATCAGCAAACCTTTCTGCTTTCCGTGACCATAACCAGCAATCCGTCAAATCCTGCAGTTATGAACAGAATTTAGTCCCTCTTAACGGAAGGTTAAACAGGAAACTGTCTACTTGGCTGTATGCTAAGGCAGATGGCCAGTCTACACTTGTTCATTACCAAGCAAAAGTACATACTGTCCATTGCCATGGCACCCGCACTTGGAGACGCCTGTTAATCTGATACAGCTGTCAGACTGACTCCGAAAAACAGAAGTGATCCTAGACTCTCAGGCTGGAAGGTATAAAGCTTCGCATTTCCCCTCATACTATTATCTTCCATGTCTTGCCAATCACAGGCCAAATAACAGAGCAGAGAGTCTCTGTTCCAAAACAAATCAAAATTCTATCCAATACCACTTGTTACATTTTATGTTTGTCATGAGGCGTCTCCTAATGGCCCTCTGAAATCATGGCGTTTAAGCCAATCAGCATTTCAGTTTCTACACATAGCTAATGTCAAAGCATTCTCAAACTTGGTTTCGTGTTTCTCCAAAAACCGCACAACTAATTGGTCAGGCGAGAAATTCCGCTGTCCCTCGGCTACAATTCTCAGATTTTGTCTTCCAAGAGAGCCGCCTCCTAAGCGTACGGCTAGAAACGCTCTTAACACCCTGTATTGCAGTAAAACCGCGATGACAAAGCTTGTTCCGGTTTTCCGCTGGGGCTCAAGCCTATTGTATACTTCAGGGGCAAAAACGACTTGATACTTCCGGCCGTGCTTCTGCGGCGGCCCACTGTGAAACCCTAATGTCCGTCTCAGTAAAGCCCGTCTCACACGGAACAAGATTCGCTGTAAGTTTCCTTGCTGGCTCGCGCGGCGGCTACCTTGCGGGCTCCGTCGTCTGCTAGCGGGCTGCCTTGCTGGGAACCTTGTAAGATTTCCAGGATAGGTCCGGTGCTATTTTTCTTGCAAGGTTCCCTGCGTGCTACCTGCGTTGGCCAATCAGGAGGCGTTTCGTTTGTGACGTCAGACGCGTAAAGCTTGAGCAGGAAGCCTTTGTTGATAGTCGCTTTTATGCTGTCGTGAGGTGCAGTAGGAAGTTCTTATAATTATTAAATAATGGCACCGCAGTGATCCAAGGAAGCGATTGAAGCATTGATATGTACTTATAGGGAAGAACAGTGTGTGTACGTAGTGAAAAGCGCAAACTATTGTAATAAACACTTGCGTGCAGAGGCACTCGAAAGAGTTGCAAATACCAATACATCCATTCGTATAAAATTTGCAAAGGATGCACGATCTTCTATAAAATAAAGTAGTATATAACAGTCATTATTGGTATATTTATAAAATCAAACAGTAATGAAATAGTGATACTTTTCAAACAAAAGTAGGTGTTATGCGAATTAACCTCAACTCTCTATGAAGCATGGAGAGCACACCTTTTCCAGCATTTCTCCTCTTAATTCAGTTTTTCGTCTATTCTTTCTTTCTTCTTCTCTCATTAGCATGCATTTCTGCAGTGTTTAGCACCAAAACAGCTAATAACGCCAGTTTGCTCTGAACATCTGTACCTGAAGCAGCCTTCTTCGTTCGATACAACATGCTGCCGAGCTTGCACCGTGGGAGAGCTTCGGCATGGAAGATAGCCGGCTCCCTTCCCTGCAAGCCGGCAGGCATGCACGCCATCTCGCAAACTTGCGGCGAACCTTGCTCCGTGTGAGAGGGGCTTAAGAGGTGCCACACTTGTGGTGCTCTCGCCTCGCCGTCCACTGTAAAGACACTTTTCTGGAAGTCGGGGCTTGCTGTTGGTGACAGTTCCGTGCGAAACCTGTGTTCTCACTCGTTCCTGCCAAGATCTGCTATGTTACAAGGCAAACCCGTTGCAACTAACAGCTGGACTACAGTTTCCATAAGGAGAAGAATGTTACTGAATTAAAGAATAAAGAGAATAAGACGGAGAAAATGCATTAACTCCACTGATTACTCATTTTAGTAACACAGCAAATTTGCATACCTCTCGACTTAATGTTCTGTAAGGCACTTAAAAAGGTAGTTTCACATGAATTGCCGTGCGGAGTGGCCGTGCGGTCGTAGGCACCATGTCACGGATTGTGCGGTCCCTCCTGCTGGAGGTTCGAGTCCTCCCCCGGGCATGGGTGTGAGTGTTGTTCTTAGCATATGTTAGTTTAAGTTAGTTTACGTAGTGTCTAAGTCTAAGAGACCGATGACCCCAGCAGTATGGTTCCTTAGAAAGTCACACAAAATTTCATATCAATAAAAACTGTGAAAGAAAGCATACATCTGCGACGTTTTTCAGTGTTTTTAATTTCTTTCTTTCCCATGACGGGTTGAGAGCAGAATTTCACGCCTTTAATTAAAAGTACTTTCTTAAAGAACCCAGTTGTGGTGATGCTAATAACTCTATCGTCGTTTTGGTTTTCATGTTTCTGATATTTATCTCCTGTTTTTGAGATGTGAAAAGGTCACTCAAGGTTTTTTTTTTTTTTTTTTTTTTTTTTTTACCTCGATGTTAGCTTCCTCTGTTGACTAAGCACTCCAAGTTTTACATATTTGTACAACTCATCAAATTATAATTTACTTAAAAATTACATAGCATTCAGTGAATGTTGTACGAAATTAAATTTCAGAGATCCTTTTTTCTTATAAATCAAATATAAATATCAAAGGAATAATGGCTATCAAAGCATAGTCGTTCATGAAATACGCAATTCAACGAAGTCTAAAATATATCAGCTGACACTAAACGAGGTACTGCATAAAAAATGGTATCGTTTCTTTTCAATGGCCAAATATCATACAGATTAAGTAATATCTTTTTTAAAAAAAAATATAACGTACAAGTCGCCTATAAATCCCAGCCGTCACTTTTACTTCTTTTAATATACGATATTAACAAACGACCACAAAAACAGTGCATATACAAAGGTCACTTCTTTGACAGCAAGGTGATCCACATCAGGCAAAGCGGAAGAAATCTGAAAACGCGATATAAGGAACACACGGAATTAAAAAAACAAAAAAAGAAAAAAAAGAAACAGTAAATCCACATACGCAGCTCACCATATCAATACAGGGTGAGTCACCTAACATTACCGCTGGATATACTGTATTTCGTAAACCACATCAAATACTGACGAATCGATTCCACTGACCAAACGTGAGGAGAGGGGCTAGTGTAATTGGTTAATACAAACCATAAAAAAATGCACGGAAGTATGTTTTTTAACACAAACCTACGTTTTTTAAAATGGAACCCCGTTAGTTTTGTAAGCACATCTGAACATATAAACAAATACGTAATCAGTGCCGTTTGTTGCATTGTAAAATGTTAATTTCATCCGGAGATATTGTAATTTAAAGTTGACGCTTGAGTACCACTCGTCCGCTGTTTGATCGTGTGTATTGGAGAGCACCGAATTACCTACGGATCCAAAGGGAACGGTGATGGACCTTAGGTACAGAAGAGACTGTAACAGCACATTACGTCCACATGCTAACACCTTTTTATTGGACTTTTTCACTGACGCACATGTACACTCAACAGCACAACAGCAAAAAAAGTGGGTCACCCCTAAATTCCAACGTGTCGGCCTACCTGCATGTATGCAACCAACATAGCATCTCTGTGTTGCACATAGTCACAACCCTCCAGAGTACAGTCGTTGTAAGATACACAATGGGTACTGCTAGAGACTACTAGAGAACACCAGTCTTTATGACAGTCCGTCCAGATGTAAAGTAACACAACGATAGTACAGAAGAGATCAGACAGTCCTTAACGTTTGTAAACTAAACTTAATTACAATAAGTGACGTTTCAAATGTTATGGGACAACTAGTTTTGTCACATAAATCGTTCAGTAATCCTTAGGCACAATTAAATATTTGAGACAGTATATGGATTTATAAAGTTGTATGGCAACTGGAAACAAGTTCTTTGCTGTCTAAAGGGTTTACCCAACACATGCTGAACGTCGTTCAACGTTCAACGGGGAGTGGTTTCGCATCAACTTTATGTAATACTAAGCAGATAAAGAAAGCGTGATTAACGGCGGCAACCAATCTACGGAAATCCCAACATTAACAGCGAATCACAAGTAATATCATTGTTCACATTACTCATCCACAGTTACTTGTACTCGAAGTTGTACTTTAAATGACATGACCAACGTCTTCGTTCTGGATCCGGATGCAAACCCAGAACGTAAAGCCATTGTTAACCAAGCAAAGCTTTGTGCCTTATCGAGACACAATCACTAGGCAGAAAGAGACATCAAATATTGACGTTTGCACCAGTATCAGTTATCAGTCCTCAACTTGAACGTAAATGACGATAATGTTTGTACGAAAGCAGGAACCCTAACATGACAATTATCTTCTTGGTAATTAACCTCGAAAGACCTTGTATAGTGTTGCATTGTCAAGGAATAAATGATGCACATGTTTAAAATTGAAATGCTATCATGTAATGCTGGGGACAAGGATGCGAACCCAGCACCTAATCGGATTGTTGAATAAGTACGTAAAATCGGAATGTAGATATCACAGTTTGTCACCAGTAGTGGGGTTGGAACCTTAAATGACGACTGAAGTTGAATTGCCTGACCGGGATTCGAACCCCGCGCCTAACGCCGTCGTTGTCTAACCAGGAACAGACGAGAAATGTCCAATGCCGGTCCATCATCAGCGAGATGTGCTCACGTTTAACTAGAAATAAGGTGACAGAAACGTCTATAATGCCTGAGAGTCGAACGCCGCACACATGGTAATAAAGACACGTTAATAATCAACTTCATATTCAGAAGTAGCCAGGAGTAGCATGTTTAGTTGCAAACCTTAAGGGCTTACTCATCCCTAGTAACGTGTTGCCTAATATCTGCGATACCGTGATGTTAATTTACAAGTGGATTGACTGCCGTAAAGAGCAACGTTCTCTAGTAGTCGTGTATCATTGAGATGTAAATGAAGTGCCTCAGCAGAAAGTAATTTCCGTCGTGCAGGACGTAATGTTTCAGAGACACTGAGTACATGTTATAAGTGCACAAAACGTGTATTATATACTAAGTATATACTATTATTTGGAGAAGCTGCCGCCAAACCTGTTTACTTTTACAATCCGCTTAGTTTGTCGTGGTTGAATACAGGTTTTCTTACGGCTACATCTAATGCTCAGCGCTTACAATAAAGTATAGTTTCCTGCGTCATGCTATTGCTAGCTACGTGAAATATTTTGTGGTAGCTATGTTTAAAATGAATGTATTTTTGAAAGTATTGTTCGTCAAATATTTGAATAAATCGCCAACTGTAGGTGTGCCTGCACATGTTATAGCATAATAGCTGTAGCTGCTTTGGTTTGTACTACAGACTTGGGTAGGTTAGGTGTAAATTTTGATCCTTCAAGGGGTGATCGTGGCCATGCGGCCCGGGTCTGTACGAGCCGCGGTTCGCGAGCTACGGGCCAGCCAGGCTGGCCGAGGCGAGACGCAAGTGAGCGAGCTGGCGGTGGCGTTGGTGGACCAACAGCCCGGGACGAGCCAGCACGGCTGCACCGCGTGCCTCTGCCTCTGCCGCTCCGTTTGACGTAAATACACTCCTGGAAATTGAAATAAGAACACCGTGAATTCATTGTCCCAGGAAGGGGAAACTTTATTGACACATTCCTGGGGTCAGATACATCACATGATCACACTGACAGAACCACAGGCACATAGACACAGGCAACAGAGCATGCACAATGTCGGCACTAGTACAGTGTATATCCACCTTTCGCAGCAATGCAGGCTGCTATTCTCCCATGGAGACGATCGTAGAGATGCTGGATGTAGTCCTGTGGAACGGCTTGCCATGCCATTTCCACCTGGCGCCTCAGTTGGACCAGCGTTCATGCTGGACGTGCAGACCGCGTGAGACGACGCTTCATCCAGTCCCAAACATGCTCAATGGGGGACAGATCCGGAGATCTTGCTGGCCAGGGTAGTTGACGTACACCTTCTAGAGCACGTTGGGTGGCACGGGATACATGCGGACGTGCATTGTCCTGTTGGAACAGCAAGTTCCCTTGCCGGTCTAGGAATGGTAGAACGATGGGTTCGATGACGGTTTGGATGTACCGTGCACTATTCAGTGTCCCCTCGACGATCACCAGTGGTGTACGGCCAGTGTAGGAGATCGCTCCCCACACCATGATGCCGGGTGTTGGCCCTGTGTGCCTCGGTCGTATGCAGTCCTGATTGTGGCGCTCACCTGCACGGCGCCAAACACGCATACGGCCATCATTGGCACCAAGGCAGAAGCGACTCTCATCGCTGAAGACGACACGTCTCCATTCGTCCCTCCATTCACGCCTGTCGCGACACCACTGGAGGCGGGCTGCACGATGTTGGGGCGTGAGCGGAAGACGGCCTAACGGTGTGCGGGACCGTAGCCCAGCTTCATGGAGACGGTTGCGAATGGTCCTCGCCGATACCCCAGGAGCAACAGTGTCCCTAATTTGCTGGGAAGTGGCGGTGCGGTCCCGTACGGCACTGCGTAGGATCCTACGGTCTTGGCGTGCATCCGTGCGTCGCTGCGGTCCGGTCCCAGGTCGACGGGCACGTGCACCTTCCGCTGACCACTGGCGACAACATCGATGTACTGTGGAGACCTCACGCCCCACGTGTTGAGCAATTCGGCGGTCCGTCCACCCGGCCTCCCGCATGCCCACTATACGCCCTCGCTCAAAGTCCGTCAACTGCACATACGGTTCACGTCCACGCTGTCGCGGCATGCTACCAGTGTTAAAGACTGCGACGGAGCTCCGTATGCTACGGCAAACTGGCTGATACTGACGGCGGCGGTGCACAAATGCTGCGCAGCTAGCGCCATTCGACGGCCAACACCGCGGTTCCTGGTGTGTCCGCTGTGCCGTGCGTGTGATCATTGCTTGTACAGCCCTCTCGCAGTGTCCGGAGCAAGTATGGTGGGTCTGACACACCGGTGTCAATGTGTTCTTTTTTCCATTTCCAGGAGTGTATGTTTGCCTCCTGGAATCAGTATAAGAGCGGCAAGCAGAAATACACATCAGGCTGTCTGCCGTAATGGCTCACTGGGAGAGGTCTATTCGAGGTAGTCAAAAAATGGTTCAAATGGCTCTGAGCTCTATGGGTCTTAACATCTGAGGTCATCAGCCCCCTAGAACTTAGAACTACTTAAACCTAACTAACCTAAGGACATCACACATATCCATGCCCGAGGCAGGATTCGAACCTGCGACCGTAGCGGTCGCGCGGTTCCAGACTGAAGCGCCTAGAACCGCTCGGCCACTCCGGCCGGCCGAGGTAGAGTCGTCGCTCTCATTGAGGATGGCGGATGTTCCATCAGAGAAGCTGGCAGACGGTATGGCGTACCTATCACATACCACTGCAACGAGATGGTGGAGGATCTGCCTTGAAAGAGGCACCACCAACAGGGCTCCTGGCTCAGGCAGGAAGAGAGTGATCTCACAGCAGGAAGACAGGGACCTAGTGTCTAGGAGCAGAGAAAATCCCTTTCTGAACGCGAAGCAGTTGCGGCGGGAGACCAACTTCCCCGGCTCCAGTGACACGATTCGCCGAAGGCTGAGGGACGCTGGACTGCATGCATGACGATCCGCCGTGAAACAAGAGCTCAGCGAAGATAACGTTTTATACCGGCTAGCATTTGCGGAGCTCCATCTGAGGGCGTAGTGGGACAACGTCATTTTCACTGATGAGAAGGTGTTTTCCACCAATAACGACGGTCCACGAATCGTTTACAGGCCGCAAGGGACTCGCCATCGACACGAATATGTAACCACGACGAGAAGAAGTGGCCGGCTATCTGTTACCTGCTGGGGTTGGAACTCTGCGAGAGGGGCGGGAATTCTTCACAGGATAGAAGGAACTCTGGACAGCGCGCAGTATGCCCACATATTGGAAAATGTGATGCTTCCGTCAGTGCGAATGCTGTACACAGAAGGGGACGTCACATTGGAAGAGGAGCATTCTCCCATTCACAAGTCTGCATTTGTTTAGCAGCGGCTCTCCATGATTGGCGTCAACGTCATGGACTGGCCGCCACGGGCGGCCGATATGAACTCCATGGAACAGAACATTAACAGAGAACTGGCCACGAAACCAACCAACTACTGCGGACGCTCTTTGGGACTGCGTCCTGGAAGCCTGGGAGGAAGTTGCTTCTTCAGGCTGTTACGTCCGACGGCTTATACATTGTATGCCAAGACGCGTGGTAGAAGTACAAAATAATGAAGGATTCTGGATAAAATATTAGAGTTCTTAAAATGATTTGTTATGTCTTCTTTTTCGTCATTTTTCCTAATTGGAAGCTAGTGGAAGATCGCGTGGCAACAGAAAAGATACAATATGGGTTAGCTTTCCTTTGAGTTGCCCTTTTAATTCAAGTGGGTTTCTTTTGAATATACAGTTTGTTAAGTATTCTATTTTGATTTCATTTATACCCTGTCTACATACTTACAAACTAATCAGCGTAGATAGACTCTGTCACTGTAGTTTTTTGTTATTTCAAATACGTCTCTCTCTTCCCCTCCATCCATGAATACACCCTCCGTCCTCCACACGATACGCCAACGATTTCATATTATGTTTACTCGCCGCGCGGGATTAACCGAGCGGTTAGTGACAACACGTTTTCTTTTCTTGATGCAGAAGAAGCATCCTTTGTATTAAACGTTCTTTTAATGCCATAGAAGCCAGGCCGAGAAGGCAGAAATTGGCGAGCGTAAGGAAAAAAAAAAAAAAAAGGAAAGAAGGTGGTACCGCCCGTGTCTCGGGTCAGAACGGCTCAATCAGTTGTCAGTTCTAATCGTGGTAGGGGCTTTTTTCTGATATATTTTATGGAGCTGCAAATTTCCAGAAAAAATTCTGTATTAAAAAAAAAAAGCGGTCTAAGGCGCTGCAGTCATGGACTGTGAGGCTGGACCCGGGAGAGGTTCGAGACCTCCATCGGGCATGGGTGTGTATGTTTGTCCTTAGGATAATTTAGGTTAAGTAGTGTGTAAGATTACGGACTGATCACCATGGCTGTTAAGTCCCATAAGATTTCACACACATTTGAACATTTATGTTTACTCGTTGTTAATATGTCTTCTATTCTCTCTCACACTCTCTCTCTCTCTGACACTATCGCCGCAAGTGCCCTTCTATTACACTCCCCCAAAACTTTGTAAACAAATCTAGCGGTTTGCAATGACCCTAAATTTTCTCTTTTAACTGCTGCTGTCTTTACTCTCTATCATTCCTCTCACCACCTATGAAACCGTATTCTTTGATCTACCCTTCCCTATAACCCATTCTTCGTTCTGAGAACAGTCCTTCCTTATCTCTCGGTAATAAGATAAAACGAACTGTGACACACATCTAAGTAAGCAATACTTTGCAAGCATTTCACGCTTATATTTTGCACTGCTGCACTTCTATCCATTCCCAGATCCCGCCCTCCTTCCTGTTACGCGTCCCTTGACATCTGCATCTACATCTAAATGAATACTCTGCAATTCATAATTATGTGCTTGGCAGGGGGTTCTGTGGTCTGTTGGATTACTCTTGTATTGATGTGTAAAACGTGTAGGTTCACATCTCACGTCAGGCGTAGATTTTTAACACACACAAGTAGCTCTCCTTCACCCCTAGTAGCGCCAAGTGCAGAACGCCAGTAAGCTCCGTAGTTCAATATCCGCAGTAAAGATAACATCCCTTCGCTGCCGACTGGGCATTCGTTTGAGCTGTGGCAGATGGGGAAACCCCATAAGGCAGAGACTCTATCACCAGCAAGCCGTCGTAAACTAGAAAACGTATTTCATTTAATGAACCAATGGCCATGTAAGTTCACAAGGCTCTTACTTTATTTGGAACTGAGACGTTGAAAATTGTGGTGCTGGACTGGGATTAAAATTCGATTTCACTGTGTTCCCGAAGATTGGAAACTCTTCTAGGCGTCCTCGAAAGGCACCTATCTGGTTTCGAATCCTGATCAGCACAAAATATTCATTATTTCATTTCAAGCCCTAGCATGTGCACTCCGAACTTCTGGTGAAAAATGGTTGCATTTTCAACGTCTCTTCGTGCGTTGTCAGCTGTAACGTGTTCGTTTCAACTCACAGCCACATGATGAGCTATTTATCACAACATTACAAGATCAAACGTTTCCTTACATCTTTTCAAGTTCAAACATTCCTCTCCATCCTACTGGCGAAAACGGATTTGGGTTTGACGTTGTGTTTGTTGTGATCACCAACGACGACATGTTTTGGATTCAACTTCTACCCAGCAGAGTATTTTCCATCACATCATTGAAAGTACAAACATGTCATTTCTAGCTATTATTGGAAAAGAATTTGCTAGTTAAAGTTTCTTCATGACCACGTGTGCGGGGTTTGAATTCAATTCAGCACAGAACTTTTCGTCGCCGGATGTCTTGCTAAACATGAGCCCATCTCGCTACTGGTGAACCAACAATAGCTATTTATCGTCTGTTCCTGGCTAGAAAACGACGGTGCTAGATGCTGAGTTCGAATCCCAGTCAGGGAAAAACAATTCTATCGCCAATTAAGGTTCCATCATTTAGCTATTGGTGAAAACATTTGATATTTAACTTCTGATTTTATGTACAGTCGTGCTCAAAAGTTCCCGAACGACCTGAATTGCATTTCACCTGATTCCCATGCGACCTACATAACGCAGCTGTCTAGCAGGTCCTCTAATCGCTCCTTGGCACAGTCGTTTGACTATTGAAAATGATTCCAACAAATCACCACTAGAAAACACTGCTCTGTATCGCAATAACTCAAGATGTAAAGTAATACCACGATTCTACAAATATCAGGGAACACCTCATCACAGATAAGACTGTCCTTAAGGCTTGTAAGCTCACATTTATTGCAATAAATGACATAGCGGAAATGTTAGCACTCTCATTATTACGTCAGATAGGTAATGCACGTAGTAAGTTCGTCGTATTCATGATTTCCTCTTCAAAGTAACATACCATACTTGTTATTTAACACAAAATGTTATTAAAAATTTACGTTATTCACGAACAGCTAGTTGAGAATTTGTATGAACTTCAAATGACACGACGAACCGACTCGTTGTGCATATGGATTCAAACCCAGGTCATGCAGGCTAGGCCTCGGTGGCCGTGCGGTTCTAGGCACTTCAGTCTGGAACCGCGTGACTGCTACGGTCGCAGGATCGAATCCTGCCTCGGGCATGGATGTGTGTGATGTCCTTAGGTTAGTTAGGTTTAAGTAGTTCTAGGTTCTAGGGGACTGATGACCTCAGATGTTGAGTCCCATAGTGCTCAGAGCCATTTGAACCAATCATGCAGGCTAAGATTTCGTGGCTGACGGAAATTAACAGTCATTCCTGACTAGGCATAAAAAGAGTGATATACCTCATTTTTGGACAGTATCAGTTAGCAAATATCAACTTTAAATTACATAACGTAACATTTTTAACGGACGCGAATTCCTACCCAGCGTCTATTGTCCCTGTTAACGAACTACGAGAGATGTTAAATATTGCTACTTCACAAGTAACTTACTTGAAATGCAGTGAGGTAAAGCTTTGTGTTGGACAGGGATTCGTACCCAGAACCTAATCGGATTGTTGTCGAAGCACAATCAACTTTGACATATCGGATTTTCTCGGCAGTCGCTAGATGTATTAAATGAAATGACGAGACGAAACATTAATTTTTCCTTCCCAGGACTCCAACCCGGCACGTATCGCTGTTATACTCTAGAGAAAAGGAACGTTAAGTATGGGTTTGTTACACCAGCAGCGACATGTGAGCATGTTTGAACTACAAATAATATGACAAAGAGATCAGTGCTGACTAGGAATCGAACCCCACACATATCGTTGCTGACTACACACAAAGAGACGTCAGCTAACGAATTTTTCTCCACCAGCAGCTCGGAATAACATCCTTGAACTTACAGTGATCTCGCAAATAATTCTGTCTCTCACTGGGAGTCAAAAACGTCAGATATCGTTAGTGTTGACAAATAATGAAAATGCATTAAAAATAAAAATTATTATCCACCAGCAGATAGGTGTTCTCATGCTAGAGCTTGATAATACATAGTGAAAAGTTTAGTGCTGGGCCAGGATTCCAACCCATTCATGCGCAATATGTGGAGATGTTGAGGAATCTGCAGTTTTGAACAAACAACAAGTTGTAGTCGAGCTGTATTGTCACGAAGGGATCGAATTCCGCGTTAAGGGCGGTCTGAATTGCATTCCCAGTTTAGAACCAACACACAGAAGCTCAAATAAAAGACGGAATAAGTGTCCTGTGACCATACACAGGGTTTGTTTTGTCACTAGAAATAAATAACTAGTATAAGAAATTTTATTGATTGGCGACTCCATAGTGTCCTGTGCACTACGACCAGATAATGGGTATACTTGAAAAGAGAGACAGCATTGGTCGTATATTTTTATTATTGCAAAATCGATTTTCTGTCACTGAGTGACCATCTTCAGTGCTGTATTATATAACTTAAATTAGTAAGCACATAGTCTATGCCGTAAGCTTGACACCAGTGCTTACTAATTTAAGTTATATAATACAGCACTAAAGATGGTCACTCAGTGACAGAAAATCGATTTTGCAATAATAAAAATATACGACCAATGCTGTCTCTCTTTTCTAGTGTAAGAAAGGTTGCTGGTGATAGAGTTTCTACATGGCACCACTCCTTACTTTATTCAAATGGTTCAAATGGTTCTGAGCACTACGGGACTTAACATCTGTGGTCATCAGTCCCCTAGAACTTAGAACTACCTAAACCTAACTTACCTAAGGACATCACATACATCCATGCCCGAGGCAGGATTCGAACCTGCGACCGTAGCAGTCGCGCGGTTCCGGACTGCGCGCCTAGAACCGCTAGACCACCTTACTTTATTGTGGTTCCACCTAACGTCTACTTGGTAGAGAAGGAATATCATATTTAATGTGATTTTCAGACCACAATGTCATTATACCTTCTTCACTTGGCGTAGCCAGAAGAGAATAGAATCTGCCTCTCCCTATCAAAAAACATCGGCAGAAGTTGGAATCGAACCGCGACAATCTTCATTTAAAGCTACCACCAGTCCAACAGATCACCAAACCCTCTACTCCCCGACTCATTTCTCTATCATAACACCGTTGCGGCTCATAAGACGAGAATTCTGACACACAGGCTCCCTGTAGTGGTTTGCAGGATGTTCAGTACATTTATTTACTTGGTTGACCGAATCGCCATGAACTAGTTGCCTTGGCTACCCAGTGCATACATTCGACTCTATTTTGTAATCACCGAAATAAAATAACGTAACTGCCACCTACACAGAACTGCCAACAGTTTAGGATACAGAAATTTAAATAGGAAGTGTTCCTTTCCATATGAGCTACTCTATTGCGCTATCTGTTTGTTGAAACCATCGTGCAGTGCGAAAGAAATGCTGTAACTGTCTGTCTCTCAGAAGTCTAGATCCGGCCATATGCATTATCTCACAGCACTGTGGAATGCCGAAGTTCTGGAGGACCTGTTGTTCACTTCCAGAGCTGCTGTAGCTACGTCACAGCTAGTAGCGCAACGGTAAGCGTCGCGCACTGTTGATAAGACGTCGCGTGTTGTATTACATTCGCTACTACATTTTTTTTAACGCAATTCTGTTGTCTGCTGAAGTTATCAATTTAATGGAACTTTGAACATAATTCTCTTCACTTCTCAACCCAAAATAGTCGCATGTGGAAAAAAGGCTAACTTCTGCGTCATTTAGTTCGTTTCAGGTTTAATAGACGGCCAGACAGCAGATGCGCTCGAAGCTTTTGTATTATGTATGGCGAGAGCGCATCGTGCCAAAATAGTCAGAAAAGTATTTTTTACATTTAAGTCGTCTGTTAGTGTCATTTTATTTTTCTTCAAACCTTGTTTGACAGCTCTCAGAACAAGTTTTCTACATCCATGTAATCAATAAACTGCATGTGCATTGCCAGACTGTTATAGATAACATCAGAGAATTCGCATATATCTATGATAATTAATTCCTCTCTCATGTTTAGTATTGTTTTAACAACACTAAAAGAAACTTTACGAAAACTGTGCACTGTATTGTAAGAAATGAAATAAAACTACCCACGATAACCTTACGACGAAAGTAAGTCTGTTTTAACAAAACTGAGTATCTATACACAAGCGTGCCTCTATCTGCACGAATTAGTAAAACACTACTCACTTAGATTTCGATTGGGTCTGTGTTTAAATGGTATGCAGTGTCATACTCAAAAGTTATGCAAATGGGGAGGTTCGTAAATAAAGTTACGTATTCCTAGAAACCCAAAATTTGCTTGTCAGCAGCGAAAGAGGCTTTTTTACCTGTTGTGCAGCATTGTAAGTTTTTCACCATTGCACTCTGAGCTGAAAGTATTTTCTTGCGATTTGCTAATCAATTTATTTCCTTCATACTTATCACCCTGGCATGTGAGTCTTAAGTGAAGAACATTGTTAAATTACGTATCGTTGACGGTCAATTCGAATTTCTTCAGAGACGCTTGTATTGTATAGCAGCTTGGCAATCAGAAAGCCGAGATCTACGACCATTAACACAACTTATTGAGTTGAGCTGCCAAGAGGATTTGATGTGTAAAGGTTTTCTTCTGATTTTGTTACAGAATTTTTTCTGGGAATTCGCAGAACCATGAAATAATACACTAAAATGCTCGCACGCCCTGCCCCTACCACGGTTAGCACTGACGTATTTCTTAACCGTTGGAACACGAGACACGGGCGGTACCACGGGGCTACGGACACACTGCTGCCAGCACGCCACTCTCGTCATGGTATTGGTCGCTCAGCCTCATAACGCATCGTGAAAGATATTAAAAGTTGTCACTTATGTGAAGAACAGCATTTCTTTAGCCAAAAAATTGAAATTTCTGTCTCAGTGTATTAGTTTACGTGATGATTATTTGCCACGAGTCATTCAAATGGAAAGGGAATATCAAGTGAATTTAGCGAGTCAGTTCAGTATTATACGCGGAAGTGATTGCACTGTCACATTGTTGCCAAATGTTTGTGACGATGTTGCCAATTCTCAGCTGTGCTACGAACAGCTCTGTAGCGTTATAGGAGGAGAATCCTGTGCTCGTGTCATAGGAGGATACGGAGAGGAGGCGCGGGGTTTGGTTCATATACAGCGTTTTCTCCTACCAGCTGTGTCAAACATTCAGGTGTGTAATCTTCCATCACGATTACAGTTTCCCACAAAATATATACGAATGAAACACTTACCTTGTTACTTTGCGACAAAATATTATTTCAGTACAATAAAAAGTCTTTGGAAATCAACTTTGCCAACCTGTCACGAAAAGTAAGATAACAAACACTTTGAATCTCGAAATCGATTGCATCTATGTGCAGTCTTGTGATCATACAAGTAGAATTTCATGAATTACACGAGAATGTAGAAAAATGTTGGTGCGAATGGAAGCTGTAAGAAACACAGTTACCTAATTATTCTGAACCAGGTGATAATCAATTCATCCGATAATTCACAAGAGAAGAAACTAATAATTAAGCCCATTAAGACAGAAACTAAAGTGCACATGCGGGCACTGTGCAGATCTGCGCTTTTTCATCTTCAGACCTATACAAATAATGTATACTAACCAGCGTATTCATTGCTTTCGTAATGTTTCCCTCTTGCTTAGTCTTCTTATGATGAGCTGGATCCACACCCATTAGTCTGAGTTTTTTCTTTGTATCCTTTCATCTACTATCTTTGTGTGTTATTGTTCGGTGTTCAAAAAGCAAAATATTATGCCTGCTCCCACAAGGTATTAAAATGAGGTCGCAAAAAGGCTAACGAATTATAATCAAAATACAGTGAGACGCCAATTTGTCTGTCGTCATGGTGCTAAGCGGACAGAAATAGTTGGGTGTTATTGTCGTCTTTTGTTATTGAGATTTTCATATTACCCTGACACAAGACGCCGAGATAAATGTGTATATTCTCCGTGACGGAACATCCCACATTCCATTCATCCTGATCCATTCGTTACGTGCATCAGCGGCAATGAGTGATAGGAAAGCTGTTGTGGGGTGACGAATAACAATAAAAATGGTAGTAATTACAAATCAACAATCAAGGATGTTTATTGCATTACAGGCGGTTATTAAAATAACCCCAAGAATGGCTGAGTGTTTAATTGGCGCACTGAGTAGGTGTTCTTACCACTTTGTTACTGAATTCTGTTCTAGTTGTTTGCAGATAGAAAACAAAGAACCCTGTAGCCATACATATCGCTAGTACAACGAGATATTACCTATCAACTATCCTTGCTTTACATCACGAGACGAACATGGCGTCACTGAGCTGATATATGAAATACATTTCTGTTTTCTCTCTATGTCTCTCTCTTTTTATTTTTATTTTAATTTTTTTAGGAAAGCGTCGAGAATCGCGATAATAAGCAAGTAGGCATAGCCTGTTTACAGTTATTTTCATCGGGATACATAATGCAAAAATACAACTTTTAAGTGTGTTATTGCGTAATTCCAATTATTGACAGTCTATTTGTGAGCTTGCTCGCATTCGGTGGGGTGAAACCTATCACAGAAGCAAGCAAAACACAAATATTTCATGCACCATGCGCAACACAAACGAAATCTCGCTGCACTGACGTGTTGTCCGATATATTGCACGGAAAACATATCTGATTCATGTTGCTAAATACAGCTCTATCAGATATAAATTTGGAAGCGTACCAAGTGTATAAAAGTATATCTTGAAATACGCAGAAAGGCCCATAGAGGTATTCGACTGAAACATAGCCGTGACCAAAATTGTAACTGGGGTCGACAGCATCGTCGGCTACCACCTTGACAACTCGAACGGTGACAGTGCTCGGCCGGTTACTTACGTTTACTGGTATCAAAGCTACAGCATGAAAACACAAAAATGCTAATAACCCGAAGATCATTAGTTTTGGAACCCATAGAAAGTAAAGCTGTCATCAGTCGCAAGAGTGGTTTGAACACCACAGTGCTTTATAGGCACGGACTTGTTGGAGGTGGTATGCTGTTGCTTTCATACGACCTTTGAGTTGACTTACCTAGCCAGTTAATAGGGGAAGCTACAGTTTTCCGTGGCTTTCGGACCACAGTGCAACTCGGCATTTTTCACATCAACAAACACTGCCCCAGGGGAAATATGTGTAAAACGGCACCTAAAAATCGTGGGACTGGTGAGGGATCGAACCTGAGACCTTCGTATCCATAGTCTTGCTCTTTATCACCTTGCCACCATGCAGCCAACACTGTGGTTTCCGCTTGCCATTAAAATTAAGGATCTCTCGTTTGTGCCCTTAGGAGACCTTACCTTTGGGATTACCCTCGTATACGTGTGTGTAAACGCCTTCCAATGCCCACTCAAGGAAGACAAGGATACCTAGTCTAGATTCAACATTACAAATACGCCTCTGTTTGTGGATGAACGCAGACTTAGGTTGATAATCATTTTGAATATTTAACAGTACTGTACCCATTGGTGTGAAACTCGTTTTCTACCAATGATTCCCAAAGCTACAGGAACACTACTGTAATATCTCTTACACAAAATACTTACGCAGTGCTATCAGACGAAAAGATCAACCTGACACAAACTGTGGGAAGTTTGTTTTACAACCTTCGTACCTGAATAAAGAGCTTTTCCTATTTGAGATATCTGTGAACGTTCGTGCATAAGACGATTTAAGAAGAAACTAAATTCCTTCAGCTACGCCAATGTTTAAAGAAATCGTATTAACGGCACTAAATCGTGGTTTGTAAATCGTTTACCAGCCGTATTCTGCTGCATTTCGCTGGTTCGAAGGCAAAAAGCTTACTGACAAATTTCACAGAAGGAAAAGGGGGACGAAATGTCTCCCACTCGAAGGTCATGTTGTTTTACTTAAATGATTACAAAATCTGGTAAAACGAACAATGAGGTTGTCAGCATAAGCACATTACTGTTGTCAATATGATGTTGCACCGCCCAGGCCCTGTAATGATAAAGAGCCCGTTTAGATCAGGCATATTGTACACAGAAGTGGAAGAGAGAGCACCAATAAATTCTACAATCCGTATGCATTGCATACACACAGAAATTACTGTTAAAGTGTAGTTATGAAGCCCAATGAGTGAACTGCATATTTTCCGGTGCGAAATAGCACTGGCAAACAGTCTTCGCTACATTAGGTTTCTTAAACTGGCGTCACTTTGAGCTAGAATTTATGGCCAGCGACTAAATGTAAGGACAGTGAGTCGGATGCGGGTTTTGCAACTGTGAAATACTTACCTTACATTATGGAAGCGAATATTAAATTTGAACTAATATTGCGGAAATTTTGGACTTGGGTAGCTTAGAATGAAAATCTTTCTGTTTATTGCAAAGGAAAACAATTGATTTTCTAAAACATTCTGTGTCATACACAACTTGAAACAAGTCACGTCGACCAAATCATATGGAAGAACGGACAGCGACGTATATTGGCAGGCAGTAAGATCCCTTGGCTTTTGGTTTGGCAGAATTCGACAGCCATTTCTCGGCGCAAGTAAATGAAGAAAGGCAGCGCGTTTTCGTAATCAAGTAACGTCTTCATCATTTACTTTAGTTTTAATGTGATCTATCAGTAATGGCAGATGTTTGATATTAACATGAAAAGGATTCCGCAGACAGGGAAAGAACTTGTTCTTGGGCAACTGCTTCTATAATGACCAAATGGACTTAAATGATCTTCAAGCACATGTGTTCCAGCAGCGGTAAGAAGAAAATGATAGTAATAATGACTGTGATAATCGAATTATCCGGTAACTTCACACTTCACAGTGGATTTTCTCGAACTAAGAAATTTCCTGAATTAGTGAAAATTTCAAAATGGCTTCAAATCGAGGCTATGACATCTAGAAGAGTCTTTACATCCTGCTGACATGAGAATAGCATTATCTCCATGTCAGAAGCTTGCTTCTACTTAACCATTTAATAGACTCGCGTTTTTTCCACCGTGACTAGTTTAGTAAGCTAAGCACATCATTCATTACAGCACACTCCTGGGGCTGGGAAATGTGGCCACAATGGTCTGGTGGAACGAACTATCACAAGTGCAATGCGTGGGTTCAGGCATTTACTTTTAAGAGGCATAAACAGATTTACTTTACCTCTGGTAACCTCAAGAGAAAGCTGTTATAATCTAGAATCCGCATTAAACATCACGTTCCTTCATTCCAAACTGGGCAGAGCCGGTTTACGTTGGAAAATGACATAGGTGGAGGTCGGGGTAAACAGAAATACTGTCACCAGTAAACTTACTTACATTAGAAAATTTTATTTTATTTTATGAACTGATAGCCGTCTAAAGGAACAGGGCTCTTATTTTACTTGTACTTGATTGGACTAGACACGTTGAAAAATTTGGTGCTGGACTGTGATTCGAATTCGTATCTCCTCTTTCGAGGATCTGAATCTCTCGGAACAGTATAGTTCAATCATTTCATTCCTTTTCCCAAGACTGAAGTCTTCTCTAGGTCTCCTCCAAAGGTAAATATGTGGGTCCGAATCCTGATCCAGTACAAAAATATTCATAATTTCATTTCAAGCCCTATCACGTGCACACCGGCCTGCTAGTGAAAATTAAGGTATATTTTTCATGTCTGTTCATGTTGCCAACAATTTCTGGACAAACACGCACACATCTTACTGTTGGTGAGTAAGCAATTGATACTTAAGCAATATTCTTGGACAGTAAAGAAGAACGATAGGAGTGCGGTTCGATTGTCGCTCAGGCACAAAAATTTGTGTCCTTATTTTAGATCGAACACCTAGCAGCTGGCAAGAAAAACCGATACGTAACATTTGATTTTACTTAGTTAACAATCCGATTACGTCTTGGGTTCGTATCTCCATCGCAGAACTTCACATCATGCGCTTCATCTTTAAATTCATACACACTTCGTTACTTCTGAATTGAGGTATATCAGACATCTTTCATGGTTATTTAACAGGGATGAAAGGGTGTTGATAGGAGTCCCGGTTTATTACAAAAACCGTCGTCTTTTATTTTCAAGTTTAGATTTGGTTACTGGGCGAAAATTTCGGTATTTCATGACTCTTCATGGATAGTAAGCAATATGATAAGATTAGTTTAGATTAGATTAATACTTGTTCCATAGATAATGAATACGACATTTCGTAATGATGTGGAACGAGTCATTGTAATGAAAGATTTCTTTACATACCAGTATTCAATTTCTTTACAACAATTTTTTACCCTCTCTTTCCCTCCCCCCCTCTCTCTCTCTCTCTCACACACACACAAACACACACACACACACACACACACACACACACACACACACATACACACATATTCTCTTTTTATTTTTATTTGTTTGTTGTGCTCGACTATCGGCGAGGCACGGAAACGTCCGTGAATGAGTTTCTTAGTTTTGAGTACAGTTACGAAAGAAATATAAAAACAACTATGAGAGTTACTGATTTATGATGATTAGTAGCAGTCAGTTCTGAGTATTATTAGCAACCAAGCTCCAGTCCCTAAACCTAGTTACAGAAATACGAATCAGACGCATTACGTATTCCAGGCCGTAGCAGCCGCGTCTTTGAGGCGCCAGCTATGGTCACTTCCCAGCCCGCAGTAGGATCACATCGGTTCGTCTTCTTCCTGCTGGTAATGTAACTGAGATTTGGCAACAACGCAAGGTATGTTTGGCAACTCTGTGATCGACGAGTTACTTCCTGGTGTGCACGGAATTAAGCCTCAAAGTTGATTTCTCGTGTCATTTCCATTGAATAACCTGAATTGTTATCGCTTGAGGTGTAACAGAAGATTGTAAATTTACGGTTTTCAGCCCAGAAAAGTCATTGAACGTGGCAATCGCAACCAATATCGTCCTTTAAATAGCGGTTTACGAGTTCTAGCCACTATTGGCCTCGTAAGAGGAAGGCGCAAACCATATGCATCCGCTAGCTGTGTGTTGACGTGCTGACCTGTGGAAATACGATTGTTATGGTTCGCGGTTCCAGCCTCGCTGAATGTAACGTTTTTACCCCTTCTGTGTAAGAGCTGCAAGCAGTCAGATCAAACATCGACAAGCAAATCGTAAGCAAATACTTTCAGCTCAGAGTGCAATGGTGAAAAACTTACAATGCTGCACAACAGGTAAAAAAGCCTCTTTCCGCTGCTGACAAGCAAATTTTGGGTTTCTAGGAATACGTAACTTTATTTACGAACCTCCCCATTTGCATAACTCTTGAGTATGACACTGCATACCATTTAAACACAGACCCAATCGAAATCTAAGTGAGTAGTGTTTTACTAATTCGTGCAGATACAGGCACGCTTGTGTATAGATACTCCGTTTTGTTAAAACAGACTTACTTTCGTCGTAAGGTTATCGTGGGTAGTTTTATTTCATTTCTTACAATACAGTGCACAGTTTTCGTAAGGTTTCTTTTAGTGTTGTTAAAACAATAGTAAACATGAGGGAGGAATTAATTATCATAGATATATGCGAATTCTCTGATGTTATCTATAACAGTCTGACAATGTACATGCAGTTTATTGATTACATGCATGTAGAAAACTTGTTCTGAGTTAAAGCTGTCAAACAAGGTTTGAAGAAGAATAAAATGCCACTAACAGACGACTTATAATGTAAAAAATACTTTTCTGACTATTTTGGCACGATGCGCTCTCGCCATACATAATACAAAAGCTTCGAGCGCATCTGTTGTCTGGCCGTCTATTAAACCTGAAACGAACTAAATGACGCAGAAGTTAGCCTTTATTCCACATGCGACTATTTTGGGTTGAGAAGTGAAGAGAATTATGTTCAAAGTTCCATTAAATTGATAACTTCAGCAGACAACAGAATTGCGTTAAAAAAATGTAGTAGCGAATGTAATACAACACGCGACGTCTTATCAACAGTGCGCGACGCTTACCGTTGCGCTACTAGCTGTGACGTAGCTACAGCAGCTCTGGAAGTGAACAACAGGTCCTCCAGGACTTCGGCATTCCACAGTGCTGTGAGATAATGCATATGGCCGGATCTAGACGTCTGAGAGACAGACAGTTACAACATTTCTTTTGCACTGCACGATGGTTTCAACAAACAGCGTAATAGAGTAGCTCTCGTAGTTCGTTAACAGGGACAATAGATGCTGGGTAGGAACTCGCGACCGTTAAAAATGTTTACGTTCTGTAATTTAAAGTTGGTATTTGTTAACTGATACTATCTAAAATCCAGGTATATGACTCTCTTTATGCCTAGTCAGTAATGACTGTTAATTTCCGTCAGTCACGAAATCTTAGTTTGCATGACCTGGGTTTGAATCCATATGCACAACGAGTCGATTCGTCGTGTCATTTGAAGTTCATACATATTCTCAACTAGCTGCTCGTGAATAACGTAAATTTTTAATGACATTTTGTGTTAAATAACAAGTATGGTATGTTACTTTGAAGAGGAAATCATGAATACCACGAAATTACTACGTGCATTACCTATCTGACGTAATAATGAGAGTGCTAACATTTCAGGTATGTCAGTTATTGCAGTAAATGCGGGCTTACAAGCCTTAAGGACAGTCTTACCTGTGATGAGGTGTTCCCTGATATTTTTAGTATCGTGGTATTACTTTACATCCTGAGTTATTGCGATACAGAACAGTGTTTTCTAGTGGCGACTTGTTGGAACCATTTTCAATACTCAGACGACTGTATCAAGGAGCGATTAGAGGATCTGCTAGACAGCTGCGTTAAGTGGGTTGCTTGGGAATCAGGCGAAATGCAATCCAGGTCGTTCGGATACTTTGAGCATGACTGTACTTCGTTAAGAATCCGATTAGGTGCTGGGTTCGCATCCCTGTCACAAGCTTTATATGATGGCATTTTGATTTTAAACATGAGCATACCTTGTTCCTTGTGAATGACACCATATTAAACGTCGTTGGGGGTAGTTCCCCGGACGGTAACTGTTATGACAGGATTCCCAGTTCAGTACAAACATTTTCGTCATTTACTTTCAGGATCTGAATTGTTAACTGATACTGGTGCAAACGTCTATACTTCACGTCTCATTATGCCTAGTGATCCGGTCTCAATAAGGCACAAACAAAGCTTAGTTAGCAATGGCTATAGGTGCTAGGTTTGAATCCAGGTCCAGAACGACGACGTTGGTCTGTCATTTAAAGATCAAATTTGTGTACATGTAGCTGTTGATGTGTTACGAGAACAATGATATTACTGGTGATTCGCTGTTAATGTTGAGATTTCCTTAGAGTGCTTGTTGCCGTTAATTGCGTTTTTCTACTGGTTCGTCCAATATCCAGTTTCCAGAGCCACTCGCCGTTGAGCGACCTTCAGCAAGTGGATGGAAAACCTTTTAGAGAGCGAAATAGTTTTTCCAATTGCCGTACAGCTTTGTAACTCCATATATTGTCTCAAGTATTTAATTTTGACTAAGGATTACTGTACGATATATGTAAAATAATCCGTTTTCTCAGATTTTTGGAATGTCACTTGTTGTAATTAAGGTTAGCTTATGAGTGTTATGGGATGTCTCATAGCTTAGACCGTGTTTTCTAATATGTTTTGTACGACGATATTAGTTGAAGCTTAGACTGACTGCCATAAAGACCTTTGGTCTCTTAGTAGTCTCTTGTGGTACCCATTGTGTGTAGTCAAACGACTGTACCCCAAAGGGTTTTGGTGTTTAGAGGACCTGCAACACAGCTACGTTATGTTGGTTGTATTCGGCAGTGACCCACTTTTTTTGCTGTCAAGTGTAAATTACCATGAGGGGTGAGGTACACATACACACGTGGTTTCCGTTTTCAATTACGGAGTGGAATAGAGTATGACCCGACATGTCAGGCCAATAGATGTTCAATGTGGTGGCCACCATTTGCTGCACACATTTGCAATCTCTGGCGTAATGAATGTCGTACACGCCGCAGTACATCTGGTGTAATGTCGCCTCAGGCTGCCACAATACGTTGTTTCATATCCTCTGGGGTTGTAGGCACATCACGGTACACATTCTCCTTTAACGTACCCCACAGGGAGAAGTCCAGAGGTGTAATATCAGGAGAATGGCCTGGCCAATTTATGCGTCCTCCACGTCCTGTTAAACGGCCGTCGAACATCCTGTCCGGGGTCAGCCTAGTGCTAATTGCGGAATGTGCAGGTGCACCATCATGCTGATACCACATAAGTCGACGCGTTTCCAGTGGGACATTTTCGAGCAACGTTGGCAGATCATTCTGTAGAAACGCGATGTATGTTGCAGCTGTTTGGGCCCCTGCAATGAAGTGAGGACCAATGAGGTCGTCGTCAATTATTCCGCACCATACATTTACAGTCCATGGTCGCTGTCGCTCTACATGTCTGAGCCAGCGAGGATTGTCTACGAATCAGTAATGCATGTTCCGTAGATTCAGTGCCCCGTGGTTTGTGAAACCCGCTTCATCTGTAAACAGGTAGAACTGCAACGCATTCTCTGTTAATGCCCATTGACAGAATTGCACTCGATTATCAAAGTCATCACCATGTAATTGCTGATGTAGCGACACATGAAACGGGTGAAAGCGGTGACGATGCAGTATGCGCATGACACTACTTTGACTCAGTCCACCGGCTCTCGCAATGTCCCGTGTACTCATGTGAGGGTTCATGGCAACAGCAGCTAACACACGAACTGCACCCACTTCTCCTGTGACGGGCCTGTTACGGACCCGTTTGCGTGCTACGACCATACCTGTTGAATACAGTTGGCGGTAGATGTTTTGCAATGTGCGGGTGTTCTGCATACACCCTGCAGGCTTCAGCTGCATTTCGTCGACACTCGCCATAGATGAGTATCATCTCCGCCTTTTCAGAGTTCGAATACACCATGGTCACAGTTCCTACAACACTACACTATCACAGACGTCTGGGCCGGCCGCGGTGGTCTCGCGGTTCTAGGCGCGCAGTCCGGAACCATGCGACTGCTACGGTCGCAGGTTCGAATCCTGCCTCGGGCATGGATGTGTGTGATGTCCTTAGGTTGGTTAGGTTTAAGTAGTTCTAAGTTCTAGGGGACTGATAACCACAGCAGTTGAGTCCCATAGTGCTCAGAGCCATTTGAACCATTTTTGAACAGACGTCTGGTAACACGGTGTACTACAGTTGGTCTGCGTGCGGAGACGAATGCAGAATAACAATAGCAGCAAGCACAAAAGTGCACTACAGTCACACTCGTAAACACGGTCGTCATCGTAAACATGTCCCTGCAGATGCTGCTCGCCGACGGTGGCCCGTGTTTCTTACAACACGCAACTGAACGTCGGAGGTTTCAAGCGTCAACTTTATGGTTCAATATCTCCGGATGTAATTAACATTTTACAATGCAACAAACGGCACTGATTATGTATTTGTTTATATGTTCAGATGTGCTAACAAAACTAACGTGGTTCCATTTAAAAAAACGTAGGTTTGTGTTAAAAAAACATACTTCCGTGCATTTTTGTATGGTTTGTATTAAACAATTACACTAGCCCCTCTCCTCACGTTCGGTCTGTGGAATCTGTTCGTCAGTATTTGATGTGGTAACGTTAGGTGACTCACCCTGTATAGTCACAAGGTACAAGGTGTTAAATACACCCTTATCATCTTCATACAGTGAAGACGGCCTATGGACATTCATGAAGACACTGCGATCTACACTCAACTGAGAGCAGTACACATTAAGGAACACCAAATTCTTGAATATCTGCAGCACAGGTACTGACAACTTCCAAAGGTATTTCACAAGTTCACCACTGTACCTAGTTGCCTGTAAACATACATTTTTATCGGTCGAAGATGCATCAAAGCTAAGCTAGCGATGCACCCAAGTTATGCCAGCGCCCTCAAAGTTTCCAGTTCTTTACGTTGTATTCGTTATAGGCTGCACCTTTTCACTCAACTTTGATCCCTCGTTCATTGTCAATACGTTACTATTTTCAGCATTTTATTTGGAAAACATGTAGCTTTGAAACACGTCAGAATATAATTCGGTCCGTGCAGTTTTTATAATTACAACTGGCCCATTTTTCTCATGACGTGTTGGACGTGACACTTTTTAAAATCCACTTGACTTTTACTGTTTTATCGTCCACAATTGGTATTTGATCTGAAAAGCATGCACCTCAATTTTGAAACGCATCAGATATCTCTATAAGGTAAACAATGTTACCAGTTTTTCGTATTTTATTGCTTTTATAATTTTGACATGTCAATTTTTCTCATGACGTCATTGGTTACGAAACTTTTAAACCCACTTGACTTCTACTGTTTATATTACTGACGATGCTTCTCTACAGCATGGCGTAATCTGTTTATTATTTCTGCTCTTGCACTGTGGTAGTACATATACAAGCATCGTCTCTCATCTCCAATTTAAACAACATATATTAATTGTGTATAAACATTTGCAGTTCCAGATAACTTGATAATGGCCTAATATAAAGTCCGCAGCAGGTCGTGTGGACTAAATATAGTTCTAAACACTGTCTTCCCGTACAATTAGTTTCTATAACTATATAGCTCTCCATAGCTCCATCCAGTGCCGTGGAATTTACTGCCTGATGTCATAACAGATGACATATCATCTTGGCTCTTCCGATTACCGGTGTTCTCTACATGTTCCTTTCTCCTCCGATTCTGTGGAGAACCTTTTCATTCTTTATCTTATCAGTCTACTTAATTTTCAACATTATTCTGTAGCACCACATCTCACAAGCTTTGATTATCTTCGTTTCCGGTTTACCAGTAGTCTCATACTCCATGAATCACTTCCATACAATGCTTTGTCCCTGACGTAATTCTCAGAAATGTCTTCCTGCGGTCTGTAACGAAGTAATATTTGACTATTAAATCGTGCAGCAATCATGTTCCTATAAGATTTCTCTTTCGTTTGATGTAATTTATTTAATGCAGGCCTATACCAGTTTCAAGAACGTATAGTGTAGGAAAAGCATAATGTTAATATGCAGCTCTGTATGAACTTGCAAAGTTGTTGTGGCTGACAGAAACAGACGAGTTAACGACTGCTAATAAAAATCTGCCACTGTATTACCTCACTTTTCAACTAACTAAATCTGATTCTAAAAGAAATGAAATTACACCAGTTCTGAGAAATAAAATTGGAGACTTTTTGAGAAACTGTGTTACATGGAAATATAGGTCGTGGACCCGGATCGAGGCTGCTCATAAAACAGCTACTCAAATCCTGGAGCTACAAGTAAAAGCTAACACAGCTATCATTCTGCACTGTTTAGGAGGATATTTGCTAAGAAATTTGCAGAGTTAGTGTCCATAAGACGACCATCAGAACACACGTGACAGACCATTCCCTATAAAAGGTTGTAGTACCAAGCCCACGTGCAATAGTTCTTTGATGTTTATGTCAGAAGGGTTATGAAGCAAAGCAAGTTCCCATGTCCGACTCGCACAAAAGATAGTAATTCCTGATCTTTTAATATGCTCGTAATGGAAGAAAAACGGTTATCTATCAGTATTTCTTTCGGTTTGTGTTCTTAAAAATAATCGACAGTACAATCATGAAGCCCCTAATGGAGGATAAAAGATGATAATCAGTTATTTGAGATGTTTCCCACTCACGAAAGGTTTCAGAGACTGTATTGGACAAATGGCTCTGAGCACTATGGGACTCAACTGCTGTGGTCATCAGTCCCCTAGAACTTAGAACTACTTAAACCTAACTAACCTAAGGACATCACACACATCCATGCCCGAGGCAGGATTCGAACCTGCGACCGTAGCAGTCGCACGGTTCCGGACTGCGCGCCTAGAACCGCGAGACCACCGCGGCCGGCTGTATTGGACATTCAGGTATCTAACATGGAGTGCTGGCAGAGACATTCCATGGATCTGAAAAGGGCAACGACGACAATCAGGTGTTCTCTCAGAACCGTTACGGGAGAAAGTGAAATTGTGACTGAGTAAGCCCTACAGGGATTCGAACAACAGTAGCTCGATAAACGATCTAAAACTGATACAGTTTGTAGTTCAATCGAGCAGTCGGCGAGAACAAGGAACGTTCCTATCCTTATATGTTACCAGTCTTCATTATGTGAATTCAGAACAGTAGCGAACGAGAGAAGACAATATCGGATCAAATTGCTTGACACTCACCGCTCAGTTCATAGAACTGAAATCTGCACATTTTTTATTGTCACCTCGTGTTACAGCACTGAATTCAGTTCGTATTAGAAATGTCCTTAAAGGATATTTCAACTTAAAAATTATTTAAAAAAGCTTTTGTAACCTTAACAGAATGACTAATTGATTTAGTCTTATCACAACAAATTGAATCTTTAAACGCAAATTATTCACTGTGACTTTAGGCACATCCGACTAATGTTGAATATAGACTTATATTTGATTGATACTGACCAGAAAAGTACATTTTACTCAGATTGTATAGTTAAGCATAAGTGACTAACTTTCAGGTTACAGACACGTCGGATGATAATGAATGTACAAGTGCAATAGCCTAATAATAAATATATATCTGACTAAGTTGAATATTTAAACACAACGGAATTAATTCACTATTACTTACACAAAAATGCATACATGGATAAGGTTTATGACTGCATTGAAGACATCCTCTATCATTTGCTCTATTGTTGTGTATCTAATACCACCTTGAACAGTCTAGAATTTTAAAGTTAACAGATAATCTTTCATATACCTGTGAGTTTTGTTCTCATTTTACACTCCAAGTGCTTTACCTGAGAGCAGAGGTAACTCACTTATCAAGCAGTCACAGACTGTTCTCAGTCAGCACCACCTAGGTATGAAAGGCCGTACAACGGCGAGAACTAGTTGTGGCGTCAGCGGGAAGAGGCGGAAGTTAACAGCTGTCTTGTGTTGTATCAGCAACGTGCTAGGCATAAAAAACCTCGTCGTGCATGTGCTCGTTATGGGACTGTTATTCAAGTACACAGAAATCAAATTGTATGTTTGTGTGAGTTCAGCGTAACATTATACACGTTTATTCAGTGTAGTCTTCGTTATGGTTTTGAAGTATTGCATACCGAAAAGTTTACGTTTTCGAATTTCCTAAAGACGGTATAATGATACAGAAAGGCTCGATACAGAAAGGCTCTCTTCAGTTCCAAGACAGGATTTCACAGTTACTAATTATTCAGTGGTAAGTTTAGCAAGTACCGTTGTTTTGAATGAAATTTATTAATGCACGTTTTAGATTAAGGAATAGTCTGCCAAATCACTTTGCTTAGACATATTGTAATTACTGTAGTTCACCCCTCTTTTATCAGTTGTGTCGCGAGCATTTCAAAGCTAGCGACGCTGTCTGTAAAATGTCTGCTACAGACGGAAAAACTGCAACTGCCCCACTGTCAAAACCACGTTTTCATTCAAAATACTTGCCATGCATTTTCCCGATGGGTCCAGCCTACTTGTATTCAGGTACAGGACCATCCAAAGAGCGACCAGCAGAAAACCGGATCACGTTGGAGGCACCAGCATTGGAGAAAAGTATCAGGATTAGTACAGAAAGCAATAATGAATATTTAAAAAGAATATAACAACCCTTCAGGAACCGAAAGGTAAAGTTAATGTAACATCTTTACAGATAAAGTGGGTGAAAATAGTGAAATAAGGGTGTATTATTTTTACATATAAAGATCTAACTGCGCAGTACCATTACTCAGTAGATATTTTGATTGATAATTATTTGAAAGTGGAGATCTGTTCAAAAGGAGTTTCATTAAACAAAATTCTCGTCCTGAATTTGTTCTTGAGGGCATACTAAAAACAGAAAATTGTATTAATACAACCGAATCTGCTGTGCATGCCTCAGTGTTTTTGTACAAAAATGTTATCTGAGATGTGTGAATGTCTTACTAAACAACTACTGCCAATTTTGAGATACTCTAAATGATCCGAACAGACATGGGTAGCTTTATTTACAAATGTGTCAGTCACGTTGCATATTATGCTATGCTCCAAATTAATCGCAGTTATGCATTCTTAATTATTTTTTGTCTCATTTCCACTTAAGCAAGTATTTATGTACGAAATTGCACAATACTGCAGGTGAAAAATAGGTGAAAAATAAATGGTTGTCGCTTCGTCATAAGTTGCACTGATAAGTATCTTTATTTTGTTTTTTTGGTGGTGACTAGGTTCCGACACCTGTGGCCTGTTTCAAACCATCCTTGCTGTAAGAGTGACTAATAGAGGCTATAGCGAACGTACAGAAACTGCTCATGCTATAATCAAAGAGGTATATGGTCGACTGAACAACAGCAAATTACATCACATAGGACGGATTTTAGAGGTCTCTAATGTCCGTCCTATGTGGTGTAATTTTCTGTTGTTCAGTCGACCATATACCGCTTTCATTCCTGCAGGGGCAGTTTCTGTACGTGGGCTATCGCCTGTATTTGTCACACTTACAATACTGAAATTTTGAAAACGGACACAGGTGTCCGAAATTAGTCACCATCAAGAAGTAAAATATTGATGCTTCTCTATGCAACTTACGACGAAGCTACAACCATTTATTTCAGCTATATATTTTTTCTCTGTCAACGAACCTCACTCAAGTATCAACTCAAAACTTACTAATTTTACAAGCCACGCAATTCTTTTGGCATTGGTTACTTCATATTACAATCGCCGTTTGGCTATGACGTCACGGTACGGTTGTTGCCTTATCTCTAGGTGGTGTTGGCTGGACTCAACAGTCATTTGTCTTACCGAACTACAGCTAACATCTTATCTTTGACCAACGTGAAAGCCGTATTACGCGCGATAAATGAAAACCTGACTATGATGTGTGAGAAGCTCTCTTTCCGCTTGCGATTGCCAAATGTATATGAGACCTGCTTTAAAATATATAAGAACACAAAGACATTATTCTTTAAATGAAAATAAATGATCGTATTGTATTGATGGCCTTGGGACACCACAAGAGGAAGTTTGGCCGCCGAGTTACAAGCGTTTTAAGTTGACAACACATTGGGCGACTTGCGTGATGATGATGTGATGACGAGCACAACATATCACCAATTCCCCGAGCCGAGAAAATCTCCGGCCCGACCGGGAACCGATCCCGGGCCCGCTAAATAGCAGTCATTCGCCCTGACCATTCTTTTTTTTTTATTTTTAGCGACACTTTTTTCCCGTTCCGTAGGGTCGGGGCTCGAACGTAGAACCTTGCCTTTCGCGGACAATGCTTTTACGAACTTCTTTGCGGTAAGCGAGAGGGAAATATAAACTTCACTTACAAACAAACAATACACCAAATCAGCAGTTAACGTCAGAAAATAGAAATGAGGAAGCTGAGCGGGGGATCGCTCAAAACCCCACCGAGGTAACTGGAGAAATTGGCGTGGTAGCGTGGACGTCGTTCGATCACCGCATGCTCTGTCTGCTGGAGGGTCCAAAGACCGAGCCGCGATTTGTCCCCGTCTCTGTAAAGGTAAGCGACTGTCCATCCTTTACTCTAGACTACCGCATGTGTCTTGGCTGTAGGGAAATACGCGTCGTCCGACGATTCGACAACTGGTGGAGAGGCGTAGAGGAAACAGGCGAAGTTTTCATTGGCGACGTGATACATGTCGTTTGGACAGGTTTCAGATTGTGTGGCTGACGAAGGTTGAGCCACACCGCCGTCCACTTCGTTAATGGATACTTTATCTCAATGTTGTTGCAAGATACGCCACACAGTAAGTAAATGTAGATATCTTTTGGATGGGATGGGTGCGTACCTGGGAGGCGAGGGTGCACATATCTAGAATCCACAAAAAATATAGAGCGCAAATAGTGGTGCAGTGTCCTACCGACACCAGTGGAGAGATGGAGGCCAGCGTGTAAATGTCCAAGAGTTGTCGCGTGAGGGAGATCTCTGTGTCCAATCACTGTTTGTTCATGGTGTTCAGTGAGTCAGCCGCATGACACCAGACGTCGATGAGTTCATGTCCCCTGGCTTTCTGCTGGAGGATGATTGTACCACACTTGATCTTAAAAATGTTACCAGCCTCAGGAGGAAGTCCAACGTGGCCTGCAGTCTGCGACCAAACGCTGGCGTCACCAGATGGAGCTATGTTATGTGCAGCAACTCGGAAACTACATGCACGTTCAGATATTTCACACGTTGCAAAGCATCAAGGCAATGGAGGCTATGTTGCTGAACAGTCACGTAGGTGACCTGGAGGGCCCGCTGGAAGATGACCACTGTAGTACGACCTGTGCTGGATGTAAAGACGGTGCCAACGTAGATATGCCAATTTTTCTTGTATGGGTCTACGGCCAATTTGGATCACCGTAGATATGGCAACACTCAAAGCACTGTCGTAGGTCGTCTGCATAGGCACGACAACGGAATGTGTATTGAAGCAGGACCAATCCTGACAAGTGCTCCCAAAAAGTGGCCCCAGAGCAAATTTCAGTGGGCTTCCCTGGCGTAAGGAACGGCGGATTGATGCCAGTCCGGCGATTGACCACTAGTCTGGACGAGGGAGTAGGCGCTGGCGTACAGACATCAAAGGGGCCCAGGAAGCTCGTCTGCTGCTTGACAGCAGAGAGGTAACCATGTCGCTCCTGATTAAAAGCGCTGCAAAGAGATTGTACACAGCTGCTAGAACAATCACATCTCGACATTTACCAGTGGACGTCTCGGGATTTATGGGTCCACCTGGCGTCACTTGTTCTGTGGATATTATACTCGGAAGGATCCGATGGCACCGTGTCGTCAAAATATGTGCAAATATCTGGTAGTGCAAATATCTTATAGTCGGTATTTAGTTTGGTTAGGGGGCAGTAATGGGCAACTGTATTCCCCTGTGAATTGGGATGATAATGCCTTCAAGTGGCGCTGGAATCGTCAGCAGTTCATGGAACATCGCAGTCAGCCTTGGCGCCACCAAATCCTCGAGATCCTGGTAAAATTCCACAAGGAGACTATCCACGGGAGGCAACTTGTTTAGAGTATCCCTCGATATCGCATCACAGATTATGTCCTCCATCAGGGTTTCTGCTTCGATGCCCGAGATTGTGTACGTGGTGTGAGAGAAATGGAGCCCCAAATCATAAACTTCATATTGCTCCTACTGGTAGGCGTGGCGAAAGTGTTACAAGAAACCAGCCATGATATCTGCCTGGTTCGTAGCCCATTGCTCCCCAAGAGTGACGAGCTCCGAGTGTTTCCTGTCAGTCATGATGCAGTGAGGGATCTTTCAGCCATGCCGTATCTTAACTGGTCGTCGCTACTATGTAATCCTTGGTCCTGTTGAGATCCATCTGAATGACGAGAGAGAGGGTCGTTGCATATCAAGGTCACGAGGCAAAGCGTGATAGAAGGAACGGTCCATGCAGACATCTCCCTGGCAAACTGCACCAAGATTTGCTGTATCGCAGGTTTGGTGCACTTCAGCCACTAGGTCACCGTCGTCATACATGCCAGACACCAGCGTTCACACGCTGTACAAACCAGCGTTACACGCTGCCGGCAGTCAGGATTGGTAAGACGTGTTGTACCTAATTTCCACGGCACATCACCGTGCCACATTGCCTGCTATGGGAGGAGGATAGTGCTGTCATACGCACAGCGGTCCAAGAACGCCAAGAGCGAGCGTTCTGTATCTTGGATAGCACCGTCGAGCCCGTGGGAGACATAAATCCTATCCAGGCGTCTCGCAATGTAGGTCGTCTGATATACATATAGCTTTATGCATCCCCATATCGAATCTCCCACGTGTCACATAGGGGAAGGTCACGGATGTCAAAGCAGGGAGTGAAGTAAACACAACTGACGTCGTTTCCAAGAAAACAACGTTCGTAGTTGCCAAGAAAGAGGGGAGCGATCTCCTCAAAGTAGAATCGGGTTCTGTCCTTCAATGGACAGAACCAGACGGGGTATACACATTTACTATGTGGGTGCCAATCATAGTAAATGCCTTACCCCTTGCTGATGGCATGTACATGACGTCTTCAACTGAAATGCCCTCAGGAACATACACAGCCTCTCCGCATCCAAGGTCGTCGCAGGGAGAGGAGGGCCGGCCAAGTGCACCTCCTAAAGAAGCGCGACGACAGTGTCGGAAGCCCAAATCAATTCCTGAAGGAGTTGTAGTCTCACCAGCTATTAATGCTGTTGATGTATCGTTGCCACTCGGTACGTCTGAAGCTGTATCCCGCTACGTGTGGCTATCCGTCGGTTGGCAACAGAAGGGAGCAGGCGGCAGCACCGCTCGCCTTGCCTAACATGAATCCACCGCTGGCGCCTTTCATTTATTGCTCCGTCACGAGTGTCGCAGACATCTGCGCGGGATCCATTGGATCCGCGATGTCGTCGGTCCATGCCAATGTCGTCGGCGCCTTAGATGTCTCCGTATGACCCATCCCAAACACTGCCTAAGGCTGAGCAGAACAGTCGAGGCCCACGGTGAGGGGGGGGGGGGGGTTTCTCCAGATCGTCAGTTTGCGCACTGCTGGCCCGTTTGCCAAAACAATATAGTGGTGTTGTTGTTATTGAGAAATCACGTGTCACCAGGACCATCGGCCACTGAATCACGGATGGGAGGTGAGGCGAGAGGACGTGCGACGTCACCGCTAGCGCATTTTAGTGACCGCTGCTTGCGTACCTAACCATTATCGGAAGACTGGAGAGATTACCGACGTTCCGGCACAAAAGTGTTGAAAGTTCCATGGAAGCGTCCGGCACGGCATCGGCAGGCGTCCATGTGGTAGGAGGAGAGAGGGGCCCAGGCACTTCCGTTACGTCGGGCTCCAGATGGGCGTGTCAGTTGTGACAGTGGCTCTGTTGGTCGCCAAGCGGTGGACGGCAAAGTGAGGACCGCCGTGTAGGTGACAGGCAATACCGTTGGTGGAGTCTCTCCCGCCGTCTCAGCTATGCGCTGTTGTAGGCATTCCGAACGCAGATGAATCTCCTTGCCATGCCCAGACTGGTCTTGAGTTGACTGTCGCATATAGCGACCTTACGACAACCACTGATGTTCAGATACAATGACACTTGACAAAGAAGATCAATCGTGGTCTGACTCACCCCGTTTAAAATAGGGTACGTCTTGGGTTGACCGTCGTATATAACCCCCTCGCAACACCCACTGACGTTCAAATACGACTGTTGATGAAGATCACTCGTGTCTCAGCACTTTTAAAACAGAGTATGTATTGCACTGCACCCTGCTGTGTGACTGTGAACGACACCGTAGACCCGGAAGGCCGCTATGACTTCTTCCGCTGGCAGCTGGAAAGTTATCTCCAAAACACCTGTTTAATACGAACGCCCAAGCCCACATGCGCCACCGTAACAGTGCCGATGTTTGCGTCAGCGTGACAGAACCGATGACTATGTTAAGTTCAAGGCCCTGTCACACGCCACATTGCGAACGACCTTGACATATACAACACTTATAAGAACTGAAAGGTGTATTCCCAGCATATCCGCCGTTGGTATCTTTGATTCATCACCGAAGAAGCGTTCTGCTTCCAGCGCTTTTGATCGTGTGTATTCATTGTTACAGACGAATCGAAGCGTTGCTTTGCTGAAGCGTTTGATCGTGTTCCATCTCACAAGCAGAGTCTAAGTCGGTAAAGTAAATAAGGCAGGCTATGCGCGTCGCAGGCGGAAACACAGAAGGTGTCAGCAATGCTCGCCTTCAAAAGCCAGAATATTTCTTAAGGGAACTGAAGGCATCATAAATGTTGGAGAATGATGATGAACGTGTAGGAAACAAGTACAGGGGAAAGAAAAATGTTGGGACAGATTTATGATTCTTCAAAAGAGCTACTTGACAAGTGATGACTGTTAAGCAAATTTGAGATGTTCTCAAAATATTCCATTTATAGAAAGGAACAGTGTAATGACGGATGGCTTCCTATGATACACAAAACTTACATGACTGGAAAAATCTTATCAGTACCAAAGAAGAGTCCAGATGGAACTGCATTTCATGATTTTTCTTATGTCTATATGCTGCGTAATTATAAAGGTGGATAAATATAGGATGTTCGGTTATGTCAACCAGCAATCTTGACATTGCATGGCATCACTAACAGACGTCTAACTGCTCTTAGAACGGCATTGTACAGGGAAAATACCTAAGTACATGTGGACACGAGCGGATGACACAGCACTACACCAAACGAAAGTCTTTAGTCTGAAGTGCATCGTCTTTACAGTCAGTCACTCGGAGGTCGCAAATCACATTACAGCGTTCATAACAGCAAAACTTTACATAGGGTGAACATTAATAAAACCAACCAACTGCAGGCCCGGATTCCTGACTGGAAATGGAGGAAAAAGTCTCCTATGAACATGTGTCCGAAAATCCGTCGTTGCCAAAGTAGATGGTGTTGACGAATGACTGTTACTCTGACCACGTGCCGTGCATTCCTTGTTTTGTTACAGCTGCTAACAGTGCGCTATGTCAGTCACACGGCCTGAAATACACAAGTATCCTCACAGACACCAAACGCATCACACAACATTTCAAGCCCATTTTGGGCATTTGTGTGATGAGAGATACTTTCAGACAGATGAGCGTACAGGGAGACGGAGGGCTATGCTTACACCAGGTTAGGAGGATCGGGTTCTGTAGGCTATTGAGCTCCAGGCAAGTGGCCCACCAACGTGGTGTAAGCAGAAGTACGAATATACGATACCGCAGTGTCCGTGTTCTTCTAAATTACGATGCGATACATGTCCTTTGGACATGCATGTATGCCCAAAGGAACAGTTAGTGCGGCTACTACAGCCTTTATGAAATAAATTAAATGTATTCGCAATTGAAAATATGGACAAACTTCAACTTCATAATGGAAAGAAAACAATGAAAATTTGTGCCGGTCTGGGACTCGAACCGGATTTTCCGCTTATCGCAAGCGGTCGCTTATCATTTGGCTATCCATATACGACTCATGGCCAGACAGAATATACGTAATCGATATACGAGTACAGGTTGTGGACGCTTGGGTTTTGTCGTGAGTCGCGCATGGATAGCCAAATGGTAACGGAACAGCCTTTTGAGAAGCGTGAAGACCTGACTTGAGTTACTGCCCGGTACAAATTCTCATTGTCGCGATTCCACTCTGCAGCTGACGGTTGTTCACATTCGAAGCTGCAAATGCATTTAATGTTAAGTACGATTACGTGTATCCTGCATGACAAAGGCCACTATCCCTAACACCTGCAACGAGTACAATGATTATCAACAGTAGATTTCCGCCTACAGGAAGAACTTTGGCGACGGCTTTTGCACCAGAACATCATAATTATGGGATTTCTGTCATCAGTCCTCTTTACCGAAGAAGCAATTTTTAACAGAACTGGTATCATACGCCTGCATAATCGTCGTATGTAGGCTACAGGCAATCCTCGGGGAATGGTTGCGGCTTCATATCAGCATTGGTTCAGGGTCGAGGTGTGGGCAGGGAACTTTGGTAACCACATAACTGGACCAATTATTATTCCATGACGCCTCGATGGAGGAACGTACCTGGACTTACTGCAGAATACTGTACCTGGGCTGTGTTGAGAATATGCCTTTGGCAATACGATACGCTGTGTTTCTACATGATGGAGTACCACCCCATTTCAACAATGCAGTTCACCTTCACTTCATCTTCTCCGAATGTTGGATTGGACGCTGCGGCCCTCTGGCATGGCCTGCTGGATCCTCTGGATTTCTACCTCTGGGGGCATCTGTAAAGCGCTGCGTGTGCTGAACCAGCTCCTGACGTGCAGACCTCCCAATAGCGTATTCACGACGCCTGTTAACGCTATTCGGAGAGAGGGCGGACCCTGCGAAAGAGTGCGACAGTTCATGATGTGACGTGTGGACGCGTGCATTGGATCCCATGGAGGCCACTTTGAAGATCTCTTGTGACGTGGATGCGATGCAGCTCTGAACTGTGTTCGGGGACGATTTGTTGTTGGACGCACATCGTCCATTTCCAGACACATGCCCATAGGACCTCCATTTCCAGTCAGTAATCCATCCCTGCAATTTGTCGGTTTTATTAATTTTTCCTCCTGTATTTAGTAGAAGAGCTTAACATTCTAAAATTACACTTGTTATTTTGTGAAAAAAAAATCCTCTTGTACCTGTGACATACGAGATATTTCGACTGATTTTTGTGACTAACTACAACACTTGTTCAGTGTGTGATAAATTTAGTGTCAACTGTTCTACACTTGATTTGCAGATAAACGACGAGAAAGGTGCAACTTAGATACGAACATTGAATAAGCAGATTCAACATCTAACGACTTAAAATCAACTACATAAGAGGAGAGCAGACAGATTTTATGAGGTTAAACTTTCCAGAAAATCCGCGATTGAGAAAGCAATCTGAATGAAATATCAGAATAATTTTCCGCTTCCTAATATTTCAACCAGTGAAGCTTATTATAGCAGGCAGTTATCGTTTTATTCACTCAGTATTCATATTTTCTTCTCGGGAATTTTAATTTTACACATACGACGAAACACTTTCTAACAAAGGACCTAATGAAATGCAGTCAATATTGTGGCATTTATGTTCGGAAATTTTGTCTGACTGTGCGTGATTCCTTTTCTGGACAGAATAAAAGCATCTGAAGGTGGTGTTTCGGGACTTGCGCTTTAAGGTTTTGACGTCTTCACAATTCCCCTTAATTTTACCTCGAGTGCCTGGAGTGCATCTCAAGGAGAACCATATCTGCCATTCAGCGACAGTCATTCAGTCACCACCTTCGTTAATACTTCGTGTGCAAAGGGAATTTCGACAAACTATTAAAGTAAACAAAGGCGGGGTAGTACTGTTAGCATTGTCTTAAGAAAATAACTAACAGAGTTCCACAACACATCCCTTATAACAGCAGTAGAATGCTCTCTCACAGTTAGAATTTGCGACCGTAAAGAGTAATATGATCTGTGGAAGTAGGCGTCGTCGTGAGATAACAGTATATAAAAGCCATGCTAAAGAAAAGTGTTCGAAATTACTGTCTATCTAGTTGTAAACAAGATCAAAATGATGGCGTGTAATTGGGGGTAAATTTTGGTGTGTTAAAAAATAAGACATTACAATAAAGTCACAGTAACCTCGATTGTAGATTCCATACAGGTGTGTACTGCTTTTTTACTGCACTGTCTTTCAGTATTGTGATACCTTTACTCTGGTTAGACTTCACACATCCATACGTGATCAGTATTTAAAATAGTCAATAGTTTGCTGCTACATTAGATCTGAATGCCTTACGCAACACCGAACAGCTAATACACTCAGTACAGCATTTCTGTTCGCTTGCACTTTGGGTATAGCAAATTCATCACACATGACTGACATATTCGTCCACATATCCATTTACAATAGCAATTTTTCAGTAACCAACGTTACAATAGATCTTCTGGTATATGTACATCTGTAGCAATGTACATATACTCATACATTTGTAAGTATTGCTTATTACACTGAGATGACAGAAGTCATTATCTCCTAATATCGTGTCGGACATCCTCTTTCCCGCCGTAGTGCAGTAATTCTGACGTGGCATGGACTCAACAGGTCGTTGCAAGTGCCCTGCAGAAATATCGAGCCATGGTTCCTTTGAAAGGGCACGGCCAACTTCCTTCCCCGTCCTTCCCTAATCCGATGAGACGAATGACCTCGCTGTTTGGTCTCTTCCCCCAAAACAACCCAACCCCAAATATCGAGCCATTCTGTCTCAACAGCTATCCGTAATCGCAGAAGTGTTGCTGGTGCAGGATGTTGTGCACGAACCGTCCTCTCCGTATTGTCCCATAATGATTGACTGGATTCATTTCGGGCAATGTGGTTGGCCAAATTATCCACTTCAATTGTCCAGAATGTACTCCAAACCAATAGCGAATCATTGTGAGCCGATGACATAACATCGTTGTTTGGGAACATGAACACCATGGATGACTGCAAATGGTTTCCAAATAGTCGAACATAACCTTTTCCAGTCAATGAACACAGTCTTTTTTTTCCTTTTTTTTCGCTGGTTTGATGCAGCCCGCCACTAATTCCTCTCTTGTGCCAACCTCTTCATCTTAGAGTAGCACTTGCGACACACGTCCTCAATTATTTGCTGGATGTATTTCAAACTCTCTTCCTAGACAGTTTTTGCCCTCTGCAGCTCCCTCTAGTACCATGATGGAAGTCATTCCCTCATGTCTTAACAGATGTTCTATCATCCTGTCCCTTTTCCTTATCAGTCTTTTCCACTTATTCCCTTCCTCTCCGATTCTGCGCAAAACCTCCTCATCCCTTACCTTATCAGTCCACCTAATTTTCAACATTCGTCTGTAGCACCACATCTCAAACTCTTCGACTCTCTTCTGTTCTGGTTTTCCCATAGTCCATGTTTCACTACCATATAATGCTGTTCTCCAAACGTACATTCTCAGAAATGTCTTCCTCAAACTAAGGCCTATGTTTGATACTAGCAGACATTTCTTGGCCAGGAATGTTCTTTCTGGCAGTGCTAGTCTGCTTTTGATGTCCTCCTTGCTCCGTTCGTCATTTGTTATTTAGCTGCATAGGTAGCAGAATTCCTTAACTTCATCCACTTCATGACCATCAGTCCTAGTGTTAAGTTTCTCAATTCTCCTGTTTCTCATTACTTTCGTCTTTTTTTATTTACTCTCAATCCGTATTCTGTACTCATTACACTGTTAATTCAATTCAGTAGATCATGTAATTCTTCTTCACTTTCACTCAGGATAGCAATGTCATCAGCGAATCGTATCATTGATATCCTTTCACCTTATACTTTAATTCCATTCCCTAACCTTGAATTGTAATCCTACTCCTGAACCTTTCTTTTATTTCCATCAGTGCTGCTTCGATATAGAGACTGAACAGTAGGGTTGGAAGACTACATCCCTGTCTTAAACCATTTTTAATTCACACACTTCTTTCTTGGTCGTCCACTCTTATTTTTCCCTCTTGGCTCTTGTACATACGCCTATTGTATATTATGCGTCTCTCCCTATAGCTTACCACTATTTTTCTCAGAATTTCCAACATCTTGCACCATTTTACATCGTCGAATGCTTTTTACAGGTCGACAAATCCTACGAACGTGTCTTGATTTTTCTTTAGTCTTGCTTCCACTATAAACCGCAACGTCAGAACTACCTCTCTGTTGGCTTTACCTTTCCTAAAGCCAATCTGATCGTCATCTAACAGACCTTCAATTTTCTTTTCCATTCTTCTGTATATTATTTTTGTCAGCAACTTGGATGCATGAGCTTTTAAGCTGATCGTGCGAAAATTATGGTCAATACGGTCAAACACTTGTAAGAGCAGTTTAACGAAATGGATAGTGTTACGTAATACTGTCGAAGCAAGTAGCAGCGAAATGTATGATATAATACTAGCTGCAAGCAGTGTAAAAGAATGCCGCTTATTCATCGTCATCAGAGCTACCAGAAGCAATGTAAAGAAGACAAATATGTTCTTGTTTATATGTCCTTCACGCTGAAAACTGTCCTGATGCAGTGACCAACATAGATTTTAACCCGCTTACTGTATTGAAGCGTTTGTGGCCCTCTACAATGTTTTACCACTCAACCCCCCCCCCATCCCCCCTCGCCACCCCCTCCTCGCCCTCCACAAACACAAATACGTTGACTTCTGTCTTCCTTTCAGCATCACCTGCTTTAATTTGAGTATATTCTATTACCACTGTTTGACTTTTGTTGAGGTGCACTTCGTAACCAGTTTTCAAGACACTATCCATTCCGTTAAGTTGTTCTTACAAGTTCTTGACCGTCTTTGACAGAATCACAATGTCATAGACACATGTCAAAGATTTCGTTTCTCCTCCCAGGAATGTAATTCCGATTTCTAGATTTCTACCTGGTTTCCTTTACTACCTGCGCAGTACACAGATTGAATAACATCGGGAAGAAGCTACATCCCACTATCATTCCTTTCTCAACTACTGTGTACATGTCAACTAGCCAGTCTGATTGGTATTTAAAATATTATTTTATTTCCAGTTTCTCATTTCAGTGTTCGCCTGTAATTCTCAAGTAGAAGTTACTGTGATCTATGTGCCAAGTAGGATCGTCGCTTCAAGAAAATTGGTTTGTTCCTGTGGAAAGGGGTGTACCGTCAACATGCTCACGACGGACCCATTCTCGGTAGCCAATAGCAAGCGCGTGGCAGAAGTCACAATGTTACCTGTTATTTGCCACCTGGAGCGTCGGTTCCAGGCTGTACGCTCTCTCTGCCTCTGCTTTCACTTGCAAATGACGCGATCCCTTTTTTTCTCGGACTTTATACCGACACGTCTTCTTATGGGCGCCGTCTCGACCTGGGCGCGCTGATTCGTATTCCGAATGAGTAGTAAATTTTATTTCTTCATGAAAACCTACGCATTGTAATTCAACGGATCCTAAACTACATGCCTTCAATGAATAGGTACCTTCTGCACCTGCACAACTGCTTCTCTTTCATGCCCCTCAATTCTTATAAATGCAGTCTTGTTTGCGTTCTGCTTGTGAATAGCTTATCACTACCTGTATTTCGAAGAATGAATTCCAGTCAGAATTATCAAAAGTTTTCTCCCACTGTACAAATTTTATAAAAGTAGCTTTGCCATTTTCAGCCTGTCTAAGTCGTAGGGTTAGAACTGCCTCGTGTGTTCCGATGTTTCTCCGAAGCCTGAACCGATTATGCTAGAAGTCAAGTTACACCAACTTTTTCCATTATTTTGTAAATAATTCGTGTCAGTATTTTACAACCGTTACTTATATCAATCGTAAAAGAGGTTCATGAGTTGAACAATAATTTTGTAAAAACCTATGCCGTTGGCAAAATTCAGTAATATCTCAACACTAACACTGCACACTCTACATTTCTTACAGAACTTCTCAAGAATACCACCACAGAAACTGAAGTTCCTTCATTTTTTCTAAATCTGAGAAAAGTACGAGAAACATTCAATAGGTAAAGCAAGGGGAGGTTGGTTTTATTCAGTATTCCAACACACCATATTATTCCCCGTTCTTTTGGCTATAAAACCCTATTTTTTAATATAATCTCCGTTTAATGCGACAGCCTCACACTATCTTACTGGGAGATCTTGATGCCAGCGGAGTACCACTCTACTGGTCGACAGCAGAGCCAACGTCTTAATGTATTAATAATCCCTCACATCAACCACGCACTGCTTCCGACGGAGTGCATCCTTATTGGGTCGAACGGAAGTCGGAAGGCGCGAGATCCGGGCTGTAGGGCAGATGATGAAGATCACTGCAATAAAGCTTTGTGTACTTTCGGGTGCGCACACTTGCTTGGGGGCTTGCGTTGTCATGGGGAAGGAGAAGTTCGTTTGCTATCTTGTGGCGGCGAGCACGCTCTAATCGTTTCTTCAGTTTCCTGAGGGTAGTACAATACACTTCAGAATTGATCGCAGCACCACGAGAGAAGACGTCAAACAGGATAGCTCCTTCAGAGCCCCCGAAGACCGTTGCAATGAATGTATCAGCAGAGGTTGCGTGCGGGTTTGGACTTTTTCTTCGGAAGAGAGGTAGTGTGGCGCCAATCCATGGATTTCCGTGTTTCTTGTTCGAAGTGATAAACCATTGTTTCATCGCCTGTGACGATGTTCGACAAAAAAATTGTGTCGATCAGCCTCGTAGCGCGCTACCAGTTCCGTTCAGCTGGTCCTGTGTAGCTACTGAACGCCGTCTGTTAGACGGCGAGGAACTCAGTGGATACACGTGTCTGAACACCCCGACTGGTGGACGAGTGTGTCAGCACTATAAACAAAGACGTCTAGTTGTACAGTTAGGAGTTTGATTGTGATTCGCTGATGACCTCGAATTGAAGTGTTAGCAAATTACAACGTTACAGTAGTCACAGCTGCGTGCGGCACCCCGGCATGAGGTAAGATCGGACAGGTTCGCGCGACCTTGTTGCGAAGATGACAGAAGCCTCGTCCAACGTCTCATAGTGGTTTTGCTCAGTGCCAGGTAGACATTCTGCAAGCGCCTTTGTATACCTGCGACGCTCCAGCCTTCCGCCAAAAGAAATTCAATGGTAACTCTCTGCTTGAAACGCATTTCTCATACAGAAGCCGTTCTGAAGGTTACGTATAGCGCCGTGACCTAACGAGAATATTCCATGATGTCCCAGAACACATTCCGCACTTCTTCAACTGAAAGTGCCAGAGAAAAAATGTGTTGTATTACTTACTGAAGTCCTGTGGGCCAAGAGTCAAACATTTAAACTTTGTTCTGCGTGCCATCGCATTTAGATCGTTTGTGTGTCGTACTCTCTGAGTCGGAGATTGGGAGCCTTCCGAGCATTTGCCCAAACGATCGAAGAAAACCAAATACAAACCACACCGAAGCTGTGCCCGACCTATGGTCGTGAACTCTTCACGCGTACTAGATTCGGGTCTGACTTACATCCCGCTGTCGCTAGCTACAGCGCTGTGTGTAAAGCTATTCGACAGACACAATTTCAGATAAAGTAGTGGTTAAAATAGCAACCATTCAAGAGAATCATACTTCAGATACATTCATCATCATTCAATTCTCAGAGTGATTTTAAGATGGGAGCCTCGTATAATTTTAATTTTAGGATATTGAATATGTTGGAATGAACAAGTATGAAATTTCAGGTATGTTGAGCCACGATGAGTGTTTATCCTAAACAGGTTAAATTAATAGTAAGGGGGGGGGGATTGTTCCGTTTCTTAAGATACGTACACCGGAACAGAAAGTTTCTCCTTACCTGCAGAGCGGTCGTTACACGACCACACGGAGGGAGGGCTTGCGCAGTTGCTCCGTTAGGAGGTTCTCCTCAGACCCTTGTGGGCCGGCAGCTGACCGCGTCTGACGTGGTGGCGACCAACTTCAGAGTTCGCCGCTCACTGCTAGTAACGACAGAGGCGGCTTCCTCTCTCACTGACGTCACAGTTGCCACGGAGGCACTTCAGCTTCCGCTGGTTTTCTTTGACTTAGTGCAGTGTGACACATTAACGATATCTGTGTCTGTGCCCAGTGAACCACCGATATATGGCATAGGGTACATGGTATGGCACAGTCAGTTCCTTTGTTCCTTTCCCGCAGGGTGCACAGGAAGTAACTCTGTCTGTGTGTGACGTACTTACTTGACTCTCTCTTTAGTATTGTGGCAGGTCAAAGGGTGTGACTGATTTCACGTTTGCGTCTAGAGGATGGCCACACACCTGTCGCATTACCATGAAACTGTTCTGTTAACGTCTTGTAATTATTAATTTCAGGCAGAATTATAGCCAGTGGTGCAAAGAAGGTTCTAAGCACCAGCTGGTCGTCGTTCAGAAATCAACAATGTTTTTTATGAGGGTGGTGTTGTACAGCTTTGATGACTGGAAAGAGATTTTCACTCTGCAGCGGAGTGTGCGCTGATATGAAACTTCCTGACAGATTAAAACTGTGTGCCGGACCGAAACTCGAACTCGGGACCTTCGCTTTCCGCAGGCAAGTGTTCTACCAACTGAGCTACCCAAGCACGACTCACGCCCCGTCCTCACAGCTTTACTTCTGCCAGTACCTCGTCTCCTACCTTCTAAACTTAACAGAAGCTCTCCTGCGAACGTTGCAGAACTAGCACTCCTGAAAGAAAGGATATTGCGGAGACATGGCTTAGCCACAGCCTGGGGGATGTTCCCAGAATGAGATTTTCACTCTGCAGCGGAGTGTGCGCTGATATGAAACTTCCTGGCAGATTGAAACTGTGTACCGGACCGAGACTCGAACTCGGGACCTTTGCCTTTCGCAAGGCATTTTCATCGGAGAAATACAGTATGAGATACACTACGCAATGTGATTAAACGATCGCTTTTGCGAAACCCCATAATTATCTTCCTTTCAACGCACTAGTTTGAAATCTGTCTCAAGGATGCAAACAAACTTCCTCTGTAATGGTAGAGTGGAGAAGCGTGGCGCCCTGAGACGTCAACCTCAGACTCGGCGACGCTACAGACAGCAACGTGTCGATATATGCACAAAAAAAAGGCCACAGCTCAGAAGTTCATGTAAACTGTAATGTGGATTAATTATGTCACATTAGGCACCAAATTTCACCACAATTATGCCCAACGGCATCATGCACGTGTCGCACGATGGAATGGTCGTGACGCCCTCTCTTAAACACATTTCACCCAATCTTCTGAAGCTTTGGCAGTGGAGGTCAGAACCATAACAAGCAGCATTGAAATCACATGGTTTTCTTGCAGGTGGCCAAGGAAAACATTTCAGACACACCGCTTCTCAGAATGGACGTGAAAAGACCTGGGGGGGGGGGGAGGGGTAACATAAAGGGTGTCAATGAAACCACCCCTTTGCTTGGGGCGTTGATTCCTACCATTTTGCGCTCCGAAGCGACAGTTCACAGTCCGAGGAGCAACAGGACGACTTTGTTGGCAACGTTTGACAATGCTGCCACCCCCTGGGTGTCTCAACCCTTCTCTAAAGACACCGTGGGTCTACAACACCAATGAAGGTGATGTGATCCCTCTGAAGTGTAGCGCGACCGCAACTTTTGCTTTCTGTACAGCGCGGAATCACTATGGCCTGTTAGGATCTGTTCGACTAAATCTGAACGTAACCCGAAGCAGCAAAAGGTTCACATGGTTTTTCATCCCTCCATTCTTGCGCCCTCCAATGGGTGATCATAGTGGGTGCAATATTAAGGTGTGCGTGACAAAACGCCAAAGGGTCCCTCGAAGAACCCCCAGTTCCACAACGCTCTCGGTGCCACTCACATTTCTTAGTTGAGCACGTTACCGATGTAATTCGCACAAACTTCAACGCACGTTCAACCTCATGGCTGCTGTAGCGCTTGTGAGTTAGACAATCCCTTCGACACCTCACAGGTGGTGTTCGTTGCCTTCAGACGCTAGAGCAGCAGCCGAAAAGCAGAAAGTGTGTCCAGAGTTTCTGACACGTATATGCGTAAAATGCTCAACTAAGGCGTGTTGAGGGTGACACCATGGGTGTTACTGGGTGGGGTAGGGGGGTGGGGGGTCTTAGAGGGACCATTCCCAGTTTTAATGACAGACATCTTAACCTTAACGTTGCACCCGCTTCCTCCCGCCCCCCCCCCACCTCCCACCCCCACCCCACATCCACTCTTTTGACACGCCGTAGTAAGCCCGGAAAAGTTGCAATGAAAAAGCATTTGAGCCATTTGCTGCTTCGGATCACGTTCAGATATAGTTTTCAACGGCTTCTAGTGGTGCCACCGGAGCAATATCTGTCATCGAACTACACTCCAAAGGGGTGAGATCAAGTTCAGAGGGGTTGCAGCCCCACGATATCTTTGGAGTAGGATTGAAACGCCCAAGGCGTACTGGACCGCGGAATATGTGCCAACCAGCACCCAGGTGACAGATTCGCGTCCTTTATGCAACATCATAAGGCCTTTGCGTGTCGATTCAAATGGTTCAAATGGCTCTGAGCACTATGGGACTTAACATCTGTGGTCATCAGTCCCCTAGAACTTAGAACTACTTAAACCTAACTAACCTAAGGACATCACACACATCCATGCCTGAAGCAGGACTCGAACCTGCGACCGTAGCGGTCGCGCGGTTCCGGACTGAGCGCCTAGAACCGCTAGACCACCGCGGCCGGCTTTTGCGTGTCGGTTCTGAGCGACGGAGTGTCTGAAAAGATTTCCTCGGCCACACAAAATGAAAGCACGTGATTTGAACTCCGGCGGTCATGATTCTGACCTCCATCGCAGAGATGGCAAAAGAAGAGATAAAATGTGGTTAGAGGGGTTGTGAAGACCTCCCCATCGTCTGACCGTGTGACTTGTACATGGTGGTGTTGGAGAGGATAGTGATGAAATTTTGTGTTATTAAGCCACGGTTCAGCTGACATGAACGTCTGAGCGATTATGGCCTCCCCAATGTTACTTAATTTTTTTTATTGTATTTTATTTTATTTTATTTTTTTTTTTTTTTTTGCAAGTGTCGATTCCTTGCTACATGAAGCGTCGCCGAGGCCGAGGACGAAGGAATGTTTAAGCATCTTAGGGCCAAATTTCAAACTTATGTGTCGGAATGTGTGAGAATTACGGTGTTTCGAAAAAGTGATCCTTCAATATTTTTTGCGCTATGTAGAATGCAGATACGTTATGCTAATTAACGATTATATATTATGGAACACTGAAAATTACATGTTTGAAAAATAGGCGTGGTCGTTTACTGTCTTATACCACCGCTGTATTTATTGATTTGTAATTCATTTTACACTGAAATACATGTTCTTCATTGTAGGGGTTAACATTCTGACTCATAACATGTATCACATTAATGAAATCCTGAAATGGTATTCCTATTTGTTCGAGCACTCTATGTCGCAATATTGTTAGGATTCGAACCTGCGACCGTTGCGGTCGCGCGGTTCCAGACTGTAGCGCGTAGAACCGCTCGGCCACCCTGGCTGGCTGAACGTAACAGTTAATTCTAAAAATTAATACTTTTTAACCTAGAACTTAGAACTACTTAAACCTAACTATCCTAGGGACCTCACACACATCCATGCCCGAGGCAGGATACGAACCTGCGACCGCAGCGGTCTCGCGGTTCCAGACTGTAGCGCCTAGAACCGCTCGGCCACTCCGGTCGGCCAACTTGGTTAAGACAAACGAAGTAAATACCTTAGCGAGTTTTAACCCCTTCAAGAAAGGATCGCAATAGTGGAGGCTACGTGTCTACCAGTTCACTTAGGGAGACGCGGGACATTTTTGCAAAGAACTTTCCTGGCGTTTCCATGCCAGCAAAGAGCAATGTACAGGATCTGGTGACAAAGAGGCGTACTACAGAGTCAATTGCAAAGGCAACAAGAAGTCGAGCCCCGTCCGAGCGAACACCTGCTGTGATCCGCGAATATTCGAGCACAAATGATTCAGAGTCCAAAGAAATAGGTCTTATCAACGAGTTTTTCACCATGCAGGGATGAAGCCGTACAAAATAGCATGTGCCCAAAAACTGGAGGAGGAAGATACGGCAATTACTGTACGTGGCTCACTCTGCTGCTGTATTTAATATGTGATTAAGCGTGATTCCATCATTTTAAAAAAATCTGGGAGCGGTGTGTCAGCAAATCTGATTGTTGGTCTCATGTTTCTTAAAACAACACTAAACACTGTTTGCATGTGCGAATCTTTGAGGAATTTTACGCATAGTTAATCCCCATGAACATACGTATGCTCTTCTTCAACAGGAAGGGTCGACTTGTCACACTTCACTTCATGAAAACTTCACATAAGAAAAGTCAGTAAAGGATTATGGCCGCAGCGTTCGTCGGACCGAACCACTTGTGACTTACCTGTGGAGGCGGCATAACGGGAAAAGTGTACGCAAAGAACCCCATAGTATTAGAAGACGTGAACGACAGTATTTGTAATGAAATTCTAAGAATGGGTGCGGCAGAGTTTCGCAAAGTGTATATTAACATGTTAGGGTGGGCGCAAAGGGGCTTTGTTGCAAGAAAGGATGCAGGTGGTTCGCACCTGTCAGCGTGTCTTCGACTACTACCATATGTCCCAAGCAAGCTCATGAGAATGTCTTTCGCAGTATAATACCACTCCTACCAGCCTGCGTCCGTGATGCGCTGCACTTTTCGACTCACGGTTCATCTCGATAACGGCGTTTGTAGAGACGACTATCGACCTAGCGTAGTAAAAATGTGATTCATTCGAAAGGCTGACACATTTACATTGAACGACGGTCGAATCCCTATGGTCCCGTGTCCACTGACTACGTCATACGTCATTGGGTCAACATGTGAACACGTAGGGGTGGTCTGCTGCGGAACTCAACGTTCAACAATGTACGATGAACGGTGTGATCCGAAACACTTCTGCGTGCACCAGCACTGTACTCTTTCGGCAGAGAGGTCACAGATCACTATCTGTTCTACTTTACAGAGCAGACAAGTCTCCGAACTGCACGTTCGGTGAAGAGTCGTGGACGCTAACCATTCAGCCCCTAGTGGTAATTTCACTGTCGTATCTCTGTCCGTAGACGCTCACGACAGCACCACGTGAACTTTCTACCAGCTTCACCGTTTTCGAGATACTCGTTCACAGGCTCTGCGAAATAATAATGCACTTTTGTCAAATTAGCTTATCTCAGTGGATTTCCCCATTTGCAGCCCACGTCTTCGCCAGGGTGATCTCCCATCCGTGTCAGCTCCGCTTACGTACTTTTATAACCGCGTCGCCAACCGGGGCATCCAATGCGGTGGGCAGTGGTCATAATGTTTTGACTTACCAGTGTATGACAGGGAGCTTCAGGAGTTACAACTGATGCGGGACTCAGAATTGTTGTCTGTGAAAAGTTGAGGTGCTCCAACCAGAGGACACAAGGTGACTGTAAAAATGCCGTTCGTATAGAAATTACTGGATCTGAACGTTTTAGCCAGGTTTAGGTCTTCTGGATTCCGGAATAACTGTGTTTATTGTAGTGGTCGAACACAAAGCGGAGTCTACGACGGCAGTCTGAAGCGTAATGCTTCCGAATTCTCTATGCGAAAACTCTTAATTTTTAAAAATAGTAAAGCAAACGTCACTTCCATTCTATATCTTTATTCTTCATAGCTACATATTTGCAGCCCTCTGCTGCTATAGGGCTCCCAACTTTAGAGTGTAACATGGTAGTTTGTAACGTAACGAAGTGGTGCGTGAGAAACAGCGCGCCGTAATTCTAAGAGTTCGTCCACACATGGAATAACCTCTACTTCAGCATGACAATGCCCGGCCACACACGAGCGCTGCGACAACAATCCGACCCCTTTAGTTCCCTGTCATCGATAATCCTCCATATAGTCCCTATTTGGCTCCATCCGATATTCAACTGTTTCAAGAACTGAAAGTACGCCACTGAGGACTTCCCTTATAGTGATGAAGCGTTGCCAAGCAAAAGTGAGGTTGTGGCCCGGTCAACAAAGTCAGACATCCTACAGTGACTATATCAACAAACTGGTCTCTCCTTCAGAGAGACGTGTTCGTCGCCAGAGTGACTAAGCTGAGAAATAAATATGTGTACATGAAGAAGAAAGTTATACAATGTTAATACATTCGTTCGGAGGCATCACTTTTCAGCACGCTCTCGTATACGGGAGTACACCGTAGCTAAAAAAATCAATTTCTTAATTGGTGAGAAGTTAGTGCGTTGGTAAACTTTATTCGAAAGTACTTCCATCTTGGTAATTGAATAGATTAGAAGGGAATTATATTTCTTTGAAAAGAGTTGTTCAGTAGTTGCTATTATAAAGAAGAAAATATCACTGGCTGCTAAGTTTCTAGACAGTAGAACGATAAGTATACCACCACTATATAAAATAATGAGTACATCTCTGCATAACTATTTCAACGTGCTTACATCGGAACCTGGCTGCAATAGCTGAGCCTTGACCTCCTTCTACAGTTCTTATTGATTTATTTAATTTAATTATCAGGTTCGGTGCGAACATGCGATTTACTCTCAATCGATATTCTGTACTCATTAGACTGTTCATTCCACCCAACAGATCCTTTCTCTACGTACAGCAATGTCATCAGCTGATCTTACCACTGATATCCTTTCACTTTGTATTTTAATCGCACTGTCTTTTATTTCCGTCACTGCTTCTTCGATGTACAGATTGAACAGTCCTTCCTGAAGCCACACTGAGAGACTGACAACAAATTGTGAATAGGCTACTGAGATGTTTTCTCAGGATTTTTGGAGGTACTAGTAGCAAAGAAATTAGCCAGTACTTTTCTAAATCATCTCTTTCAGCATCTTTATAAAGTGATTTCCCTACCTAATTCAGTCACTCACGAATAGACCACAACTGAAAGTCATATTAAACAGGTAACTGAGAACAGACATAATGTATGGTGTCCTGTTCTTCATAATCATGCTTGAAATTTCATCGTATCCGTGGGAGTCTTTATTCTTCAATGAAGTAATAATTGATTTACATTCATCTTTGCGTATTTCCTGCAGCTACACATTACGTAGTTGTCTGGGAATACCACCTTTAAAGAGTTCTGCATATTTACCTGTACCGTTAAAATTTTATCTTGCGGGCTATTGGCAAGACGTGATTATTAATTATTTATGTACAATTCTGGTGAGTCACTAAATATTCCATTCACGCACAAGAGTGACGTAATACGTTGAGCTACCACAGCCTGGCGCGATACATCTTTCACACATTATTAATTTTGTTCTTAAAGCTTTTTATTCTCTTGGTGTTAAGAATTGTTTTAGCCTATGTGATGATCTTCTTCAGCATTGTTTAATACCTTCTGCAGTAAAATTCCGTTAAACCACACACGTCCCTCACTACTGAATGAACTAATCTTTGATGGCTCAGCTTCTCATCAACCTAGCATCATGCTGTGCCATAACGATCGTTTCTAGCCGGGCTGATGCATTACCTCGGCGTTGATTACTCAGTCTATTTCTCTAATCTTCATCATTTATATGTAACACCACATATCAAAAGCTTCCAATCTCTTCTTGTCTGTACTGCTTGTCGTCCGTGTACCTCTCCTACACGAAGTTGCGTCTCTGACCAATACTTTCAGAAAAGACTTTCAGAAACATTTATATTCAGTGTTATATAATTCCTATCTTTTAGCTTTTCTCGCTATTGCTACTCTATATTTTCTTTCTTCTGTATTTTTTTCTTCGTCAGTAATTTTCCTCCCCAATCAATAAAGCTTATCATACTACTTTCAGTGTTTCATTTTCAGAACTGATTGGGCTACACTGTATTACCAATGTTACTTCTTCCTGCCTGCCTTATAACCACCTTTCAAGATACTATCCATTCCGCTTAGCTTTACTGCCAAGTTCCTTGCCGTTTCTGGCTGAATTAGACCGTCAGTTATCTGAATTTTTACAGATGTTTCGTTAGAGTATTTAATGTACGAATTTTGTGTAAAGTGGTTAACATTGGGGATAGTCGACAACTGTGCCCATTCTTGTCCTCTGCCTGTTATAAATAGTCTAATCTCTGTATAAGTTGTAGATAATCTTTCGATCCGTATATTTCATTAATAATTTCAGATTTTCAGAGAGTGGTAACAAAATTTACTTTTTGGGAATATTTAATACGGCATCCAAGATCAGCGTGCAAAATTGAACTCTTTAGCAGGACAATATTCCTGTTCTATCACCTCTCATAATTTTGATGTACCAGGTGGACTTAAAAACACTTTCCTACCCATTGTGTGTAACAATTGGATTCAGCTGGCGTTTTTGTTTAAATAAGAAAGCATGTAAACAGAGGTTGGAGGGAAGAGGCACAAACTGTAAACCAATACTGCACAGCTAACGTATGTTTCTTTTCTACGGAAGAAATAAAACTCAATTTTCGCTAAGTGAAATCAGCCTACCTCTGCGAAAATTGTGTTGAGGAACCATCTGGTTCTTTAGGAGAAAATCTGTTTATTATTATTTCTAACGAACTCATGATTCTGTCTTCCCAGTTGCAAAGGTCTATTTATCCATTACAACAGAAAACTATTTAGAAATATTGTATGTACAGATTACAAATGGTATAAGACTGTTCAATATATGCATTGAAGAAACTATGATGGAAATAATTGAAAGGTACATGAGTGAAATTAAAATTCAGGGCGAGAGGATATCAATTATACAACTCGATGATGACATTGCTATCATCAGTGAAGAAGAGTTACTGGAATTGTCAAATGGACAACGACCAGTCAAGTGAGTACAGATGCTGAATTGAGAATAAACAGATCCTATACTACAGTAATTTATTTAATTTAATCGTATTTCTAGGGCCCCCCATCGGTCAGGACGTTCTCTGGGTGCCGATCATTCAATTTCACGCCACTTCGGCGACCTGCAGTCGATGAGGATGATAGGATGATGACAGCACAACACCCAGTCCCTGGGCGTAAAAATTTCCCGACCCAGCCGAGAATCGAACCCGGGCCCAGAGGATTGACAGTCTGGAGGAGGGTGTCTTAACAAATTTATTTTATGATTGTTCTGTTTGTAGTGATAAAAAGGACTGTGATTTCTATGGCATTGCTAACCTTTGGTGTTTTAAACATGCGAATTCTGAAACTTACGGTCATGAAGGTAGGAGGGCTTATCCTGACTCTGTTTTGCTAGAAGTGGGTGACGCTCAAGAAAGGGGTAACAACACAACTGATTCTGTTGAAAATGCAGTGATTGAAACTATAGATTTGAGTGAGCTGGACGGAATGGTATACTTAGAAATATTCAATAATAACCGTACCAGTCATTCAATGCAGGAAAGCCAATTAATCCCCATTGATATAAGTGACATTGTAGCATACCAGGACATAAGTAGCCAACATACTGAAATTGACAGTAGAATTAAGGAACATTTCAGAAACTGTATGGAGATTGCAACAGATAATATGAATGATCCTCATCTTGATGTGAACAGTCAGTTAAATGCTCACACCAATCCTCTCTTTAATAGTGAATCAAATCAATTAAGTGAAGATGTTCTTAACACACAGATACCCATTCATCCTATACAAATGTCCAACAATAGTGTGAACCAGTTGTATGACTTAGACTTTAAGGAGGTTGAGAGTGATTTATTGAAAGAATATAATGTTACAGAACAGCATAATTTTCTGGGTAGCCCATACATAGAGAAATCGGTTGGTAACTGGACAGGTTTATGTCTAATTGACACTGGCAGTGCAATTTCAATCATATCTGAGAAATTTAGAGACAGAGTACAGAATAATCCTGTCTCCTATCTCTGGAGTTAAAATTAAAGGTGCAACTGGTAAGTACAGCAAAGTAATTAATAAACAAGCATTAATTACCTTCCATATAGGAAAGACCGTGTATGAGCAAAGTTGCCTGATTGTCAGTGCTCTCAATGAGGAGATACTCTTGGGAATGGACTGGATCCTAAAGAATAAAATATCTTTTGACTGGGTTAATTCAAGGGTCTGGTATGGAATTGACTATTGTGAGAGTGAAGTTCAAATTTCTGGTCATACTAAGCTATATCTAAGAACTGGTGATACTACAACTATCAAAGTGTGTGGCTATGAGACAGAACTAAGGAAAGGAATTTTAGATGATGATTTTACAGGTGTTGATGTTATTGTTAAAGACTTTGATCATTTGGTTAGTGATAAGGTCAATGAGGCTGATAGGCTTCTTGAATATGAAAAATCTGAAGTTGAAAGTGTATTGAGAGACTCTGAAGATATTTTCAGTGAAAAGCCAGGTAGAGTTAAGAATTATTCTTGTAAGCTTCGGCTGAAGCAGCATCAGCTGCTCTTCATAAAACCATACTCAGTACCTACATGTAAGAAACAAATTGTGGAGAGGGAACTCCAAAAGTTACAAGGGTGGGGAACTATTGTAAGAAGCATAAGCAAGTACAACAATCCTCTAGTTGTTGTATCCAAAAAAGGTGGTGGAGTCAGCCTTGTGCTTGATTCCAGACATCTAAACAAATATTTGGAAAGGGAAACAGATCACCCACAGTCAATGGAAGAATTATTAAATATGTTCCATGGTGCCAGGTATTTTACTTGTTTGGATCTGACATCAGGTTTCCATCAGATCACTTTTGACCCTAGTTCCAGAAAATACACAGCCTTTTTATTCTCTGTAAAAAGTGACCAGTACTGTGTAGTTCCTTTTGGTCTCAACGTGTCATTTGCAGAATTTATAAGAGCCGGGATTTAGTGTTAAGTAATATACTATCCAATCTGGTTATTTATGTTGATGACATCCTCGTTACGAGTAATTCATGGAACGAACATATATAGACAGTTAAGGAGGTAGCAATGAAATTCAGAAAAGGAGGTATAACCCTCAAACTGTCTAAATGTAGATTTGGGTTAAATCTTTGAACTTCTTGGGTCACACCATCAGGGAGGAACGAATTCTGCCTGATACAGATAAAATTAAAGCTATTGCCGATTTTCCCAGACCCAGAAATAAAAAGGAAATAAGATCCTTATATGGATTATGTAACTTCTGCCATAAATACGTAAGATCACAAGTCCTGAATGAACTATGTTTACTACACTTATTGAAAAAGAACACGTTATGGGATTGGTCCACAGAATGTCAAACAGTTTTGATGAGATAAAAACACAGCTTTGCAACAGTCAGATTCTACGTAGGCTTGATCTTTCCATACCATTTTGCCTTATGACAGATAGCTGTGATTATCGACTTGGTGCATATATTTTTCAGCAGAAAGAGGTTGACGGTCAGATGGAACAATGTGCAATAAGTTTTGCAAGCAGGAGTGTACTTAAACACGAAAGGAATTACACAGTCACTGAGAAAGAGTTGCTTGCAATTGTGTGGGGTTTCAAGAAATTTAGGAACTATCTCACTGGACCTAAGGTCATCGTATTCTCTGATCACAAAGCTATGAGCTATTTACAGGAATGGACGCTGTGCCATAACCGAATCATTCGTTGGGAACTATTTCTTCAGCAATTCGATTACACTATTTCCCACATCAAAGGTGCGCAAAATTGTGTTGCTGATGCCTTATCTAGGTTGTCAGTTGGAAATGATCAGGAGAACGTTGATATTCAGAAGGACAAGAACTTTAGAATTATGTTTATTAAGGGAGTGAAGTGTGAGAGAGAAATTAGAAAAAATTTGTGAACAATTACAGAGACACCAAAACCAAGATGAGGACTTGAAATTAGTGGAAAGCTTACTCGGTAAGAAAGGGGAGGATAAAGTTGAAAAGTATTACCAGGTGCACATGGGTATTTTGTTCAGGAGACACAGGCCACACTCTCATAACTGGAAGCTATGTTGGCCGAAACAACACATAGACTTACTCATTAAGTTTGCACATGAGAGTTTTGGCCACTGTGGTAGTATGAAATGCACTCAAAAGCTACAAGAAAATTATTTTAATAACATATCCAGGAGGCTAAAATGTTGGCTAGCTTCTTGTGATAGATGCCAGAGAGTAAAGTTAACAAATCAGTGCCATGAAGGTTTTTTAAATAGCATTATACCCAAAGGTAAATCTGAGTTAGTTGGGGTTGACTTCTTTGGACAATTACCTCGTTCCAACGAAGGATACAGTAATGTCTTTCTTGTGGTTGATTTGTTTAGTAAATTAGTTAAGTTGTTCCCATTGAAAAAGGCTACCAGTATGAAAATTATACAGTGTTTTGAAAATGATTATTTCACTAATTCTGGCAAACCTAAAGCTGTATATTCTGACAATGGAAGCTAGTTCATCTCACATTTGAGGAAACAGTTTATGACCTATCAGAACCAAACGTATTTGCATTTCCGTTTACTCACCACCTCGTAATCCTACTAAAAGATACATGTGTGGGATTGGTCAGCTTTGTAGGACTTACTGTTGCAAAGATCATTCAAATTGGTACTCATATGTAACAGAATTTGAGGATATTCTCAACCATCTGCAACACCCAACAACTGGATTTTCTCCTTACGAGATACATTACAATAAAAAACCAACTAATTTATTATATGAACTAGTAAAGTATCCCAAGTGTTCTGAGTTGTCTCCTGATTAGAGAGAAGATATTGTGAGGAGAAACATGGAGATGTATCACAGCAACAAGAAGGTATGGCATGACAAAAATGTTAAGGTGATTCAGTACAAAGTTGGTGACCTGGTGTTAACACAATGTTATGAGAAATCAAAAGCTATAAATAAGGAGATAAAAATTTTTTTAATATTTATATAGGTCCTTTTGAAATTAGTGAAATGCCACATCCCAATGTGTACAGATTCATCTATCCTAGATCCAGGAAAGTGTTTGGATTGAGAACCATAGTGCAGCTTAAATCATATGTATCATAAAATTACACTTCAGTACCACATCACTCATATACAGACTGACACATTTGATTTTTTTGTTGTTGTTTGCATACATTTGAAAGTGGTGAATTCTTGTCATTTTAAAACCTGTGAGTGATACATTTGAAAACTACTTTCTATACTGAGACAAATTAGATTGAGAACTTGAGAATGTAGATTGATGGAGGAAGTGTTTTACATTTATACATCAGCTTACGATATTTGACAAACCTATCAGGAATTTCTTCATCATCTGCAGAGCTAGTTGGCATATAAATTTGTACTATTGTAGTAGGCATGGGCTTTGTGTCTATCTTGGCCACAATAATGCGTTCACTATGCTGTTTGAAGTAGCTAACCCGCACTCCTATTTTTTTTTATTCATTATTAAACCTACTCCTGCATTACCCCTATTTGATTTTGTATTTATAACCCTGTAATCACCTGACCTATAGTCTTGTTCCTCCTGCCACCGAACTTCACTAATTCCCACTATATCTAACTTAAACCTATCCATTTCCCTTTTTAAATTTTCTAACCTACCTGCCCGATTAAGGGATCTGACATTCCACGCTCTGATCCGTAGAATGCCAGTTTTCTTTCTCCTGATAACGACGTCCTCTTGAGTAGTCCCCGCCCGGAGATCCGGGGGGACTATTTTACCTCCGGAATATTTTACCCAAGAGGACGCCATCATCATTTAATCATACAGTAAAGCTGCATGTCCTCGGGAAAAATTACGGCTGTAGTTTCCCCTTGCTTTCAGCCGTTCGCAGTACCAGCACAGGAAGGCCGTTTTGGTTAATGCTACAAGGCCAGATCAGTCAATCATCCAGACTGTTGCCCCTGCAACTACTGAAAAGGCTGCTGCCCCTCTTCAGGAACCACATGTTTGTCTGGCCTCTCAACAGATACCCCTCCGTTGTGGTTGCACCTACGGTACGGCCATCTGTATCACTGAGGCACGCAAGCCTCCCCACCAACCGCAAGGTCCATGGTTCATGGGAGAAGAGATAATAGAAATTATTTAGGTAGTGAAGGGAGACGAAAATTTAATAGTCATGGGTGACTGGAATTCGTCAGTAGGAAAAGGGAGAGAAGGAAACATAGTAGGTGAATATGGATTGGGGGGAAGAAATGAAAGAGGAAGCCGCCTTGTAGAATTTTGCACAGAGCATAGCTTAATCATAGCTAACACTTGGTTTAAGAATCATGAAAGAAGGTTGTATACATGGAAGAACCCTGGAGATACTAAAAGGTATCAGATAGATTATATAATGGTAAGACAGAGATTTAGGAACCAGGTAATAAATTGTAAGACATTTCCAGGGCCAGATGTGGATTCTGACCACAATCTATTGGTTATGAACTGCAGATTGAAACTGAAGAAACTGCAAAAAGGTGGGAATTTAACGAGATGGGACCTGGATAAACTGACTAAACCAGAGGTTGTAGAGAGTTTCAGGGAGAGCATAAGAGAACAATTGACAGGAATTGGGGAAAGAAATACAGTAGAGGAAGAATGGGTAGCTCTGAGGGATGAAGTACTGAAGGCAGCAGACGATCAAGTAGGTAAAAAGACGAGGGCTAATAGAAATCCTTGGGTAACAGAAGAAATATTGAATCTAATTGATGAAAGGAGAAAATATAAAAATGCAGTAAATGAAGCAGGCAAAAAGGAATACAAACGTCTCAAAAATGAGATCGACAGGAAGTGCAAAATGGCTAAGCAGGGATGGCTAGAGGACAAATGTAAGGATGTAGAGGCTTGTCTCACTAGGGGTAAGATAGATACTGCCTGCAGGAAAATTAAAGAGACCTTTGGAGAGAAGAGAACCACTTGTATGAATATCAAGAGCTCAGATGGCAACCCAGTTCTAAGCAGAAAAGGAAAGGCAGAAAGGTGGAAGGAGTATATAGAGGGTTTATACAAGGGCGATGTACTTGAGGACAATATTATGGAAATGGAAGAGGATGTAGATGAAGATGAAATGGGAGATAAGATTCTGCGTGAAGAGTTTGACAGAGCACTGAAAGACATGAGTCGAAACAAGGCCCCGGGAGTAGACAACATTCCATTAGAACTACTGATGGCCTTGGGAGAGCCAGTCATGACAAAACTCTACCATCTGGTGAGCAAGATGTATGAGACAGCCCAAAGAAAGCAGGTGTTGACAGATGTGTAAATTACCGAACTATCAGTTTAATAAGTCACAGCAGCAAAATACTAACGCGAATTCTTTACAGTCGAATGGAAAACTGGTAGACGCGGACCTCGGGGAAGATAAGTTTGGATTCCGTAGAAATGTTGGAACACGTGAGGCAATACTAACCTTACGACTTATCTTAGAAGAAAGATTAAGAAAAGGCAAACCTACGTTTCTAGCATTTGTAGACTTAGAGAAGGCTTTTGACAACGTTAACTGGAATACTCTCTTTCAAATTCTGAAGGTGGCAGGGGTAAAATACAAGGAGCGAAAGGCTATTTACAATTTGTACAGAAACCAGATGGCAGTTATAAGAGTCGAGGGGCATGAAAGGGAAGCAGTGGTTGGGAAAGGAGTGAGACAGGGTTGTAGCCTCTCCCCGATGTTATTCAATCTGTATATTGAGCAAGCAGTAAAGGAAACAAAAGAAAAATGCAGAGTAGGTATTAAAATTCATGCAGAAGAAGTAAAACCTTTGAGGTTCGCCGATGACATTGTAATTCTGTCAGAGACAGCAAAGGACTTGGAAGAGCAGTTGAACGGAATGGACAGTCTTGAAAGGAGGATATAAGATGAACATCAACAAAAGCAAAACGAGGATAATGGAATGTAGTCAAATTAAATCAGGTGATGCTGAGGGGATTAGATTAGGAAATGAGGCACTTAAAGTAGTAAAGGAGTTTTGATATTTAGGGAGTAAAATAACTGATGATGGTCGAAGTGGAGAGGATATAAAATGTAGACTGGCAATATCAAGGAAATCGTTTCTGAAGAAGAGAAATTTGTTAACATCGAGTATAGATTTAAGTGTCGGGAAGTCGTTTCTGAATGTATTTGTATGGAGTGTAGCCATGTATGGAAGTGAAACATGGACGATAACCAGTTTGGACAAGATGAGAATAGAACCTTTCGAAATGTGGTGCTACAGAAGAATGCTGAAGAAAAGGTGGGTAGATCACGTAACTAATGAGGAGGTATTGAATAGGATTGGGGAGAAGAGAAGTTTGTGGCACAACTTGACTAGAAGAAGGGATCGGTTGGTAGGACATGTTTTGAGGCAACAAGGGATCACAAACTTAGCATTGGAGGGCAGCGTGGAGGGTAAAAATCGTAGAGGGAGACCAAGAGATGAATACACTAAGCAGATTCAGAAGGATGTAGGTTGCAGTAGGTACTGGGAGATGAAGAAGCTTGCACAGGATAGAGTAGCATGGAGAGCTGCATCAAACCAGTCTCAGGACTGAAGACCACAACAACAACAACATCAGGAATTTTAACTCAGATGATGCTTTCCAACACCTTCATGATTCTATGCTTGCTTGATCACACTGCTTTGTAGTGATGATGAGTTGTTGACCATTACATGTTCCATGCATATTTTGGCATATAATACACTTATTTGATGATATTATGAAGGGATGATCTTACTTCTGCCTTGGTTTTGTGAATATTATTGCTACTCGACCCAGGGGGACAGCAGCAGATAGGAGAGATTGAGGTGACATTGGTTGATATCACTTGAGTTTTGTTTTACTTGTTAGGATTGGTTTGTGTGCGCGCATTGTGTGTGTGTGTGTGTGTGTGTGTGTGTGTGTGTGTGTGTGTGTGTGTGTGTGTGTGTAGTCTTCTGAATTTTATTTGCCATGGTATGGCAACAAATTGCATCTTCTTCCACCCTTATGAACAGGCTGGGGGTAGTTTTAACTTAAGGATTTATGATGTGTCCAGGTTAGATGATTTTAACTTTGCTTGGTACATACGAGAGATATTGTGGCCTGGAGGAGATGATTTCCTTAGAGGAACAAGTTTAACACATGATAGGAATAATGTTCTGGTTATTGGTTCTAAATACACACTCAGAATAACTACATTGATTATAATAAACCCACATTTACACTGTCCGTACTGTTCACACAAAATTTTGATAGAGTTCAGTTGAGCAAGCTATTTAAATTTGGGGTGTTGAGACTATCTTGACTTAGCTATTTGATACCATACCTGGATTTGATTCCTCTGTAATTACTGAGGAGAACATATCAGAATGAGAACTATCCTATGATGGTTTTTCTTATTTGTATTTTGTGCCATTTTCATTTAACTTGATTAGTGTATTTTCTATATTTCGTATATATAGCTGGATTTGGCTTAAAAGTAGTCTGACTGATTTTGTGCCAAAATTATGCAAATATGAAGAAACATTCGTAACACTTGAGAGACAATATGTGATAAACAGAGAACGTACAATGGTTGAGGTAAAAGGACGCTGATTTAAATGATTGTGCATACAATATATTCAAATGGAATGGAACCTGACAAAACTAGATCCAGGAACTGAAAAGTCAGTAATATACCTGAGGCTAGCTAATATAAAGGTCCAAATTTGAGATCTGACACCTCTCTTCAAGAGACATTGTCCAAAAAAACTGAATTTATGAAAAAAGAAAACGTCTGTAAATAAATAATAATGTAGCTCATACTTATTATGTTCTGTTACATTAATTATAGTAAATGTTCACTGTTTAACTTGTTTGATAAAATGTTTCATTGGCTCACACCAATGTATGGAAAACTTTATGGCATTGTGTTATAACAGTTTCCTTATAGAACTATAGAACGAACTTTTTCATGTCACTTTACTAGTTTCATGTAACTTTTGTATTTCGGTTTCTTTTGTTCAGGTGCTTAACACCATTTAATATAGTTTCATAATTTATGTTGGTAAGTGTGCTTCACACGACATGATTCTCATCTACTTCATTCATTAATTTCACCAGTGCTTCACACCACGTAAAACTTTTATGTATGATTTTGTGCTCACACACTTGTATTTTTAAATTAATACGTGCTTAACACCATTTCAAAATTGTTTTTTTATGATTTATGCTTGGCAATGTGCTGCACACAATTCAATGTGCATTTTGAAAGTTTTTTATGTAGGGTTTTAAACTCATTGACTCTCATTCGTCTACCACTGGAGCTGGAATTTTTGTTACTTTTCCAAATTTCACATGCAATCCACCTGCTGGTTCTGGAAGAGTTTTTCACTAACTGACGTTAGTAAAAGCTCTTTGGGGGGGTATTGAAATGGAACCACCTTCCCTTTTCTATCCTTCCCATTACTATGTACAGATCTTAGTGTCTACTTTCTTTTTTATGCAACTTATGTGCAGATCTTAATTACGCATTTTACTGTGTGCAAATCTCAGTGTCTACTTTCGTTTTTATGAAAATTATGTACATATCTTAATTACGCATTTTCATATGTGCAGATATTAGTGTCTACTTTAGGTTTTATGCCAATTGTTAATCAAATCCTAATTATGCATTTTCTAGTGTGACAGAATTATTGATATTAATTTTAGTGGAATTATTGATATTAATTTTAGTGGTGAAATCATTAATCTTCCATTTCCAAAGATGTTAACAATGTTGTCATCAATGGTGTCACCCACTAATCTCAAGATCATCTACTAAGAACGAAACGGGCCACAGGAAACAAAACATCATCTGTGATCACAACTGATTATTTCCAGTACAATAAAATATTTATCGCTGCTAGTAGACGATCATGGCAAATAAAGTCTGCAAAAATTATAGAATGCTTTCGTATCACAGTTCCGAATGACAAGTATTGTAATCTTCCTCGTAAGTTGTTTTTATATGTAACGACGAGTAGGCCAGAATATTTGTCATAAGAAAGCAACAGTTACCAATCAATAACATCGATTATATTTTTTCCTAGTATATAACATGATGAATTATATTCTACTCGCGTAAAAAGATGCTTGCTAAGGCAAAACATTACCGACAAATATGTAGAAGCGTCAGATGACGACAGTTCCTCCTATGAAACATCAGTAACATAGTCTCTGCTTGAAAACCCAACATCCCTTACGTATTTTAGACCTAGAGATAATGAAATAAGTTTTGACAAGCGTAATAAAACAACAGAGATGAGGAAATGTTTAGTTTGAGGGTTCACTGTGACTTACACTAATCGTTGGACTAAAAATAGAATTAACAGCGTTCTTCCCGTAACAGGCAATAATTGGGCATGCCTGTTTGTCTGTATTTTAGCAAAGATGTGTTTTCTGCAGTTAGAAGTTTGATCAGGTTAGATTTGCTAAATCGCTCCATTAGGCCTAACATATCCGTTTAGTATGTCTTTTTTTTTTTCTTAGCCACATGTGTTGCGTAACTTTTCATCATGAAAATAGCTTTGGGACACTTAAATTGAGAATAGCCTTTCATGCTTCAGGCAGCAATGTGTGTGTGTGTGTGTGTGTGTGTGTGTGTGTGTGTGTGTGTGTGTGTGTTTTGCTGACCTATTATAGATGGGAAATCTTGCAAGATGTAACCTTTGTGTAACTGGGCAAAAGGGCTGGCTGTTTCGGTTTAATATCCATCTCCATTCCAAGAAAGGAAGTGTGACTTCTTTAAATGTGCGTGACGTCGTAGATAATGCGGGTGTGGCTTGTCACTTGAAGAAGAGGATGTGATAAATAAGGAGGCGTGGCTCGTCACGTATTACGTAAACGGAGCGTGCCTTGCCTCTATCTTCAATGATGACATCAAAGTGGCGTCCCCTCCACCCGCCAAAGTCCGAGAAATGGCCGTTGTTTACATATGTTTCCGTCTGTCTATTGCCTTCTGTCATTTCAGAATACATACCAGAGTTTGTCAGTGTCTACAAAATTTAGTTCAATTTAAAAAAGGAAACATTTGTGTCAGTGTTATTTCACTACTATACAGTCGTATATACTAAGGGAACAAGGTGAAACGAGTTATAAGCTTATATGATCTTAATAAATGTCCTGAAACTGTGAAAGTTCTTATACTTCGTAGAAAACTTGCTCTACACAAACTAAGGACGAAATACATCGCCTCTGTCACATAGTTCCATGACAAACGTTTTATTTAAAATTCAGTTTGAGTAACCTTTTCCTCGGTCTATTAGACTTGAAATTTATTACTTGGGGAGTTATTCCATAATTTCCTCTCACATTCCGGCTTACCATGCTGGCTTCTGAGATCAGTGCAAGAGATTCCCTCCAGCTTCAGGAAGTTGTGCATTAACGCCCGCAACAATTTCTGATTAAACAGGTATGCGAGTAGTGCATGCCTTCGTTGTTCTATTAACACCGTCAACCACAGAGTTGGACTCAAAGAGGCATCATGTACACAACTTTATAATTTAATATTTACACCGAAGGTATAACACTTCAGTGTAAGTAAACGTATGTTAATAAGAAATATTGTGAGTTCTTATACTTTTAGTTGATTGTGGTTTAAGATAAATTTGAACGCAATACTAAGGGAGTATTGTTTTACCTTTAGGTCAGAATCGAATGCCACCTGTATTGTCACAGCAAGTAACTGCTCTGAGATAATCTGCTGACGTTTTTTCCGAGTTTCTGAATTACATGTGGGTTTTTAAACTCTACCTCATGCAAAACACAATGTATTTGTTTTTCTGTTTCCGACGGAAGATAACGCATAGGTGTCGAAACATATCTGAATTAATTGGAAAAGAATTGAGCTGTTTTCGGCACAAGGCAAAGTTTAAAATCCCAATAAGTAGCTACTGATCGAGGTTGTACAGAATTACAATCACATTAAAGTGCTATACACTTTTTTGCCTTTTCTTTTCTTTTTACCGCAGTGAATTAACCCCTGTGTCCACCAAGACGCTGCCATACTTGTCAAGCAAGTACCACGCGAAGCTCAGCAAGCCGTGATTCTTAACTAATTCTAGGAATGATTAAATATTCCGAAAGAGCATGTTTGTAGATTTCCATTAACAGGAGGTAGCTTCAAAAAAAGTAAGTTACACATTATTACGGCGGGGCAACCAATTTTACTCAATACTGCACTAAACTTTAAAGAAACACACATACGTGACACTATTCTTCAACATTGTCATCGAGGCTCTGTTAACAGCAGTCAGATCCTCGAGTTTAGAAATCCACTCGTTGACCACCGAACCATTCAAGAACTGCTGTTTGAACGTCCTCATCGTTTAAAACTCTCCTCCTCCCCCTACTCCCCCCCCCCATCACCACACCCACACCTCCCAGATGTTCTTCCTCATTACTGGAAATTGGTGACTGTGGTCGGTTTTGACTGTCTTATTGTTACATATACCGCCAGAATTTCATGGTGACCCTGCGCTTAATTTACACTCCTGGAAATTGAAATAAGAACACCGTGAATTCATTGTCCCAGGAAGGGGAAACTTTATGGACACATTCCTGGGGTCAGATACATCACATGATCACACTGACAGAACCACAGGCACATAGACACAGGCAACAGAGCATGCACAATGTCGGCACTAGTACAGTGTATATCCACCTTTCGCAGCAATGCAGGCTGCTATTCTCCCATGGAGACGATCGTAGAGATGCTGGAAGTAGTCCTGTGGAACGGAACGGCTTGCCATGCCATTTCCACCTGGCGCCTCGGTTGGACCAGTGTTCGTGCTGGACGTGCAGACCGCGTGAGACGACGCTTCATCCAGTCCCAAACATGCTCAATGGGAGACAGATCCGGAGATCTTGCTGGCCAGGGTAGTTGACTTACACCTTCTAGAGCACGTTGGGTGGCACGGGATACATGCGGACGTGCATTGTCCTGTTGGAACAGCAAGTTCCCTTGCCGGTCTAGGAATGGTAGAACGATGGGTTCGATGACGGTTTGGATGTACCGTGCACTATTCAGTGTCCCCTCGACGATCACCAGTGGTGTACGGCCAGTGTAGGAGATCGCTCCCCACACCATGATGCCGGGTGTTGGCCCTGTGTGCCTCGGTCGTATGCAGTCCTGATTGTGGCGCTCACCTGCACGGCGCCAAACACGCATACGACCATCATTGGCACCAAGGCAGAAGCGACTCTCATCGCTGAAGACGACACGTCTCCATTCGTCCCTCCATTCACGCCTGTCGCGACACCACTGGAGGCGGGCTGCACGATGTTGGGGCGTGAGCGGAAGACGGCCTAACGGTGTGCGGGACCGTAGCCCAGCTTCAGGGAGACGGTTGCGAATGGTCCTCGCCGATACCCCAGGAGCAACAGTGTCCCTAATTTGCTGGGAAGTGGCGGTGCGGTCCCCTACGGCACTGCGTAGGATCCTACGGTCTTGGCGTGCATCCGTGCGTCGCTGCGGTCCGGTCCCAGGTCGACGGGCACGTGCACCTTCCGCCGACCACTGGCGACAACATCGATGTACTGTGGAGACCTCACGCCCCACGTGTTGAGCAATTCGGCGGTACGTCCACCCGGCCTCCCGCATGCCCACTATACGCCCTCGCTCAAAGTCCGTCAACTGCACATACGGTTCACGTCCACGCTGTCGCGGCATGCTACCAGTGTTACAGACTGCGATGGAGCTCCGTATGCCACGGCAAACTGGCTGACACTGACGGCGGCGGTGCACAAATGCTGCGCAGCTAGCGCCATTCGACGGCCAACACCGCGGTTCCTGGTGTGTCCGCTGTGCCGTGCGTGTGATCATTGCTTGTACAGCCCTCTCGCAGTGTCCGGAGCAAGTATGGTGGGTCTGACACACCGGTGTTAATGTGTTCTTTTTTCCATTTCCAGGAGTGTATTTTATCCGCAAGAATAATTCATCCCGCGTATTTAAACTTTGGAGTACGTTTCTATTTTCTGCAATATTTCACTCCAACACTGTGATGCACCTGTTTTTATACCACAACAGAAATGTGTCTTCAGGAAACCAGAAACATATCCTCTTCTTACAAAGCATCACTCCTGTTGCGCTATGGCCTTCGTGTGAGACGACGCGTGTAAATCAATTTTTAAATTCTCTTCGTATCCATCATTTGAAGCTTAACTACTACCTAAGCATGCTCATAGTAACGCTTTTTACATTTAACATGATTTCTGCCGTGCACACCAATAACAGCTGCGCTACTCGTGTTAAAATTCTCTGCAATTCCATACAGGTTAATACAAGATATATACCTCTCCTATTCTTAAGATAGCTCGCACATTTAATTCAAGAACTTTCCACCGGTGAAGATATTTCATGCAGGCAGTAACTACCTATAGTATTCAAAATAAGTTTCTGCGCGACAGTATACTGCCCGTATTGATGGCAAGCTGCTTTCTACGCGTTCGATTGTCGGTTTTGAATGACATCTGGACATTTATACGACGTATAATTCGTTAACTCTTATACACCATCTCCGAATAGAGTAATTAGCAATACCTGAATATTCTACACCTCCGCATGAGTCCTAGATCTCACTCCCACACTCTCAAAGCAACCCCAACCTTCTCAGCGCCTACCTACCCCCACTGCTGTGATTAATGAACTTTAAAATAACAGCAGATGAAAATGGGCAGGATCTTAACAACATTCATCAATCCTAGATCCTCAAAGATCCTCGCATCTGTAGGAACTCTAGTCTCACTTTTCTAGTCCGCATATTCTCAGAATTATTTTCAGTTATCAATTTACCGCTGTATACACAGCGTCGACCAGATCCAGTCGTATCTATGTCAGAAACGCTTCACCTTTCATGACGATGTAACCCAAAAACAGTCACCGTTTGTCGCCAACCCTCCCCGTTTGTCCCCACTGCAAATCCAATCATCATGGAACAAGGTCCCGGCTTACAGTCCCCGCCCTACGTAACCGCTGAAACCAGTCCCATTCACCTTCTCCTACAAAAGTAAGGCCCACCAAATCTGTATTAACTACCCTCATCCGTCCTATCGGTACTCCATTTCACCCAAATCATTCCTAATTTTCTGTCTCTACCACCATAGATGTAACATGTGTAATCTCCGTTTTCAAAATATCCCTCTTTTTGAGCGACATTACGTACTCAAAAATCACACTTATTACCGTTCTGTACTTCACCTAAACGCCACCACCCGATAATCATGACCATATTCTCGAACCGTGATGCCCTTAACCGTGCATAGGATCTCGTTACCTACTGCACCCAACAGGACAGCTAGATCTTCTTCCTGTGCAATAAACCTCCTGAACCTCTCCTGACAGGTCTTCAAACCAGCTCCTCACCTATGCCCCATATCCATTGCCCTCTTGACGACACGTATCCCATCCCATGCCCACATTTCACCCAGAGCTGGTCATCAAGCTCTGTACGGACCTCCTGCAGTACGACGACAAAAGTCCAACCACCAACATCCTCCGCAGCATAATAGCACCAACACGACCACCTTCACATTTATCAGCCATGAAGATCACCTGGTAAAAGTATTAAATTCTTCCGTTTTACGAGGGTAATCCCAAAAGTAAGGTTGAAAAATGGTTCAAGTGGCTCTGAGCACTATGCGACTTAACTTCGGAGGCCATCAGTAGCGTAGAACTTAGAACTAACTAAACCTAACTAACCTAAGGACATCACACACATCCATGCCCGAGGCAGGATTCGAACCTGCGACCGTAGCGGTCTCGCAGTGCCAGACTGTAGCGCCTAGAACCGCTCGGCCACACAGGCCGTGCAGTAGGTGGTATAGCACTTAGCAGACCCATCAGTCAAACGAATCAGTAACGTGCTTGAGCATTGTCCTGCAGAATGATGGTCAGGTCCTGCAGAAAGTGTCATCACTTCTGTCTCTATGCTGTTGATGTTTGTAACACAATGCTGGTGACTACTTTGAAGGTCAGTACAACTTTGAAACACGTATCTATTTTGTACGAGCTGTAAATAAATAATTGCCACTATTAAAGTTCCGAGCCTCGTACCTCCCGCAGTATTTTAATTTCGAAGACCTCCTTCTTTCTCTCTGTGTACTTCTCCATTTCCCATACGTCTGCCTCATTTAGTAATACTGCTCTGAATTATAGTTTCGTATTTTCTTAATTTGGTTCATCCTCATTTTTACCATACTTTAATTTCTTACAGCTTTGTTGTACCAAAAACGTTTACGGCTGAAGCGCAGGTATTAACATGATACTACTCCGCCCCAAAAGGGGAACGAAAAACAAAGTAAAAATGGCACTATGTAAGCTTCTCCACACACTGGTCAAGAACTTTCGGAGTACGGATGGAGATGAGTGAAGGAGGGAGATTACTCTTTTCGAGGAAGAGATGTTCAAAGCTACGTTTCGAATATCAGTGCAGTACAGTGGTCGACCATTACGCAGGCAAAAATAGCGATGATTCGCAGCATTCAGTTTCGGTAATCTCATTTGACGCCGGCCGGGATCGGTGCCTCGCTTGTTCTGCGGGAGGAGATGAAAGTGGAGAAGCCTGGTCTGGCCGAGCCGGCCGGCGTTCCCGCCTCCACGCGGCCTTTGTTTCGCCGCTTTTTTTCCTCTTGTTCGCTCCTGACAGCTTCTGACTGCGCAAAATCTCTCTTTCTTTCCTGCGGCGGAAATCAACTGCTTTAAGTTTTCGTCTGCCCTCGCAAGTTGAGAAACTATAGAAATGCTTATTATTACAGTAACGAGGGAGAAAAAGGATAAATAAAATGAGAAGCTGAAAGGACTCGTTGAACGTTATTAAATTGGTGTTCCCCTTATGAACTTTCAAGTGGTCGTCAGTTTGTGATTATGCTTCCATTTACTTTTTACGGCAAAAGCGGAACAATTATAGGATAACTTCGTTGTCCGTGTGTGTGTGTGTGTGTGTGTGTGTGTGTGTGTGTGTGTGTGTGTGTGTGTCTCAGTCTGTACGACTGTTCAAAACGTCTTAGCAACGGGGGCATGAATCAAGCTGAAATTTATGCCATATTCTGAGGTCTATAGTCACTTGCCGTTTTAATAAACGTAAGCTTCTAAGTGAATATAGCAAAAAGTTACAGCCATTTATTTCACGTAGTTTGTTAGCCGTGAACTCACTCACCAAACAACAAGTTTTATTGCATGGCCATCCCACTGAAGATGCCTTACACTAAAAAAAGGGGAAAGGAGTGTGGGAGAAGTAGATTACAGTTGCAGCAAGAAATGGCGGTTTTATTTACAGAGCAAGTATCACTCATCCAAACCTACAGGAGACTTTCTTTTCACCTAGAATCTAAAAATTCGCCAAGAAGCAAGGTTTCACACTACATCCCAAGGAAGAAAAGTCCGAAGATCGGTAATTTGTAATATCACACCAAAAAAAATTCTCGTTCGTTAGGGCAATCAGCAGATACGGTCATTTATGTCGCGTGTTTTGATCTTCGCGAAGTGACTCATTAAAACCTATAGAGTACTTCCCGTGGCACTAGAAGCATGACATTTGGCAAGAAGAAGGGTTTCACATTACAAGAAAAGGGAAAAATCCTAAAGTGATAATTTGTAATTATATCAGATGAAGAAGCTTTTTGAATCCTGCCGTCACGAATTACTCTCCTATGCCAACGTTTTCATTTCAGAGTCGCTCTTGCAAGCTACGCTCTCTATTATTTGCTTGATGTATTCCAGTCTCTGTCTACCTCTATAGATTTCACCCTTTACAGCTCTCTCTAGCACCACTGAATTTATTCCTTGATGTCTTATCATATGTCCTGTTATCCTGTCCCATCCTTCTTATCTCCAAACATTCCTTTCCTCGCCGATTGGCAGCTTACCAGTCCACCTTATTTTCAACACTCTTCTGTTGCACCATATCTCAAATTCTTCGATTCCCTTCTGTTCCGGTTTTCCTACAGTCAGAATTTCGCTACCATAAAGTGCTTTGCTCCGTACGTACTTTCGCAGAAATTTCTTCCTCACTTTGTTATCAGACTTCAGACTTGAAACTAAAACGTTTTCGAAAGCCTTGGAATCTCTGGGAACGATAATGTGGCAGTATTAATGCCGCTAACAGGCGAAAATCGTCGAGATACTCAATTTCCGGAATGGATTAACCGTCCTTATACATAATTAATTTTGTACGGAGCCCTCAGAGCACGAGTCCCTAACACACCTGCCCCATTTAAAAAAGAATTTGCACTTCGTAAATAAGCAAATCCGTGTTGCATTCATTGCATACCATAGCGTAACAGTCTTTAAATTTCTTTTTTGCACACAAGCATTATATTCTACCTATAGGTATTTCAGTTTTGTAGACTAAGTAGATACACTTAACCACTTAACACATAACAGGCAGACATCGCTAAGAGTGCCACTATGCGCAAAGGAAAAAAATTCCCTTCACATTGGGAGCTAAGCAAACTAAGTCTTCTGGAGGTTCAGGAGTGACCCAGGAAAGTGTGGTAGGACCGCTCTAAGGCTCTATATACATAAACGATGCGGTAGATAAGGTGAATAGCAATGTGCGACTACTTGCTCATGACGCTATAGAGAATTCTTAAGTGTTACAGAGGATACAGGATGACTTGGATAAAATGTTTGATGTGATGGTGCTCTAAATGTAGGAGATGTAAGCTAATGATGATGAGTCAGAAAAACAACCTTGTAATGTTCGCACACAGTTTAGTGGCGTGTTGCTTGATACAATCAAGCCGATTGAATTCCTGAGCAACACGCTGCAACGCTATATGAAATGAAACGAGTTCGTAAGGGCTGTTGTAGGTAAGGCGAATGGTCAATTTCGTTTTATTGGCAAAATTCTAGAAATGTACAGCTCTTCCATAAAGGAGAACGCGTACAGATCACTTGTGATACTTATTCCTTAGTTCTGCCCAAGCGTTTGGGTTCCCACCAGGAAAACGTCGAAACAGCTCAGAGGCCTGCTACTAGATTTTTTACCGAAGTTTGATAAACACTCTAGTTTTACATAAGGGGTTCGTGAATTCAAATGGGGAAACTATGAAGGGAAGAGCTTCTTTTGCCGGAACTCTGTATCCCAGGTACAACCAGAAGGATTTTAATGAGACTGGCACCATGACCAATGTACACCTCGCGTAATAACTGCGAAGACAACGAGATACATCCAAGTTCATGCATATGCGCATATAGATACTCGTTTGCCCCTCATTTTATTTGGGAGTGGAAAAGGAAATGAAATGACTAGAAGTGCTACAACGTACCCTCCGCATGGTGGCTCACGGAGTATGTATGTAGATACAGACGTAAATTGACACTAGACGTATCCTGTTCGAGAGGGGGGAACACGAAATGCATCCAGGAACATTGTCTAAAACATGATCTTTCGGTGGTTTGCGTGTTACGGCGTGGGGAGGCGTACTTATGCAAAGGCGTGTCTGAGCACGGTACACTCACCGGGCGCGTTATTATTGCACTATTGGCTATTAAAATTGTTACACCACGAAGATGACGTGCTACAGACGCGAAATTTAACCGACAGGAAGAAGATGCTGTGATATGCAAATGATTAGCTTTTCAGAGCATTCAAACAAGGTTGGCGCCGGTGGCGACACCTACAACGTGCTGACATGAGGAAAGTTTCCTACCAAGATCGGACTGTAGCCTATCGCGATTGCGGTTTATCCTATCCCGACATTGCTGCTCGCGTTGGTCGAGATCCAATGACTGTTAACAGAATATGGAATCGGTGGGTTCAGGAGGGTAATACGGAACGCCGTGCTGGATCCCAACGGCCTCGTATCACTAGCAGTCGAGATGACAGGCATCTTATCCGCATGGCTGTAACGGATCGTGCAGCCACGTCTCGATCCCTGAGTCAACAGATGGGGCCGTTTGCAAGACAACAACCATCTGCACAAACAGTTCGACGACGTTTGCAGCAGCATGGACTATCTGCTCGGAGACCATAGCTGCGGTTGCCCTTGACGCTGCACCCTAGACAGGAGCACCTGCGATGGTGTACTCAACGACGAACCTGGGTGCACGAATAGCGAAACATTTTTTCGGATGGATCCAGTTTCTGATAACAGCATCATGATGGTCGCATCCGTGTTTGGTGACATTGCGGTGAACGCACGTTCGAAGCGTGTATTCATCGCCATACTGGCGTTATCATCTGGCGTGACGGTCTGGGGTGCCATTGGTTACACGTCTCGGTTACCTCTTGTTCGCATTGACGGCACTTTGAACAGTGGACGTTACATTTGAGATGTGAAACGACCCGTGGCTCTACCCTTCATTCGATCCCTGCGAAACCCTATATTTCAGCAGGATAATGCACGACCGCATGTTACATGTCCTGTACGGGCCTTTCTGGATACAGAAAATGTTCGACTGCTGCCCTGGCCAGCACATTCTCCAGATCTCTCACCAATTGAAAACATCTGGTCAATGGTGGCCGAGCAACTGGCTCGTCACTATACGCCAGTCACTACACTTGATGAACTGTGGTATCGTGTTGAAGCTACAAGGGCAGCTGTACCTGTACACGCCATCCAAGCTCAGTTTGAGTCCTTGCCCAGGCGTATCAAGGCCGTTATTACGGCCAGAGGTGGTTGTTCTGGGTACTGATTTGTCAGGATCTATGCACCCAAATTGCGTGATAATGTAATCGCCTGTCGGTTATAGTATAATATATTTGTCCAATGAATACCCGTTTATGATCTGCATTTCTTCTTGGTGTATCAATTTTAATGGCCAGTAGTGTATGTACACCTTATGTCTTTCCTTTTAGAAGTGTATTTGGGCCTGATTTTATTTTTACGGTTTCCTATCTCTACTGGTAAAAACGGGACTCTTCCAGGAACATTTTATAATTCCTTCATCACTCTGCCTGTTTGCCGGACTGTTAAGACCCCTTTTTTTCAGGAACAGGTAGAGATATCAGGGTGAAATTTATGATAAATAGTAAGGTCTACTCTCCCTTGGCGTTGTTAAGCTTCCAGGTCAGTACGATCGAAAGATACCCCCATTTACGTTACACGTTTTGATACTCGCAAACTCAATCATCAAAACCTACAGACAAGCTATCTACATACACCCGTTTCTTGAAGGTTCCCCTGTGGATCGAATATTCCATCATTTTCCTGGAGTGCGTTTGTGATGTTATTAACCATTGTACCGATAATTCGGCTGACAATCTTGCAAGGGACTTAACTTGAGAACGGCTGAACGACTGTCAGCGAAATATAGATACAACAGTTAGTTAATCCCGGATGCGCTGGTGAAAAGCGAGGTCGGACCTGGCAGCGTAACGGTGAAGCGCGTGCTAGCGAATCGAGAGGTATCGGGATCGAACCTCGGTTCGACAACGGATTTTTCAGTCTTCGTTTTGACCTAGCTATCACCTCTCAACGACGGGAGGAGTCACTAGAAACGACACGTAGGTCGGATTAGACGTTAACCTGTATGTCACCTTTCCCCATTGGATAGCTGGGGTAGGTTAGGGACCAGCTAGTCTCCAAAGTGGCTTCCCATAGAAATACTTGCACCAGGCGACTGAGCCACACGAAATTATTATTATTATTATTATTATTATTATTATTATTATTGTTATTATTATGTATAAGCATAGATTAAGTTTTTATGGAACCCTGATAGTGCGAGTCGCACCCGCACTCATTTAAATGGTTCAAATGGCTCTGAGCACTGTGGGACTTAACATCTGAGCTCATCAGTCCCCTAGAACTTAGAACTACTTAAACATAAAGACATCACACACATCCATTCCCGAGGCAGGATTCGAACCTGCGACGTCGCGGTCGCACGGTTCCAGACTGAAGCGGCTAGAACCGCTCGGCCACACCGGTCGGCCCCGCACTCGTCCGCGATGACATCGTACAACGCGCGTGGAGCAACACTTGCAACGAGAGGATATTCGGTGAATGGAGAGCTCTGTCCGTTCATCCGACTTAAATCCCATTTAGACGACGTTTGGGTAAATAAACTTTCCTAAGGTTATGTTCAGGAACAGTGCGAAAAATGATTTTTTGAACCAAACCGTGAACTGACTCTGGCAGGTAGTTTTATGAACCAAACCGTGACATGACTCCCACAGTAATAATTAAGCATGCTGTATCCCACATTGTCGCACACTGGGTTTCAGCTGCCTGAAAAAGCATCGAATTGCCAATGATCGTCAAATTATTCACGAAACGCTGTATTTCAAATATTCTGAACGGCAATGAAGATGATTTGCTCTGGAAGGACACTGAGGATGATGGGGAAAGAGTAAACGAATCTCTTCATGATGGCAGACTCCTCCGAGGATACCAGTAGTAATGACATTAGCGAGTAATGACGAGTAACGGCTGTAATTACTGAATGTTTTTTTGAATGCTATGTAGATAAACGAGTACGGTATTCCTTTTTAGTAATAACTGTGTCATTTAATACTGTTGTTGTTTAATAGTTCGTGTATACGTTCGTTGATGTCAGAAATAAATTTTTCCTGCTAGTGATGCACCAACAAACCCTTTTTTACGATTTTAATTTTTAAAATTGGGGTGCGCATTGCATTGGATAACGTATTAGATTACGTAAATACGGTGTCTGCGTATATGAGATGATCAGTTATTTGCACCAACAAATCAGCTAGTAAGATAGTATCGTAAGGAAGTCCATACATGTTTTTAAATATCTCAGACTATTTTTTAACGAATTTTCTTACTATTAAATGTCATGCTTCGCTACGTTTATACTAGGGAACAGCCAATGGTATGTTAACATAAAGTGATTATTTTGTGTACTAATGCTAAGTACAGTGCTTTTCAGTATAAAGATGATAGAACTCTGCTGCAGATTGTAGCCTTTAGGCTGCAAGTCTGTTCATCGTACGGAACGTTCTTCGCAGCGACTCGGGGCTCCTACCAATGTTAGCGTGGATGCCGTGACCCAATTTTGCAGTTCTTCGTCGTAAAGAAGGTCTCTCCTTTTTTGTTTCTCTCCGCTTTCCTCCCCGCACGGAATCGTAAATATAAATAATATCGGATACGTCAAGAATCGACGAAGTAACGAATTACTGCCATAAAATGAAACACAGAGCATTTTTCTTCGGCTGGCGTTGGCGGTAGCTTTTATTGGCGAGACTTACGACCTCCAACGCTTTGTCATTTTTTTATCGCTTGTGAGCAGTGCTTGCCACGAGGGCAGTTTGTCTACACGAAGACCATCCGCTGTGTTATTTGATGTCTCGTTGTGAGAAGCCTCGCTGCTGCTCTCCGTGAAGATGACCACCATCGGGTAGTTGGTAGGTGTTATCTCAGGAGCGTACCCACGATCTGAGCTATAGTCCGACTGTAATTACCTGATAGTTGACACATATCACTTGCCGCTACAGTGTTGTAACATCGGCTGCCGGCTACCGCTCGGTTATGGGTGACACAAAAACAAAAAAAAAAAAAAAACACACACACACGACGGGTCGCTTCACAAATGCTGTTAATGTGTAACGCGGAGTAATTGTAGAAGTGGCCGGCGCGAGGTACACTATGTGATCAGAAGTATCCGGACAACTAGCTGAAAATCATTTATAAGTTCGTGGCGCTCTCAATCGGTATTGATGGAATTCAATACCGTGTTGGCCCACCCTTAGCTTTGATGACAGCTTCCACTCTCGCAGGCATACGTTCAATCAACTGCTTGAAGATTTCTTGGGGAATGGTAGCCCGTTCTTCCTGGAGTGCTGCACTGAAGAGAGGTATCGATGTCGGTCGGTGAGGCCTGGCACGAATTCGGCGTTCCAAAACATCCAAAATGTGTTCTATAGGATTAAGGTCAGGACTCTGTGCAGGCCAGTCCATTACAGGGATGTTATTGTCGTGTAACCACCCCGCCACAGTCCGTGCTCGATGATGTTCAAAGATGCAGTCGCCATCCCTGAAAGGCTCTTCAACAGTGGGAAGCAAGAAAGTGCTTAAAACATCAGTGTAGGCCTGTGGTGTGATAGTGCCACGCAAATCAACAAAGGGTGCAAGCCCCCTCCATGAAAAACACCGTAACACCACCGTCTCAGAATTTTACTGTTGGCGCTACACACGCTGGCAAATGACTTTCACCGGGCATTCGCCAAACCCACACCCTGCCGTCGGATCAAAATGGTTCAAATGGCTCTGAGCACTATGGGACAACTTCTGAGGTCATTAATCCCCTAGAACTTAGAACTAGTTAAACCTAACTAACCTAAGGACATCACACACATCCATGGCCGATGCAGGATTCGAATCTGCGACCGTGGCGGTCTCGTGGTTCCAGACTGCAGCGCCTAGAACCGCACGGCCACTTCTGCCGGCCGCCGTCGGATCGCCACATTATGTACCCCGTGATGCGTCATTCCGCACAACGTTTTTCCACTGTTCAGGCGTCCAATGTTTACTCTCCGTACACCAAGCGAGGCGTCGTTTGGGATCTACCAGCGTGATGTGTGGCTTATGAGCAGCCGCTCGACCATGAAATCGAAGTTTTCTCACCTCCCGCCTAACTGTCATAGTACTTGCAGTGGATCCTGATGCAGTTTGGAATTCCTGTGTGATGGTCTGGATATGTTTCTGCCTATCACACATTCGATCCTCTTCAACTGTCTGCGGTCTCTGTCAGTCAACAGACGAGGTCGGCGTGAACGCCTTTGTGCTGTATGTGTCCCTTCACGTTTCCACTTCACTATCATATCGGGAACAGAGGACCTAGGGATGTTTATGCGTGTGGATATCTCGCGTACAGACGTATGACACAAGTGACACCCAGTCACCTAACCACTTTTCGAGGTCCGTGAGTTCTGCGGAATGGCCCATTCTGCTCTCTCACCATGTATAATGACTACTCAAGTCGCTGATATGGAGCACCTCGCAGCAGGTTGCAGCACAATGCACCTAATAACAAAAACGTATGTTTTTGGAGGTGTCCGGATATTTTTGATCACATAGTGTACCTCGGAAATGCAAGATGCTCTGTCGAAAGCTGATTTTAAGTGACCAGCGAATGAACTTTGGAAGACGACGCGTTCTGTAGCCCCGAATTTAAACTCATTTTCTAATTTGGCCCAACCTCGTGATGTGCAATATATCCAAGAAAACGGCGGTCAAAATCTGCGGCACATAAAATCACTATCGCTTTGTTCACGGTGATTAAAGCTAACCTCTACGAGCAAACTCATGACAAAATATTCAATTTCAGCGCTAAAAAGTAACTGATTTCTCGCTATCAGTGGTTACCTGTAACTGTCCTCTCACAAGCCATACGAGCTGCCTCGTCCGGACTTGGTTGCAGATTATAGGTGATACGGATTAATAAGCAGTAAATGTTTCGGCTTTCCTGTTTATGCGTCTGTCCATATTGCAGGGCAAGAGGCGAGTTCGCTTGTGGACATCATTATTTCTTGGCCGGGAGGGGCAGTGGTAGGTCGTGCGATGAGGCAGCTGCACTTGCTTGGTGCGTCCTTAAATTATGTTCCACCATTCTTAGTAGAAAGACAGTCCAACAATCAATAAAACCTCATAAGTACTCGTCGCTGACTAATGTTTCGCGTTAATAAACACGTAAATGTTACCTGGTAATTTTAAAACGTAAGAAGGATCCACCTTTTGTTTGGCACGAAAAACATTTTTTGAAGGTAAAATTTTCTAGGATGTACGTATGTTCCTCTTCAGTTCCATCTACGCGATCGATGTTTCAACTCTTCTCTTGCGATCTTCTTCAGTATCTTCTGGTGTTTCCTGTTAGCATCTCCATTTCACGCACCTGACAACTAAAACTGGTATGACAGAACTACTTCAGACATCCGTACTGAATCGTTACGAGAATAATGGCATTAAGGACTGATGTGGTTTAGCAAACTTTCCTGCCATTTCACAGAAATGTAACTGAAATGTCAATCTACCCTTTGATGGCATACGTGAAAGCGCAGGTTTTAGCGATGGCTGAAAATATCCGCGATTTACAGTTCAGAAATGGCACGTTGAAAAGAAGTAAATGAGACACAGTTTTCTTTGGACAAAGAAAGTTAAACGAAAATTATACGAGGGGCTTTCAATAAGTAATGCAACACATTTCTTTTCTGAAAGTACGTTGGTTCATTCAGGACTCCAACACACCATAATATTTACCGCTCTTTTGGCTACAAAACGCTGTTTTGCAATATAATGTCAGTTCAATGAGACGGCCTTACACCAGCTTACTGGGAGAGCTTGTATGCCTGCATGGTACCGCTCTTCTGGCCGACATCGGAGTCATCGTCTTACTACATCAATACTCCCTCCCACCATCCATGTACTGCTTCCGACAGGGTGCATCTTTATTGGGCCAGACGGATGGAAGTCGGGAGCTACGTGATCTTGGCTGTGTGGTGGATGAGGGAGAACAGTCCAATGAAGTTTTGTGTACCCCTCTCGGTTGCGAAGACTTGTGTGGGGCCTTGCGTTGTCATGGGCAAGGAAAATGTCGTTTGCATTTTTTTGCCGATGAATAGCTTGAAGACGTTTCTTCAGTGTCCTGAGAGTGGCACAATACACTTCAAAGTTGCCCGCCCAGCTAGCCTTCCGAGCAGGAAGGCGTGACGGTTTTTAAGGCGATTTTCTCATCTGCCTCGGCGAATAAGGGCTGGTTCCCCTTATTCCGCCTTAGTTACACTATGTCGGCGATTGCTGCGCAAACACTGTCTCCACGTACGCGTACACCACAATTAGTGTTCCACCCAAGCGTTTGGGATTACACTGGTCTGGTATGAGACGTTCCATGGGGGGAGGGGGGGGGGGGCGAAGGCGCCGAACCGCACCCTAGGTTCGATGGGGGGCGGCGGTGGGGTGGGTGGACTGCTGTGGCCTGTTATGGGGTTGTGAACCACTGAGGGCTACGGCGGGACGAAGCATCTCCATTTTTTCTAGGTCCCCGGTTCAATACACACTTCAACGTTGATCGTGCACAATGAGGGAGGACATCAAACAGAGTAATCCCTTCAGAAGACCGTCGCTGTGCCTTTACTGGCTGAACGTCTTCTTTGGAGACGACTTGTTTTTGAGCCATTCCAGGGACTGCCGCTTTATCTCTGGTCCGAAGTGATAAACCTTGTCTCATCGCTTATGACTATGTTCGACAAGAAACTGTAACTAAAAGCTTGTAAAGCTCTATGGTCTTTGGTTAAGCTACGAGGAACCCAGTTGGACCATATCATTGAGTATACCAACTGGTGGATGGATGTGTCAGCACTACCAACAGCGACTTATAGTAGCGCAGCGAGATGGTGCTTTGTGATCTGTCAATCACCTAGAATGAGAGTGTCCGCACGTTTCAACGTTGCAGGAATCACAGCTGCGTAGGGCCGGCCGGCGCGTGGGCGGTCAGGCAAGTTTGCAGGACATTGTTGCGATGATAACAGGCGCTTCGCACGACGACTCACCGTACTGTTCACTGCCAGGTGACCGTAGTGATTCTGCAAGCGCCTGTGAATATCTGCGATACTCTGGTTTCCTGCCCAAGGAAACTTAATGATAAATGTCTGCTAGGAAAGCATCTCCCTTACAGACGCTGTTCTCAAGGATACGTACAGCCTCATGATCTTTATGGGCTGAAGCAGGAGTATTTCACGATGCCCGACAAGAAGATCTGCATTTTTCAACCGAATTTGGTCGAAAAACATATATTTCATTACTTATTGAACGTCGTTCGTATATCCACTATCGGCGACAGCATAGGTAGAAGGTAATGCCGGCCGGTGTGGCTGTGCGGTTCTAGGCGCTTCAGTCTGGAACCGCGTGATCGGTACGGTAGCAGGTTCGAATCCTGCCTCTGGCATGGATGTGTGTGATGTCCTTAGGTTAGTTAGGTTTAAGTAGTTCTAAGTTCTAGGGGACTGATGAGCACAGATGTTAAGTCCCATAGTGCTCAGAGCCATTTGAACCATTTTTTGTATTAGCGACAGGACTCGGTACCAGCCAATACGTCATGAATGAACGGTCGAAATCGTGATAAAGTATGTCATATAATACATGTGCTCCGACTGGAATAGCTGATAGCTGTTTGAACAGTTATATGGTGTGAATCGTGAAGTGGAAGTTGAGTGAGACGTGATAACGCGTGGACTTGATGCTATAGTGTGAAATATCAGTGCAAACGAGAATATGCACTAAATGGAAAAATTTCGCGAGTGACTGAACATTCACTTTCTTATATCGTTGTGGAGACTACGTGCATCTGCTTCCCAACCAAGTAAAACTAATTGCAGGTAAAGCACGTACGGGAAGTAGATTCATTGGAAGAATCCTCAGAAGTGTAGTCCATCCATATAGAAGGTAACTGACGTAAACCTCGTTCAATGAATACACGAATATTGCTCGTCAGTCTGGAATCCGTACTAGATACAATTTTTTTCTTTGATGTATGTATTATTTTCTTTTAGTTCGTTACCTATATAAAAGAACAGACCGAATGTTGTATGCGAATTGGCATGAGTACAGCGCATGATACATTATCATAATTTCAAATGTGTTAGTAATAAGTAAGGAAGACGGCGCAGCAAAGGTGAAGCGCTTCATTACGTGGTTTTCTCTCAAAATTCCGAGAGTGTAATTTCCTAAAAGTGGCAACAAATATATTGTTTCCTCCTATGTATATCTCGCGAAAAGGCCATCATAAAATTACGGGCGTGGCGTAGTGTAGTCTTTAAGAGACCTCTTGCCGTTCCATTCACGCATGTGTCAATGTCGCACCTCTTCATGGTCACGTCACAGGTAGGCTGAAAAACTTAAGCACCCTTTCCTTTGGTGCTGCTTTGAATATCGTTCCGATTTCGTCGAATGTTTCTGAACGGTTCCTAGCGGTTCCACCCTGCACACCACAGCAAAAATTGCGGTCGCTTTGCCCCCATAAGGGGTGCTATTACATTCAGTAATGTTACTGGCCCACGATGTCCATGGAGGAGTGTTAAATCTACCTGGAGATAGCAAAAGTGTCGAAGATTCTCAGTAACGTCGTCCTGTTGATCATCGCGCTGCAAACTGTTGGTTTCGAACTCGAAACATGCGGGAGTCAATGCCCCAAGGATTGGCACGGTCTCATAGACGCACTTTACGTCACAGGCTTTTTTGGTGTAGAACCTAGCGGCGGCGCGTCTGAAATATTTTCCTCGGGAACCCATAAGTAAACCGCGTGATTTCAAAATACGGAGTCACGGTTCCAGCCTCCATCGCACAGGCGTCAGAAGAAAGGGTTAAATGTGAGAAAGAGGGATGTGACGGCCTCCCCACCGTGTGTCACACACACGGAGGCATTGAGCTGAATTGTAATGAAATTCCCCACCATTGAGACATCATTAATCCACCTTATACCTCACATGGACTTCTAAAATCTGGCATTCTTTTACCATGTGTCTGCACCTCGTTCTTCGAAGCATCGTCGAACCCGAGTGTGACGTCGCAGGGCACGGTGCTTTTTACCCTTTCAGAGAAAGGTTTTGCGCACCTTTGAGACAAATTCCATTTTTCTACGTTAAAGTAGGAGACAATTACGGGGTTTCGAAACAAGTGATCCTTTAATTGTGTAGCTGAGTGTATGTGCCGGTTGGGAATAGTGGCTGATAATATATACCAAATGAACTCCGACATATTATTATTAGGACAGTGAGTACTTATCATCTGGGGTTTCTAGACCAAGTCATTCAAACTTATATAAAACTAAATTTATATATCCTATATATAAAAACAGTAATTTTTAGATTTAATTTTTTATCAACATCCGATTCTAATGCAGTTTGAAGAAAAAAACTAAACTTTATATCTTTATAATTCTTAGATTTACTGTTTTTCAATCCAAACAACTATAAGGAATTTAAAAATTTTAAAAAATGAGGAATGAAATATATTAAAAAGTTAAAAATAGACAAATTTGTTTAAATTTAATAACATGAATACAATGATCTTTAATTTCCCTTTCACCCAGTTACAAAAATTTTAAACCAACATCTCTCCCCAGGTTTATCCTCACCTTCTTAAAACATTTTCTACAATGCAAGATATTTTTATAGCACTATGGAAGTATAACTTTAAATTTATGTTCTAGAACTAACACAACTTTTTCACCAAATATATTCAGCATCAGTTCAGCTTTTTAAATATTACAAGTTTAATTCTTTTTTAATTCTATAAAGTCTATAAATGTAGAGCCATTATCGAAATTATAAAGCACACTTACCAATTCTTAAAAATTATTGATGGCGTTTGTCAGTTGTCCACTTATACCTTCAAAATTATTCAGATCTTTAAAACTTATTTATATTTTTAAAAAATAAGAATTGTGACTATGGTTTTTGACAGAGGCACGAAAATAAAAGCACTATGCTTTCTACTACATTTCTTCTAGCTACTTTTACACAAATATAATTTTTTTCCATGTAAAGGGAAGCTGAAAGTAAAATGTATGCCACAAACAAAAAAGAAATAAAACAAAACCAACTAATGAAAGATCTGGATTACAGTTACTTACAGAAAATGTAAATCCTAGTAATCTTATTACAAATATTGGAGATATTATGTATACAATTATTTCGAATGATAGTTCCATTTTGCGATAATATTATGGTTCTTTAAAAAACAGAGTTTACAGACCGTATTGGAAAATTTCTTGTAAAAAAGCTGCCATATGGTAGTCTTAAAAATTCGTGATTTATTACATTCTTATGTACAAACAATACCTGGCATTGAACAAATTATTAAAAAAGATATTAAAATATTAACTAAAAATATAAAAAACCTGTTGCTCTTCCTTATAAAACAGAATGAGCAGATATTAAATTAGATACATACTTAAAAGTATTACCAGGTATTTTAGAACAACTTACAAAAGAATATTATTATTATTGGCTTTAGACATAATGTAAGACTTCACAGACATTTTTTAATGAACGAGGAATGTGCAAATATTTAACAATTAAACTTCCTGGCAGATTAAAACTGTGTGCCGGGCCGAGACTCGAACTCGGGACCTTTGCCTTTCGTGGGCAAGTGCTCTACCAACTGAGCTACCCAAGCACGACTCACGCCCCGTCCTCACAGCTTCACTTCCGCCAGTACCTCGTCTCCTACCTTCCAAACTATACAGTATCTCTCCTGCGAACCTTGCAGAACTAGCATTCCTGAAAGAAAGGATATTGCGGAGACATGGCTTAGCCACAGCCTGGGGGATGTTTCCAGAATGAGATTTTCACTCTGCAGCGGAGTGTGTGCTGTTATGAAACTTCCTAGCAGATTAAAACTGTGTGTCGGGCTGAGACTCGAACTCAGGACCTTTGCCTTTCGAGGGAAAGTGCTCTATCAACTGAGCTACCCAAGCACGACTCACGCCCCGTCCTCACAGCACTTGCCCGGGAAAGGCAAAGGTCCCGAGTTCGAGTCTCGGCACAGCATACAGTTTTAATCTGCCAGAAAGTTTCATAACAGCACACACTCCGCTGCAGAGTGAAAATCTCATTCTGGAAACATCCCCCAGGCTGTGGCTAAGCCATGTCTCCGCAATATCCTTCCTTTCGGGAGTGCTAGTTCTGCAAGGTTGGCAGGAGAGGTTCTGTAAAGTTTGGAAGGTAGGAGACGAGGTACCGGCAGAAGTGAAGCTGTGAGGACGAGGTGTGAGTCGTGCTTGGGTAGCTCAGTTGGTAGAGCACTTGCCCACGAAAGGCAAAGGTCCCGAGTTCGAGTCTCGGCCTGGCACACAGTTTTAATCTGCCAGGAAATTTCATAACAGCGCACACTCCACTGCACAGTGAAAATCGCATTCTGGATTTAACAAATAATTACAATTTTTGAATGCAAGGAGGGTTTTAAAAGTACTGTAGATAATAGTTTGAAATGATATCTTGGATAAATTCTAATTCTAGATTAAAAACCTACAATACATCGATTTGCAAAATAACACGTCCAGGAGTAAATAAACAACTTCATAACCATACTATATATTTTGTAAATTGTCCTGGCTAACAATAAAGAAATATTTTCTTCTAATTTAGCTGAAGAAAATGGAATTGCAAGACCAGAAGCAATAATTTATAATTAGAATGACACAGAGTTCCAAAAAGAACCGGAATTTAATACATTAACAGATTGTTAGAAGTAATGAAAAATAATAGCAAACGTTTCAGGAAAGATCCTTTTTATTGTGTTCCAACAGCTAAAATACAGGAAAAATTAACAGATTTGTTACAAAACAGTCATCATATTATTTCTGATGATCTTCTACAATATGCCTGTTGGGATAATATAAATACTAAAAAATTACCAGGAATACAAGTAAAAATTGGACAAAAAAGGAAGGGGAAGCATAAAACTGTCTACATACAATTCATCTACATTTAGTTTTAACTATCTGCCTGTTAATTGTACAGACATTTTCGAAGAGACAAGAAATATATTTTCTGTAAACCAAAACTTTTTATTAAAGCTGGAGAAACTAATTTTTTCTAAATCCCTTAGAATAAGTTTTCCATTATATCAGTATCAAAGAATTTGGACTAATAAAAATAAACAATATTATTCAATTTGAGTATAGAAAAAGAATAAATATTTCCCACAAATTTTATCCATATTTCATTAGAGAAATTAAACCAGTTAATATATATTTATAGTCTACTAAAAATGAGAACAAGAATTAGAAAATTTAGGTATGTAAGAAAGAAAACTAGAATATTTGGGCAATACTGTATCTTTAAATGCAGAATACAAAAATATTTTGGAGAAGGAAAAATAAAATAAGAAATGCCAAAGAAAAAATAAGAAATTGTTGTAAATGAAAGTAACTAAATTTCCCACAATTAGGGATTATAAAATTTACGCTTTTATGGTAAATGAAAAATCAAGTGGACATATGTTGGTGTTTTAGGCGAAAAAAATCTGTATATATGATTAAAAGAGCAAATAAAATAAATTTACAGATATTAAGAAAGATAAAAATATTCTTAGAAGTAAAGGACATATTTGTGTTCATATAATACACTCTTGGAAATTGAAATAAGAACACCGTGAATTCATTGTCCCAGGAAGGGGAAACTTTATTGACACATTCCTGGGGTCAGATACATCACATGATCACACTGACAGAACCACAGGCACATAGACACAGGCAACAGAGCATGCACAATGTCGGCACTAGTACAGTGTATATCCACCTTTCGCAGCAATGCAGGCTGCTATTCTCCCATGGAGACGATCGTAGAGATGCTGGATGTAGTCCTGTGGAACGGCTTGCCATGCCATTTCCACCTGGCGCCTCAGTTGGACCAGCGTTCGTGCTGGACGTGCAGACCGCGTGAGACGACGCTTCATCCAGTCCCAAACATGCTCAATGGGGGACAGATCCGGAGATCTTGCTGGCCAGGGTAGTTGACTTACACCTTCTAGAGCACGTTGGGTGGCACGGGATACATGCGGACGTGCATTGTCCTGTTGGAACAGCAAGTTCCCTTGCCGGTCTAGGAATGGTAGAACGATGGGTCCGATGACGGTTTGGATGTACCGTGCACTATTCGGTGTCCCCTCGACGATCACCAGTGGTGTACGGCCAGTGTAGGAGATCGCTCCCCACACCATGATGCCGGGTGTTGGCCCTGTGTGCCTCGGTCGTATGCAGTCCTGATTGTGGCGCTCACCTGCACGGCGCCAAACACGCATACGACCATCATCGCTGAAGACGACACGTCTCCATTCGTCCCTCCATTCACGCCTGTCGCGACACCACTGGAGGCGGGCTGCACGATGTTGGGGCGTGAGCGGAAGACGGCCTAACGGTGTGTGGGACCGTAGCCCAGCTTCATGGAGACGGTTGCGAATGGTCGTCGCCGATACCCCAGGAGCAACAGTGTCCCTAATTTGCTGGGAAGTGGCGGTGCGGTCCCCTACGGCACTGCGTAGGATCCTACGGTCTTGGCGTGCATCCGTGCGTCGCTGCGGTCCGGTCCCAGGTCGACGGGCACGTGCACCTTCCGCCGACCACTGGCGACAACATCGATGTACTGTGGAGACCTCACGCCCCACGTGTTGAGCAATTCGGCGGTACGTCCACCCGGTCTCCTGCATGCCCACTATACGCCCTCGCTCAAAGTCCGTCAACTGCACATACGGTTCACGTCCACGCTGTCGCGGCATGCTACCAGTGTTAAAGACTGCGATGGAGCTCCGTATGCCACGGCAAACTGGCTGACACTGACGGCGGCGGTGCACAAATGCTGCGCAGCTAGCGCCATTCGACGGCCAACACCGCGGTTCCTGGTGTGTCCGCTGTGCCGTGCGTGTGATCATTGCTTGTACAGCCCTCTCGCAGTGTCCGGAGCAAGTATGGTGGGTCTGACACACCGGTGTCAATGTGTTCTTTTTTCCATTTCCAGGGGTGTAGTTCGAAACATAAATTAGAAATTTTTACTAATCCAGGAAATAACCATTTCTACAAACAGGAACAGATGGTTTTTCTATTTTTAAATGATACTCATTTCCCAAAATAATTTATTTAAAAACACTACCAATTTTCGTAAACAAAGAGAGTTTATTGCATAAAGAAGAAGATTAAGAACAAATTTGAAAACATAAAAATGGCAGAAATATTGGGAAATATAAACATAATAAAGATTGTAAACGATTAGGAGACCTACAAGAAGGATTAGGTCTAATTATTTCTAATATTACCATTGTAAATTATTGTGGAACAGATAGATATATTTTGAAATTCGAAAATACACAAGTCTTTTATTGTTCTAACTACTGGCTGGAACAAGAAATTCTAGCTAAAAATAGACCTAAATTACAATATTAATGTTAAAGGAGATAAAATTAAAAGAACACCAAAAAAACAGAAAGATTTGTGTTTTTTCTTTAAATTTTAATCATTTCGAATTTTTCAGGAATAATTATATTATTCTTTTTACAATAATTTAACATTAGTTTCAGATAATCTTCATTAATACCAAATAAGCTTTCTATACACTTAAAAATATAATAACCTCCAAAAATATAAAAAGTATGTTTTAAATCTCCATCTTATGTACAATACATGTGGTAAACATTATATGCTACTAAACTAAATTATGACAGAATCCATTTTTCTAATAATCTCTGTAGTTATATAAATACATACATCCATTGCCCAAGTTGTATACCTTTGGATATAATTAGTTTTTCCATTTGTTTTAATTAATAAAACGTCTGAGGTAAGACTGTAGCAATTCAGAGCTAGTTTTTTAGAATGGTTATAATCAGATAGTTAATACTGATCATGTGCTCAGAGGTGAAGAAAGCGAAACCAATTCCCTGAGTCATGCATTAATATACCTAATGATTAAGCTGTTTGGTTTTTATAGAAATTCTCTGTTACAATCGTATTCTTTTTAAATCATTGCTCAATTTGTAGCGTATTATTGTTCAGACCAATGTTTTGCATAAATATCATGCGAAGTTTTACTCATTCTTTTGAATGCATACTTCATTCTAAGTTTTTTGTCTTGGAACATCATTTCAAAGACATATTTATTCTCCCCATCCCACCCTTTAACGAAGGTTTATTATTACACATTACCACAGTGTGTCATTTGGTGTTCAACAGTTTGAATACTCTGGAAATTTTATTTTAAAACAGAAATTTAGGTTATCCATTGCCTGTTTGCTGGTTGCTGTTGTGCTTTCGAGAAATATGCAACAATGTTGTCAAAAAGCGAAGTAAGCGAAAATTTTGATTAAGGCCAGATAATTGTTTTACTTCAGTTGCACATTTACTACAAAGACAGTTGAATTCAAATTAGGTTCTGTTTAATCAAACGTCAGCAGGCGTACTCAAGTTTGTGGGTATACAGTTTTAGTAATATGTAAACTCTTTATAGTGTGGAAAGGTAAATTTTGGCTAAATTTCCTACAGAAACACATAATGGGGAAGTTACAGAGTCTCCTACTCGAATTTCTGTCCTGTATATTACAGACTGGCGTGATACGCCGCATCTAGCATGGATCGTACACTGCACATCCTCAAATCGGACAAAATCTCACGTGACATTTGGCCACTCGTTTTACGTGTTCGTCACTGGATACAGCGGAGCCAGAAGGTCGAGTCTCCAAACAAGAAGTAATTACTCTTGGGCTACAAGTCTAGCCGTGCTTCGTTTTACTAATAACACACTAGTTTGTGTGCAGGCAGTTTACATCCTGTTGGTCATTTCGCTGTGCCTGGCAGCCGGCCTGCACTCGTGGCGTGGTTTGTGGCGTAGGTCTGGGCGACCTATCATTCGCTATCTGCACAGACCGCGCGGCGTCAGATCGCACTTGCTGATACCACAGGCTGGGCCGTTTGCGTGTGGTCAGCAATCGATTTCAGTCGCAGCATAACGTGTAACCTCGTCGCCCATGCGTCATTCTGCTTCACAGTTTGTTAGCTGATCAGAAGATTAACGCTATTCATGAACCAGAGCATTTTTTTTCAACAAAAAATCATCTTGGACTCAGAGTTACGATAGAATCTTTCATTGCAAATTCCCAAAGAGGTTACTGCAATCAACGCATCTTGATATCTTGCGTTGAAACATGACTGCTCTTTTGTCGGGTGCCATTGGAAGAGAAAATAATAACAAAGAAAAAGGTAGAGAAAAGTGCTCGGAATACACTCTTACTCCCCTGCCGTTCTGTCTGCATATCGAAGAAACAGTTACGATAATAGAAGAGAGATACAGGAGTGGAATTTAACATCGCATTGAAAGGATATCAATGATAATATTCGATGATAACATTAATACCCTCAGCGAAGGCCAGGAAAATTTTCACAACCTACTAAATGGAATGAACGGTGTGCGTAACACCAAATATATATTTGGAGTGAAAGCGCTTCTACCTCTTATCGTTTCACTTAAGAGTGCATAGTACTTATGACACCCGTATTAATGGCCTGTAAACATGGCCCCTTTCAGTAATATTGGACCCGTGACTGCACAACAATGTAGCCTGGCTGTTGTTAATAAAATATGAGGAAGTACATACACCTTCATAACGCAATTCAGTATGTGGAGCCGGTTCTTTTAACATGTATTAAAGAAAATCGACTGACGATCAAGATCTTCAGTGGTTCTAACACAAACTACAAGTGTTAATGCTACCCTCTAACAGAAAAGACACAAGCAATACAGGAGTGACTGTATGGCCTAACACATAACACTAAGTCGTGTGAACCACAAAAAAGTTAAAATCTTGTTGTATTCACGATTGTAACGCATGTCTTGAAGTTTCCTGCAAATGAAACCCACCTTATTTGCCTGAAAAATTGCACGTGGAGAGAAAAATTCCGCAGAAGATTGTTTATAGCAGGATACTGTGTTGTACCTAGAGGGTAGCGAGCTCAGGAACAGACGATGCTTTTTGGTCGTACTGATTTTAGAATCACATGGAGGAATGCGAACTAGAGACCAGCATAAACACTTTCCACAATTTTCTACAGTTTTCATTGTTGAGGTTGTGTTTTGTGCAGTATTTGTAAATACACTACACAGTACTCGCATACTATAAAAATAGGTTTATGTGTGTGTGTGTGTGTGTGTGTGTGTGTGTGTGTGTGTGTGTGTGTGTGTGTGTGTGTGTGTGTGTGTGTGTGTGTACCCACATATCCGAAACCACTGGACCGATTTCAAACGAACTTTGTGTACATTTGCCATACCGTTAGGCAACAATAGTTGTGGGGGTAATATTCAGCTACCTATCAAAGGCGCGGTGATGAGGGTGAGAAAGGAGCGTTGTCCACAGAGAGTGAATTCCCAGAATTTATTCACCCAGTATTTCAGAATGAGAGCCCTTAGTGACTTGCAACAAACTTTACACACAGTTTCAAACACTGAAGAAACTTTTTCTCGCTGACAACCCCTTGAAAAATGCTGAAGGGAAAAAACGTATGTCGTTTACTAATTTTCCATTGTCCAGTCAGTAAAAGGACAGCATTAGGCACGACATTATACTTCATTAAATCTTTACTACTAACACATTCACAACACATTTTGCATACACTACGCAGTTATACCAATACAAAATTATGTTATTGTAAAACACGTAATGCAGGAGATGTGATATCATAGTGAAGCGCGTCAGAAAGTGCGGCATCGCGCATGATGTTTATATTATTCCTTCGTTGCAATGAACTCCGTCCGTAATACATTTTGTAGACACGATCCACATATGCCACGGAATGTACTGACAAATGTATATTATTGTCAGTCACATACTTCAGGAAATATGACGTCATAAACCTTAAGCGCAAGGCCAGATGCTGCGTATAATGAGCGTGGGCCCACAGCTGTAAAATACCCTGTCAATGTTGGATTCTCTGCTAGCAACATATTTAAGCTATTTGGAGTATATTTTTAATTGTTCAGTTATAGAAGTTTAACCAGCCGCTGTGGTCGAGCGGTTCTAGGCGCTTCAGTACGGAACTGTGTTGCTGCAGTCGCAGGTTCGAATCCTGCCTCGGGCATGGATGTATGTGATGTCCTTAGGTTAGTTAGGTTTAAGTAGCACTAAGTCTAGAGGACTGATAACCTCAGATGTTAAGTCCCATAGTGCTTAGAGCCATTTGAACAGAATTTTATGTTGATGAAAGTTTCATACATTTTTAAAGCTAGTTGTGTAATGTGTGGACGGTTAAACCATAGTTCATTGCTCGTGGACCATTTTGTATCTTGAAACAGAAGAATGTCTTTCACCATGGAACATGTGATATTTCCAAACTAAATGAGTTTCTTTAATGTCTAAACATTTTACCAGCCTTGAAAATGGAAATTTGTACTATTTCCAATACGGCCACGACTGTCTTTCTTCAGGGCGCAAAAACTTGGAATTCGCATGGGGCCCACATGTTGCCAACGTTAGTTGACTATGCTGCAGAAGTTTCGTTGTGACGCACTTACACAGACTCCATACAGTCCTGATCTCTGGTTCAAATGGCTCTGAGCACTATGGGACTCAACTGCTGTGGTCATTGGTCCCCTAGAACTTAGAACTACTTAAACCTAACTAACACACATCCATGCCCGAGGCAGGATTCGAACCTGCGACCGTAGCAGTCGCACGGTTCCGGACTGCGCGCCTAGAACCGCGAGACCACCGCGGCCGGCCTGATCTCTCTCCATGTGGTTTCTATAGTTTTGAGCCCTAAAGAAAGGCAATCGTGACACTCAATTTGTTTGGATGAAGAGGTGCATGTCTGCGTACAATCATGGATTTGTAGATTAACAAACAAATTTTCCGTGAAGGAACTGACCGTATTATCTCCCAGTGGGATAAATGTATTAACAGTTACGGCGCTTACTTTTGAAATAATAAAGAGTTTACCTACTTTTTTCCATATGTTTCGTTTTCATTTGACTGCTTCTTATAGTTGATATATGTCCCACCGAATATACAACACTACCTTCAACGAAACATTATACAAGTTGTACAGGTTAATTACCATATTTTGCAACTTAATGAAGGTCTTATTAAGACTAGAAGCGTTTCCCTTTATTCTAAAGCACCTTCAGTGATCAGTTTTCTTATTGTATACTTCATCCTTCTTGTTCTTCCATATGTATGTTTTGGGTTTTCAGCACACAGCACTTTCACTGTACTAAATACTCACGTCTCTGTGTTGAGTAGAACTACTGTCATCTCGCCATTTCGTGTGTTTTGTATTTAAATGCAGAATGATGACGACAATACCGTACATTATTGTACACATTCTATGTCTGACTTTGACTTATGGCTTAGAAATTTTTCAATAGTAGGTTCAATATTTTTCGTCTCGTATTGATCGAAAGCCCTTACATTTTTCATCTTTATCATTCCGCATGTGAAAGATGTGGTGTCACCGCCAGACACCACACTTGCTAGGTGGTAGCCTTTAAATCGGCCGCGGTCCGTTAGTATACGTCGGACCCGCGTGTCACCACTATCAGTGATTGCAGACCGAGCGCCGCCACACGGCATGTCTAGAGAGACTTCCTAGCACTCGCCCCAGTTGTACAACCGACTTTGTAGCGATGGTTCACTGACAATATACGCTCTCATTTCCCGAGGCGATAGTTAGCATAGCCTTCAGCTACGTCATTTGCTACGACCTAGCAAGGCGCCATTATCAGTTGCTATTGATATTGTAAAGAATGTACAGACAAGAGCTACGTTCAACATTAATGGATTAAAGTTAAGTATTCCACCAGCTACATCCTTTTTTTTCTAGTCTAACTTGCTTGTCCTGTTCCAGACCTCACGCCGGCCTGCGTGAGCTAAAACGCGTGCCTTTCGGCTTCGTCTTACATTAGTGGGTTGGCCCTCTTGCCAATCCACAACAAAAGACAATTGGAGTAGAGAGCTTGATTTATGTTATGTATTGTGTAGAATTAAACATAATTTTTCAAATAGAAATTTACCTGTACAGTGTAAGCACAAAACCACTGAAACTGAACTTCTGTTGCTGGTTGCTGCAAACGCTGGGAGTTATCACCTTCAGAGCAGCATATATACGTATAAAGACGATTGTCTCGTGGTCTAGACTCTGTTACACGTTTACACAGTTTTTGGCATTTCACTATTTAAGTGAAGTAGTACTATCAGTGACACTATTTAAGAGAAGTAGTCCTATCAGTGACACTATAACACACTCCCCGCCGCCGTTGGATAAGCAGCTGCAGCAGCAAGTCGTATACTCCTAGCTCACTCATTTGTTACATAGTTTAATTCTTAATTTCTTTGCGTGTTTTTGGTACTTGCATTGTTTGATACATAAATTTCGGGCGTATTATAGTATTTGAGAGTTGTAGCATCGCGTTTTAGTACCTGAATAGTGTAAATTCGCGTAGTCGTTTGTCTTCTGTTTTTGTTTTGAACGGCCAGTGTCGGTTGGTCACAGTCAGTGTGCTCCCTGCCGCCGTTGGATAAGCAGCTGCAGCAGCAAGTCGTATACTCCTAGCTCACTCATTTCTTACATAGTTTAATTCTTAATTTCTTTGCGTGTTTTTGGTACTTGCATTGTTTAATTCATAAATTTCGGGCGTATTATAGTATTTGAGAGTTGTAGCATCGCGTTTTAGTACCTGAATAGTGTAAAATCGCGTAGTCTCCTTCCGCTGTCGAGCAGTGTGTCAGCAGTGCGCAAGTAGCAGCTTTACTGCATTTACTAGGCAATCTTGTATTTTAATAACCGTTTAAATTTTGTCGATTTGTTTGCGCTCTATGTAGATTAGTTCAGACGCTCTTTGCAAAACAGTTTTTAGCATGGATAGGGACTGCAACTGCTGTGTTCGGGTGCAGGCTGAGTTGGCATCCCTTCGCTCCCAGCTTCAGGCAGTGTTGGCTTCGGTCACACAGCTTGAGGCTGTTGCCAATGGGCATCACTGTGGGGGTCCGGATGGGGGTTTGTCGGGGACGGCCAGCTCGTCCCACGCATCCCCCGATCGGACTACGACTGTGGTTGCCCGGGATACTGCCCGCATTGAGGCTGATCCCTCACCTGTGGTAGAGTGGGAGGTCGTCTCAAGGTGTGGCATGGGGCGAAAGACATTCCGGAGGGCTGAACGGAAGGCCTCTCCAGTTTGTCTGACGAACCGGTTTCAGGCTCTGTCTCAGGCTGATACTGATCTTTGGCCTGACATGGCTGCTTGTCCTGTTCCAGAGGTTGCCCCTCAGTCTGCAAGTTCCGGGCGGTCGCAGAGGGTGGGCTTACTGGTAGTTGGGAGCTCCAACGTCAGGCGCGTAATGGGGCCCCTTAGGGAAATGGCAGCAAGAGAGGGGAAGAAAACCAATGTGCACTCCGTGTGCATACCGGGGGGAGTCATTCCAGATGTGGAAAGGGTCCTTCCGGATATCATGAAGGGTACAGGGTGCACCCATCTGCAGGTGGTCGCTCATGTCGGCACCAATGATGTGTGTCGCTATGGATCGGAGGAAATCCTCTCTGGCTTCCGGCGGCTATCTGATTTGGTGAAGACTGCCAGTCTCGCTAGCGGGATGAAAGCAGAGCTCACCATCTGCAGCATCGTCGACAGGACTGACTGCGGACCTTTGGTACAGAGCCGAGTGGAGGGTCTGAATCAGAGGCTGAGACGGTTCTGCGACCATGTGGGCTGCAGATTCCTCGACTTGCGCCATAGGGTGGTGGGGTTTCGGGTTCCGCTGGATAGGTCAGGAGTCCACTACACGCAACAAGCGGCTACACGGGTAGCAGGGGTTGTGTGGCGTGGGCTGGGCGGTTTTTTAGGTTAGATGGCCTTGGGCAAGTACAGAAAGGGCAACAGCCTCAACAGGTGCGGGGCAAAGTCAGGACATGCGGGGACCAAGCAGCAATCGGTATTGTAATTGTCAACTGTCGAAGCTGCGTTGGTAAAGTACCGGAACTTCAAGCGCTGATAGAAAGCACCGAAGCTGAAATCGTTATAGGTACAGAAAGCTGGCTTAAGCCAGAGATAAATTCCGCCGAAATTTTTATAAAGGTACAGACGGTGTTTAGGAAGGATAGATTGCATGCAACCGGTGGTGGAGTGTTCGTCGCTGTTAGTAGTAGTTTATCCTGTAGTGAAGTAGAAGTGGATAGTTCCTGTGAATTATTATGGGTGGAGGCTACACTCAACAACCGAGCTAGGTTAATAATTGGCTCCTTTTACCGACCTCCCGACTCAGCAGCGTTAGTGGCAGAACAACTGAGAGAAAATTTGGAATACATTTCACATAAATTTCCTCAGCATGTTATAGTCTTAGGTGGAGATTTCAATTTACCAGATATAGACTGGGACACTCAGATGTTTAGGACGGGTGGTAGGGACAGAGCATCGAGTGACATTATACTGAGTACACTATCCGAAAATTACCTCGAGCAATTAAACAGAGAACCGACTCGTGGAGATAACATCTTGGACCTACTGATAACAAACAGACCCGAACTTTTCGACTCTGTAAGTGCAGAACAGGGAATCAGTGATCATAAGGCCGTTGCAGCATCCCTGAATATGGAAGTTAATAGGAATATAAAAAAAGGGAGGAAGGTTTATCTGTTTAGCAAGAGTAATAGAAGGCAGATTTCAGACTACCTAACAGATCAAAACGAAAATTTCTGTTCCGACACTGACAATGTTGAGTGTTTATGGAAAAAGTTCAAGGCAATCGTAAAATGCGTTTTAGACAGGCACGTGCCGAGTAAAAGTGTGAGGGACGGGAAAAACCCACCGTGGTACAACAACGAAGTTAGGAAACTACTGCGAAAGCAAAGAGAGCTTCACTCCAAGTTTAAACGCAGCCAAAACCTCTCAGACAAACAGAAGCTAAGTGATGTCAAAGTTAGCGTAAGGAGGGCTATGCGAGAAGCGTTCAGTGAATTCGAAAGTAAAATTCTATGTACCGACTTGACAGAAAATCCTAGGAAGATCTGGTCTTACGTTAAATCAGTAAGTGGCTCGAAACAGCATATCCAGACACTCCGGGATGATGATGGCATTGAAACAGAGGATGACACGCGTAAAGCTGAAATACTAAACACCTTTTTCCAAAGCTGTTTCACAGAGGAAGACCGCACTGCAGTTCCTTCTCTAAATCCTCGCACAAACGAAAAAATGGCTGACATCGAAATAAGTGTCCAAGGAATAGAAAAGCAACTGGAATCACTCAACAGAGGAAAGTCCACTGGACCTGACGGGATACCAATTCGATTCTACACAGAGTACGCGAAAGAACTTGCCCCCCTTCTAACAGCCGTGTACCGCAAGTCTCTAGACGAACGGAGGGTTCCAAATGATTGGAAGAGAGCACAGGTAGTCCCAGTCTTCAAGAAGGGTCGTCGAGCAGATGCGCAAAACTATAGACCTATATCTCTGACGTCCATCTGTTGTAGAATTTTAGAACATGTTTTTTGCTCGAGTATCATGTCGTTTTTGGAAACCCAGAATCTACTATGTAGGAATCAACATGGATTCCGGAAACAGCGATCGTGTGAGACCCAACTCGCGTTATTTGTTCATGAGACCCAGAAAATATTAGATACAGGCTCCCAGGTAGATGCTATTTTTCTTGACTTCCGGAAGGCGTTCGATACAGTTCCGCACTGTCGCCTGATAAACAAAGTAAGAGCCTACGGAATATCAGACCAGCTGTGTGGCTGGATTGAAGAGATTTTAGCAAACAGAACACAGCATGTTGTCATCAATGGAGAGGTGTCTACAGACGTTAAAGTAACCTCTGGCGTGCCACAGGGGAGTGTTATGGGACCATTGCTTTTCACAATATATATAAATGACCTAGTAGATAGTGTCGGAAGTTCCATGCGGCTTTTCGCGGATGATGCTGTAGTATACAGAGAAGTTGCAGCATTAGAAAATTGTAGCGAAATGCAGGAAGATCTGCAGCGGATAGGCACTTGGTGCAGGGAGTGGCAACTGTCCCTTAACATAGACAAATGTAATGGATTGCGAATACATAGAAAGAAGGATCCTTTATTGTATGATTATATGATAGCGGAACAAACACTGGTAGCAGTTACTTCTGTAAAATATCTGGGAGTATGCGTGCGGAACGATTTGAAGTGGAATGATCATATAAAATTAATTGTTGGTAAGGCGGGTACCAGGTTGAGATTCATTGGGAGAGTGCTTAGAAAATGTAGTCCATCAACAGAGGAGGTGGCTTACAAAACACTCGTTCGACCTATACTTGAGTATTGCTCATCAGTGTGGGATCCGTACCAGATCGGGTTGACGGAGGAGATAGAGAAGATCCAAAGAAGAGCGGCGCGTTTCATCACAGGGTTATTTGGTAACCGTGATAGCGTTACGGAGATGTTTAATAAACTCAAGTGGCAGACTCTGCAAGAGAGGCGCTCTGCATCGCGGTGTAGCTCGCTCGCCAGGTTTCGAGAGGGTGCGTTTCTGGATGAGGTATCGAATATATTGCTTCCCCCTACTTATACCTCCCGAGGAGATCACGAATGTAAAATTAGAGAGATTTGAGCGCGCACGGAGGCTTTCAGACAGTCGTTCTTCCCGCGAACCATACGCGACTGGAACAGGAAAGGGAGGTAATGACAGTGGCACGTAAAGTGCCCTCCGCCACACACCGTTGGGTGGCTTGCGGAGTATAAATGTAGATGTAGATGTAGATACCGACCTAAATGCTGTACCCTTGTAGGATGGGCAACCGGCAGAACCATTGTGAAGCACGTCGTCTGTGGCGTACAGTATGATATTGGCCCCACTGTAAGTAGAGCAACGCATTTCTTCCTTGCGGAAATAGCAGCAGGAAGATGAAATACATAGCCATCCCAATTAACTTGGCTGCGTATTGTAGCGGTAGGGACAAATCCATTGCTCTTAATCCGTTTTCAGAAGTGGATGACCTATTCCAACCCCCACTCCTTCCATCGTTTATCATCTGTCTGTTAATTCTAGTGAAAAAATCGACACTGGTGAAGAAAGACTGCTGGAATACCGGCACATGACGCCTGCGAGTGGTAACTATATTCACATACATAAACTCTGCCTTCAGTCACAACTCAGAATGCTTTTGTGCACGAACTAATTCAAATCCTTGCGGAGGCATCACCTAGGGACCTGATTTATACAGCATCCCTCCTTACGATATCGTGTGTTAGTAATTGTTTATGCAAATGCAGTTCCATAAATGAGAAAACACTACATGATTTCAAATATCAATACTCCACCAAAGGATGCCATAGAAAATCCGAAAATGTATAATCATGGCCCCAAATGTCATTCTTATTTGTGATTAAAATGATTTCTTTTTACATTCACATATTTATCAATTAAGAAGGGATTAAGGGTAGAAGACTTCAACCAGAGGCTTAGAAGGTTCCGTGACATGGTAGCCTACTACTTCTTAGGCGTGTGCCATTTGGTTGGGAATTTTAGGATCCCTGTAAACGCGTCAGGTATTTACTAAATATCAGACGCTGCTAAACAATTAGTTGGCTGTGTGTGTGTGTGGTGCATGCGAGGTTTGGTGACTCTCCATACAATCCAGGTAATTACAGTTATAGGACCCCTCAATGGGTTAGTGTAAGATTCAAAGAAACGCCCTTCACAGGTTAGAATATTGCAGTGCAGGTGATCAACTGTCGCAGCATTCGCAACGAAGTACCAGAGATTGAAGCAATTCTAAAATAAAGTGGGTCTCATGTTAAACTAGGTACAAAAAGGTGGCTGAAATGCGAAATTTATAGCAGCGAGATTTATTAGTAAACGTTGTAGGACAGGCTAATGAGAACTAGAGGTAGTGCAATCATCACATGCATCTGCTGAAATGGAGATTGAAGCTGCATACGAGATTCTTTGGGCAACACTAAGCGTCAAGAATAGACATGAACTTTTTATCGGATCTTTTTATTGACAACCAGACTCACCCCAAATGTAACACATATTTAGAGGAAACCCCAACAAATAGTTCTAAGTCTAGGGGACTGATGACCTCAGATGTGAAGTCCCATAGTGCTTAGAGCCATTTGAATCATTTTTTGAAAGAGTTCGGATAATTAAACTTTTCTAAGTGGCTGGCGTGATAATTCGTCACAAATAGTACTAAATGCCTTCTCTGCAAACAATCTAGAACATATAGCCCACTCATGATGGAAACATATTAGACCTAACGGCAACGAATATGTAAGTACCTTACCTCTTTGAGGATATGCGCATTTAAACCGATATCGGTGATCATGAGGCAGTTTTTGCAACGTTGATCATTGAAAAGTTCGAAGGACGACTAGAACAAGTAGAAAGGTGTATATATTCAGCAAGCTATATAACGAGGTAGTAGCATAAATCTCAGTGAGGGATTTGAAACATTTACGTTTTGACAGAAACATATAGTAAAACTATGAAGTGTAGAATAGTTGACGAAACGTGCATACATATGTACCTAGTAGAACAGTTCTTGATTTTTTTTTTTGGGGGGGGGGGGGAGATTCTCCTTAGTATACAGAATGTGTAAAGAAATTTGTAGAGAAACAATGACCACTCTACAGTAAAATACAATATAAGGCTATATACAGAGAAATACTAAACAAAACGTGTTTGTATGTCGAAAGGCCAATGCGTGAAGCATTTCATTACTACAGTAGTACAATCGTATCGAAAGACCTGTCACCAAACTCAAATGCTGGTCATATATAAAGGCCTTCACTGGCACCAATGTTGTTCAGGTACAGAAGGGTGGCACACAAAGTGAAATTGAGGTAGCAAAGCAAAATGGTGAGGCTACACTCTGTTTTCAGTTATACTTTACAAAATAAAATACTGCCCGAGCTTCATTTTGGCATCACTGCAAAGATGACGTTCAGAAACAGCTGAAATTGCTAAAACTGAAGAAAACTCCAGAGTCTGGTGGACTCTGTCTTATTCTAGACAGAATTTGAGAGTGAACTATCTCCTCCTTTAACAACCAAATCCCTCGTACAAAAAAACTTTTCCTGTTAAGAGAACATAGGCCACACTCGGCAACATTAAGGGTAACAGAGATGATACAAAACTACACTCCGATATTTTTAACGTCTGTCCGGTTTAGAATCTTAGGTACATTCTGAGTTCAAAAGCAGGGGATACGTTGAACAGAATGACGTCCACCAATCAACCGGCGTGGATTCCAAAACCCAACTGGCATTCCTTTCACTCGATATCCGGGAAACCACAGATCGAGGCAGTCAGGAAGATGCAGTATTTCCTGAATTCCAAAAAGCATTTGGCTTAGTGAAACAAGGACTATACGGAGTATCAAACGAAATTGTTTTAATAAATAGAGGATTTCTTGGTAGTGAGGACGCACCATGCTATCTTTTGAAGTGTGTCATCGCACAGTGAAAATGTAACTCGCGTGTCTCAGGGAAGTGTGTTGAGACCCTTCCTGTTCATGCTGTCCATTAATGACGTGACAAGCAATATTAAACGTAACACCAGATTTGTTGCAGGTGGTGCATGTTGATAAGGTGATTCAGCTGCCTCTACCTATAGGCTTTATGCAAACCACAGCATCTTCGAAAACTGCGTGCAAACTAGATCCTACTGAAAAAAGAAATTAAATTTCGCCATAGGTCACAGTTTTCAAATTATTCAAGAGAAACCAAAAAAAAAAAAAAAAAGCAGCCCTCAAACGCGTTTTCTTGAATAGCACGAAAACTGTGTCCTCCTGCGGAAACTTATCCCAATACAAAATTTAACTACATTAAAGTTCCTTCAAGAAGTTCCTGTTCATTGTTCTGTGGGACTAATAGTATGCACGAAGAGACGAAAGAATATGAAAATCATGTGCGTAGTTTAGAAGGTGTTACTGGTTGCATAAAACCTATAATTAGGGACAGCTGAATCACACTGTATAAAGAATTGTCTGGAAACGCTGCAGAAATACAGAGTCAGATCTTGATAAGATGTTTTAGATGTGTTTAGACGATTAAGTTTTATATTTCACCATGAACAAAATATTGCAGCCTATGAAAATGTCAGCAAGTCACAGTAGCATGCCCGCCCGGCTAGCCGCACAGTCTAAATTGTTGCTTCCCGAGAGGAAAGGCGTGCCGGTCCCCGTCGGCGATTGCTGCGAAAATACTGTCTCCACTTTTGTGTACACCATAACTACACTACCACACAAACATTGGGGTTTATACTCTTCTGGTATGAGACCTTCCCGGGGGGGATCCACGGGGGGGGGGGGGGGGGGTCGAACCGCACAATAACCCTGGGTTCGGTGTGGGGCGGCGGTGAGTTGTGTGGCCTGTTGTGGGGTTGTTAACCACTGAGGGCTACGGCGGGGCGAAGCCTCTCCATCGTTTCTAGGTCCTTGGTTTAACACAAAAAATATTCAATACACAGTAGCAATCAGTCAACTTTTACAAATAACTGGATGTAACAATTATTAGGGATATAAAGTGGAATGGTCATATAGGCTGTGTTGGTAAGAGAATACAATCAGTCTTCAAAACTAGATTAGCTGCAAAACACATGTCCGACCATTTCCTGGAAGATTGCTCAAGAATCTTGGCAACACGAGTGGCTTCAGGCTTGATTGACCCATTTTGAGAAGCTGAAAGTCTGAACTGATAGGCACTTGGAAGTAGCAGAATATACGAGGTGCGACAATAATGAGACTGATTTTCTTTGGAAGATGTGGCAATCCAGCAGGCTTGCATAGGCACAATATCTTTGACCTTGTCTGTAAGCTGCTTCTAGTCCAAGCGGAACACCGATGCAACTGCTCAGTCGTGAGTTGTACTGTAATAAGCTAACACGTGTTTGTGTCTCTGGTCACGGAAATGGACGACCATCAACCTCACGGACGGATGTCAACTTGGCCAGGGTACGTGAACTCGTACGATCTGATCTAAGATTCTCCGTGAAAATGATTGCAGAAGAACTGGACATCAATCGAGAAACATTTCGTCTAATAATAACTGAAGATCTTGGTATGAGAAAGATTTGTGCAAAAATTGTCCCCAAAAATCTTCCACCACAACAGCGAGAAAGACAGAAAAATAGTCTCAAAACAAATTTCAGTACTACCACAGCCACCTTAGATATCGCTCCGTGTGACTTTTTTCTATTTCCAAGAGTCAAAACGGCTATCAAGGGACACCATTTTCAAACAACACAAGATGTCCAAAAAGCTGTCACGTCCTGGATGATATTACAGAAGATGAGTTTCAGACATGTTACCATCAATGGCAGAAGCGCTGGAAAAAGAAGCGCTGGAAAAAGTGTGTGCAATCAGAAGGGAAGTACTTTGAAGGAGACAACACTAAACTTGACTAAAACGGTAAGAAATATTTTTTTCACATCAGTCTCATTACTTTATTGTCGCACCTCTTACTACAACTCCTTAAGTATCGCTTCTATAGAGATCAGGAAGTTTGCAAGTAATTACAGCCCAGCTTCCCTCTCTGGATTGGATGGGTAATGGTACAAAGGTAATTACGATTTAGCATGTACTTCACAGTGGTTTGCAGAGTAGTTAGCAGATGCGAATGTAGACTAATGACTCTAGTTTCCTCAGTGTGGGAGTTTTCATAATCGTACTGGTGTAACTGCGTGCCGCACCGGTCCTTCGTAATAACGGCCAGCCGATCTCTCCCTGTGATGTCGTGTGTACTTTAGGTGACACGCGGTAGCCGCCCAGTACATCCACAACAGGGCGTGCTACAAAAGCAAACACTGCGTCATGCCCTTCGGCGACACCATTTCTCCCGTCGGTCGCTGGCAACATTGCGACTACGGAACTATAACTTCGTTACCGCTGATACATTCCTAGAAATGTGACCATCTCATTTGTATACAGAAAAGTTTTGACGACTGGAAATCAAAGAACTGTCGAAAGATTAGAGGAATATCGCGTATTTTCTTTTCTTTTTTTCTTCCTTTCTTTCTTCCTCACCTGTGAGAAGAATATTCGCTAGCGACATGTGTGCTGTGAATCGAATATTGAGGATAACTGAAGATATACTTAGATGCCATCAACCACATTTTTGCTTAAATTGGTGTTTGATGCAACAGTAGCGAATTTTCAAGTATCAGCTGGCACCTAATGTATGGTTAAATGTACGGGAATTGTAAATACCTACATCCAAATCTACAACTACGCGAGCCACCTCACGATCTGTGGCAGAGGGTACTTCTGATGCCAGTATCAAACACCCTTCTTCCCTGCTCCGTTCGTGAAAGTTTCGTGCAAAATTTGCCTCCATACGAACACTAGTGTCTTACTTTCTGGTAGTAATAATTATGCAAGGCATATGTGAGAGAACGTAACACACTTGTTGGAACGTACGCTCTCGGCATTTCACCATTAAACTGCAACCAGAATCTGTTGAGTAGGAGGGTAGCTAAGGTGAAAGGCAAATCGCAATGACGTTTTTTTATTATTAGGAATTCAAATCTATTTCAGTGAAAGATAAACAACGCATGAACAACAAATATGAACTATAAGAGCTTATTTTCGTTGCTTTAAATTATATTTTAGTATAATTCAGCACTTTGCAATGTATGGTTATACGCAATACCTTGGGGTAAAAGCAGGCACTCTGTAGTCACGAACGGGCAATGTTATATTTTCCGTCTGAGGCATGGGACATGCCGATACTCGTACAAGTCCTCTTCATTCCACTCAGTACAACATTCGTGGGCCCACTTCTTACACTTTAAACACTTTACCCAACCATTTCACTTTCCGTTCCCGTTTACATGATTAGAAGCCTAGTTTGACAAGGAGGACCACCAACAACTATGTCTGCTAGGAAGACATAAATCCAGTCACAAATCTGGTCTGATATTTAGTAAGCTTGTATGTTGTTCACTGAATGGAAATAAGTAACTGTATCCGGGCACCTGATGCGAAAGGTGTTGAACGTGTAAAACTGATCCTGTCATACCGATAATTTCAGTTTTGTATATCTTTGCATATCCAAGGGCCATCCATATTCCAGGTAATAAGTAGTTCTATTAGAACCGTAGGCATGTGCTATAGACCATGAAAATTTAAAAGTCAGACGGCGATCATTGTGTCTAAACTAATCTCAAATAATTTTTATTATTACTTTGAGACTAGTTTATACGTTTAAGTCACCGTCGGACTTTTAAACAAGTTTCGGCCGCTTTCGGTGGTTTTTCAACAAACCGCCCGGTTGTGACCATTTCGAAAGTATCATACCACCAATCTTTTTCCCGGTGAAGGAAATAAGAGGAAGGTTCAGGACTGGGATTAAAATTCGAGATCATTGCATAACTCGGTTATAAATGAAAGTTATTAATTATAAGGAGCAAAGAGACGTAAAGACACGAGCCTAGACAGATAGGCACGATGTAGTACTTACGGCAATTCGCTAACCCCAGCATTGCGCTACAGCGCTCTATGAGCATCACCGTCCACCTACCAGTCAGTTTCCCGATAATTACCGAAACCAACGGCACTTTGACACGCGGCAGATGCAACCACAACCCTGCAACAACCCCTTTTTGGTGCGAATAGATACTGGCACCCAACCAAGCTAAGCACACCTCGAAACAGAGAGTCATCAACGGCCACTGTGAGGTCGTCACCGCACTGTCATAGTGACTGGACCACCTGAAAAGTGTCTCCAGCCGCCATGTCATAGGCCAGGAGACTTTCTGAGGCCCTCCTAACCATCAAACCACTGGGGCACCCGATGGACCCGCCGGTCCGTGGTTAGCTCTTTGTAGTAGACTTCGCCACGGCCGCGGGGGATTAAGCATTCCGCACTTAGTGAGCCATGGCAACCTACCGCATCAGCCCTGATACAGCTCTGCCTCTGACTGAGACTGTCTAGCTGGGACTGTCTACGAGGCAAGGTCGCGTCAAACCTGGGTCGTATTGAGCACCACAGTGGCCGGAGTCCTATTGCAATAACTCGTTGCCATGGGAACCGTGGTTCGAGACCTACCTCGTGTTTGAACTACCACCTTCGAGCGGCTTCTGAGTCATCCCGACTCACCAGTCTCCGTCACAGCTTGCGCACACCTCTCCAAAAGTGAGCTGTACAACAAATTATTTACAAAAAATTAGAAATGCAAAGTTAGTGCTTCAGGGTGTATCCGAATATCATCAAAAGTTTCCAAGACGTAAAAAAGGAAGTCATCGGAGAGTTAGGAGTTTTAAAAGAAACTTTCTATATAACAGTGTTACAGACAGTGTAACTCGGGTTAATATCCAATATTAATAATTATGTTGAAATTTGAAAGCGGTCTCAGCAGGATTTAGCGGGAAAGATGCTGACGAAGGGGCTAACTGGTGTCACGTAAGACACTACATACTACAGCCCTTCATGACCGAGTAAGCCAGCACAAAACGCGTTGCGGGGCGAGCACAACCTAAATGGATAGACTGCCCGCACGGGTTATAATGGCCGAGCGTAGAAGTCATGACCGAATCATAGGTGATGTCCACTAAGATGATAAACGTGTCTTGATCTGCGCGCATCTGCTGCCAGCACGGGCTTCTGATTCGTGACGTGTCTGTCCATAATCATGCAGCATGAGAAAACCCGTGCGTAGACAGGGGAGTTTGTAAAAAAGCGAATTACGGAATAAATTTCTGTCGGCATAGGATGAAAACGACAAGACCACTGGATAAGTATCGCGCATAAACTGCTTTGTGTTTCCAGTCGGGAACAATTCATTTAACCCTAGAACACTAAAGGGTGGGATGCTAAATGGCTACTAACCTATAGTCAATATTACTACTTACAGTTTATTCAAAGGAAGACATAATTTTTAGGTTATGCATTAGTTAAATGCAATTATTAGATCTGCAATGGAATTTTACAAACCAAATTACAAAATGTCCTATTTTATACCTTCTGCAGTAGTAAATATTACGACGGTTTAGTAATATAGCGGTAAAGAAACACAGCTGTATGGAATCTCACACTGAAACAGCTTCTTCAGTTATAACGGCGGTAATATAAAACAGTATAACAGCAAAATGCTTTGCAATGTGTGCCACAGGTATAAGACCTTTCCATGCTATTTCTGGTGAAGGTTTCGATGAACTACGCCAAGAAGGTCTGGATGCACATTGTGGAGAAGTCAGATGTCATGCTACATCCGTCACCTAGAAGCAGACTTCTTAAAGAACAGCTCGATGGAATTTTAAACAGAATAATGCCTTCTGTTACGAAAGAAGTTTTTAATAAAACATGCGCTGCATCAGTTAATATATGGACTGATTCACACAGTTAGCACGTTACATAAATACGGGTTGGTCTCTTGTGAATAGTGTTCTACTTATAACTTAATCCTGGACGTTAAGAAGATGGGACTAAATACAAAAAAAGAAACATAAGATATGACTGACTGGAACATTTCAATGGATATGTCGCATTATTTTGTTATTGTCACAGACCAGGGTGCCAATATAACAAAAGTATTGAAATATAAGAAAAAGGTCACTTTGTGCTGCTCATTGTATTAACATAGCTCTTGATCGAACTTTCAATGAAGAATCTTGTTAATTGATACTCTGAAGATTGCATCATTAGTAAATACTGGAAATCCATTGTGCGGACATGGAGAAAATAACGTCTTCTTATCTCTGATATCATCATAGAAACAAGAGGTCAGTACATCCTGGAACAGCCAGTAACCTACGCTATAGTCCTTACAGACTCAATATAACGGAGATGATGCTGTAGTGATGGGAAAGAATTACTATTACAGGTTACACGTTACAGGCACGAGATTGTGAGTTTGAAGAAAGAATTATAGATTTCCTGAAACCATTCAAAGAGTGAACTGATGACGTAGAAGGTGAAAAATAACCTGTAATCGTTTCTCGAAATTTCTGCAACAAGTCACCTTTTTTTCTTATTTTTTTTTTTATTATTCCATTAGAGGTTTCGAACCAAATTGTCTGCAGTAGCTGTGGCAATATATACAAACGAAACATGTAAGCACTGAGTGTGGCGAGAACTATTCACATGATGAGACAGATTTTGTTGCTTTACTTATGGTGTACCCCCCTCCCCCCCAGCCCCCTACGAACCATGGACCTTGTCGTTGGTGGGGAGGCTTCCGTGCCCCAGCGATACAGATAGCCGTACCGTAGGTGCAACCACAACGGAGGGGTATCTGTTGAGAGGCCAGACAAACGTATGGTTCCTGAATAGGGGCAGCAGCCTTTTCAGTAGTTGCAGGGGCAACAGTCTGGATGATTGACTGATCTGGCAATGTAACACTAACCAAAACGGCCTTGCGGTGCTGGTACTGCGAATGGCTGAAAGCAAGGGGAAACTACAGACGTAATTTTTCCCGAGGGCATGCAGCTTTACTGTATGGTTAAATGATGATGGAGTCATCTTGGGTAAAATATTCCGGAGGTAAAATAGTCCCCCATTCGGATCTCCGGGCGGGAACTACT